>NW_027131500.1:11507500-12714000 GCF_026122565.2 Emydura macquarii macquarii | reverse complement strand
CAAAAACAACGAGAGTCCTGTAGCACTTTAAAAGCTAACAAATTTAATTTCTGCAGGCAAAAGGGAAACGCAGGGGACATGACTTGGGGGCAGTCCCTCTGGCTGGCTGCGCTGGAGTCACAGATCCTGGAAGCCCAGGGCCCCTAGCTTAGCGGAAGGCTGTCTTGCTGGCTATCCCAGAGCCCTGGGAGCCCAGACTGCTGAAGGGCCACAAGCCTGGGACTTGGCATTCCCAGGGGTTCCAGTCTTTGGGTCTCTATCAGAACTCCAGGCAAGGTGCCGAGGAGCCAGGCGAATAAGCCGGCAGGAAAACAGACAGCCTGACAGGCATGTTTTGAACTCCGCCTGCTTTTCATTGTGGAACATTTCAATTTCAATGAATTGGCATTCTCTGACAGAAAAACATTCCAACCAGCTCTAGTTTTGATCCTGCAATCATATGAATAACTTTAATTGTGTGAGTAGTCCTATAAGACTTCACTGTGCAGAAGATTACGTGTGTAATGTGTTTGCAGGTTCAAGGCCTTATATTATAATTTGAAATCCACAGTGTGTTGGATGGGGAGCCAAGAAGCAAGTTCCCCTTCAGCATTTGAAAGCTCATGGGACTAGGGATGATAAAGAAGAAAGTGCCTTGTGGTTCTCCTAATGATGGCAGTGTATTTTTCAAAAGCGCTCAACCTTGATCAAACTCTTACTGAGATCAATGGTAAAACTCCCATTGACGTCAGTGGTAGCTGTTAGGCTGCCCTTAATATTCCTTTGACTTCCTTAATATTCCTTTGACTTCCTCTGAGATTCTAATAACTGTAGTTCTTCAAATCCCCCTAATGGCACAATGGAACACCAGGGAGGTAGGGGAAAATTGAGTGTGAACTTCAGGTCTCTTCACTGCTCCTACCTCAGAAGCCCATCAGGATCATATGAAAATGTTAAAAAATAACAATCACGTAATACTGGCTTCATGATTTGCATTTGATAGAAGTATAGTATTATGACCACTATAAGGAGCCTCGTTTACTGACTACAAAAGCAAAACATCTGGGAAGGAAAGGAGAACTATTCCTCTCTGCCATCCTATAGATCATCAGAGTGCAATAGGCTTCTGGCCTATTTGTCTTCTTACACTCAGGCCTGGTCTACACCTAACATAGCTAGGTCAAGGGAAAAATTCTTCTGTCGACCTAGTTACCACCTTTTGAGGAGAGGGATTAACTACAGTGATGGAAAAGCCCCTTCCATTGCTGCAGTGCTATAGCTGTGCTGTTGTAGTGTCTGAAGTGTAGACAAGTCCTCAGGACCTTGTGGAGATTAGGATCTCTACAGGGCTTGTCAACGCCCAGTTCCTCACACATGTCCTACTTCAGTGTTTTACTTTCCCCAACTATTTCTGCAGATCTTATAAAGGCCTTGTTCCTAGTAATAATCGTAAACGCTAAACTCGATGCTTGTAAAAACAAGTTTGTGTGTATGTCTCTGCAGGAACAAGTTCAAAGGATGCAAACAATCTTATACTGGTGTAGTGGAATTATGTTTCTTTTCCATTTGATCCCACCATGCCTACACAAGCTGGCTCAAGAGTCGGCCCCATAATTAGATAATTTTGAGTGCCAGAGTGGGAAGAAGAAGGAAGAAGAAAAAGGAGGAAAAAGTAAGAAGGGCATGAAAATATAATAATTAAAAAGAAAATTAAAACAAATTACATTTTTTAATCACACACTCTACCTGGATGTCTTCAGGGACCAAGGGAATAACTAGACATAACCAGGACTTCTTACTGTAGATAGGGCACATGTTTGTGAGATCTCAGATGAGCACAGTAAAGAAAGATAGATAGATGAATAGATGTGAAGCAGAGCAGTACAGCAAAGTTATCGCCAACTTTTAATCTTGATAATATTTTTATACCAAATTTCCCAGATTTATGCTACTCTCTCTCCTTTTTATAAAATGGCATAATGACAGAAAGAGCTCAGTTGAGTGGTAGTTATTTTGACTGTGAGCTATTCTCTCTAAGCAGTAAACATTCCTATCAGTGCTGGCATCCTTTTTACCTCTGCAGAAAAATCTATCTTCTGTATTTAATCCTTTTTTTTTTTTTTAAGATAAAGAGGAGGTACATCCAGATTTCTGCTCCTGTAAGTGTTATGACTCATCCTCACAAGCTGTTAGCCCCTTTAGGGACTAGTGCTTCTGTCTCTTCCTCTTAATGCATTGATTTTACTTTCCCATTGCACTACATAGCTGTTCATATAAATATTTTTTCTTTGATATTCAGTCTCCTCTGTGCTCCTGCAAGTAAACCTCTTACTTCTGGATGTCAAAATACTCACCAGTCACAGGGCACAGAAAATAATGGCTTTGCACATTAATTCCCTATTCTTGAAATAACCATCTTTTGCATAATATAAATAACTGGTAGCATGTAGCAGAATCTAAAGGGTGGCTTTCAACTAATTTACTTTTATTATTTTCAATGTTTCTTAATTTTCTTAATCACCCAGACACCTGCCCCCACTCTCAACATTAAAATTTTCCATAGATATAAATTGTGTTTTCAAGACAAACTGAGCTTGGTGAATTCTGGCTTGTTTTTTAAAATCTAGACTTACTCCCCACAAAACTTTTCCCAAGTTCTCTATTCTAGGTTAGAGGTAAAATAAAAATTAAAAAAATCATGTTTTCCAATCCTCCACTCCCTCCCATTAATGATCCCATTTTGATTTTGTCAGGGAGACAGAAAATTGAAACTTCCACAACTGCAACCTTTTAGTCATGACAAAATAGAAAATGTTATTTCACAGATTTGTTGATAGCACCAGCAGGGAAAAAAGGCCTTTTTTTAAAAAAAAAAAATTTGCTATCAGTTTCTTCCTATTCTCTGACACAGTTATTACAGCTGGATCTTGTTCATATAATGGAATTCAGAGATTCTGATAAAAAATTCAATACATTAACAAGAGAAGACAATGGGCCAGACCCTTAGCTAGTATAAACTCATGTAACTCCATTGATTTCTATGGTACTATGCCAATTTACACTAACTGAAGATCCAGCCCCAAATATTTTCATTCTATTTGCATAGTATCAACACTTGGATAGGAAAGGAACGGAATAACCTACAAATAAGGTTATTAGACAGTAAACGGAGCTTGCCACCAATAATTGGTGATGTGTATTGGAGTAATTTCCTTAGCACTGTTAGCAATGTTACACATTAGTATATTATACAAAAAAATGACAGCATAATTGTAAGATAAATTAAAAGCTCATAGTCTCCTAACTCTAAAGTGTCTGATCTGAAGGCCATTGAAATTAGTGGAAGGCCTCCTTTTCACTTCATTGGGTTTTGAATCCAAGTCGTAGATCAGACAGTCTTTCTGTATTTGCAGAGAGACAAACAAGACTACATGATGGCAAAACTGAAGTTCACATTTTAAGTAAATAATATCTATTCGGTGCTTTTGACATGTAAAGAGTTATATAACTGCCAAGCATTATTATTAATAATAATATTATAATTTCAGAGAGAATTAGCTGAACTGCATTTTTCAAATATTATCCTACCTGCATTATGTTGGGGTAAGAGAAAGAATACTGAAAGTTGTGAAATGGCTTTTTCCTATTTAAACCTATTTAAAAACTTTCATAAATTCCATTTAATAAATTCAAAGGCCAGAAGGGACAATTGTGATAATATAGTTTGACCTCCGCTATAACACAGACCATTGAACTCCCCCAAAATAATTCCTAGAGCACATCTTTTAGAAAAATATCCAATTTTGATTTAAAATTGGTCAATGATGGAGACTCCACCACAACCTTGGTAAATTGTTCCAATGGTTAATTACCCACACTGTAAAAAAATTACGCCTTATTTCCAGTCTGAATGTGTCTAGCTTCAACTTCCAGCCATTGAATCATGATATACCTTTTTTCCGCTAGACTGAAATGACCATTATTAAATATTTGTTCCCCATTACAGGCTTTAGTCAATATACCACCTTAACCTTCTTTTTGCTAAGCTAAATAGATTGAGCTCTTTGAGTCTATCACTATAAGATGATTTCTAATCCTTTAATCATTCTAGTGTTCTTCTCTAAACCCTCTCCAATTGATCAATATGCTTCTTGAACTGTGGACAGCAGAACTGGACATAGCATTTCAGCAATGGTTCCACCAGTGCCAAATACAGAGGTAAAACAATCTCTGTAGTCCTCAAGATTCTGCTGTTTATCGGATCCCAGAATTTCATTAGCTATTTTGACCACAACATCACATTGGAGTTTATATTCAACTGATTATCCACCACTTCAACTGGTGTTTATATTCAACTGATTATCCAAATCTTTTTCAGAGTCACTGCTTCCCAGGATAGTCACTGCTTCCCACTGCTTCCCATTCTGTAAATAAGACCTGCATTCTTTGTTCATAGATGTATAATTTACATTTAGTTGGGAAAAAAACCACGTATTGTTTGCTTGTGCCCGGTTTACCAAACAAAACAGATCTCTCTGATTCAATGACCTGGCCTTTTCATTATTTAGCACTTAAGGCCAAGAACCAATCCTGCAGAACCCCACTAGAAATACAGCCACTTGATGACAATTCCCCATTTACAATTATACTGAGAGACCTATCAGTTAGTCAGTTTTTAATACATTTAATGTGTGCTCTGTTCATTTTATATTGTTTTAGGTTTTTAATCAAAATGTCATGCAGTACCAAGTCAAATGCCTCACAGATATCTATTATATCAACATTATTACCCTTATCAACCAAATTTGTAATCTCATCAAAAAAAGATATCCAGTTAGTTTGACAGGATCTATTTTCCATAAACCCATGTGGATTTGCATTGATTACATTATCCTCCTTTAATTCTTTATTAATTGAGTCCTAAATCAGACATTCTACTATCTTGCCTGGGCTTGATGTCAGGCTATTGGGCCTACCCAGATCCTCCTTTTTACCTTTTTTAAAAATTAGCACATTAGTTTTCTTTCAGTCTTCTGCAACTTCCCCAGTGCTTCAAAGCATACTGAAAAATCACCATTAACAGTCCAGTGAGCACCTAAGTCAGCTCTTTTTAAACTCTTGGATGTATATATCTGGAACTTCTGATTTTAAAATGTCTAACTTCAGTAGCTTACGTTTAACATACTCCAGAGATACTAGTGGAATGGAAAGAGTGTTATCATCAATATATGTTGAGACTATACTATCCTTGTTTTCCCCAAATACAGAAGCAGAAATATTTATTGAAAACTTCTGCCTTTTCTGCATTATTATTGATAATTCTACCATTTCCATCTAGTAGTTACCATTGTCAGGATTCTCTTTGTTCCTAATATATTTAGCAAAAACTCATTGTCCTTAACTCTCTGGCCACAGATTTCTCCTTTGTTTCCCATATCAATTTTCTACAATTCTGATTTATGTACATTACTATCAGCTTCTCATTTCTTCCAGTCGTTATATATTATTTTGGAAATTGTATAGCTGCCTTCACTTCCCCTATAAACCAGGTCAGACTGCTGGTTTGACAGAGTGCCCCTCCTCCTCCCTTTTTGTCTACTTAGTCCTTCCTAAATAGGTTATCACCATGGATTTTAACATTCCAATCATGCGGCTCATTCCACCAGGTTTCAGTAATATCAACAACATTGAATTCATGCTCGTAAATGAGCAATTCCAATTCCTCTTGTTTGTTACCCAGGCTCTTAGCACTGGTGTACAGGACATTCAGGAATTTCTGCTCTTCATATGCTTTGGTTCCTTGATTAATTTTGTTCTCAACATCTCAGTTTTGTGCTGAGCCCTCATATCTTCCCTATTTTTACCCTCACCTTTTACTATTAGTTTACACACACACCCCAACTACTCTAGTCAGCCTGTCTCTGAGGAGATTGGTCCCCGAGGTGGAGACTATCCAAATTATACAGCGCCCTCTTCTCCACAGAAGTTCCCAATGTTCCACAAAACCAAAACCCTACACTACTTACCTAGCCAGCAGTAAACTTCCAGAAATCTTCTGCATTCTGTCTTCCTTTGTTTATGGGACAGGAAGGATCTCAGAGAAGATTTCTTCGACATTCTTCTTTCTTAGTATAATTCCAAGTTCCTTCTACTCTCTGAGAGTCATCAACTCTCTGCCAGGTATCCTGCAACATGGTATCATTAGTGCTGATATAACCATCATCAATGGATCCTTGACAATCCAAGAAGCCTATCTAATCTCAGAGTGACATCTGGTATCTTTGCTCCAGGAAGGCAGCATGCTTTCCGATTGTCCTCCTGTTCCTTGCAGTATTTTCTTTTGATTCTCCTGAGTATTGAATCTCCAACAAGGATTGTTCATCTTCCTTGGACAGCAGAGGAACTCTTTGTGGGCAAGCTTGATTTTCTTACTGGTTGGGCCTGTGATGCTGGCAGACCAAGTGTCAGCTCGTGACAAAAGCCCCAGGTTAATTCACTTGTGTATTAGTATAGATCAAAGTAACTGTTAAATATATACGAATGTATAAACTTCCTGAAAACTAAAGGGATGTTGCATACATTGTTTTTCATTGTTTTTAGTTATCTGTATCCTGTTATAATAATGGCAAACATTTACATTGTAAATACTTCTGCAACTTAATAACCCATCAAATGCAGAAGAAGCCTTGTGGAATTCAAATGAAGAACTTTAACAGAAAAGTGCTAATTTCAAAGCAAGTGGTCTTTGTGTGTGATGACTGGAGATCAAAATGCATTCCTTACTCTCAGTCATCAAAGGAAAAACCCACTTGGGTAGGGACACTGCCAGCTTGTTTTCTTTGAGAAGAAGTTATAAGAATGGTTTCAATGAAAGATCCTTCATCTCTGGACTGTTTGGATTCTAACAGGGTGGAATAATTGAATGAAAAGACAGAGCTTCTCCACTGTTATTCTGGCTAGCCCTGAGAGACTTTTGGGAAACTGGCAGTTTATTACATCACTGCCACAATTTGGAATTATAAACTGTAACTCACCTGTACTTGTATTTTACCTGCTTTAACCTCTCAATAACTCTCATCCTTTTTTCTTAGCTAATAAACCTTTCTTTACTATAGAATTGGCTACCAGTGTTGTCTTCAATGTGAGATGTGTAGAGTACCAATTGATCTGCAGTAAGTGACTGGTCTCTTCACTGACTGGAGTAAATGACTGGATGGGAGCAACCTGATGTGGTGTGATTTTTGGTGTAAATGACTTTTTTCACAAAAACCAGTTTGACTGGGTAGCAAGGTAGGTTGGAAAGTCTGAAAGGACTGTCTGTGACTCCATGGTAAGACTGGTATAGTGATCCAGGAGTTCACATTTGTTACTGGCTTAGTGAAATCTAATTATAGAACACGCCACCAGTTTGGGGTGCCTGCCCTGTTTTCTGACAGTCTGCCCTGAAATATGCACTGAGAGTTGTGAGCCACTCCAGACAGTGTGACAGGCCCACGCTTCCATCCACATGTGTGTCCTGTACATCTCTCCATTCCCTTGAACCTGCTGATCTTCAAAGGTATCTTCTAAATTTTCCACATTGAGGACCTGATTTTGATTTGAAACTTCTATGTGGAATTTGTCCTGGACCTCTTTTCTCTGGTGGCCATGGCCTGCCCATCCTTATCCGTCCCTAGCCATGTAGAATGCTTCCATGACTTTCTGCCTCTGGTGGTTATGAACTACCAGGTCAGTCCTCTGACTTCCTTTCTCTATGATTCCCTGATGGCCAACTCCATTCTTGCTTGAACCTGCGGTACTGGTGTTTCCTGAATCTGCCTGACTAGGAACTCCTCAGCTTCTCTGATTCTCAGTAGCATCTCAGCTTGCCCTCCAATCCAAGAATTTTTCCTCTAGCACACCGGTCAACTTGCACTTCATGAACATAAAATTCCTTCTGTTTTCAGGCAGGAAAGAGAACATAGCACATATTGTGCCTTGAGAGACCAGGGCTCAGAAAAAATCAGTATGTGCCCATATGCCATTCTAGCATTTCTCTGAAGCTACTATCCTGCTCTCCTACATCTAAGTTTTATTTTTTAAAAAGTAATTCTCTAGATTTTATGGTTCTGAAGAGAATTTTTAAAATGTGAACTGTGTGTAACGGATGCAGAGATGTCTATGTGAGCCTTCAGACAGCCTGATGCAATAGTTCTGTGAGATGTGAACTGCCCAATTCATCTCAGTGAGTTGTTAAATGAGATGCCCCTTGATGATTATTTAAATGTCAACTTTTGTTAACTGTGTCATTCCTTATGTCAGACAGGAGAGGGAGAATCAGAGAACTGCACAATTTACAGTGAGAGAGGTATCCTTTTGGTCAGTGCCTTCACTGTTTCTTTTCCCTCCTGTCACCACCCCTTGCTCTAGTTTTTCTAGGGTCTCAATTTCTCAAGAAAAATTCAGGGGCCTTGAGCACTACAGAGCTTGCCCCCCACACATACACAGACAGAGCATGTTATAGTGGTAGTGTAGGTACACACACAAATATTTTTTTTACGAGGCTACATACCCTTCCATGGAGTAACAACAATCAACACCAGCTCTCAGAGCAGTCTGACAGGAGCAACAGCCTGAGCATGCTTTGCTTCTAAGCAAACGGCTCCCAGGGCAGCGAGGCAGCACAATCTGCTACTGGAGCAATAGAGTGCTCCCACAGCAGCAGTGACATGCCTTCTATGGCCCGCAGCAGGTCATCAGCTCCACATGGAGGAGCATACAAGAGCAGTGTGGTGAGACTGGGAAAGAAGGAGAGGAATAAAGGGGACTTCATGCCTAGTCACCACATGGTTGAGGTCGTGGCCCGGAGTGCAGTTTTTCAGTTTTCTTTTATGGCAAGATAAGACTCATTTGTTTTGTCAGTTGTAAATATTGCCTTCTCAACACCCTGAGAAATAAAAGCTTTAAAGCAAAACCTAGCCAGTCTTGAAGTGTTTGATTTTTTTCATTTGTACGTATGCTGTTCTGCCTCATGAAACACCCTGCCTGCTTGGCCAGCCATAATCACCAGTCAGAAGATTCTAAAAGGAATAAAGGAAATGCAGGGGATTTGAGTTCTTTTTGATCCAAATAGCATGCACTCAAGCTAGGCAAATCAATTAAATGAATCCAATATTTCACCCAATAGATCTACTGAGTCAAATTCAACCTTAATGTAACAACAATACTTGAATGTCCATCCCTTTTCATTCTGTTCTGCTTGTACAAACTCATTTCCCTCTGGTTTCCTTCTAATTTGAATAGAGTTAGATCAGGGATGAATTAAGTCCTGTATTTTCTATATACATACCTAATCAATAACACTGCCATTTAATATGTTATGTAACGTTTATGCCTGATGTATTTTGAGTACTTCTCAAGCCATGATTTTGCTTACAGGCCTTTCACAATTTCAATATTCTACTTTCTGTAAATTACCTTTATGAAGACAGGGTCACGGCAGATAATGATGTGACACCCAAAGTCACAGAGGTTCCCTGAGTGATGGGGAGCCTCAGCACTGTTAGTAGGATATTTACAGCTCATGTTTTAGTGCCACATAATCTATGAAGGATGAAGCATTTTATTACTTGCATTACGGTATTGCATAATGGCCCTAGCTAGTATCTTTTGTTTTGTTAGGTGCTGAGCAAAACATAGTAAGATAGTAAGTCTCTGTCCTAAAGACAGTCTCTTTGTCCAAATAGACAAGACAGACCATAAGGGGAAGAGAAAGGAAGTATTATTAACCCTATTTTACAGAGGCTCAGAGAGATTAAATGACTTGCCCTAGATCACATATCAAGTTTGTTGCAGATCTATAAACTGAACATAGATCTACTGAATCCCTGCTCTGTACCTTAACTACAAGACCATCCTTCCTGCTCACAGAGCTGTTTGGTGAGAACATGAGCCCTCTGGGGAATCCAGACCTCTCCTCCTCTATTGTGTTCCTGGCTGAGAGCATAATATAGGTTCCCCCATATCCTGTTGAATAGGAACCTTTCGTCTACATTTCCCCTGGCTCATTCCACAAGAATCCATATTTAATCTACTTATTCTCTTTACCTCAGTTCCCATGGAACTAAACATGCCTTCCCTCCCAATTCTCACAGGGGGAATTTGGGGCAGGTGGAAGGAGATACTACACTGTGACTCTTAGTCCTTGTAGAGATGGGCTACCAACAACATAGGCCACTTTACCACGATCTCCAGATTTGATTGAATGATGTGTGTGAAAACTATATATGTGTCCAATTCCTCTCTGCCCTGTTGATAAAACTTTCTATCAGGCATTGGAACAAATTTTGGCAAAAGATGCTAATTAAAAGAGAAAGAGAGAGAGAGAGAGAGTCCAAAACTCTCTAATATCTTTATAGATCATGACAACTATAGACAATTTATCTTTAGGCAGGGAGCTGTCAGATGAATGCCTTCCTGTTCACATCATATGCTACTTACAGAGCCTGACATGATCCACACCTCACGATTGAACAGACAGGTATCTTTCCTGAAATCAATGCCAATTAGAAACTGCTTTTGTGGATCTGACAATCCGATGGGACTAAAATAAACTCCCAAGGGCCTTCAGGTAATGAAAAATGACCTAAGTGAAAAGGAGAAAGCAAACAAAAAAGGATTTCGGACAGCCATTCATTATTTCTACAATTGTAGAAAGAGGATTATTTTCCTAGTATGTAACTAATTCTCTTTTTTTTAATCCCATGAAACATGCCTTGACTGATAATGATCCATACTCTAGTACAACTTATCAAACTGTATTATATCAGCTATTTTTAGAGGAAAAAAACATTTAATTTGCCCATGGAATTTAGAAGATTAAAAAGATGAATTCTGCCATTCATTTGATTAAATCAAAAGCCTAGAAACCCTCTTAGAAGCAGATATAAGGTATCCAAGAATTTCTGTCCAGTTTGTCCTCTTCCAGAGATAAATATCCAGAGATATTCATGATGTAAAACAGGTCATGCGATATCTGCTCAGAGTTTTCTATGCATGTTAGTCCTGTTTGTCCATCTGACAGTGTCTCCTTTGATACTGAAGTGTTATTATGTGAGCTGTTTAAGTAAGATCACATGAACTCTAAGGTGGTTCTGATTCATCCAAATAAATCAAATTGAAGTGACATATTAAGACTAAAATAGATGCATCTTTTAACTCCTTCAGTAAAAGTACTTGCTACATGGAAGGTTTTGACTGGGTGGGAATCCAGTGTAACACACTGTAGGTCAGAAATGATGTAGGGTAAAATTTTGAAAAGCACCTAAGTCACTTAGGAGCCCAAAATCCTTTTTCAAATGTAACCTAACATCTCATTGGAAGTGAATGGAATGTATAAACCTAAATGTCTAATGGACAAATTTTTAAAATTAGATACCAAATACCCTTAAATATTTGGTCCTTAGGCCTTTGACTTCAAAGTGACCTAGGTGTTTTTGAAAGATATTACCATAAATCACATTGAAATAATTTTAGGTCAGAAATGATTTATAGTCATTTTCATTTTCATCTGCCCACTATCTGCTATTTCTTTTAGTTTTTCCGTGAAGTGGGGGGGAATGGTGTTTGCTTTTTCTATCCATATTCTATGAATATCTTTATTCAAGTCACCTTCAAATGCCATCTCACTCCCCAGACAGTAGAACTCTGCAACCTGTTTGATTTTTTTTCCATTCATGCACACCTTAGCATCAGTTGTCTGGTCTCCTACCTTGATAATCCTGTTTTTCCATGTATTTACCTTCAATCCACTTTTGGCTCCTTCCTGTTCTACCTCTGATGAAAGGGCAATAATCCCATTCCACATCATACTTAGTAACGCAATGTAGTCAGCAAAGTCAAGGTCATGCAGGACATGTTAAAAAACATCATAAGAAAAAAGTCCCAGGTAATTGGGACATTTACACTGTATGGAAGATTCAAGACATGATGAGCAAGCATTGAATGGTGTACCCAGTGGAAGAAAGAAAGCAAGGGAGGCCAAAGAAAAACTGGAAGAAGACAGAGACTATTGAATGCACTGCATCCCCTGGGAAGAAATACCATTACTAGCAAGCAATCATAATCAATGGGCAACCTGGACTGCACGATGTGTCAGCTGCACAAGAGGATCTAAAGTAAGATCTAAGGTAAAGGAATTGGAGGGGTGAAAATAAAGGAAGAATGTAATTTTTTATTTTAAAAAAATCTACTTTCTGGGCTGCTTGGGAATTTTCCATCAAAACATTCTTTCCATGGAAAATACAGTTGGCAAAATCAAAATTTTCCATGGGAAAATCAAAACATAATGTTGTTATAGGCTGGCTCTAAACATTTTGTTTTGTTGAACCAAATCGCAATGTTTTGTTTCAGATCAGTTCAACATTAATCCATGTCATCCTATGCTGCTGCAGTGCCCAATGAGACATGCTCCTCTACAGGATGGACTCCCTAGGTGGACTCCATCTCCCAGGAGGCACTATGGTCATGGAACTCCCATGATGCACCAAAGCAGCTCAGCCAGAATGGGGAGAATGTAATGTATATCTCTATATTAATAGCACACTTCAAGGAGCATGGTTATACCAGATACCTCCATTTACCAAGTTGTGAAGGCAACTGAGCAATCTGTGTGTCCAACATAACCGCTTGTAACAATAACAATTCATCATAGATTATTGCTTATGTTTGCCTTCTAAACTTGGAGGACATACAAGGAAAACTCCTCCAAGCATAGTCCCTGGGGAGCCTTTTTACATCAGCTTATGCAATGCTGCTATTTCTATCATGTACAGTATTATAAATTTACAATTTATTGTCAAGCAGCATGGCATCAGGGTGTGCAGACTCCAAGGAAGTCTGCATGATAATAATTCAGAATGAATGATATATGGTATGAAAGGATAGCTAGTAGCTAATAAAAAAAGCCTTATTATTTTCTTAACTGCTGATGTATCACAATATGCCTTCCTCTTTCTGCATCAGTTTCAATGTGTGGCACGTGAAACAAAGTGAGAATAGAAATCTCAATAAAACATCTAAGCTGATTAATCACTTACTTTAGCCTTCATGTTGATTGGACCCTATGCTGGAAAACTTTTATTCAGGTTGGTTTTGCTCTATGGACTAGATTTTCAAAGGTATTTAGGTACTGAAATATATTTTGGGGATGGTGTTCACAAGGGAAAATGGATGGGTTATAGGAGGAGAACAGATAAGAAACACTTGTTACTGGGGAGACGGAGAAGTGAGATTTAGGAGGGGAAGGTGAAGGCGTGTCAAGGGAAGTGGAAGGTCACTTTGTATTTTGTCAATTTTCTCTTGGAAAAGATGAGGTGAGGTCCTGTGCAGAGAAAGAGAGAGAGAAGTGGAGGCAAGTAGAGGGGAAGATTGAAAGAGTGAGTCAAAGGTGGTAAAAATGCAGCTGGGATTGCAGGCATGAGACTCAACTAAGTTTGAGAAGTAGATTTGATTAGCTTGGAGTATGTCAGAACTGAAGGAGGGATGAATAAACTTGTAGTAGAAGAAGTCAGTCTTGTTAAGCAATCTCCTCCAATGAGGCTCTGCAACATGAGAGCAGGGGAAGAGGCAGCAGGTGTTGGGAGTGAGCCAGGATTGGGGGTGGGCGGAGTGGGACAGAGGGAAAAAAGATTTGAGTGTGAAGTGGAGTGAAGGATTGGAGAAAATCAACAACCATGTCAACGGTGGAAAAGAAAGGGAAGTCAAGCAAGAGAGGACTGAGAGGAAAGAAGTCATCAAGGGTGGTGGATGAAGTCATGAAAAGGCTGAGCAACAGAGCATGGGGGAGAGGACTGATGGGCAATGATGAAGAGACCAGTTGATGGTCAGAGAGGGGGAACTCAGTAACAGAGGGTACATAACAGTGCATCTGGGAGGTGTGATTCTCATCACGGATAAACAGACTCACACTAGCTCTGCTCAAGCTAGCAAGCTAAAAATAGCAGTGTGGGTGTTACCACAGGGGTGGCAGCTTGGGCTAGTCACGTGACCTTGCACCTATGCAGTCAGGTGGGCTCAATTTATTGCCAGTGCTGCAACATCAACACTGCTGTTTTTAGCATGTTAGCTCAAACAGAGCTAGTCTGAGTCTACCTGTGCTGGGAATCACACGTCTCAGGTGCAGTGTAGGCATCCATGGAGAGATTAATGAAAGAGAGCAGTGCTTGGTGAAGACCAAGTCATGAAAATGGCCCTTTTGGTGAATGGGAGTGTTGAAGCCGAGCTGTGGGATGAATGATGAGGTGAGGATGAGGAAACCTGCAGCTAAGGAATCAGAAGCAGGATGGTATCACCTGTATAGTCCCCTTGCCTCTGGGGCCAGTCAGGAGAATACTGTGCCTTCCCACACCGTGACTGAGCACCCAATGTGGAGATGCGCTGCCCCATAGTTGGGCCAGTAGCTAAATGCCAAACTTTAGCCCAATGTAAACAAAAAATTGTTTGAGCTTTAATAATTTTTCTGTAAGAAAAATACATAAGAATTGGGACTTGGTTCCCATTCCAATTGTCACTTCTGGCCTATCTACTTTAGAGGGTTACTCCATTTAGATGATTTTTTTAGGATGAATTATTCCATTCCATATTTATTCTATTCCATTATTAGTTGCTATAAGATTCCCTATGTTGGATGGTTGGCCTTTGGGAATCAAGCAAATGCTACTTCTCATATTTTTTCTAGATCTGATTCACCTCCAAACATGTCTCAGGTCTAAATTGGTTAAAGGTTACAAAATAATAGTATATATCTCAGTAATAGTAAAGATTTACTTGTTTTCAGGGGAAGTTTGCTTTATTATCTCTGTGATCCAGCATACATAGTGCTTCACAGAAATTAAGTAACTTTGTGCATATTTTCTACTTTTCTCATCAGTTTTAATATGTGTCTAGTTTTGTGTAATTAGCATGAAGTTATTTTCTTAAGCTTATTTTAAAGTTCTATCTGAAATACCATTATACCTCATAGCATTACTTTCTCTTTCAATGTGATGTTATCTTCCCTCTTTTTATTTTTCCTTCCAAGAGATCTCCTAAATCAATCATGAGGTGAACATGGGTGACCTGAAGGCTAAATATTTCTAGAATGCCCAGTGCCTTTCATGAAGAATAACATATGTGCAATGATTTATTTAAATCTTTAGTCCAAGTATTGTGATGTTCATCAACAAAGATTGCAACAGACATCTGGAGAGGTTTGTTTACTCCCTCGCTATGATTAGATTAGATTTAGGATAATAGGTACTTGTGATTTTCTTCAGAAACACTGAAACTTAACAGTCTGTGAATTTTTCCAACCTTTGAAGGCCATTAAAGTCCTCAAGTGTCTAAGCCTTATGGGGAGGAAAAAACAAAACCTGTTGACTTAGAAGCAGTTCATTACAACTTTAGCAGCAGATAGTGAAACATTACTATTATTTAAGTAATAGTCAACTATATCCATCCCTTCTTTTAGATTCCTTTGTTAAAGTTATTTTTTCTAACAGCCATTTGTATTTATATCATTGATCTAATATACTCTACAGCCAGGTTCTGAAAGCATTTTCCTGGCTGTGGCTCTCAGTCATGGCTCAGTGTTCATTAAGCATTTTACAAACACATGTGATGCAACATATTGACATATTCTTTTGAAGCAGGTGAATACAGAAATAGGGGACAATTATTCATAGGTCTATTTTAGGATTTTACCACTGCTGTCAATCTGAGCACCTTTCCTGTAAAATTAACAGCAGTATTGAAGTCCCTAATGGTTTTCATAGAGTTCCTGCCACTTCTCCATTTTTGAGGATCTGCACTTTGCTTTGGGAAAGGTCTTTTCAGAGGAGGTGGTGGGAGGTGTTTGGGAATAAATAGCTATTTGAATTGTGAGCATCATTTATGGCGGAAAGGCTTTCTCGAAGAGGACAGTTTTGCAACATTTTCTAAATCTGGTCAGAGTCCAGACTGTTCCATAGCTGGATCTCCTCAACAGAATATTCTTTGTCCCCAACTCTCAAGTGCTTCATCCTGGCCTTTGAGATCCATATTGTCCCAGAGGAGCACAGCTGCCACAGGGGTTCATAGCTCAAGATTTGGTCTTTGATGTAGCTAGAGCTTGAGTCATTAATTTTTTTGAAAATTAAAACCACAGCCTAAAAGTGGAATCAGAAGCTGACTGGGAACAACTGGAGGAACCTGAACATGAGCCTGATGTTCTCACAGTGGCCTGAGCCATGGGGAAGGTGGGCAGCCACATTCTGTTAAAGCTTGAGCTTGTGCATCATCATCAGCTTCATGTTCAGTGAATTACAATGATCCAACCTGGAGCGGACAAGTACATGAATTGCTGTGACCAGATCATTGCTCTAATATTTTTCAGGGCTTCTTGAACCTTGGCATGTTTGATGGGGTCAGATGCAGGAGTGAAGGGGGCAGATCATAAAATCTGGCTGGGATGGAATTTTCCTTCACAATTAGCACCATACATATTTGGCTGATCTTAGCAGTGAAGTATATTGACCTCTCTTCACAGCAGTCTGTTTGGATCTGGTGTCTGGCTTGAGATAGCCAATTCACTATGTGAGATTCTACTGGCCATGATTCTGTCATGATAAATGCAGAGGAGGAGAAGACTCCTTTTGCCTCCATTACTGCAGCAGTGCCATCCTTTAAGTGTTCTTTGTGCTGCCGGTGGAAGGATTCTGAATATTTTAATCCCTTGTCTGTGCACTTCATCTGCCATTGTTCATCTGTGAAGCCTGGTGATCCTGGTCAGTGTGGGGAGGTGGACAGCTTGGGCATTGATGAGAGTGGACATTAGGTTACTGTACTGTATACTAACTCATTGGTACACTGGCTTATGTTTGCGTGGCTTGTTCTCCTAGGGCAAGTTGAAAATCTAGAGCGTTCAGGAGTCTTCAGGGGCAGAACAGGTTTGGTTGCTTACTATCTCGGTGGGAATGATGGGTGATCAGACCAGAAAAGTGGTAAATCAGTGACTTCTTCAATATCCAACCCTAGCCTGAAGATAGGATCCAACAAAATATGTCCAGCTGTTTGTGCCTGGGAGAATCCCATGGTTTCCATGTAGGTCAGGAAATCAGTTACTATTAAATTTATGGGTAACCCTTCTGCCAGCTGGAGTCGGCAGCAACAAAGGCCGGGTTCAATATTTAGGGGTTCCTTTCAACACTACAACACAAAACTGGCTTGAGTCCCCACCCAGTAACCCAACACTATTACAAACCACCCATTGGGCACCTTTTTGTCAGTCTCCTAGGACACTGTATCTTTTTGTGCCAACCATCGTTCATACAAATTATGTACATTATAAAATGGGCCAGTGAAAGGAGTAATCAGTGGCTGATTGAAGTTCCATGTTCATATGGGCCAAACAGATGTATTCATTAGTTTTCTACCAGAAATAATTTCCATTCCAATTATATGCAAAATAAAGTGACTGTTTCTATCAGAACAAGAAGACAAGAAAAATGAATTCAAATATATTCTCACTAATCTTGTGAGTAAACAGCAGAAAGTAGATTTAAAGGGAAATGTCAAATGAAAGCACATGTGTTACAGATATGTTGTCTGCAGTGAATTTTACAACCATACAAAACAGACTTCTTGTTTTTTTGAAGAAAGTGATTATAATGTTCATGGAATAACAGCACTGAAAAAACAGTGTTTTCTGTTTATGAACACAGCTGGCATAGACAGCAACTTTTCCTATACTGCCCAATCAATGCGCCTTACCCACAACACTGGGCTGGAGGGATTGTCTCTGGGATGAGACAGGGCTATTTAGTTTTCTTGCCCAGTCTGTGATAAGACTGTCAAAAAGAGCCCAACTGTGAAAGTGGCTTTGTGATGCAGACACTTTTTAGTGATAAGGAATAGGATTTATGATGTTCATTTAGTCATTGTTAACTTGAAGAAAGAGACAAAGGATCAAATCCAGCCTTGGCATAAACAGACACAACTGACATAAACGTCACCCTGCAATTCAGTACACATCTATCATTACCCTTTCTCTTTTAACCAATCTTCAATCCAAAAGGTTAAATTCTTTTTAAAATTAAAAAAAAAAAAAAAAAAAAAAAAAGACTATAATTTATCAGGAAGGATAAATTTTTGCCAGTTTTTTTATTGCATTTTATTCAGCATGGATGGTGGTTAGTTTCTCTTTCCAGGACTTATCCTGGAAACAGTGTTGTGTTTGGGTTTTTGACACTGCAAAGGAATGGTTATTTATTTGCAAAAGGAAGCTTTAATGGGTTAAACAGAAAACATGTATTACTTTTAGATGTAGTAAAAGTTTTATTTTTTTTAAACACAGATTCTAAATTTTGAGCCTAAATTATTTGAGAATCCATTGGAAGGAATGCGGTGGACACTGTGTCAGGGTGTGATGGGGTATTCACTCCACATCTTGTTTGAAGGGACCAAGGTGGTTTGGAAGGGACTAATTAACCTAGTAGGCTGTACAAAGCTTGGAAGCTGAGACCAGAAGAGGCTACAGGGGAAATAGGTTGCAGTTACTCCCTGGGAGTTGAGAACTTGAGTTAGACCCCATGGGTGAGCTAGAACACTGAGAAAGAGAAGGGAAGTAGAAAGGGGTGCACAGGGAAATAGCAAGGGGGTCTGGGAGTAAGCAGACTGTGGTTGCTGGATAGAGGGTCCTAGTGCTGAAACCTGAAGTAGTGGGGGCGCCTTAGTTCCCCTAGCTGCTACTGGGAAAGGAGCACAGTCTTATGTCAGAGGATGGCCTGGAAAGACAGCCCAAACAGTTGGTCTGGGGAGAATTAGCTACCCCAGAAGGGAAGGACTATGGTGACTTGTCTGGAAAGTCAAGTCATGAAAAGGGAGCGCACTGAATCCAAGATAGCAAGAGGGGCTGTGGTGAGAGCAAATGAAGGAAGGTGGTATCATCCCTGGATGGAGCTAATTCCCAGAGCAGCCAGGAGGAGGTGCCCTACTGGTGAGTGGACCCAGGAGTATTAGCTCTAACAAGGAATTTCCTATCTGAAAAAAAATGTTATCATGGGCAAAAATGATGAAATACCAGATCTTTATTGGATTTGCAATACCTGGAATATTTGGTATGCTTGTGATCTTTTAGTTTTGCCCTTAGTTTTGTTGTAATACACTGATATCTGCATTTGAGAAAGAGAGAATTTTAAAAAATCTATAAATAAGAAAAGCAACAAGACTGAAAATCCAGCAGCCATTTTTGTTGTGTAAGGAAAAAGCAGCACAAGACCAGGAAAGCTTCATTAAAGCACCTGCAAAATCTCTACCAGAAAAATTTGGTGACAAGAGAGAGTATCTACTCTCTGTCACAACTAAGCTGGCAACATGGAAAACTCAACAAATAATCTGGGAAAAAGAATTTATGGCTCTAATGAAAAATAGATTTAAAAAAATGAAGGGGCTGCAGACCCATATGGCAGGGGGTGGGAGGAACCCCTCCAGTGTTAAGACAGTTTTGTTCTAAACTAGCTGCAGAAGCACGCTGCCTGCCCCAAGGCCATTTTATTGGGATCTCAAAGGATCTCCCAGCTGTAGGTGAATCCTTGAGTGAAATAGCACTGTTGTAGCTATACACTATCCCCTCTCCCTGACTGGTACATGAATAGCCAGGGTAAAAAGGGTATGGCCGGAGTTCCTGAGCGGTGCAATCTCCAACTGCTATAATGGCCCTTTGGAGGGACTGGTCCAGCACAGATCAGCTCCACAATGAGGGAAACACAAGGGAAGTTTAAAGCTACACTTGCACTCAGTCTTCCTCAGCTGTAGCTCAATACTGACAAATGGTCTTGTGCTTCAGACACTGGACTAGGAAGGTTCAATGTGAAACACAGGAGGCTAGGTGACCTGACTGGCAACATCCACACTGCTATTAGTGTACTAGCTCAAGGTCCATTAGGGTAAGTCTCTCTACTTGGGCTGGAATGCCTGTTCCTAGCTGCAGTTTAAACATACCCTATGTGGATCAGCCACTACAGGGGGAAGAGACATCTGCTTTTTTCAGTGGACTTCAAAGGATTATCAAGACTCAGGAATCCTGTGTTCTTTTCCTGGTTGTGGAGCCGAGTGTGCTTTAATTATTATGATTACACACTTCCTGCCCCTGTCCCTCCCCAACCTTGTCCCTTAATATGTCCTGCTCCAGCCTGCTCTGTTCTACTCCAGTCTCCTTGAAACTCCCATGCTTTTTCCCCCAAAGTCTGTCGATGAGCCCCCTGCACCATTCAATTCAAATGAATTCCTCCTTTTCCATCCAGCTGCCTGGACACCAACAGGAAGAGTTGTGAGAACATGAGAGAGCTTCCCTGCTCTTAGCTCTGGTGCCTAGCACCACAGCTGGGCCCAGCAAGTGGGAGGATCAATTGCAATGAAAGCCCTGTTCAGATCCTGCCACTTAAGGCTGCAGCATACCCAGTGCAAATGGAATCTTTGGAGGATTTAGCTGCCAAACTCTACCAAGTTTCTTATTATTAATCATCAGTATTTATTATAGTAGTGGCCAAGGGCCAAACAAGAATGGGACCCCATTGTGTATACTATACAAATACAGAGGAGTAGAAGGCCCCTGACCCCAAACAACTTATAATCTAAATGGATAAGATACACACCACGTGTGGGAAGGGGTACAACACACAAGCAGAGTGGACGGTGTCATGGCAGCAAATGTCATAGGAGTTCCAGAACTTGGGGCAGGAGAGGGAGGGGGCTCAGAGGGGATCAGCTAAAGATAAGGGGCAGAGGGAGACAGGGCAGAGGAGAAGAGAGGCAGTTGTGAATGAAGCTGAGGTGAACAAACTGGGAGGAAGCAGGAGAGTTGGTGCAAACAGTCAATCAACAGGGCAGAAAAAGTCCTATAAAAGTTCTCCAAATGTCCAGAGGTTCGAAGGTCTCTGGCTTGGCAGCTTCTGCCCCTAATGGCTGGAGTCTCTGGCTGGCTGTAGTTTTCTCCTAAGCCCACATAGCAGGGTGGAGCAGTGGCATCACCTGGGTAACTGCACAGTTCTTGGTCTAGGGAGTTGCCGGGGGAGGGAAAGCCCCAGCCAGCTGGGCCCTATTTTATTCCCTTCCCTCTTGTACAGTAGTCGCTGCTTTAGCTGCTTCTGCCCCACCAGCTGGAATGTCTACTGAGCATGTGCAAACTGCAACTTTCAGAGGCTTATAACTCCATCACGCTTGGCTGGCTGGGTGTTGTCCTGGTTTCACTCCTGAAAACAGGGCAACAATACCGCCCCCTCTCCCCCATTTAAAATCCCTTCCCCAGACTACAAAGGTTCTAGAGTTTCTCACTGCAACATTAGTAAAAAGATTTAACAGTGGATAAACAACATTTTGCCTCAGCTTTGTTCTCGGGGCCAGCTGAACCATTTTTGCTGAAACTCAGCAGACAAATTCAGCTGGAGATGGACAACCAGTATGAAAAAAATTCAGCCTAAATGTTTAAAGTTTGGCAAAGTCAGAAGGCACTAAAAAAAGGATATTATAGTGAAATGCATTAGGCAACTTTAGCTATGGGCTTTGGTGACAGCTCCACTATAATATTGTACAGGACTAGCTAGCCAGAGAACACCAAAGTATATTGGAAATTAGTGCAGTATTTCAGATACCCACCACTATCTTATACCCACAATGTATCTTTGAATGGAGTATCTTTTGATTGGAAATGGTTGCATGCAAGAAGAAGGTTGCACTGCATTAGACTTTGGAAGATCCAGGTTCAATCATCTACTAGTTTAATTAAAAGAAAATGTTTCATTGAGGCCATAACTTATGGGATCAATCACGTGAGTTGCTGTGCACCTCCAAAGGTGCGGTGACTGCCCTCACTTCCAATTTCATTCTGCAGGATATGCAGCTCTCAGATTTGGGGCCCTAACAATTTAAAAACTTCAGTGGCCTATTTATTCTATGCCTGTACACAACACCCTAAATATGAAAGGGATTTACATGCATGTAATGAATATAACAAATCTCTGAAATCTGAAGATCCTTCCATGTTTTGTAGATCACATACACACATCTCATCAGAGAAATTGTTAAACTACTGATTTTGGTAACCATAGCATTAAGACACTGCATAGAAACACAATGAAAAGCAAATATGATATGATCTAATACACAAAAGAACATGTGCAATTCAATGAAGGTTACATTTAAAAATATATGAATAATAATCATTCAGCATTTATCTAATAGCCTATCTATGTATCACCCAATTCAAATTCTGATTTCACTGCAAATAATTTCTCACTCACCAAAGAGTGTGGTTGTATTAAAAATTAATTTAGAAATATATTTAAAAATTAAACACATTTGTGCATTAGGTCTCAAATGATACAACACACACAGAAATGTGCTAAAAATAATAAAAGCAAAACATTCAGCTGAACATGGGAAAAGAAGCCAAGATCACATTCTCCTGCCGCACTCTCCCTCCCCCTTGCCCCCCAAATCACCAGAGGTATTTGCAGATATCAACAGATCGAGCAAATCGCTAACTGACAGACTTTTAATTTTTGTTGTTGTTCTTACTGTCTTAATCATGCACCATAGCATCATTGTGTGGCAATGAAAGTGCCCCCCTTCCTCTTTTCCTCAAGACTTAAGTGGTCTTCTAAAAATGCAATATTCTTTGTATAAATGAAACGATAATTAAGGAAAAAGAACACCCTGTCTCCCAGAGGCCTTTTATCATTTCTATACCAGAAACAAAAGTGCTGAATTGAAGCCAGTAGCACATCAGCTTAACCTGAAAAACTTCCCGTTCATTGGCATGCTGCATACAGGTGATTTTCAAGTTTAGCTTAACTTGATGAGAATGGCCCAGTGAGGAGAAGGAGTTTTGCCAGGTTTATTGTTTGCAATGAGATAGGACTATACAGAGTTGCTTACATGAAAAAAATGTTTACCTTAATGTTTCCTGTATATCTGACTGAATTTGCATACACTACCAGGCAAGATGGGAACGCGTAGCAAAAATTTTCAACAATCTTATGCCACAATTCTCAGCTCTGGCAGAGAAGTGCACGATGCAATAAGTTGGAGAGTCTCGTGATCGGTTGCTCAAGTTTCAGAACTGCATTGCACTAGACCCAACGCAAAGTGGCCAGAGCCAAGGATTCGGGCCCTAATTATAACAATTACATTAAATCAAAAGTTTAGCAGGCTGAGAGTGCATAGCAAATTAGTGCTCTTCTTAAGTGTAAAGTGATGGTTATATTATGTCATATTAGTAGTCCCACAAGTGATGGGCCACTCTAAAAGGTTCCATATCTGGATTCAGTTTGGATAAACACCCAAAAG
The DNA here is from genome assembly GCF_026122565.2 of Emydura macquarii macquarii. Lineage (NCBI taxonomy): Eukaryota > Metazoa > Chordata > Testudines > Chelidae > Emydura > Emydura macquarii. Next base: position 12,690,681 of record NW_027131500.1, on the reverse strand, counting down.
GTCCAGTGCTGTCCAACCATTAATTGTGCAAAAGCTGGCTGGCAATCATGCAAGAGCAGATGCCTATAAGATTTCTGGTACTTTGCACAGTATTTCTGCCCTATGCTGGTAATACAGCAAGAATAATCTCTACTGTGGGGCTCTATTTCTGGTTCTAATCCCTGCCAGAACTCATAGATTCAGATAATCTATAAAAATAATGGGAACAAAAGCCTGGGAACCAGATTTTGAGAGGAAAATTCAGTTTAGCACCGGCTCCAGGAACGAGCAATGTTTCAGGAGCTGGGAGACAAGTCAGGGAGGAATTTTTCTCTGATGTATGAGTTTGCTCATTTAGCAACCTGCAAAGAAACTGGAAAAAAGAGGCATGCTGATGTTCAAGATGCCAAAGAGGTAAAAGCAGGGGTATCCAAGAGGCTAGTGGAAAGGGACAGGGACAGGCTGGACAGCTATAAAGAGATGATCAGAAAGAGCTCCCATATCTCTTCCTAGCTATCCAAATTATCCCTGGTTATACAATAGGTCCTTAGTTATAACTGTATCTTTCTTTGTCTCTTCTCTCCCTGTTTGGCTGCATCATAGAAGAGCTCATCACTGGTATTTCAGTGCTATTGTTCATTCTCCTCATGTTATGATACTAGGTGAGTACTGTTTCTATAGGACTAAAGAAGAGCAGGAGGGCAGTTAATTAGAACCCTGGTGGAATTGTTAGCCTCCATGCTCCAAAATGACTGTCTCTTCATATCCAAAAAAACTGTCAAATTCCATGGTGGTACACACCTCAAAACTGCAGGTTGGGGAGGAGGGAAATAATTTTTTTTTTAAATTGAGAACTCACATGATTAAAGGTCTCATTCGCTTCCTCTTCTCTCTATACTGCAATAGTGACCAGCAGTACTATCGGGGGCCTGTTAACTCTTCCTTTCCAAGCAATTACAAAAGGACTACTAGTATATTTAACACTATAACAAAAGCTACTCTTCAGGGCTAGTCTCACAGAAAGGGCCTCACCTTGTTGCTGACTCTGTTGGGATCATGAAAGTGATTGCAAACTGCTAGACCAAGATGTTGACTTGGGAACACCATTCCTTGGAAGGTGAGACCATTGAACATTATATTGCAGACCTATAGAATGCAGAACCACCACAAACCACATGCATTTTCTGATTGCCCTTGATCTGAGATTGGTGGCTATCTATCAAACCTGCTTTGACTTGATCTGATGTTTTTTAATATGATATTTTATACACTGTCTGATTCTAACTTTGTTGTATGGGAAATTTCAGAGAGGCTGGAATTTTAGGCCTTGGAATTTTGTTGAATATAGTGCATTTTTTAATGATCTTTACAAAGAACCTAACTTACCACACTGTCAAGTTATCAAGGGTGCTTATGTTTTTTAGAATAAAGCTTTTCTTACTTTGAAATTTTTCAAATATCTCTCAAATGTATGAAATTGCCCCTGCTATTCCAAAATTATCCAAGGAGGTCTCCAGATCCACCCGAATCCCCTTCTAAGTTATTTATTAATTCCCCAAGGTTTCCCCAGAGTCTCCCCACTTTTGCTCAGCTAGATATGCATCTGTCTAAACCATAAAGAATATCAGGAGACAAAATGCCAAATCCTTTTCCATTGTGTCTAAGGTGACATGGCAGGACACCACACAATGAGATGTGAGTTCACATAAGTGTGACCTGATGAAACCTAAAAAGTACGGGGGTTTTCTGTGACTCTTAGCTGACTTTTAAATGAAAGCAGAAATCTTAGATCCAATATTTTCACTGGCTGCTAAGCAGAGAATAATAAGCTAACAAAGTGTTCACTAGAATATTTCTTCAGCCCTAAAAGAAATCCTTAGCTGTCATTGTGATGCACAAGACTCTTAAGAGTGGATTTAAATGCATCACGAAGTAAGAGTTTATATAGTTGGGCTCTTAAATCTACCTACTTAACTGAGAAAGGAAAGGATAAAGATAAAGGCCTAACTTTACATTGTTGATAGGCTTCAGTTTAACTTGGAAATTTCTTCAAAGCCAACCTATACGTCAAAGGTATGATTCTACAACCATTATTCATGCTAGTAAGCCTAAGATTCTTGAATAAGTAAAGGTTAGAGCTGGATTAACTTTTTCAGCCAAAACATTTTCCTGCCAAAAATGTAGATTTGGGTCAATTTCAACCAATTGTTTTGGCTGAAAATCAGGAACTGAAATGTCATAATGGTTTAGTTCAACATTTTTTAAAAAGTGTTTCAGGTTTTTCATGGTAGATTCACAAGGGGTTTTAGGCACCATTTACAAAACTAAGGAGGAGGTGATGCTGCCGGTGCTTCCCTAGACCCAATAGCCAAGACAATCACCTGGGATGTGGGAGACCGAGGTTCAAATTCCTGCTTTGGATCAGGGATTCGCACCAAAGTCGCTCCTATCCCAAGTGAATGCACTGATCCCCAGGCTATAGGCTATCTGGAGTGGGTCTCTCTTACTATGTTGCCGCAATTCCACTTTGTATAAAAACTAAAAGTTTTGTGGGCCAGAGCAGGAGAATGATTCTATATCCAAATGGTTGGGACACTCTCACCTGCATGTCTCCTATCCCAGGTGAAAGTCCCTGCTACAGCCTGGGATAACCTGGGTCTCCCACATCCTGTGTGACTACCCTACCACTAGGCTATTGGGCATAAAGGGAGCAGTTTATCCACACCGTTCTTAAAACTGAACTTAATACTCCATCTGAGGCCTCACCAGTGCTGAGCAGAGTGCAACAACTATCTCCTGAATCTTACATATGACACTCCTGTTAACACACCACAGACTATTATCCTTTTTCACAGTTGCATCACTGACTCATGTTCTATTTGTGATTCACTATAACCCCCAGATCCTTTATCCTTCAATTTATCCAGGTCATTTTGTATTCTAATCCTGATCTGCAAAGTACTTGCAACCCTTCCCAGCTTGGTGTCATCTGCCAATTTTATATGCATAATGTCCACTTCATTATCCAAGTCATTAATGAAAATATTGAATCGTGCCAGGCCCAGTTTATGTATAACCCTTGAAACAACTGTGAATATTAGCAACAACTCTTTAAAAAGCAACAATTTCAGAGGGTTTCCCCCCTTACCTTTAGTACTTACTACTATCACAAGTACAAATGAAAAATGTATTAATATATATATACACACTCCCCTTGGGCTGTTTTTTGGGAGGGTTTACCATTTGAGTTGCTAAGGAATAGTGTCCAAACCACAGTTTCCTTCAAATTCCCTTTTGAGTCTCTGCAATTAGCACTGCCTGCAGCAAATTCTTTTTTTATTTTATTTTTTTCTTCTCCAGTGCGGTCGCAGAGCTAGCAATCTAAATCCAAAGTCCATGGAAACAATCATTACAGCAGAGCCTTCTGATCCTAGTGCTCCTCTGCTGCTGAGTTGTTCAGTCTGGCTCCTCCTGTTTATTAATTAGTCCCCCTCCCTTTGACTTCCTATTGGTTCCACTCTCAGATACTGACTCTGAATCTGTCCTATCAGGCTGCTTGCCCACAATGGACACTACTTAGTAGCTTCAAAATAAATATACCTATACCAAAATAAGTATCCACCACGCCCAATTTCTGGATAACTGAGGCCCATACAACCAAGACATGCGACCTGTCTCTGGACAGTCTGTAGGCACACAATCCCCCAAAAGAAAAACACAAGAACTATGCATTGTCCCCATTATTTATTCCTTAATTACACCACAACCTACCTGATTAAAATGCACAATTTTAAAGACCATTTATTTGTTTTTTGTTGTTAAAAATTGAATGTCTCATGGCAATGTCACTGCAGGTTCCCCTCAACACAACTGAAGTCGGAAGTGAGCCGTAGGGCCCCAATTCTGCAACTACTTGGTTAACTTGCAGGTCCTGAGTAGCCGCATTGAATTACTGAATGCCTGGGAAGTTGTTGTAAAATATTCAATTGGCTTTAGAGTTGAGGGCCAAATGATTTTTAACTACTGAAGAAATGTAATATATAATCCCACTGCAATGCAATTCCAGTAATCTCATTGCAGATATGAAATTAAATTTATAAATAAAAATAAGGGGGAGAAAGTCAGTCAGTATTATACAGGAAAAGGGGAAAACAACCAGAAAGCTTTGTTCATATCCTCTGTTCTCAGGACATTACTGTAGGCCTGGAGAAGATTTTTGTTTTTAAATGCTTGGGGATAATTAAGGGGAAAATAATGTTATTCCTGTTTTGATGCAACAGGAAGGTAGGGGAGGATGGAAATTAGAAGAAATAGCTATCATTACAGCTATAAAATAACTTAATATGTTCCTCATTGAAGTTTTGCATACAATCCATAGCTATCTATAAAACATTTGGAAGACTGCAGTACAATAAGGAAGTTTCTTTCATTTTAAAAAATACAATTTAAACAATGTTTTAAAGAACAAAACAAAACAAAACCTCATTTGAGCTGAAACCTCATATGTCCTTAGCAGGACACGTTCAGTTACAGCATTGTATATCTGGACTAACCCTGCTGAAGTTCACATTTAGAACTATGTAACTGAGAGCAGATTTTGCTTATTAGCTCTGTGTGATGTAAAATAGCTGAGATGCAGCCTCCTAAAATCTTGTTTATATAAAGCACTAAAGAAAAGAACCTTATAAAATATGACATGGACAAAGGGCCTGATCCAAAGTCCATGGAAATCAGTAGAAGGGCTCCTAGTGACCTCAGTAGGTATTGGAACAGTCCAAAATGAGGGAAGCTTTACATCACAATTAAGCGTCCACCAATAACGGGGTTAATTCTGAATCAGTAGCAGAGATTAGGGGAAAGAGCCTTAGATGGTATAAACTAACCTAACTCCATGTTGGGTAGCAAATTAAAACAGGAAACTGATGGCTTTTCAAGGAGACTTGTTTCTGTCTTCCAGCCCCTAAGTAAAAATAATTGGAAGTCATGGGTCGGTGAAGAATTTTGTTTAAGGAAAAAATTGAACTTGGCAGGCAGTGCAAGGAGCATCTTGTTGAACAAAGACAGGTATTGCCAGACAAACCAAACAAAACAAATCAACAAACCTAAAGTGGTGATTGTGATCCTCATGACAGCAATTACTCAACATTAACAGTTAATCCAAATTACACTGAGAGATAAAACCCTTCAGATTTAGCTTGGTGGTCATTTATTAGGGGACATCTAATAAATAGCATATAAAGTAGACTTACTAAGTACCGTGCCAGCTGACAGTGAAGGATTTATGAGGCTCACTCTAGTGTGAGTGTCAGCTTCCCTGCAGCAAAAGTTGACTTTGCTGTGTTAACGGAGTCTCCACAGATTTGATAAGGGAGCTCTACTTACATGTGACCCCATCTGGATATTGCCATATGGATACAAGAATTGTTAATGAGAAAGAGTCTAAGAGATCAAGCCTGGAGGAAAGAATCAGGCAAATACTTAGTACACATAGTAATGGCATTATCTAACTCATTTCTCTGTTTAGAGAAGATAATGGAAAGATAAACATTAAAGTGTTTATCTTTGCTGTTTACAGCTTTTATTGTTAGCAGCTTATGTACTTATAGCAAAGATAAGAAAAAGTATAAGCTATTTTCTCATTGTTTTAAGATAAACTACAGTTTTACTCCCAACATAATATGTCATGAATAGTGTAAAATAACTATCCCTTTTTTTTTTTTTTTTTTTTAATTTAAACTTCTGCGTGGTCAGTAGGTGATTTTTGGAAATGAGGTTAACAAAAGTCCACACTGAAGGTTATGTTCAGAACAAATGAGGGATGGCATTAAAGCAGACATGGTAAGAAGGCTCCTTTGTTAGCTTCTGCTGCAGGAATGCACATCAGCAAACTCAGACAAAAGTGCAGCATTGCAACAAAAGGGAAGGATAATAGGAGGACACAGTAATTAAAATCCAAACAAAAGTGGACATGAGTAGTAGATGAACAATGCTTTCAGAATTTTTTGAGAGGAAAAAATCTCTTGTGTAAAAACCTTGGATTCAATTTTATGCTCTGTTGAACTTTGGAACTGCATTCCATTAAAGAAAAAATTCTAACCCTACATTAAAATAAATTAAGGTTGATTAAGTCAGCCAGATACTTAAAAGGCAAGAAAGACTACCCCAACTTCTGTTCCTCTTTGTGATAATAAATTATAATGTAAACCAAAATTTGCACACAAATTTGCCTAAAGTTACACACCTAAATGCGTACTTAATTTCTAAATAAAAGTGGCCCAGTTTTTTTCAGCGTGCTTGGGTAATCCACAGCTCCCATTGACTGCAATGGGAATTGCAAACTGCTCAGCAACTCTGAAAATCAAGTCACTTCTCTTTAGTTGCCTGAATATGCATTAAGGAATCTACTTAGGCATCTTTGTTTATAAAATTTGGCCTCACTCTTTAATTACATATTTCTCACATAATATACTGACATTATAAAATATCATTTTTTCTCACACAGCCATAGTTTATGGAATTTCCTAGCTTTGAGTGAGCTTTTTAGTGTTAGATCATTTTTAATAAAAATTAAATGTTATGTGGAAATTATACTGGTAATGAGCCATATTTTTCCCCGATCATAATTTGTTTTCATTCCCATCCAGGCAGGAACCAAAAGCAGAAATGAGTGAACCTTAAACACAAGTTAAGGCCAAAAAAACATGAGGGTTCAAAATTATTAATAAAACATGAGCCACATGAACCACAGAACAACTTATGTTGTTTAAATGTGATTTATTTTTAAAATATCAATTGCAAGGTAAAGAGTAGAGATTTGCTCTAGAAACTAAGATTTAGATCAAATTAAGTAGGTGTCTAAGTAGTACTGTATAGGCATTTAGTTTATCTTAATTATTTAGCTACATTCCCAGAACACAATACAATACTAGAAAAAATTCCAACAGTATTTATTATACATTATATGATCAGTGAGCAAAAAGATTTCTAGAGCAAGTCAGGCCAAAAATTTTCTAGGTTTGAGGGTAATCTTAATTGTCAACCAGAGTCTTCATTGTAGAGCCCTAGATGGCCTTTTAGATACTCTGGGCCAAGGCCATGGAGAGCTTTGAAGATAAGGATCTGACACCTCCAGCCCCCTTATGCATCTGCATTATGATATAATCTTTAATTACACAATCATACTATTTTTTCCATAGGAGCCTACCATATTCAGTGCAGTGGATGGATGATGCTCAATCAATGAGCAGCTATTCAATATTTTATTTTATTCTCTATTCAATGCAGTGGCATACTGTGGCTCTCTGGCTCCCGGAGCACAATATATGTATTTGCACCCCCCATTGGCAGCAGGCACGTCTGCAGGAACATTTCCCGCTCTCCCCCCTTGCTGTGGGGGTAATGGGGGGTGCTAGGAGTGGTGTACATGCACCTGGGTGCTGGTCGGGGGGGGGGCGGGGAGGCACCAGCCAGGCCCTCCTCGAAGAAGCCGCTCCCCGCTGACATCCCTGGCGGCTGCGCTGACCCGGCCTGCAGCTCCCTTGTTGCGCCCAGCGCGGGGGTGGAGAGGACAGGAGGCAGAGGGACCAGTCACAAACTCGGCTGGTCACAAACTCTGCCGGTCAGAGTTTTTGGCACTATAGGGGTTGTGAGCAAGGGGGTGGTTCCTCCGAGGAGGGCCCAGCCAGTGCCCCCCCCCACAGTCTAGCACCCGAGGGCATGGCCCCCTCTTTGGTACGCCACTGGTTCAGTGCATGGCTACAGGTCTTATTTACTACACCACGATTCAAACTCTGCTTTGAAGACAGAATTATTCGTTTCCTCATAGGCTTTCCTATATAATATTCTAGTGATTCACAAAACCTCTGTGAGGGGAGGGGATGGTATTAGTGAGTAATTTGTGCCAGGGCTGAGCCCCAGTTCCTCTAGGCTTGGCAGTTCATATCCCTGGCACCTTTGAGCTTGCCACGTCAGTTATGAAAGTAAAAAAATTGCTTGAGCCTTGGCACTTTATTGCTTGAGCCCTTGCACCTCTTTCATTATAAATTAAGCACTAGCTGGTATTATCAGGTGGAGAGCTGAAATACAGAGAGATTAAGGTCGAAAGTATTCACTAACTTGGGATGCCCCATTTGAGATGCCTGGGACCTGATCTTTCAGTGTACATAGTATTATCGAAATTGTTTACACATTCAACCGCCAAGACAATGAGAAACACACAATTAGTGTCTGTGATTAGTGGTCTGAAAAGTTTGGCTTAAGTAAGTTGCCCAGCATCACAAAGGAACTCTGTGGCAGAAGCAGGGATCGAATCCTGTTCTCCTAGGCAACATTCAACTGTCTTCACCATGAGACCCTCCATTCTTTCCCTGAAATCCCCTGACTCAGTCAGTATACACCTTTCAACTTCCGTAACAAATGAGTTAAGGACCCTGTAGAAAACAGCCTCCTTTATTTCACAACCTTGACTCATCCCCAGAGCACTGTGCACTGAATGAGGCAGGAGTCCTGTGGAAGAAATAGTGTGTGATCATGTAATTAATTCTGGCATTTTCTAATTTTTGAGTGGTTGTTTCTGCAACATTAAGAATGTTTAATATAGCTTTTGTGTAATTTCCTAGATTTTTCAAAAAGCAAACAAAAAAAAAACCTCCCCAGAATTCCATTATGTGTCGTCATATTCACACTCACACAATTCACCCGCAAAGATGGAACATTTAGATCCACCGTATGGACCTCTGCCACTTGAGTTAACATTGTAAATGATAGCAATAGTAGCTTGTCATCATGTGTGTTGACCAACACTAGATAGGGACAAGTCAAAAACATTTTTGCTGGTACTGCTAGTCAGATATTTGCTGACGGCAGAGGAATGGTGACACTCACGAATCTTGGGATCCATTCCAGGATCTGGAACGGAGCAAGCACTAGTGAGCACAGTTTTGTGCCTTTTTTTCTCCCAACATGCTTGATCCTCTCCAACTTGTCTCTATCCCAATCCTGTCTCTTCCCCATCCTTGGCTCCTGGTCCCATTCTCCTTGCCTAGTCAGGCCCAGTCTTCCCTATTTCCCATATCCAGCCTGAATTTCCTTTCTCAGCCAGTCCCAGTTTTCCCACTCCAACTCCTTTTTCTCCAGTCTCTTTGCCCAGCCAATGCCAGTTCCCCCTATCCAGATCCTCTTCTAAAATCTCTCGCTTCCCCTCACTGGCTTTATGTCCCAGTCTCCCAGTAGAAACACATCTGCTTAATGATAAATTGCATCAGGAGCTCTTTTCTGACCTGACACAACCATGTAGCAATGAAATCAGAAAAACACAACATTTCCACCCAGTAAAGAACATAAAAGATAGTAAGAAGAGGTTCTATAGAGTACATTAGGAGTAAGAAGAGGGAGCAAAGAGAACCTGGGGAATTATAGACCAATCAGTCTAACTTTGATAACTGGAAAGATACTGGAACAAATTATTACATAATCAACATGTAAGCACCTAGAGGATATTAGGGTTATAAATAATAGCATGGATTTGTCAAGAACAACTCATGCCAACCCAACCAAATTCCTCTTTTGACAGGATTACTGGCCCAGTGGATGGCGATAAGCAGTAGTAGTAGTGGCTTTTGTCATGTGAACTATGTCATTCTCATAAACGAACTAGGGAAATGTGGTCTAGATGAAATTACTATAAAGTGGGTGCACAACTGATTGAAAAGCAGTACTCAGAGTAGTTATCAATGGTTCACTATCAAACTGAAAGGACATATTCAATGGGGTCTGGCAGGGATCTGTCCTAGGTCTGATATTGTTGAATATTATCATTAATGACTTGGAAAATGGAACAGGGTGTGTGCTTATAAAATTTGTGGATGACACCATGCTGGGAGGGGTTGCAAGCACTTTGGAGGACAGCATTAGAATTAAAAATAAATTGGAGAATTGGTCTGGAAAAAAAAAGATGAAATTAAATAAAGACAAAGTACTTTACTTAGGAAGGAAAAAATCTATAACATGTGGAACAACTGGTATGGTAGTAGTACTGCAGAAAAGAATCTGGGGGTTAGAATGAAACACAGATTGAATGAGAGCCAAAAATGTGATGCATTTGAAAAAAAGGCAAATATTCTCGGGTGTATTAACAGGAGTGTTGTATGTTAGACATGGGATGTAACTGTCCCTCTCTGTACTCAGTATTGGTGAGGCCTCAGGTGGGGTACTGGAATACCTCAAGAAAGATATGGACAAACTGGGGAGAGACCAGAGACGAGCAACAAAAAATTATAAAAGGTTTAAAAAAAAAAACTTGATCAATAATGTAAAGTTAGAATGTCTGGGCATGTTAAGGTTTGACCAAAAAAAAAGACTTTGAGAGGACCTGATGAAAGTCTTTAATTATGTTAAGGGCTGTTAGAAAGAGGATGGTGATCAAAAGTTCTCTATGTCCACTGAAGGTAGATCCAGAAGTAATGGATTTAGCCTTCAGTAAGGGAATTTTAGGTTAGGGTAGAGGGGTCCTTCACCTCTGAAACACCCTCTGGTGACCCAGTGCAGTGCCACCTCAGTGTCCTTGAGTGAGGGTTTTAATAAGTCCAAGGAGGTTTGTATATTGAACAGTGCCCCTACAGGGGTTTTGTTTATTCAGCTCTAAAGGTAGAACATCACACAAATAGGACTTCCCCTCAGCTTTTCTGCCACATGCTGGGCTCTCTCCCAAACTGTCCTTATAGTTTCTCTCCTGAAGACAGTAGTTTCACACATCTTCTCTGTTGAGCTGGGGCTATGGTTCAGGACAGCTGCATAGTTTTAGCCCGCTTATCTTCCAGTTGGACCCTTTTACCGATCAGTCCTTCAGTCCTCAAGCTTGGAGGATTCAGCAAGCAGATCGTTCTCTTCTGCAGCCTTCCTGCTAATTCAAGGGTCCTGCAAAAGCTTTCTTGCTCCACAAAGTATCTACAAGCATCTGTCCTACTACGAAGGAGGAGGCAGCATTTAAGCTGGGCTCTTCTCCCAGCTTATTCCTTACTGAATGGGTGGGAGGGGAGCCCTATCCCACCCTGTCTGCAAGACTCCACTTCCCAGACCTTTAAAGATACACTAACCGAATTCCTTTTAACTGCTACTTTTTCCTGGGATCCTTTTCCTCTCTCTTCATATCTCCTCAGGCCTGGGATGTTAAACCACCCCAAATGCTTAAAGGCCATGTCATGTGACTGGGATGAATGACTAGTAGGCAGTACTATCCTTAAGGGGCAGACTACCCCATCACAGGAAACTCTGGGAAAACTCTCTAAGGATAGTAAGGATAGTTAAGTACTGTAACAGGTTTCGAAAGGGTCTCATGGAATCCTTGTTGCTGGGGGTTTTAAGAACAGGTTAGACAAACACCTGTCAGCAATTATCTAGGTATACTTGGTTCTGCATCAGAGTAGGGTGATGGACAGGATGACCTCTTGAGGTCCCTTCCAAAGCTACTAAGATTTCTAAGATTCTGTGCTTACCGTTACATTTTGAGACCAAGCATTTATCCAGTTTTATATCCATTTAATGTGTGCCATGTTGATTTAGTATTGTTCTACCTTCTTCAGTCAAAATGTTCTGTGGTACTAAGTGAAACACCTTACAACAGTCTAGGTATCATTATTCTTCAAGGTGTTAATGGCATCCATAAGTCACAGATCTGGTAAAAGCTCTAATGAGGGAACAATTAAATGCTGTTTGTTTAGTGATAGCTGAAGCCACTGCCCAAAGCAAGAGCTAGTATGGCAAGGTCTGGACAGAAGCTAAGCCCTGGAGCACAAAGGGTTTCCAATACAAGCACATGGACTCAGGCATTGATTGGTTACAGTTGTGTGTTTGTGGATGTGTGAAAGGAAGCAGGAAGCCAATAGAAAGTGAGCATAGCACTGATGCATGGTCATGGGAGGAAGCGAAGAGCTAGCACTTCTTTTGGACAGAGTACTCATTTGGAAAGTAGATTTGGATTTCTGAACAAAAAAACTGGCTCCTTTTTGTTTCTATTGTGCTCAGGGATACAGGACTTTGCACATGCTTTGTAAATAAACAGGATTACACCAAAGAAATACCTGATGCCTGTCACAAAATTTCTCCTCCTAATGGAAACATTTGGCAAGACCCCAGATGGTGGCTAATCATTCAGGGTAAAAGGGGAAATACTATATTACATTAACACTACCACCTTTTATTATCCAAACTTGTCAAAATAACTATTAGTTTTGATGAGGTAATATCTATTTTCCATAAACCCATGTTGATTGTCATTAATTATATAACGTTTTGTGACCAAATGCATTCCTGTATTCACACCCTATGCACTATTGTAATAATCTTTGTACAGAATATGCCTTCTGAGGTATCATTAGTCAATAATTTAATGGTGAAATGTATGTGGCAACATCATGTGTAAAGTTATGAACATAAGCTGAAATGACGACTGAAATGTGTTTACCAAACAGGTCTGGGGAGGGGGTAAACCTGTTTCTCAAAACCAAAGAACATGCTGATGCCTTTAGCCAGGTGCCATCAAAATTGATTGTCGATCAGCAGTCATGTGGTCATTCTTCAGCAATGGGGAGGGAGGCAGGAACATTTCGATCTGCCTTTTAACAAACAACAATATGGAACCTCTTTCATCACAACACTCCATGTCTCCATCCCCACAGTGGGAAGGAAATTTATCTAGGGGTAACCCTCAAGAAAATGTTTCAGAGAGTGAGTAGACTATAATAATGAGAGTCACAACATCCCAATTTCTCTCTCTTTTCTCCCCATCTTTCTTTCACCTAAGAAAACAAAATAACCAGCCTTTGGACTCTGGGAGCGATTGTGATCTGAGAATTTGGTGAGCCATGTTACTGGGAACCTGTGGCAAGGACTTTACCTTGACCCAAGTCTAGTTACGTTTTCTTTATTTCTCTTATAACAATTTCTGACTTTAATATCTTGTACTTCTACTCAGTTAAAATCTCTTTGTAGTTAAATAAACTTGTTTATTTTTTAATCAAAACTAACCTAGTGTTGTTTTTAAACTGAGCTGTTTGATCATTCCATTTAAAGTAGCAAACTCTGCATATTGACCTCTTCTGGGAAAATGGACCTATAATATCTGAACTGTACAGAACATATGTTTCTGGGAAAATTGGGGCTGGGAGTGTGTTGGGGTCACTGTCAGTAATAACTAAGGCTGCTGAAAGCCTGAACATGACTGGAGTGTGCTGGCAAGCTTCTGGGGTCAGGGGTGCGGCTATACACAGACACTCACGTGTGACCTGCATGCTGGCAAGCTGACTGTGAGCAACTCAAGTTGGGAGTGACAACAACAAAATATCACTGTGAGGCACCCAAAGTTACAGGGCAAACTCAGTGGTCTGGATTGCACTCTGGAATGACACCGCCTCCCTTCATTTTTTTTTAATTGAGTGCCATATTAGCCATTCCATTCTTACCTGAGAATAGCATTGGACTAATAGACCTATAATTTCTTGGATCATCCCATTTAACCATATAAAATATTGGCTCAACAGTCTCTTTCTCCCAATTGTCTGCAATTTCTTCAAGCGTCCCAAGACTTACTGAAAATCAACATTAACTGTCCAGAGAGTTCCTCATCCAGTCTTTTAAAACTATTGACGCAAGTTATCTAGACCAGTGGATTTCAAAATGTCTTCAGTAGCTGCTGTTTAACATTCTCCTTAGTTACTGATGGAATGGAAAGCATTTCATCATTACCATATGATGAGTACATCATCTGACTTCTTCCCCAACTACAAGCCAGAAATATTTATTGAACACTTCCTCCTTTTCTGCATTATTGTTATTGATAATTCTACCTTTTGTTCCTAGTATATGCAGAAGCCAGGTCTCAGAACTTCTAGTCCCCAGATCTAACAGCCAAGTAATACTGACTCCTGAGATATCAAAGCTGTAGGAAGGATGCATTTGAAGTGGGCTCAAAAAGGGATTTATCTGTAAAGTCACAGATCAAAGGGCTTAATCTTCACTAGTTTCAGACAGAATATTATCATTCTATTACTTCCATTTCAAGAAAGAGGAGATTTAAATAGGGCTGTAATTGGGTCTTATGCACAGAAAGCTAAAAGGAGCTGCACACATTACTCAAAGGTGATGCCCCTCTTCTCCTCCCCAAAAAGCATGCAAGAAGATAAAAGGCAACTTACATATGGTTGGGTGTAAATAGGCTATAAGGATCTCAGGAGCAATTTCAAAGCCACCAATATAACTGCCTGAGGAGGCTACCAAGATACAAATTCATTCATTAGAAAGCAAATACTTTAGATAACTTGACATCCAGATCTGTCAGTTGTGACGGTCAGGTGATTAAGAGGAAAAGTACTGAGAGGAATATCAAAGTGAGCTTAACTGAACCCACCAACAATCACAGAATGAAGCAAACCTCACTCCTTTGTTACTGAAGGAGACTCCACATTACAGAACCCAGAAATTGCTTACCACACAAAATGCTTTTTTTTTTTTCTTGCTAGCTCTTTCAGTTCTGAGGATGGGAATTCCTGAGAAGTCCTCCTTTCTCTACGGATTGGTTCAGCGGGAAGTAAAAAACTAAACACACACGAGCATGGTTTCTTGTGTGTCCCCAACAGAATTAGCCTGTCCGGGCATCATCTCAGCATAGTAGGTGGATCCTGTTTTTAAATTTGTGAAGGGTAGGGCACTCTTGTACACAGACTTTATAGCTAAGAAAGACTAAGTGGGGAGCAAATCTGACTATTTACTACTTTTGATTTAACACAAGGTTTAATTCCTAACTATTGATGAAACATGGTTACTGCCCTCTGTGATAACTTGGCCAAATCCAGAATTCTTGAAAAACGTGTATTCTATTATTTAGCTTTATTTTGGAAAAACCTTCATCATAATTACATATGTGGGCTATATAAAGTAAGTCCGGTTCATTTAGGTGATAGGACCAAATCAATTTCCAGTGCCCTAATCCATCCTATGTCATTTGCCAGCTTCAAACTTTGCAATGACTTTGGCCCCAGCCTAGTCAGAAGGCTTCCATAGGAGAGAGAATCAAACTCCTTCATGGGATTAAAGCCACTAACTGAACCCAGAGCTGCAATTCCACTGGATTAATCCACTATACCACCTAGCATTTCCTTTGCTTTCAATGTACAATGCACATGTACTTATTGTTATAAATTCACACATTTCTCTGTAAAATCCATTTTTAAATGAGTAATTACCTTTTCCTGTGGGCACTTACAATGTGGTCTGTTGGACTTGAGAGTAAGAAATGTTTTTCCTGATATTCACTTTTAAATTTCCTTTACTTATTCTCATTTCAGTATAGTTGGACAACACTTTAAGGAGGGAGAGGAATCTCTCTTTATATTCTTCAAATTCTAGAGATAGTCATCATTATTCTGCCTCTAAACCCTCACCACACCCATAATAGTCATTTATGCCAAGTTGTAAAAGTTTAATTCTTATAGCATTCATTCACAAGGAAATGACTGAAGTCCTTTAGAGTTATTTTTTCCTTAGCCACAAACCCGAGTAAGAGATGGTGCACTCTGAAAGTATCCCTCGAAGCACTGTCCCTCAGAGATAAGCATCTGAGGCATAATCTACCACCCCTGCTTTCCCCATGCTCTGGAAGGGGAGTCATTTTCTGCTAGCCTATACCAGCAGCAAAACACACTTCTCACGCTCACTTATCCAAGGCATTCACCCATTTCAACCCCTTCCCAGCTTATTTCTCCCTTCTCACGTACTCTGTTGGGGTAAGGTAAGTGGAACACAACATTCACTCACTCTCATGGGCCTGGACCCAGTGCTCAGGTAACCCACACCAGAGTACAAGGGAAGGCTTTTACGCCTGCATAGGCTTGTAGTCCAAATCACTACCTAGTCCTTAACCTTCTTATTTATTTAATAAAACCTAAAAAAAAAGTCTAATCCTCAGTTAAACAGCTTGAATTATTTTGTACCGCTAGAGGAAATTCAGAAATTTGCCTTTATTGGCATGTGACTTTTTTCTCCATGTGGATCATACCTAAAACGCATATAGTAATGCTGTTGTTTTGATAAGGGTTTTTTATGCACATTCTGCTGAGTGGATGAAGGACCACGTGCAGCCTTTTTTTTTTTTTTTTTGGCACAGGTTTTCATTCATTTTTTTGCAACGAAGTCATTGTTCAGCTGCTCAGCTATTACATTGGGTGCTATTCATATTTGGTTTAACCAAGTGCAAAGCATTGATATGCTATCCTGCTATAAGGCCACACATGCAATGTCTGTAACAAAGAGAGATCCGGGTATAATTGATTCAGTCTTCAACAGCTTTTGGAAGCTGGTCAGCCTCTGTCAGTAAAAAGAAAGAAAAAGGGGAATGAATAGACCATCTTTCTCTGACTAACTAGTGAGAGGAAAAGAATCTATCTTTTGTAAGTAAAATGTTATCTAAACCATGTATCAGACTCAGACAGGAGCTTGAAGAGAAATTTCAAGCTGCAGCCTGGCAGGAACTTGATATATTTCACATCATTGGCTGTAGAATTTTTTTCCACCTGCCACAACAGTATTTGTAAACTATACTGCCTGGTGACTGATGATGCAAAGAATAAACAATGAACAGAGAATGGGAGAAGAGATGAAAAGAAGCTCTGCTGGCATGTGGAGGAGAAACAGTCCATCATCCTATCAGGCTACTGCTTTGTGAGTTATACATCACTGTCATCTGCCTCACAGCCAGGGATGAGTACTATACAATAAACTCATTACAATAGAGTGTTCCGAGTGTTGTATGTATTTTTAATCGGCAACAGGCTTGTTCTTTTGTCAGCTTTACTGAAATACTTTTCTCTGGTTTGTTGAATGCAACGCATCTGTGCTGCAATTATGATGTGCATTAATGTGAGCAGTAAATAAGAGGTTCACTTATGTAATATCGCAAATCAGTTACAATACCATTTTGAGCTAAACAATGTCTTTTCATTCCCTTTTTGCAAAGGGCAGGAGCACTCTACTGGGTCTCATTTCTTTCTGACTATTTTAAACCAATCTTTGTTTTATAATTTGCTATAATATGAACCTATCAAGTTAAGGTTTTATACAAGTTGTGACTTCAATTATCTCAGTGCCAATCAGGAAACTATAAAAAATATCCCGTTATACCCTTTTTATTTCAAATAAATACAAAAGAAAGTACCTTAAATGAGCAATTCTATTACCCTCCCAGGGCAAACGTTATTTTCTTTTATGTTAATAAGTTGAGTGTACACCAGCAAAAGAATAGAACCCTTTAATTATTATTGAATGTATTTCCTCACACTGACTGTATTAGCCTTCACTAAACAGAGTTGTCCTTTTTATTAGGACAGCTTTGTTAATGTGAGGTTGCATATAATAATATATACAGTACAGGTTGGATCCTGAAGTCCATGCACAGGCAAAATTCCCATGTACTTCAGAACTGTGTAACATTTTAGGATCTGGCCTTTTGTTATTACCTAGAAAATCATGTTAATACATCAAGATAGCAGAGTACTATTACTGGGAATAATTTGGATAACAACAACTTTGACCATAATTCTTAAATACTTTTACCATAAAAGATATGCTCACTTTATTGTTAATTTATCTCCCCCTTTCCATATGTTTGTTTTGTCTACCTGTCGTAATTCAAGACTGTAAATCAGGGGTACTAGAAGAATTTTTTATAGTGGAGGTGCTGATGATGGAAACCATGTCTTTGGTGTTTGTCATTACTACATTAAGCAGTGGCACGACCAGCTCCCCTAGTTCCAACACCAAAGCTGTAAACTCTTTGGGGCAGAGAGAGTCTTAACACTTCAGATTTGTACAGTGCTTAGCTCTATGGGGCCTGTTTGGGTCCTTTAGGCCCTATAATAATACAATTAATATACAAAACAATAGTACACTATTATTTAGACTTTCTGGAGCTACATGAAATATTCACTCAAAGAGCCAAAATGACAGACAATGGAAGACTGCCTCCTGACAATGCAAGTACTAGGGATTGCATTTTATGGAAGGCAAGGGACTGTATCCCACAATTCCTTTGTATTTTTCCTTGCTGATTAAAGCCCTTCCCCAACAGTGGCTTCTTCAAAACAAAAATGTAAATAAATGAAGTAAAGGCTCAGTGAGGTCTCCAACAATAGTTTATGCATTCAGTAGCCATTGTGTGCCAGTGCATCACTAGACTGCATTTCCTGAATCCTTCTAATGGGAAAGCTCAAACAGATTGTGAAGACTGCATCCAAACATTGGAATGATAAAAAGAAAATATATCAACCACATAACCCAATGAAGAGTCAGTCAGTCAGTCACACACACACACACACACACACACACACACACACACACACACACACACTCTCTCCCTCTCTCTCCCTCCCCCTCCTCTATCGAGCACCTCTTCACCTTTTGTTTCTCTACCACATACTGGTGACATTCCCTCACCTGACTCCAGCCGAGTACTCAGTAAGAACCTCCAGAGCAGTCAGTGCTGCTCTATGTTTCAACAAGAGGGAGTCACTAGAGTTCTGTCTCTGCTATGTTCACAGTACAAGGTATTGTTTTCCTATTTTACAGATGTTTGTTCACTTAGGCAGTATAAGCAATTTTACAAATCATTAATGCAGGTATCACAAATATAATATTAGCATATGAGAAAAATGACTTACCACCTTTTTTGGGGGGGGGGGAGGGGTAAGAGACATGATGTCAAAAGAAAATCAAGATTATCTATTGGGCAAGGTTTCACCATGTCAAAGGACACCTGCTTCATAGATTTTCTTAAATTTAAACATAAATCTGAATAAAATTCTGGACCCGTTGAAGTCAATGGCAAAACTTCCATCTGCCAGTAAGAAACCACTGCAAGTCTACTAGAGTTACTAATATTTTTAAATAGTAAATGTGATAGTTATTTTTTCTTTTGGGCAGAGAAGTGTACTCTGTTTGAATATTGGATAAAGGGTAGACAAGGCTGATAGCTTGGCTCCAGTACAGTCAATGAAATTTTTGCCATTGGCTTCAATAGAGCCAGAATTTCACCCCAGATGTGTATTTGTCATCTGTTGATTTTGCTGTGCACACACTTGGTATGTTAACTTTTCCATAACAATGATCTCCCATTTCCCATCAGGATTTCCAAATAATTCTTTGGTAATCTATATCAAACAATTGTAACATTTAGAAGAGCTGGATGGGGAAAACAAATCACTTCCCCATGAAAACATTTCAGCTTTTCACTGAAGAGATGAAAACAAAACACATTTTCAGCCCAAAACTTTTCAGTTTTGACTTTTTCAGCAAAAGTCAAATTTTCTTTGGAAACTACTTTCTGTGGAAAATTTCACAGTGTCAAAAACCCAATTTTCTGATAATCTTGTTCAGTGGAAAAATTTTGACAAGATCTAATATTTGGTTACGAATCACATTCCTGTATTCATTAATAATTGGGCATGTTCACCACAGATACATAAAATCACCTTGTCCTCCCCAATTTCTCCAACATCTGCCCCATATCTATCTATCTATAAAATGAGTAATGTATACTGGATTTAATTTGAAATACAAAACACACTTCAGAAAAGTCTCAGCCACACACTGCCTGCCCCCCCCACACACAGAACATTAATGTTGGTTAACAAAATAACTCCCTCACTAAGGAGTCACAGTAATATTTTATTCAGATATAAAGGTTTGATGACTTAATTAGCACTTTTATAAGAAATCTCCGAACTTATTTGATCACATTTCATCTTCCTCCCAGTTCCTCAAATTAGGTTGTAACAGGATCCCTTGCTGAAATCCCAAAAGCAATCAGTAAATGTGTTTATCATATACTGGTTTGAACTCAGAATATTGATAGTCCCATTTTTTATTCAGGACACTCTCTAAAGAGATGTTCTTAAAGAGCTCTGCTATTCAGCATTGAAATAGTTAGTAATGCAGATTTCAACATTCCAGAAAGTGTGCCTAGAGTGTGACTAATCTCCTTTAAAACAAAATGACACCAACTACCTGGCCTCAAGCATCCAGGGCATTATTGTGGAAGGAGTCCTATCCCACCGACGCAACCTAATTTTTACTATTTGCCTCTTTGTGGGTAACTGTTTTTAATTTTAAAAACTAAGCAAGTGATCTTAAATGAAAAGGAAATAATTTGAGCAACATTATTAGATCTATTAGATCAGTCTAATCTTCACTTGCATATGCACAAAATTGGATGCATCCCACACTTCAGAGGTGCAAACATGGGCACGCTCATTTTACATATTTTAACCTGAGCATGTGCTCAAGAGTTATATAGTGTGGGCTCATATACTTCTGTGCACAAATGGGGGCTGCAAGCTGAACAATTACCCTCAAAATGAAGTTATGGTCAGAAAATTGACTACAGTGTGTAAAAATAGAACTTTGTTTATTAGCAGATGTGTTCACTGTGGATATACAGTGGGAATTTGCTTAGGAGCCAAATGTATTAAAAACAAACTCAGAAGGTTGTGAAAAACCTGAACTAATGTGACAGACTAAAAAGAGAAGAAATTTTTCAATTGCTTGTAACCAATGCTAGGAATCTGGGTAACAAGCACAAGGAATTGGAAATTCTCATTGACAAGGAGAAATTTGATATAATTGGCATTACTGAAAACCGGTGGGATGATTCACATGACTGGAATGTTAAAATCACTGGTATTAACCCATTTAGGAAGGATAAAAGGGGTAAGAGAGTATGGGGTGGCACTCTACATTAAAGATACCAGTAACTGCTTTAGAGTTATTAATAATTCAGAACAAAAGGATCTTGAATGCATGTGGTGCAATGTGCTAACTAGTAAAGCCTAGGTGGGGATACTGGTGGGGTTCTGTTTCAGGCCACTGGATCAAACTAGAGAACATGATGAATTACTCCTTAAGCAAATAGCTGCACTGTGTAGAAAATTGTATTATGGAGAACTTTTGTCTGGGAGGCATATGCTGGAGGTCTCCTGTAGTCAGTAGCAAAACATCACATAATATTTCTATAATTTTTAGAAATTCCAAACACCAAACGGTGTTGCTTGCAGTATGAGGTAACTATTTATGACAGATAAAGATGAATTAATTGGTGGACTGGAAGTTGGTAGTTGTCTAGTGACCAGTGATCATCGTCTGATTACATTCAGTCTGTACAAACAAAGAACAGGCCCAACCCACAACGTATATACTTGAGGCTGTCAAAAAGACTAAGTTGAGGAAAGTTATGAGCAAAATTGATTGGGGGCAGAAAACGTGAATGAAAGTTGGGAGTTCTTTATTAAGAGTTTATTGGATGGTCAAAAAGCCATGATTCTACAATCAAGAATGAGGTCAACTTTGGCAAAAAGCCCATCCTGATTCAGTAGTGAAAGGAGGGCAGCAATTAGAAATAAAAATATATACCAAATGGGAAAAAGGAGAACTAGATCACAATCAATATAAAAGAGGGTTCCACAGCACTGTGGGGGGGAGGGGAGGAATCAGTAAGTAATAAGTTGATGCAGTGGTTGAGAGTTATTAATTTGATGCAGGAATTACTGGGTGAAGTTCTATGGTCTGTCTTATACAGGAGGTCAGACTAGATTATTACAACATAGTCCCTTCTGCCCTCAAAATCTAAAATGGTAATGGAGTCAGTATAAATTTTACCTACAATAATTTAATGAGGTTGTTGGGAGACAATATCACCTCTATGGTCATCTTCACGACCAACCCTCTCCCAACACAATGATCCATAACCTCTTGAAGGGGTTTTCATGGGGACAGAAGTAGGTAGAACAATGCTACAGAGGCAGCACTCTCCCTTCAGTGTTCTAGCTGGAACAGAATGCATTAAATCCTCATATTGTCTACTTCCACAGAAGTAGAGGGTAAGATATATAGTGCCATGCACTTGAAGTCAATGCAACTCTGTATCAAGGCTGGGATCCTGTAGGACTTCAG
This sequence comes from Emydura macquarii macquarii, assembly GCF_026122565.2. Lineage (NCBI taxonomy): Eukaryota > Metazoa > Chordata > Testudines > Chelidae > Emydura > Emydura macquarii. Next base: position 12,668,712 of record NW_027131500.1, on the reverse strand, counting down.
CACAAAGATTGGCTAGATAGACACTACCCTTTTTACATGAGTGGAGTTTAAAATTAGCTCACAAGCTATCTGGCCTCTAAACTACATCAGACAAGGAGGTAAACAAAAGAATCCTCTGGGTCTTCAGTAAACAGTCCTCTGGTCAGGACTCCTACAATCTCATTTGTACTGATTAGGAACTTACTTTTCCATGGGTATTATCATTCCACTCAGCAGGGAGGTACACAAAGAGAACAGAATCTCATCTCATTGTTCTTTGATACTCTGGTTCCTCCAAGTGTGTTTCTCCAAGGAATTACCAAGTGACTTTTTCCAAATGAAAACTCTGTATGAAGAAATCTTTTTCTACCTCTTCATACCATGACTGAGCTCAGATACATAATTAATTTTCCTCTTAAAATAGGCTATTTCCTACTTATATTTCTGACCCTCCACAGAAAGTGATTTTCATTCTTCCTGACAACAAACATAAAATCAGTGCCAATGTAAGTCAAATTAATAAAATTTGACTATTGATATCTGGGAGAGCACACTCTCATTACACCATAGAGAACATTGTATAATTCAAACTCTTGTAATGTTATCAGCATCCCCTCCCATAAAAATCTCTTCAGCTCCATCTATTATCTACCTTATACCTAAACTACCACAATTCATAAACCTAAACATCTATATAAACACAGTTTTATACATGTTCTTTTCATTTTGAAATAACAGGATAACAATAGAAAAATACTAAATCTGTGAGTCTAGGATACTATGAGATTTGTATGACCAACTGCAACCAGCCCACCCAGATTAAAAAAAAATTATAAAAATGTGTCATAAAATTATTCAGAGTTGTCTTCATAGCAAGCACTTTTATAATGATTTGTATTACCATAACGTCCTAGAGCCCTGACCATAGACAGAGTCTCCATGGTGCAAAGCGTTGTACAAACACAGAACAAAAAGCCCGTCCCTACCCCAAAGAGCATATCATCTAAGTATAGGACAAGAGAGGCAGATGGAGATGGACAAATTGATTCAGGAGTGCAAGGAAACTATGAGGCAGCATGGCAGCATGATACCAGCACACCAACAGCTTAACTTCTGTCAAGTTTTTTGTAGGCAGCCTGGTAGTGGGGAGTTTTGTGGAGGTGTTTAACTGCAAATCCCTTCCCTCCCCCCCTCAAGATTTTACTCCATCTTGTGAAAAACTCTCACCTCATGAACAAGCATTTATCAATAAGCCTTTCTTATGAATATTTTTACCCAGTTCTACTCATTGATTTAATCTTCCCAGTGGCAAATGCACAATAAGGCAAAAACTAAGGAAATTGATTTTTTTTCTTCCAAAAAAAAAAACCAAACAAACCAGTATTACACTTTATTTCCTGAGCATTGGCAGTATGGTACAGAGGAGACATGACATTGACATACTAAAATAGACCCAATATATGTATGTTCTTACCTGAACAGAATTGTGTTTTGGACAAGGGGGCAGCTCTTTAGCTTGTGTAAATGGTCACAGCTCCATTGAAATCAGGGAAGGATCTGCCCCATGATGTACATATGACAAAGAAGAAAATGTCATTGGATAAAAGCCTGATTCCATTCAAGGCAAAGGAATTTTGCCATTTAGTTCAATGGCACCAAGATTTCACCCACTGAATTCAAGCATAAAGAGAACTGCTAGCTAATATAAAGACCTGTTTTTCACTAGTAGTTCTTCAGAGACCAACATACCTGGCACCTTGATTTTTCAAAGCAGTGCTTCATATCTCTTACAAAAGAAGCCAAATAGAAGGCACAGCAAGGCAGAAAGGCTGGGTAGGGAACCTCCATGAAAGAAAAAGATGGTCTTGAGGTTAAAGCCCTGAGTAGGATTCAGGAGACCTGGTTTCTGTTCAAGTACTTCTAGTGTGACCGTGTATAAGTCATTTAATTCTCTCTACTTCAGTTCCACCAACCGTAAATTAGAAATAATAACAGTTTCCTACTTGAGAGCAGTGTTGTGAGGATAAATTAATTAATATTTTAGGAGCTTAGGTACAATAGAAATGGGGGTTTACAATACCTAAATTATAGATAGCAGATATTCAAATGCAAACAAGGCCAAGGAAAATGTTTTCAAAAGCAGAAATCAGCTCAAGCTGCAAAATTTAGATCTGAAATTTCAATAACCACTCCTCAAAGATCAGGGATGCTAGGTTTTAGTTTACCTGATTGCAGATATACATGTTTAAATGCAGACCTGAACTTGCATCAGGATCTGAACCTGCTTGAAAGTTGGGGGTGTTATGATTTCAGTTTGTTTACTTTTATATAAAGAAAGAAAGAAAGAACTCATTACATTCAGGTCAGGATCTGAACTTCCCCAGAATTCAGGGGGTTTTGGAACTATAGTTATGGCAGATCTCACGTTACAAGTTCCATCAAATTAATGTGATAACTCATGACATACCATCATTAAATCTGGCAACATGAAACAAAAACTAGTGAGTAAGATTTTTATCCAAGCACATTTGGGGAAAGAACAGGGGGAAATTCCTTTTAAAAACATTTATTAAAGATATATTAATAGAAATCAAAATCCTTTTGAACTGTAGACATTCAAATTAATCTGAAATCCACTATTTAAAATCCTTCCAAATGTACTCTTTTGTAGAGCTGAAGACTCACTGCTGTGTGTTTTATTTTTCTGCTACAAGTGATTCTAATTTATAGTGTAAGAGTAGCCACTAGATTCAGTGAATACTGACTTTGGTTACATGGCAGAGATATTTGCCTTGATCCAGATCATGTGGCTAGGACCAAGGCATAAAAAGTTAGTTTTTTCACCAGCACTCCTGTCAGACTCTTATTATGTAGAGGACAATCAAATTCAGTGCATCATTTTATACTGCAAGAATGTAATTTTTCTTCTAATACTGTCATCTTTAAGAGAATGTCCAATGCTGCAATGCACGAGTGCTTTAGCTCCTTGAAGACTTTGTCCCTCCTTCACACCTACACAAGGACCAGACATAATGAACTAGGAGATTTAGGCACTTAAGGAGGTAGTTAGGTGCTTAACCCTATAGCTGCTAAAGTCCCTAGGTGTCTGTTTCCCCTGGTAAGTTTGCTAGGTGCCTAGATTTCTTTGCTGTGCATGCACTCTGCCACCTAAATTCTGATACCACCAAGCAGATCAGCACCTAACTCATGTATAAGCCGCAGTAGGGTTCACAAATCAAGCATTCCCCTTTCTCCCTCAAGTGTAAGGCCTGATCCAGTAGCCACGTTCAGAGATTGCAAAAGAGCAAGTTTACTGAACGAAACACAGGTAGTGGGGATACTGCCATCCCTTTACCCAATAGCTCAGTACTTAGCACACTCCCCCAGAAGCAGGGAGACCAAGGTTCCAATCCCCACTTTACCTGCTGTGAGCAGGAACTAGAACCTACATCTCCCAGCTGAGTGCTCCAACCATGGGGCTAGAAAGGTATTATGAGGTGAATCACTTTTCTGTGGAAGCTCTTCCAGTTTTTATCAAGTAGTTAAACATTCATTGGAACAGGGACTGGAACCTGGGTTTCCCAGGAGAGTTTACTATCCACTAGGCTATAGAGTCATCTTAACATATTCTTTTTGATCCAATGAGCCATCGCCACCATTTTTCTTGAGAAAGGCACCTAATCCAGGTTAGCACTAACTCCGCGGGTTTATGTCTGTGAATTCGAGTGGAGACAGGCCTCAAGTCCAGGTTGGAGGATAGATTAGGCCACACCCCTTTCCTGGGTATGTTCTGCTGGCTTCTGATAGTCTTTTTTTTTTGGTGTCTAAATCTCCCCACGCATTATATGGGGAGCCTGGGTGACTAATTTGGGGCTGTGAATTCCACTAGGCACCAGGGTTCCTAAAAGTTAGATGTGACAATGCTAAATCCCCCTCCTGAATCAAGCCCAATCTTCCCCTCTCTGAAGATATACTCATTTTTTACACTAACTTTGATATAACATGCATGAAGCCTATGGAAGAGAGGAGAAAAAGTTCAAAAGAAACAATAGTCAAGAACAGCGGCTCATTTGCATTTTAGCTTTGCATTCTTCAACAAGTCAATTTTCCTTTACCTTCTGGCAAATATTTTTCAGCAACTTCCTCCTTATGTAGAAAACATCTTTGTTGACTACAGCATCTAGATAACATCTGAAAATGCAGCATGGGTCCAAAGATTAATAGGAAACAAAATAAATCACTTTAATTCCACACAGCAAGTATATGCTATTTGCTAATAGATCACAAGGCGAGGCAGCAAATGCTGCAGATTTTTTTTGTCTTGGTTGCATGTGGTAGGAGTCAATTGTTCTTATAATTTCATTAGTATTCCCTCTGTAATAAGCCATTCAGTGGGCCATGTTATAAAAAATTGCATGGATGATTTTATTTATGAAGGAGAATAAAAAGAAAGGTGATGGAACAATATTTTTCAAATTTTTAAAAAGGATAAAAACATAAAAAAAAAAAAAAAGACAGCTTTTATAACAAGTCTGCTTCTCTGTATTGTCCTAGTCTTATGTTAAAACAGTTTTCTTTATAGAACATATAATTTTAAAAAAACATTATTAATTATGAAAAAACCATAAAAGCAGGTACTGGAAGCCAAGACATTTCCTTGTGGTGTTTCAGTGAGAATCCTGAAATTGCTTATGTATGCAGACATAAAAGTGCACTTAGTATCTGTAATTACAGCTTTTACTACAGTCTAATTAAAGAGCACATCTATCATACATATTGTCTTCTTGGCTCTGAACATTATAAATTTGCTTGAAGAAAAGCAGTTAGTCTATTGTCTCTTCCTCCCCACCTACTGCTTCTTCAGGTAAACAATATCCTGAGGAGGAAAATCCCCCAAGACAAGACAGTGATAAATGACATGAGTTCCTGTTCTCTGCACTTCTTGGCTAAGACGCAGGAAAAGCCTTTCATGCTTTGTTACTGTGGTTTGGCCACTAGTATGCTGAGACCACAGCTTCTCATGCTCACCACTACTGATTCATTGTTTCCTTGTACTTCTCCATCTGTTTGTATCCATCTGTTGTCTCTTGCCTTATATTTAGATTGTAAGCTCTTTGGGGAAGGGACCATGTTTTTGTTCTTTGTACAGTGCCTAGCACATTGGGATCCTGAATGACTAAGACAGCTAGGTGCTGTAGTAATAAAGAACAAAGAGTTTAGTTTTACTGCAGCAAGTTTCATATTGTTTTCCAGTCTTGAAACTTCAGTCTAAACTCTAGTCAATGGAAGCACCTGATTACCATAAGTTTGAAGTTGTAGGATGTGACTAGTCATTATGATCTAGCCTGTAGCTTTACAATATGTCCTGAGTAATGTGTGGTGCTCAGTAGTGCTACCCTAAGAATAGACAAAGGAATTAATTGGGGCAATTTTCCTAAGTTTGTGATTTATTATTTGTATTGCCATAGCACCGAAGAGCCCCAATCATAGACCAGGGCCCCACTGAGGTGGGCACTGTTTAAGCAGCCCACTTGCCCTTATGCAGAGGCCAGTGATTAAAGAGGAAAAGCCAGGATTCCTTTACACTTGCTTTCCCCACTCCACTCCTTTTATCCTCAGTTGCTTCCAGAAGATAGTATCTGGCAAGTAGCCCTGGTCTGCCCCCAGCTCCAGGGTCACAATCTCAGTAGGACAGAGGAGAAGAGGTCCTACTCATCTATGAAACTGGGTATGGGCTGTGATAACTTAGCCCTAAGTCTGCAGGATCAGACCTTTAGTCAGTATTTGGACCTGAAGTTCCCATAACTGGCACATAGGCAATCCTATGGGACCAATTGACAATGTGAGTTGAAGTCAGAGCTTTGATATTGATATAACTAATAATGCATCTATCAGCATAGTGGCTGGGCTCATCACACAGAAGCAAATACTGATTTATAATTGTATGTAACAGGCACCGTCTCAATTAATCACCAACCAGTCATGAACAATTGGGAACTTAAAAAAGTTAATTCAAATAAAAGTCTCAATTGTTTATATCTTGTGAGACCAAGATTCAACTCAGTAGGTGAATGTTGTCCACACTATGAAGACTAAGAATGTGCTACTTCTTTTGACTGTACTGAGTAATTTAGATGCAGAGGCTTCTTAACAAAAGGGGCCATTTTAAATCAAGCCCAGAAAGGAAATTTGCCAGTTTTCCTCCTTAATATTATATCAAATTTGTCTGATGACCTGTAGCATTCAGTACCACAACCATGTACTGAGAGCTCGAGAAGTGAAATGTACCATGATCAGCATAATTTCCTATCTCCATACCCAGGCCATGAAATTGTGCAGAGTGTTCCATGAAACTTCTTTAGAAAATTTGAAATGGAGGCTAACGAGGTGGGGGAGGAGATTTTCAGGAAGTGACATTGCAACACCTAATACTGTTGACATGGTTGATGGGTCAACAGCTTGGAATAAAATGGGAACAAAAGACTTCACCCAACATACAAGATGAACCTTGTTAAGTAAGAGAAAAAAGATTGTAATAATAATTTGCACATATAGTTAATGTTATACCTGAGGAACTCAAACTGCATCACAAGCATTAATGAATTCACCTCTTGAGGCATTACATGCTTCTCAAAACAACAAAGAAACCCATCATACACTGCAAGTCTCAGTGACAACCAGGGAAAGAATAGGGAATTCCCAGAGCATTGTTCTAGCCACTGGATCATGTTACCTTTTTCAGTTTTATTTTATTTTCAGTTGCCTTTTCCACTTTGGATGAGAAATGAAAGTTCTGTACAGAAATAGTGTGGTGGTGGTCTATTCTTGCTTATTTCTGACTTACTTTAAAGAGAACCGTTTTAGTTCAAACACATTCAGGTTGGTTTAGATTAGCATGCAAACATATGGATGTTTAGCCAAACATTTTCATAGTTCATTCATCACTAACAGAGATGAAGTACACTACACTATACCAAGAAGCACTATTGTATTTCACTACCAAACAGTCAGGGTTTGTTTTTTTTTTAAATATGGAACATATTGTACTTCATCTTGAATGAATCCACACATAGTGTCATATGCTGTAATGTGCAGAATGTATGTCCTTGACAATGTGCTTTATGAAGAAAACAAAAATATCCTGATCCACAATTCCTCTAAAAAAAAGAAAAAAAGGCAGGAAGGAATATAAAATAAGTAAAATGCATATGGTGCATCAGAAATGTCAGATGTTTGCTGGAAAGTAACCTGCATTCATGTAGCATTAAAAATCAGTACATGGCCAGTTCCCTCTCTTGATATAGCTCCTCAGGTGACCTCTATCCTCAACACTATAGTACTAATGCATCCCTAATTCCTACAGTGATTCCCACAGATCTCCATGGCTCTGTAACAGACTAATACATTTAAAAACTTATTCTATTAAACGGCGATATAGTTGCATTGTATTAGCATATGTATTCATCAAGCAGAGAAACTCCATTTTATTTTGTGAGCACCATTTTGATTATAAAGTGCATCACTGTTGCCATATCCTCACCTTGGATTGGGATCCCAAGAGATATTAGCAGATGACTAACAATGCAAAGCAATCATGAATCATTAACATGGAGAGCCTCCCATTCAAATGGAAACACCCTAAAACAATGAGCTAGCTATCCCCTAGGCCAACAGTTCCCAACCTGGGGTGCAGGACCGCCTTTGGGGCGGGGGGCGCCAAAGGTTACAGGGAGTCCATGAGGCTTCAGTAATATTGAGATCATTTAGCACCTCCCCCCACCCCCAAGCCCAAGCCTCAAGCCCTGCGCCACCTGGAACAGAAGACCAGCCGCAAGCCGGCTGGGTGCCTAGCCAAAGAGGAGAAGCAGCCCCCACAAGCCCTGTGCCAGCTGGAATGGAGGAGCAGCCCCCCAGCACCCACCTTGTCAGGCACCCAGTCAGAGCAGAGAAGCCTTGCGCTGGTGGGGTCCTGCAGCAACCCAGGCCAGCCTGCCAGCACCTGTCGCCTTCATTACCCTCAGTCCATGAGAGACGAAAAGAGGCAGGGCCACATGGGGCTTGGGGTGGCAGCTGCGCCAGGGAAGGCTTAGCTTCTTACTCGGGTAAGAGTAATATATTATTATTATTTATGTAATTTAGTGGTATTATCATTATACAAGTTGATAGGGGTTGTATGTGTTGATGGGTGGGTCGGAGGTGGGGGCGCATGTGTTTTACCTAATGTTAACTAGTGGGGCTTTCACTCAAAAAGGTTGGGAACCATTGCTAGACAGGGGCACAAAAAGGGGAATTTCCACGCAACTGGAAATTTGGCCTGTCCTCTTCTCCATAACAGATGGGAAACTGGGGCAAATTTGAGTGTCACTGCAAACACATGCACCTACCTAGCTCCTCCCACCTTTGCAGTCCTTCTGGCATCCATGGGCACCAGCCCCCTACCCAAGCCTCCAGGGAGAAGCAGAACAAGGATCACTGGGAACCTCCCAGTCCTCAGGAAGGTGGAAGGATTGGATCCAGGCTTTTGATGATTGCTGGAGAAAGGTGCAGGAGAAGACAAGAGGTGTCTGGGGCACACAGAACTGCCTGGCTCATGGTTCGGATAGTGTTCGTCAGCCTGACTACCTCTCTGGTAAGAGTTCAGGAATGGGTGTGGGATGGGAAGAGAACAAGGGTGGGTTTAGGAGGGAGAGCTCATCGCTGGGTATGGGACAATGTTTGGGGAAGAGCATGGGGCTGTGTGTGGGTTGGGAGATTGCAGGGCTGACTAAAAGGGGAGAATGTGGGTTTGGGTTCACAGGCAACATGAGAGAACTCAGGATTGAGAATGGGGAAGCAGCAGGGAGAGGATTCGGGGTCTGGCTGCAGTGGCAGGGTAGTGTTGGGTGGGCTTGCAGGGCAGGGAAAGCCCTAGACCCCCTTCTTAGGGAATTTGTGGTTGCCCTCCAGGTGGGCTTGTAACCAAGCAGCAGATTATCTGCTAAGGGACTTGAAGCTCCTCAGGAGATTCATCTAACAGAGGGAATTAGAACTTTATAAAAAGGTATGTTTTCTTCCCAGCCATTTTAGAGTAGTCCATAACAAGATGGCAGGACTGGGCCAGAGGAAAAGATGGTTGTAGGACTCTGCAAGTGGTGAGGAACCTGAGGCAGAGTTTTGCAAGTAGGTTTCTGTTATTTTCTATAGCTCTGTATATATGTTGTGCTTTGATGGTGAGTAAAGCGTGATGGATTTGGAAATTCCTTCACAAAGTCCTCATGCTCTTTGGTTTCATGGACACATAGTCCCTAAAGTAGAAAAAGTAAAACTGCAGCTTCTGTTGAACTCTGAGAGCAAGCAATAACTACTGAGGATGCTTGGGTTAAGCTAAACAGGAACAAGGCACTCTTGTTCCAGAATAAGTGTATGACACATGGAGTTACTCAGGAACACCTATTATACTTTACACTGATTAAGGTATGGTGTGAATTTAAACTTTTCTCTTTGCTTCCCACACTAACGGAAAGAGACTAATAATACTCCCTTTCTCCTACCCTTTCACTGTCTTCTCTCTATAGAGTGTAAGCTCTTTGTGGGCAGGGACTGTTTACTACTATGTGTACATACAGCTTTTAGTACATTAGGGCATCTAGACAGTACAGTAATATTCATTATTAATACTAGATACTCAAATAATTACAGCCTCTAAGAATTCCTATTTGCACTTTTGACTGCCCAGTAGGCAGCGCCTCCTCTTATAAAATTTGGATTTAGACAATGATTATCACATGTCAATTTCCAACCTGGATTGACAACTTTCAAACCCACTTATTTGACATAACTGTCATGTAAACAAATATGTAAATAATATTTTAGAATGTGGAGAGAAAGCTATTAAGATCTTAAATGTATTTACTTTTAGAATTGGTAAGCCAATCTGGTAGCAGGGTGATGAGTGCATTATAAAAGCCTAACTAGTTAGATCAGATTCATAGATACCTCTTTTCTTCTGTTTCATGGACAGCCAGCCAATATTCCTGAAGGTCATTTCTGTGGCACTCTCTCTCAAAAATACCTTTCATCAATTTAAAAAAAAAAAAAAAAAAAATCACATCTTTGAAATCTCTTTCAGTGTCTGTCTATTGCTGTGTTTGACACAACCTTTTTTCTCTTTCCACATATCACATGGGACACTACTTAGAAAGACAAGAGAATAAAGAATTAGTGCACTATAGAGAACAGTGCATAATGTTTTCCCAGTTACAGATTGTAATAGTGTAAACAAACATGCTTACAGTAGCTGAGGTACGTAATAGTGCAGAAAACCTCACTTTATTGCATTCTTCCAAATTTCCAGCCAACTCTCCTTCAATTCTTTTTATAGATCATCTGAGCTGTTTACATTCAAAGTGATAAGAACACTGTATCCAAGTCAAGTGGTTAAGGGAGACTTATCATTGTAGTCAAAAGTGATCTGGCTAAATGATCCCAACAGTATCAACAAAAACAAAGGAAGGGTCAATGCACAGTACTTTTCCCACATTTCCAGTAAGATTTGGATCAAGATTTTCAAACGGAGTGCCTAAATTTAGCCTCTGATTTTCAAAAGTCCATCTAATTTTCGAAAGTTCTGAGCTCAATCAACCCCACAACATTAAATTCAGAGGGAGCTGCTGGCTCATCAACACCTTTCAAAATCAAATTACCCTTTTAGGTGCCTAAATGTGGACTTACTTTAGGGTCCCATTTAAAAATATCTTCTTGGCCCTTATTTCTCCTGCAAGTACAAGAACAAGCTTCCCTTCAATCATGGAGGGTAGGGAGCGGAGGTTCTTTTATTGCAACAGAACTAAGGGCCAAGATTTCTGAGAAAGAGAGCCTAAAGTCAAAACTCTGAACCTTAAGCAGCTCCCAATAAAGTTAACAGGGGCTGCTGATTTGGTCTTTATACTCTTATACTCAGGCTTTATACTCTTTAGTTCCCTGCACAGGAATCAGGCAAAGTTCAGTTTTATACCTACCCACATTAGACATTAGATGTTTGGTCTTCCACATTATACCCTTTCAAAGTGGGTTATAACAACTGCCACTTTATCTTGGAGGCATTGGCAGTATAAAAAACTTTTGGGGCTCCCACTTGTGACTCTGAATTGACACCTACCACAGTGTCCCACTGTTTAGACATTTGCATTGCTATCATTACAGTCCCCTCTTTTCTAGAGGTAAAACCTTAAGAATCACATTTCAGAGTACAATTGACTTTGCAGTATCAATGAAGTAGCATATGATGGTGATGGCCTTTGTTGAGTTTCCATTGTTCATTATTTGCTATATTCTATTGATTGGGGATTTAAAATAGGATTGGTCAATATTAATTCTTTCCTTTATATGTTAGCAAAAACATGACACTGCTGATTCCTCATGCAGTAGTCCATCTAGAGCTTTCCTTTCACTGTTTCTTTATACTTAGCCTGCATAATAAAGCTGCCATTTTCACATGGGAAAAAAAAATAGGAAGAATTTCGTACAAGACTGTTGAAAACAGAACAAGGGCAACACCATTACAGCTGATGTTTTTGTTTGTCACAATATTGGATCTTAATGGTGACTTCAAAGAATAAAGCTCTTGATTCAGAGACACATTCAAACAATTTATTTAAAAACCTTTAGAATTAAACAAAATGTAAAAAAGATATAAACAAATGAAATACCATTCAATTTTCTGCCATTGTAAAGCTATATTGTTCTTGACCTTTAGAGATTTGAAATTCACTGTAAAAGAACACTCAGTATTTCCACTTGCATTAAGACAAACAGGAGAAAAGCCACTTTAACACAATTTTTCAATTAGTTTAATTTAATGAATCCTACTGAGGGATTTTTGGTGCCACTTGCCACACGTTCAAAAGTCTCTTGTATTAAAAACGTGACAGACACAAGTATACATTTTAAAATAGAAAATTTCTCAGTGAAAGTATTAGTTCTGTGCAGTTAAAATTAAGATTTCAAGAATAAGTGATGGCTTAAGGCATGTTCATCTCTGTACAAATTGAGGACCAGATTTTGATACACAAGGACTAAAGTGGACTCCAGTAGTATTAGGATTGTTTGAGTAGGAAGGTATTACTGAACATGAATAAAGTGGCAAGATCTGGTTCTTTTGAAATATATAAGGTAGTATTTCCTTTAAGACTTTAGAAATAGCTAGTTTTATTTTATTGACCAGCTGTAGTTGGTTACTTCTTCCTACTCAGCATGGTAAATTGCATAGTAGTGTCAAGATACTATTGAACAGTAAAGGTTAAGATAGTGTTTCTGTACAGAACACTCTGCTTTCAACCATTCAGCATAACTAAACTACTGAGGCTCAAATGTCTCGTCACTAGCCTCAGTCCAAGAACAATATTTAAAATGTTGATCAGGCCGTATCTGAGTAACTGGAATGCAAACATTTAGATTAAGATGTTTCTTTTTTTTTTTTTTTTGGTCCTGTCAAGCAACAATATGGATTTGAAATGAGAATCACAATACCTTGCAGAATCATCGGAGGGCTCAGAACAGAAAAAAATGTAACGGTTTCTTTATAGAGCCTGCCAAAAAAAGGGATGAATTTTAAAGAAAATTTTCATGACACAATTTTCCCTTTTTTAGGTTTATTTTCTTGTAGAGTGGCTGAAAGCTTGAAAGAGGATATCAAGGCTGCTAGTAACAATTTGTTGAAAGTCTTTGTTCCACAGAGAGAGGGCCAAAAGTTTCTAGCTCAGGTTTCAGACAGAATAGATTAACCACAACTAAGGAAGCGGCAAATGTGCTTAACTCTTCATTTGGCTCTGAGGTCCCATCTACTCAGTTTTAAAGGTATGTTGTCCTAGAGAGCAGTGTTTAAACACAGATGTTAGGAGGGTGCTAACAGTAGAACAATTGTGGACAAAGGCCCAGTTTTGCAAATACTTACAGTTTGGTATAACACACTGATTCCACACCAAGAGCAGATAGTGCTCTACTTCTCCACTGATGTGCAAGATGATAAAACAGAAAAGAAGAAGAAGATGAAGAACCTTTTCAGCACCAATGGCTCTTTTAGGAAAAGGAAGATACATTAAGTCCTCACCTTACAGACTGGGGAGAAGAAATTGCTGTGCTAAAAGAATGCTGCTTGTTCAGGGAGATCAAGAGAGAAGGCACCAGCATAGGTTGGTCCTATTCAAGTCTCTCCTTCACCTTCAAGCTCTACTGAGGCATATTGATTTGGGATCAGGTGGGTAAATCAGTAAGTGCACAGATAGAAATAATAATACTCAGTATTTACACAGATCTTTATGTATGTAAAGCACTGTGCAAATTTTAACTAATCAAGCAGTTCTCGCATCTATGTGAGACTGTGATGGGATGGTCACCCAATACTCACCTGAAGGGTTTAAGATAGTGCAGATGGGGCTAATTAACCACATAGGTGGCACCTGTGGGAGAGTCAGGCTTGATTGATAAACTCCAATTGCAGAGGAAGCCCAGCTGGGGAAAGATAACAACAAAAGGAGGTTGATAGGAAAAGGAAGCTCCAGCAAGGAGCTCTGCAGTTACTCTCTAGCAAGGAAGGGTGTTGGTTAGCAATAAGATGTTTTAGGGGGAGAGTATGACCTGCACTACTTCCTTGGACTACAGACTCTGGTAATAAGATGAGTGGGAGAAATAGCTATGGGGAGTGGAGGAAGTGCCAGAGATGGGACAGAAGATAGATAGGAAAGAGCCAAGCAACACAGGAACAAGTTCTGAGCTTGAGCAGACTGGTTGGTGAACATAGGGTTTCTGACTGGAACTCAGAGCAGTGGGTTCCCCTCGCAGCCATTAGAAGAATAGCACACATTGGGTAGTGGATCAGAAGACTCTTGAGATAGTTTGGTGGCATTTTGTTACCCCAGAAGAAAAAAAAACTATATAGGGACCTGGCAGCAGGGCTCAGTCATGAAAAGAGCGCACTCTGAGTGAGATAGCCTATGTGGTGAATGATGGAAAGGAGTACTTCATAAGATGAAAGCAGATCCCACCCCTACCCAACCACAACAGGAATCCCCAGCAGTCATGAAACCCTGTTATAGAGGCTGCTTCATTTTAAGGACAGATCAGGATGCAACCTTAACTATAAAGTTGCTACCAGCACCTCCATAATGTATGCAAATGATTCTAGTAAACTGAGGAAAATTAAGTAGTTCTGTTCTGGTATACTCTTGTGGGCCACCCAAAAAAATATTAACTGAGCTGCTTGCACTGACAATCTGGCCCTGATGCACTGAGATATTTGAATCCACCAAATTCAGATAGCTAAGGGAATGCCAACAAAATATGTTTATGTTGGTTTGTATTTTTTTCAACACTAAGAGTATTGGATATTCATAATAGGCTTATGGGATCACAATTTACAATACAAAGGAAAACCAGAGGGATGAGAGAAAATCTGAGGTGTTAATAGCAGGGGAGAAAGTTGGGTGGGATAAGATGGTGCAGCAACAGATCCGGATCAGAGGAGTGTTTGTAGGCTTCAACTGAGGAGTCACAAGGAAAATTAAGTGTATATGCATTAGACAAGTGGAGATTAAGAGGACATGTCTTGGGTTAATCAGTTCTGAGGAGTACAGAGAAGGTTGGTGCCAACAAATTATTCAAAGGGATAACAGACTCAAAAGCAAGAGGACATGAACTAAAGCTAAGAAATGACTAGGCATAAGAAGCATGTAAGAAAAATGTCTTGGCACAGATGGTAACTAATGTCTGAAATGGACTGCAGAAGGAAGTAGCAGAAGCTGCAACCAAGAACACATTAAAAAAGAATTAGCCAACCATTTAGAAGGAAAAATTATAAGGTACAAAGCTATGACACATAGCTGGGTGGACATGGGCTGTAAGACCTCCTTCTGTCAATGTTACTCTGTTACTATCAGACTAGGTGATCTGCCTCCAGACATTTATTTAAAGCTCTAAGAGAATTATTTTTCTCGATTGCATGTAGCTCATTGCCATTATTCCACTATCCTAGGGAACAATAAACTGTTGGCACACCACCTGCAAACAGGTGTGAACTTTAACTTCTCCTTGGAGAATTAAAATGAGTTGAGATGTATCACTGGAACAGATTGGCCTATAGAGAAAAATGTAATACCACTAGGTATTACCACTAGGCAAACCATAGAGAATGAGGAAACTTCTCTATTATTTTTATGAAATTATGTCACTCCGTTTACCCACTCACTTGAACTGCTACCTACTTCATCTCAAGGTTGACTTCTTTCTAGAGACACTCTATGAGCCAGGAAATAAGTGATGAATGGACTGAGTGTGGATGACAGACATGTCTGGGTTGGTATGTGTGATCAAGTTCCTGGGGTGCAGCCTGGACTGCTGAGCTCTCCCAACGCACCAACCTGAGGTGCCTCTGAGACTGTGATGCTGATGTCAAGCTACAAACCTCTTTTAGGCACTGCACTTACACAGACATGCACAGGCAGGGACACACCCAGCTGAGTTACAGGAATGATTTCCCAGTCACTCATGAACCGTCAATAGAGAAGTTCCAGACAATTTCCCCCAGCTTCCCAGACTTGCATTTCAGAACTGTGCCATCTTGCACTGGTCAGAAACCTGGCCAGTGTATAAACTCATTACCTAGTTCACCATTCCGACAAAAGGGTAATGGATGCGCAACAGCCCTTGTTAACCTGAGCTGAGATTTCCCAAGCAATTCAACCAAAACACACTTTTAGGTAAAATATAAAACAGATTTATTAACTACAGAAAGATAATTTTAAGTGATAAGTGATAGTTTCCTTAAAAAAATAAAAAGCAAACATGCATTCTAAATCCCAAACTTTTAGTCTAAGCAAGAGTTGAATCAAACAATGCCTTACCCTGACAAATGGCATAAGCAGGTTACTAGTCCTCAGTACACAGGCAGGGATTGCCTTCCTGCCTGGGACTTAGTTCAAAGTCTTAGTCTTCCAGACTTTCTTCCAGGTGTTGAGATGAGGGGCAAGAGAGACCAAGTGATGATGATACTGTCTCTCTTTTTATACCTTCTCCTAGCTACTACAAAGTTCCTTGCTGTGACATGGGTTTGGGCAGTTCCTATTGGTCAAGCAGTCTCCATTGCTTATATGCCTTCGCTCTGAGAAGTCTCTGCAATCGCTGGTGGGAGAGTAGAATCCTTTTAATGGGCCATTGGCACTGTCTTGGCAATGATGGTGTGAACATGCCCTTCTGGGGGCAGCATCTGGGGGTTCCCCTCGGAGTCCTTCTTAGAGGGGGACTGGTCCTCTTGGCTCTCTCCTGCCGAGAAACAGCCTAGTCCTTCGCCCCGGCCCATAGGCAGGGCGGGCAAGCCAACAAGCAGTCCAGTGCCCTGGCCTGTAGGCAGGGCGGGCGAGCCAACAAGCAGTCCAGTCTCTGGTACGGTAAGGAGTGTAAGGTTCTCCCGGGGTGGCTCAGGAACGGGGGAGGGGGACGCAGGCCCACCCGTCTCCACTGCATCCCAGCCCAGGGCCCTACCAGTGGCAGAGGTGCCTGCCACTGCGTTGGCAGGGCTCCTGCCGCAACACGCCAACTAGGTTGCCCCGGACTCAGCCCCTGTTTAGGGCTGTCCCTGGGCTTCTTCCTCCCCATATCCCCAGGTACCTGATTCCTCCAGGTCGCTGGGGTGTGGTAGTCCCATCAGGCCCTCCTCTTCCACCGGCGGCAGCTCCGGCAACTCCATGGGTTCCTCCTCAGAGGGCAGGTCCTCCAGCCCCCAGGTAGGGCTGGTAGGTTCTCCAGGTCCCAGGCTCTGTACTGCTCGGGTCTATCCTCCTCCTGTTCCCTGGCAGCGGGTAGCCCAGATGGGCCCTCCTCTGGCTCCCAGGCAGCGAGTGACTCAGGTGGGCTCCCCTCAGACTCCCAGGCAGCGGGTGGGTCAGGTAGGCTCCCTGCCAGTCCCCAGTCTGGGGTTAAGACTGGCCACACCCCCTCAGCGTGGACCTTGGGCCTGGTTCTAGCATGGAGCCTCCAGGGAGAGGCATCCTTCTCCTTCAGCTGTCCCCACCTGACTGAGCTCGCAAGCCGGGCTTTTAAAGAACTGGCCCTGCCTCCCTGCTTCTGCCCAGGTGATCTCCTTCTGGGCTGTAGCAGCCAGGGTGGATTTGGTTCTCCCGCTGGGTCCCTCTCAGAAGGGAACCACCCCTCCCGGCTACAGATGGATACTCCTTTGTTGTACCTGAAGGGCTGGTTGTGGTGTTCCCAGCCTCACAACATATTTCAGTAACACACACAACAAAAAATCAGACCTTCACATACAGTGATAGTACATACAGTCCAACAGAACATTAATGTTCAATAGATCAAGACTTTTCAAATGATACCTCACAAAGCAGGTATTGTACAAAACATATCATAATCATAACACAGTGGTGAATATGGGGCCTCCAGGGTACTACTTTGAGGTACAGAGGGTCACAATAAATATGGTCTATGAAGAACTGTCAATATGTGAGGACTGGTCTATGCTAGAAAATTATACCTGTTTAATTATATTGGTCAGGGGTGTGAAAAATCCATACATATGAGCAGCATAGTTAAACTGACCTATGTCCCCATGTAAATAGTGCTAGGTTGATAGAAAAATTCTTCCATCAACCTAGCTATTGCCTCTAAAGAGGTACTACCTATGCAACGGGAGAATCCCTCCTGTTGGTGCAGGTAGTGTTTATCCTGCAGTGCTATAGCATGGCAGCTGCAGTGGTGCTGCTGTAGCATTTCAAGTGTAGACAAGCCCTTAATACAGCTACCGTGGAGATACAACAGAAACAACTGGACCATTAGATCTTTATGATGGCCACACAAGGGGACTCTTTGGCACATGAATGGATGATTATCTAGCTGAACACAATCCTTCCCTTCTCTAAACTGGGCCGTGGAGGGAGGTATACATGAAAACAGCATGACTGGGATTTGAAACAAAGGACATAGGAGCAGATGCAAGAAACTTGCTCTTTCAAAAGGGGGCAGGCGTTCCAAGTTGGGGCTGTCGGGTGGGGCCAAAGAAGTTTGCTGCAGACATTCAGTCTGTCTGCCAGGCTAATTCAAAGATGGATCATCCTAAGCAAGCAAGGGGAAACTGACTGGTACAGGGAGAGTTATACATTTAGGCTTTAGCAGAGTCATGGGATTGAGCTTCAGTAAAAGTGGAGGTCGAGGGCCTATTACTCACAAGGATGCATTCCTGGAAAGATTGCAGAAAGGATTGGAGGCAGAATGCACACTGTAATATTGAGACAGAGTATGAGAGAAAGAATAATTCCAAATTGAAAAAAAATCACTTTACTAATTTCTCCAAAATAAATTCTCAATAAAAACTTAAAGTAAGAGTGATTAGTTATGTTCATCTTCTTTACCTACATAATGGTATGAGATATAGACTCTGTGTAGCATGCTGTAACAGAACTTTGTGAACAATCTTGTTTGATAGTCTTCCATGGTTACAGTGTACTTATCGGTGTATACATATTTGCCTGCTTTAAATCCAATGGATAAATCCAAATTTATCACAGGTTTGCCTAATTAAGCCCCAGGATTCAGTTGTGCTGTTTGCACAGAGACCTACATAGCAGGTGGTATGAAGCCACACCCCTCAAGAGGAGAACTGTGACAGATTGGACCATAACGGAGGAACTGAGGGTCAGATTCCTCATCCAGAAAGGAGGTAGGGCCCCCACAACAAACTGAAGCCAGCAGTCCAAAGAGTGCTGCTGCAAGAGCAGAAAGAGAAGACTCCTCACGAGACAGAAAGCAACAGAGATAGAGGAATCAGAAGAGGGATATGCCTCCAATGCTTTGGATATTTCAGTTATTTTTATAGTTAGAAGCATCCAAAACTTTTCTGACCTGTGAAGGTTCATCCATCTCTGTTTATTGTTATTATTCATGATTTGTTTTACATTAATACCTAGAGGCCCCCTCCAAGATTGTACTAGGAATTATACGAATCCATAGTGAGAGAGAGTTCTAGTTCTGAGGTGCTTATAATCAAAACAGACAAAAGACAGCATGGGAAAAGAGACAGAGGGGTAAAGTGACTTGCCCCAAATCATCACATATCAGGACAGTGGGAGTGCAGGGAACGGAGCCTAAGCCTCCAGATTCCCAGGCCAGTGTCTTAGCTGCTAGCCCATGCTGCCTCACCTCCCTCAGAAATGTTTCTATTATTTACTTTTGGTTCATGCAGCCTGACGCTGATCTGAACATGACTCTCTAGTGTTTATTATTCATCTCAAGTAATACTGTGTTTAAGAGTGTTTCATCTGAGAAAGGTTAAATAGTCATTTATCTCTGAACGCGGCTAGGTCCTTTCACAAAATACCTGTGAAAGTTCAGCCTGTTATGTTCTATTTACTGTAGTATGAAAAACCATTGGATCTCAGTGTAGTATATATATAAGCAGTGAGAAACTCTGGGGGAATTTTATTCAAACCCATATCAATCTGGTAATTCATTAAAGGCCAGAGAATAGAATGAAAGAAAAATTAAAAATACCCAGAGGTATTGTGGCAGCAACAAAATGAGCTGTTTATGTATCCTTTGTAAGGGAAAACATCTTGAAAGAAAACTGAACCGCAGCTGTGGTAGCTTCCTCCTCTAAAACCAATCTATTTTTTCCATAACTTCACTAACGTCCATTTTTCTCATACCTTCTCCATGTACAGATACATCTGCATATATGGAGAGGACAAAAGGCAATGGGCTTAAATTGCAGCAAAGGCGGTTTAAGTTGTACATTAGGAAAAAATTCCTACCTGTCAGGATAGTTGAGCACTGGAATAAATTGCTTAGGGAGGTTATGAAATCTCCATCATTGGAGATTTTTAAGAGCAGGTTGGACAGACACCTATCAGGGATGGTCTAGATAATGCTTTGTCCTGGGCTAGAAGATCTTGCAAGGTCCCTTCCAGTCCTATGAGTCCATGTTTTTTACACACACACACACACACACACACACACACACACACACACACCAACTATATACAGTGCCTGTGTCTGTCCCTGTCCTGTAATTTCTGCCTATTTATCACAGAGCTCTTCTTCCAGTCTGGAGAAAGTAACCTCTGAGAAGACCCCTTAAAGTTCAAAATCCTGTGCCCCCAACCAATAGAAGTAGATCCAATAAAAAGGTATTGCCTTACCTATCTTGTCTCTGTCCATGGAGTGTTTGTCAAAAACCTAGAACCTGGGGGTAGGGGTGATCCCATTAATAATAATACAAAGAAAATATGAATTACTAAAAGCTTCCCTGTTCCTCAGTACATAAGTGTGTGATGCAAACAATCCTGTTCTATTGTCATCATTCCTTGCGGGAGGGAAAAGGCATATTTGTCATGCAAAAAGTAGCTGTTTTCACAGAACCACCTACACTGATGAGTCAGTCTTTTTCCTGAGTAGGTTCCATTAATTTAATAGCAATTGCTGCCTCGGAGTCTTTTAGGCCATGTCTACATCACCACTTATGCCGGCAGAATTTTTGGCACTCAGGGGTGTTAAAAAAAAAAAAAAAAAAAACCACACCCGTCAGCGACATAAGTTTTGTCAGCATAAGTGGCAGGGTGCACAGCGCTATGTCGGTGGCAGAACATCTCCCACTGACATAGCTACTGCTGCACATTGAGGTGGTTTTATTATGTCGATAAGAGAGCTCACTTCTGTCAGCATAAAGAAATTACACAAGCCATCTTACAGTGGCGCAGCTGAATTGATTCAACTGTGCTGCTGTAAGCTCTCAAGTATAGACATGGCCTTAGATTGTTCCTTGCAATGTGTAGTATTCTGTGCTCGTCTTTTATCTTTCATTAGCAATTTACTACATTTGTTGGGTGTTTCTGAAGACCCGCACAGTCCTTTCCAGACTTGTCTAATTTAAATAATTTTGTGTCAACTTCAGGTTTTGCCACATAACTATTCACCTAGTCCTTCAAATTTAGTAAATACATTAAGCTACAGTAGTGCTAGTATGCATCTTTGAGGAATCTCACTGTTTCCAAATATTCATCTTCAGAAAGGGTTACTTATTACTCACTCTCAATCATTATATTTTTTTGCAAAATGATGACACGTTGCAGCTGTTACACGGATATTTTAAGTCATAGTTACTGTGAAATAACCTATCCTAAATCTGAGTAACAGCTTGGTAGTGCCACTCCCCGCCCGCCACACACATCTCCAGATCAATAGGAATTAAATGGTAACTGACAATTATCCTACTGTATTATCAACTGAACAGTAATCATCACCAACTTATGTGGCTGTTATGGGCCGGATCCTGCAAGCCTTACTCATATTATTAGTTCTGATGATGATTAGATATCTTAGTAAAGTTTTGCATAACTTGGCAGCACTCAGAGAGAACAGCATGTATTCTTTCTTTGCCTGTACAAAAGACAAGAATAATAGTCTGATCCCAACATATAGTTATGTTAGAACACTCTTTTACATATTCAGACTGAAATCTCTTAAGGAATAGAGTCTTCAATGCCAAGCAGCAGATTGGGAGATAAAGAATCAGACATGCAACTCCCCAAAGTTGAAACTCACTTGAACAGTTCTAGTTTACTCTGAAGAACCCGTCACACCTTCAGACATTAGAACTTAGAATTTGCCAGTTGATCTGCACTGCTAAGCAAAGTCTTTTTGCTTAACTTCAAACTACACAAACTTATGGGTTCAAAAGCCTGATTCCAATTTAAATTGTATTGAGTTCATGTTCTGCTTAGGAGAGATTGTGATAAAGATGCAAAGAGAGGGCAGAGAGAAAAACAATTCCCCCAAAATGAGGTAAAAATTGAATTAAGCAGGATGAAAAATAAAGGAGAAAGGAAAAACCTCTAAGATGAAAAAAGGAGAAGAGAACAAACAGCATGAAAAACAAGTGTGCAAAAAGGAGCAGATGAAGAAAAAAATTCCAATGAAGTCAGGGGAGCTGCATCTATTTCATCAGAAAATTTGACCCAGATAATACACAACAAATATAGGGTACACTCATGTGCCAGCCTCGCTTTTGAAGAAGAGTGCGAAGATTCCTATTCATAATAAATAGCATGAGGTTCTCATTTCCTAGAAAAATATTCTTAAAAAACCTGAATCACCCTGGAAAGAACACTAAGGTTTAAGTTAGCAGGGCAGCAAATTCTGGAACTCAAACAGGCTTCACAGACCCTACAAAAGAAATGTGTGGTTTGCAAAACCTTGACCTCCAGAAAAAATGTATAAACGTGTACTATCCATATGTTGTGTACTGGCAACCCATCACTGTGATCTCTGCATTTGAGTAAACTGGCCAAGCCTCTCCTGGAGAAATCAGTGTCTCTGGTTTAATGCACTGTATGCATGTGTCCACAGTTTACCACCAGCATAGATTATTCAATTTTTTTCAACACCAACAGCCAACATGCCCTTCACTCAACTCAATTTATTAACGTTAAAGTGCCTAGATACCCCTCCTCCCAAATGATTGTGGGAAACAGGCTGTTGGGGTTGCCACCCTAATCTGCTACAAGAAACCATTAAAAAAGGAATCCATATTGTCTGGTTTTTAAGGACTTTTACCTTTTTATCTTTGTCAGTGGAAAACAAACTGAAATTTTCACTGTTCACTGTCATCTGCTATTATAGACCAAGTATCCTGTATTGTATTGTTTTGATTTATACAGAATAATGCTGAAATAATACAGATGACTGCTGCTCCCCTGAGAACCTCACAGAAACACATAGCATACTATATCTAGGAGGCTGTCTCACTGAGTACATTTTTAATAAAAATTAAAGTACAAATTAATACAATTGTTAACATACATGTCATCAAATGAATGCAATGGGACTAACACAATAGGACCTAACACCTAGCGTTTTGGGGTGGCAATATTGCACATCACACTGTGTCATCTGCAGGGATGCATACCTTCAGAGCAAGGTAAGGAAATATTTTCAGGTTCATGTTCCAGAGTATCCCCTCAGTACTTCAAGAATTAGTCTATTTAAAAGCACCCAGATGGTTTATATCCTACCTTGTTTTTTATAACTCTGACTTGCTTTCCTAAATTATTGACTGCTCCTCCATTATATTTTGGGGGGCTCCTCATCCTCCTCCCTCCCACTTTGTAGACATCCTTCAGGATCCTGTCCTCAGTTCCCTCCTTTTATTCCTCTATAGCTTGTTCCCTAGGCAGCCTCATCCGTTCCATAGTTTCAATTACCATCTCAGATTGTAAGGTTTTTTTAAGGATGGACTAACTTTTTGTTCTGTGTCTGCACAATAGGATTCTGATCTGTGACTAAGGCTCCTTGGCAGTACCTCAATACAAATAATAAATAACGATACACTGATGACTTGGAAATCTCTCTCTCCATCATTGACCTCTCTACTTTGCTCCATTTATACATCTCTCTCTCTTAGATGGCCTATTGCTATTTGAATTTCAAACATCTCAAACTCTAAAATTCTCATCTATGCTTCTCATCCATTGGCTCACAATTGACAGCTCCACCAATTTCACTGCTATCTAGGCCTAAAACGACATTGTCATCTTTTGACCCTTTCCTGACAAATCCCATCACTTTTCTTTTATATCTCTAAACTTCCTAACTCTTTGTCCCAACTGCTAAATCCCTGATAATCTCTCATTGACTACTGTAACTTCCTCCTTTATGGTATCTGTGCTTCTCCCCTCTCTAGTCTACTTACATATTATGTATGTGTAAATTACATGTATTTTTCCTTATTGGTTCAGACGGTGCAGATGTCATCACTATCCACCCTATTACCAGAGATTTGTGTATGAAAGGTTACAAAAGATCAGCTACATTAGCCAAGGATAGTTGTTATATGTTTAAGAGCGATGCTCTTAATAACATAGGTCCCTTGTAAAGATAGAGATAAGAAGCTAATTTAATGGAGCAGAACTACAAGCATGAATTTGGAATTCTCAGCTGTGATGATGGCATGCCACAGCAGTAAAGAATATGAAAATGTATTTGAGACATATAAAAAGTCTGAGTGCAAAAAGAAAAATAGCCTAGTGTCCTATTTTGTAGATAACATGTCTCTCTCTCAGATCCACTGTGATCTTCCTGACATTTCGTTTTTATTAAATCTTCTCCTGCTGCAGTGTCAAAGCAAAAGCTATAGCTGAAGAAGCAGTTCCCTTATTATTGAAACACTCTATATTACATGGAAGTCACATCTTTTAATGAAGATTTGTGGAAGTCATATAAAGCTTGACTGTGAATCGTGGTTAAAGGGAGGATGACTAGCATTACACACTATTACTATATTTGGGAAATTATTGAGGCTTCTCTCTCCCCTCCTCGTTCTTCAACAATCTGCCTTCAGAATTTTCTGGCAGCAATCCTAAGAAGTGGATGCAGTCAAACTAACCTTGATTAATCTTGTAATCTTAATCTTGTAACACCTGTATACATTGTGGTGTGGCACTTGATGGGGCATCCGCCCGGCATCCCTGGGTCAAGCGCTTCTTTCAGCGGTCAGCCCACACTGTAGCCTATAGTCCCAGCTGGGGCCTGTGCGGTCTTCACCCCTCTCTGTGGAGAGCTTTGGCCATCCCAGTTGCAGCTGGTGGGGGGTGTCCAAGCCCACCCTCTACTTCAGCCCAGGGACCCTGATGGCAGCAGCCTTCTGCTGCTGGCTCACATAAACTGCTACAGTCTTTTCCCTGGGCTGCTTCCCCACACTGTCCTCCCCAGACTCTAATAGTCACCCTCCTGGTAGTGGCACCTTTCCCTACCGTGGTTCTGTCCCCTAGTCCACTCCTGCTTCCTTGAGCTTGTGGATCTCTGAGCTCCCTCAGCCCTCTGACTGGAGCAAGGGCTTTTAATAGATCTTAGGCAGGCCCTTAACTAGCCCCAGGTGGTCTCATTAACCTAAGGTTACCCCTCTCCAGCTGACTGGGAACAGGGCTCTGACCAGTCTCAGGCTTACATATCTGCCTTCAGTGACTCTCTCATAGCCACTTGGCCATACCCTATCACAAAGTAGACAATTAAAATAAATTTCAGACAGTCAATGTTCTGCCAGGAAAGTCGGTCTCAGCTTCTTTTGTTGGCATACAGTATTGTCGGTATCTTAAGCCAGGTTAACTGACTGTACTATACTGTAAATGTATGTCTCTCAAGCAGATGGCACTCTAATTATTCATATTTGTAATAGCATCTTTTTTTAAAAAAAAGAAAAAGAAAATATGACCCAATTTCCAAACACCAAAGCAATTTTTTTAATACCCTTCAGTTAGTGAGTTAATTGTGGAGGACTTTTTAACATCTCTACCCCCATCCAAAATGGAAATTGTGAGCAATTCCTTGGTCAGTTTTTATTGCCTTTTATTTCCTCATTATATCATTCAGCTGCCTTTTCATTATACTTGATAGATAAGACCAGCAGCACAAATAGTCTCTCTCAAGCACATTTAAACAATTAGGATTAGAAAAACAAAGACACTATAACTCTGAATTTAGTCTTCAGTTGGGGTTAACTAGTTAACTCGGCAATCTGAAAATAAATCTGAATTTATTTCCTGGGTATCATACAAACAGAAAACATTTACATGTTTCGGGAGAAAGAGGAGGAAATTTTGTGTACCCAACAAAGCAGAATCATAGAATCATACAAGGTCTTCTAGTCCAGTCCCCTGCACTCAAGGCAGGACAAAGCATTATCTAGACCATCCCTGATAGGTGTCTGTCCAACCTGCTCTTAAAAATCTCTAATGACAGAGATTCCACAACCTCACTAGGCAATTTATTCCAGTGCTTCACTATCTGACAGTTAGGAAGTTTTTTCTAATCTCCAGGCTAAACCTCCCTTGCTTCAATTTAACCCCATTACTTCTTTTCCTATCCTCAGAGGTTAAAGAGAACACTTTTTCTTCCTCCTCCTTGTAACAACCTTTTTTGTACTTAAAAACTTTTATGGCCCACTTCAGTCTTTTCTTCTCTAGACTAAATAAACCCAATTTTTTCCATCTTTTCTCATAGGTCATGAGTGGCAAAAGTGGCAAAATTTATCTTCTTAAAGAACATTTTTCAGGTATAGTCCCTGCAAGGTTCACTATATGGGTTTTCTATGGATGCAGAAACCCCAGTTTTGAGCTCTAAGAGTAATATTCTTTTGTACCTTTCACTAGATCTAATCCAGAATACTTTTCTGGGTTATGATGCTAAATGTAAACCTTTCATTGCCAGACTAAATTATGCAGAACATTGAGACACAGGATCTGGGTTTTGTGAAAATGAAGATGGCTAAACCAAGGATAACTATCTAGTTCCAGTGAACGTTTCTATTAGAACTAAAAGGAGACTACAGATGGTGAATAAACAGGAGTATGTTTGAATTATGAGAACCCTGAACATCCTACTGGGCAAAGAGGATGCTAAAGCCATAAAATCACTCATGGAGTATCTGAAATGCTGCAGCTAGATTGAGTGGTAGATCCTATATATCAAAGCAAAGCATGCTTATTCCCAATGAAATTGATTAATCTGATCCAACCAACACTGGTTCTTTCAGCTTCACTGAATAATAATAGATTTTTGTTTCAGCTATTAAAAAAAGAAAACAAAACCAATTATGTATTTTTCTGTATTTGAACACAATAACATCAAAAAATGAAGGCATTCGTGTTAAGTAACAAACTTTACAGTGTGCCTCCTTTATATGTCTCTGAGATTTGAACTATGGAATTTTTGCCTGGGCCATGAACTCTCACATTTGTGAGGTGAAATCATCTCGTTATTGATCTATGATGTGTTATGAAAAATGGGAAAAAATCTGTTTGGGATTATTGCTTTTGGAGTAATATTATTTGAGAGCCTAGAGACAAATTAAATAACTGAGTTTACTAAAAGAAATTAATGCAAGTACATATACCAAATAGAGTTGGGAAATTCTGATTTATCACTCAAAGCCACTCACAAAAAAATCCAAACAGGACAGTGACTGACAAAACACTCAACCCAGGACACACAAGATAGCAGCATTATTTCATCAAACAAGTTTACATGGACTAAATGGGGAGCCTCACAGAAGGACACTGTTACTTTTCTGCATTGTTTGGATATCTAGTTGTTGGATATCTAAATTAACCTTTTCATAAGTGTCACAGGATTTTTCTAGACTTCTTCCACACATACCAAGTATAGTTCTGCTCCAATTGTTTTAGAAGACCTTCTCCATTATGCAACTGATTTTTGTTTCGGTCGCTGAAACAGAGGTAAGTTGTACCATGCAAATCACTTTTTACACTGGCACACAGTGCCTACACTAGGGGGGTTGCACCTGTGCAACTACACTAGTGCAAAATAACCCAAGCAGAGTTGCCAAGTGTCCAGTCAATGTCTGGTCAGCACTGCTGTCCCCTGCGTGTTACCATGGCTGGGGGGAGTCACCAAGCCATGAACCAGCACCAGCCATGGGTATAGTTTGGGGGCGGCATTGCCCCCCACCCCCAACACCCAATTTCTGTGAGCGCCAAGCAGGGCTTGCTCTACTCTGCCTGCTGTGGGGAGTGGGGCTCTGTCTTTCCCATACTGCGCCAGCTCACTCAGCCCCTCTCCCCAGCTGAGGTTGGCAGCGCAGGGACCCTGGGTCCTAGTGCCCATCATATCCTCTTCTCCATGTGATGGGTCCTGTTTCTGTACAACTGTGAGTGCCCATGGGGGAGGGGGCAGAGCAAGGGAATGGGGTGAGGGATGAGGCAGTGGGGAAGGAAGGGGGATTGGGGGAAAATAAAGGGGTGAGGAAATCGGAAAGAGGGAGGGAGATGGAAGAGTGGGATAAGGGCAGGGGACTGAGTGGAAAGGAAAGGGGATAGGGTGGGGAGAGAAAGGGAGAGGTGATAGGGCAGGGAGAAGAGAAGGGGACAGAGAGGAGAGAGTGGGATGGGGCAAGGAACAGTGGGGAGAGGAAAGGGGACAGGGCGGGAAAAGGCAGGGCATAGGGGGATGGGGCAGGGGGAAGAGAAAGGAATAGTAGGGTTGCCACCCATCTGGGTTTTACCCAGACAGTCTGGTTTTTGGTTTCTGTGTCCAGGTGCTAATTAGTGTCCATACCCAGGTGTCCATTTGCAAGACCTGGCAACTCTAAATGGCACCCAAACCAAAAGTCTGGTTACCATGGGGTGAGGGGAGGCACCGGGTCATTAACCCACACAAGCTCCTGCTCAGACAGGGCTGCCTCCTACCTGCAGGCAGGCTCCTTAAGGTGATCGAGAAAGTGGCGGGGGAGGGAGAGGAGCGTGTGATGGGGTGAAGAGATGGAGCCTTGAGAATAGGAGGCAGGACAGGAGGGTGGGCCTCGGAGGTCCGGTTACCAGCATTTAGAAAGGGGACAGCCCTAACCCGGGATAGAACAGTCTTCACTATAGGAAATATACCTACTGCAAAGGCCATGGTCATATTATCTAAAGGAAAATTGCAAAATGCATAAGGGTGACCTCTGTATGATGCAGTTCATTTAATCAATATAAAATGAGTAAGCAGGTTTTATACAGGTATTGTGAGTGGGATCATGGCACAGGGTGGAAGTAGACTCCCCTACAGCTATTACTCCTGCATCTGGGCAGGAGCTGGTGCAGTAGGTGTAAGTCCTCCATACTATTGACCGGGGTGTGAGAGTCACTGGATCCACATAACCATGAGATTGTGACACATCTGCACTCTCTGCGCCAGCTTATATAGATCCACCACGGAGCCTGGCTTCAGCAACTGGCTTAAGTGGCAAAGAGACCTACTGTACTATGATAAATTTTACCCAAAGGGTGAAATTCTGGACCATGTAGCCATGCTGAATAAAACAACTTTGCTCATGGTCAGACATCACAAAGCTGAGGGAGGTAATCCTCACTTCCAACCCACAGTAGTTGGCATGCAGCAATGCCATTACCTATATGGTATAGGAAAAGGGGCATGGATGTGTCCTGCTGCTTCTCCACATGGGGAGTTTTGGCCCAGCAGACCCACCCTGTGTGCTGAACCACTGGCAACAATCACAACTTGACCCCATCCCCCTGCTTCTGCCATCTGCCATGGGCTGTCACTGTGGTGCTCTGATTTGTGGCATGTAGAAGGGGGAGGAGTTGGCCTCTCTGTACTCTCCACGTCAATGGACACCTGTATAGCAGAAATACTGCATAATCATGTATCTACATAATCATCCACAGGATATGACCCGTGCCCTTTCTCATAGGAGCACTGAAGAACATGCATGAGACTCTTGTTCCTATAATTAATAAAATAGTCTTCAGAGAGACTGAGGTTACTGTAAGTAAACTGAGCAAGGAATTTACCACAAATATTAATGATAGTTGAAAAAACAAGAAAGCACTAAAAAAGGGCAAAGTCTTCACATTTAAGGACCATATTCTTAGCTGGTAGAAGTTGGTGCATACCGACTACATCAGCTGAGATTTGGGCTCTTACTGTCTAAATTTAGCACCCAGCACTAGAAATGTTTGGTGACATTTTCTTTATTTTTATGCATTCCCATTGTACAATACATTCAGGGGAATGAATACCCAAAATGTCAAGGAGATAGGACTATAATTTCTTATTAAATTTTATTGCTGATATACTGATAGCTCTGACTTACAAAACAATAGATTAAATATAATAATATATTTAAGTACAGGAACTATATCAGTTAGATGTTTAACATGACATTTTATTCATTGACAATTGAAACCATAGGACAGTGTAGGTCAGCCTAATTAAACATGGTTTTTCACTGTCATTTTAAAGACCATGTTATATTTTAATGTAGGTATTCTCAAAGTATGTACAAAGAGTTGGATTACAAATCCTCTTAGCAGGTGATAAAGGTCATGCTGTGTGTCTTTTCAAAGGTAAGTTTCCTTAGCTGGGCAATAAATTCTTAGATTTGGCTTAAAGACCTTAATGTCATCATGAACTGGCCAGTTCTAATAATTCTGTTCTTCTAACTGGCTCTTTCACTGGTGTTCTAATAATAATATTCATTTTATACTTACGTTCAGTGTTATATGCTGCATAGAAGATACCAGGGACAATTCAAATCCCCATTTCTTTATTTGTAGGTAACTAGGCACATATTTTATAAATATTGAAAACACATGGGGGAAATTCACTTCTGCACTGTAGCCACTTTGCACCAGCATAAAGCAACCGCAGGACAGCTGTAATGGTTGCCCCGATGCAGCAATTCGTCCCTCACAGTTGCAGAACTGTGTATTGCTCTACTACTCTCACATGTACAGACCTTTATGATCTGTCTTAACATGCTCAGTTGTTTAAATTTAAAACTTCATTTTCTGAAGGCAACTTTATGCGAGCAGTCTGACTTTGTAAAACTGCTTCCCAATTGCCTCTGGATTGGCCAGCATTCCCCATGCTTCCAAAAGACATTTGATTTTTAAAATCCTTCCTTGACCTCTTTGCTGCAACTGTCAAACTTTGAGGTTTGCAGAGTTCATAGAGATGGTACTATGATCACTGATTATAACCACTTTGAATATGATCAAATGCAGGAACTATATAGTTTAATTAGTTGGATAGATTTATAAACGGTAGTGGTGTTGCACTATTTCTGATATGGAGTAGAGTTCCACTACAAAGGTTGAGGCAATAACTTATTTGACAACTTGTTTCATACACTCAGTACAATTCACTAAATCATGAATCAGTATATAAACAGACATGATTCTAATTTTTTTTGCCAGTCACAGCATTCCAACCATGTCTACATCTTGATTAATATGTTTTTGCTATACGTTGTACTTTTTACAATTCTGTAGATGTAAGCTTTACCAGACTTCATCTTGATTTTGTGAATTCAAAATCAAATCAAAACAAAACATTTCTGAATTATTTTCTCTAAGGACAAAATGTTGCATGTTGTTACAGGATACCGTTAACTGCTGGTGCTGTATCTTAAGTATTCACATAGCTTATTGTTTGCATTTTTAAAAGAGATATAGACCTAGGTAATGCTACACAAAATGTAACATTAGAGAAAAATTAAGCTACGAATCCATGTTCAGATATGAAGGGGTGTGTTTTCCAACCAAGGCAAAGGGAATTAGCTTTAAAAATCCTGCTAGTGCTAAGTGGAAGTTGTGATGCTAAATCTCTATGCATCACAACAAAGCTTTACCCTTAAGGGCATGTCTACACTGCAGTGTAATCCCAGGATTCAAACTCAGGCTCAAACTTAATCCTCTTTCTGTCTACACACAAATTGCACTAACCCAGCGCTTAGACTCAGGGTCCCAGAACTCAGTGGGGGTGCAGGGTCTGTGCCTGAGTCAAGCTGGGACCCAGGGTTCAAGACCTATTACTTTACAGTGTACATGCATCCCCACTGGGGATCGTGCTTTGGAAGTCCACCAAAAGAATCCCACAATATACAGGCCAAATGTCTTTTGTCTTCAAATTTCTTTGTCAGACAGGTTTGGTGGAAGTCAAGTTTTCCCAAACAAAGAGCTAGAACAGTGACATTTCAGGAGGACACTAGGCAGTCTGGGTTATGGTTGGTTGGAATCAGGTCTGCATATTGTAATATAGATGCTGCAGTCTTAGGTTTGAGCCCAGGTTAGAAAATTGTCAATCTTAGGTTAAGAATCAATGCCCAAAGAATCAAGGCTCAAGCCCTGGGTTCTCTAACCCACGAGCCACTGACTCGAGTTCCAGTAACCCTACACTTACACTACAGTATAGACTTACTTCAGGGTGTGTCTACACTGCAGACAGACACCCATGGCTGGCCCAGGCTCAGAGAGCTCGGGCTAAGGAGTAGTTTAATTGCTGTGTAGGCATTCAAGTTCAGGCTGCAGCCCGAGCTCTGGGACCCTCCCACCTTATGGGTTCCTAGAGCCTGGGTTCCAGCCTGAGCCCACATGGCTACACCACAATTAAACACCTCTAGCCTGAGCCCTGTAAGACCTGATTCCAACCAACCATGGGCCAGCTGCGGGTTTTAATTATAGTGTAAACATACCTTAGAGATGAACCTAAGGCAGAAAAAGCCAGGAAACCCAGTGAGAGAAATTGAACTGTTTTCTTAACTCAGTCAATGTGTATTTCTTCATACAGATGTAACCGTTAAAAAAGTTAGCACTTTTCAACAATCACCACATCCAAGTAGGGTTTTTCCTTACAACATCTATTATGGGTGTAATGCTCCTTCTGAAATACAATGGTTCATAATGTTAATTCAAGGTAAAAATTGCATGCATCTTTAGACCACAAAGCCATATTATCAACTGTGTAACAAAAATCCTACAACTAGCATTTTCAAGACCTGAATCTGCTTTTTAAAGTACAATATTTCAGCCATTTCACACTTCTACAAATCTACCTGAGTAAATATGAAGAAACTGCTGCTACTGAGTGGTTTAGTTTAACAATTATAAGGAGAGAAGAGAGGAAGCATGGAATAAAGACACTTGTTCTAGGAATGTGGTCAGCTTATCTAACTACTCTGTACCTTAGTCAATCCATCTGTAATTTTATGAAAAATCCTGTTTCATTGAAACTGAAAGTGTTCACAGAACAGGGTCTAGTTTGATGAATTTCCCAGCTCAAGTAAATATGGAGGGAAAAAAGTCAAAACTAAATATTTTCACATTTTCTAAAGGAAATGCTCTGGTTTTCTGGTCTGGAATTACTCTTTGTGTTGAAATTTAAACTAAAAAAAGGTTGAAACAAATAAACATTCTGAAATTATGGAAACAATGTTTCAATTCACCCAAAATGGGAGGGAGGGTTTGTGGAATGGGGTGTTGGTTCACATATATTTTTGAGATGCCAACCTATTGTCTTGATTTGAGGTGGCAAAAAAATTCAAACTCTCAAAAATATTTGTGGGATGGGAGAACTGTTTCCCACATAGTTCTAGTGGTGAGGCTTTAATTTATTAAAGTGCTTTGATATGGTCTGAGCAAGGATGGTAGAGCTTACCATTTTAAAATCAGTTTATCCACATATGCATTTTTGTTGTATTAGCTAATTCATAAATAAGAACATTCATCTGATACACAGTCTATTTCTCTAGATATCTTGTTAATCACCATGTTTCTGATTATCTATGAAGTCAAAGAATTCGCACCTATTTATGTCACCATAAATTTTACAACTACAATACAGGTGTAAACCACAAGTTTATTCACTCACTGTCACCTGCAATTACTTCCTGTCCCTTCATCACCAAAGCCAACATTTTTGTGCAGGGCCTGATCATCTTCTACCTTTACTACTGTAACACCCTGACACTCAGGTTACACTCTTCCATTCAAAATGTAGCATCAGTGGTCAACTTTCTTTACCATTATTCTGATCCTCAACTATGGTGGCACAAGTGAACATGGCTAAAGAAGTTTTTATAAAAGGAAAGGGCCACACTTTCATATTTCATCACATTATCATTGGTAAATATACCATCTGTATTTAATGAAAATAAAAAGTAAAATTGTAAATTGAAGGCAGACTAATGTGAAATTCCTAACTGATGTAATACTTTCATTTGTCACTTAAGAGAACAATTTGTATAAAAAAAAATTAGTTGTCAGATGGTTTTTTTCATGCTCAAATCCTAAACAAACAGATGCAATATGCGGTTACATTTGGTTTCTGTCCCATTCTGCTAAACAAAAACTTCCTCATATGTCTGGAAAGAGACACGATACAAAACTGAATAAAAACAAAATAATACAGTTTGAATCATAATTCTGTAGGGTTCCACTGTTAACTATTTAGTTTGATAAATGGGTGAACAGAAGAACAAGTATAATTTTAATTTGATCACTAAGATCTTCGTAGGTGTTAGTAGCATAGTAAACCTTTTAAAAGAGACCTTTAAAAATGTGTTGTCTTTCTAAATATCCTTTCTCTCATCTTCAGATAAACTTTTAGCTTGTCTACTCATTGGGATATGTGATAACAATGGAATCAACAAGTTTCAGCTAGCTATATGCAAAAAGACAGTAATAGAATTAAAGCTTGTGCATTGTGAACTTTTATCCTGGAGTTTTGTGAAAGACCTAAAATCACTTGACCAAGATCATGCTAAAAACAATCAATGCATGCTAAGAACCTTTTTCCAAGAACTAGACTTAACGTATAAGCAAAACAACCTTGAAACATTTTCAGAACTTATCAGCAAATATTGTTTCAGTTAAAAGACTCCTGGAAAAGTATAGAAAAGGAAGCCTTAGCTAGAAAGGGTACTTTTCCAGGGATGAGGAAGTAAAAAAATCCAGAGTAAACCTTCACATTAGACTTGTTTACCAGTTTTATTTTATTTACTCTCTCTTATTTTTTATGATTTACTTTAGAGCTGGTTGAAATTTTTTGAAAATTCAAAATTTCAACAATTTTTCACAAAAAATGTTCACTATTTTTCAACCAGCTTTACATTTATTTCTTTCCATTTTAAAGGCCTGATCCAAAGTCTACTGTAGTCTAGGGAAAAACTCCCACTGGCTTTGAATTAGACCATAATTTATAGGTCTAAAAGATAAAAAGCCTATTGAATCTCAAGCTATAATATTTCTCAGGTTTGGTCCTGGATTTGGACTTTGGCCACAGATGGAGCGGGAATCTTGTCTTCCTCCTATCTAACTTGAGGCACACAGAAGACTGAAAACAATCATTATCCAAACTGTAAAAAGGAGCAGCTATTTTTGCCCTTTTCCCTTCTAACTTTCTTTTTATTATCTTTTAGCTGTATTTGGTAAGGGGAAACTTAACAGTTTTGTGAGCAGACTGAGAACATTTTGGTTGTCAGTTAACAATTTTCAACATTCAAGAAATTTGTTATGAAAAAGAAACTGGTCGCAATTTTTCTACATGCTGGTGTATAATCAAATAAATAAATTAAGTAAACTAAACACTGAGTTTAGCACTGGTTATTATATGACAATGTTCATAAATCATGATGATTATAATGGTGTAGTAGAGCCACTATAGTTAAGGTTGCATCAAAACTTTGATTGACCATTCTATATCCTCTAAAATTGACATGCTTAGTCAATTTCTTTGAAATTTGGAATGCCTCAGAAGGGTGCAGGATAGGATTAGTGAAGAAATGGGGTCATTTGAATCAGGAGGTCCGGAGGTATAAGCATTGAAAAAGCAGTCATTTTCAAAAACTTTCTAGATGGGGTTTTTTGGCACAGAGCTAGAGATCCAACTATTGATGTGATGTGGATCAATATGGTCTCAGTAGGTCAATTTTTACCCAAGGTCATGCACTAAATCTTTGGGGAGATCCAAACTGAGAACAGTATTTAAAAACATGTTCACTTTTCACTTGCATAGATGTATAGTCTGGAAGGATTGCATTGTGCATGCACCAATAAAAAAAATGTGAGAGGGTTTCTTTGTAGGCACTTTACGGAATGTGACAATGCCATTGCCCCTATCAACACTCCACCACCACCATTTATAGTCTGAACCTTTGTATATCTCTGCAATAAAGATTTAATAAGTCATGTTACCTGCTCTAAGTTGTATCTGTTATAATATAAACATGTTTTTATTTTATGGGTCAGCTTACTGTGAACACAACAGAATAGTCACCAGCCAGTCAACAAAAATTTTTGTTACATCACGTTGGGAGGAGCTAGAGATAGAGGACTTTGTGTAGAGGGTGGGAGTGTTGATGAGGGGGACAGGGACAGGGATTGTGGTTTCAGAGAAGCTGGGCAGTGAGGAAAGGGGGTTGGCAAGCCTTGGATTGGTAAATTGTTTGAGAAAAATCTGTATTTTACTTGTCCCTCGAGGGGGGAGGGAATAATTGATTACTACCTTGGTCTTTGGGCAGATGAATGTGTTGTTTCCAAAGCCACATAGTGTAGAGCTTTGGAACGCACAATGCATGTACCTTGACCTCTGAAGGAAAAGAAATTTGTGCACTGCCAGTATTATGAGTGGATTCTGAGCACTTCCTGAATCATGAAGTGGCAGAAATGTGTGGATTGCTAACTTGAGGCTGGTTTGGCTTGATATGCAAATTGTGGGATGATATATATATATATATAGCTACCTGAATGACTACTAACTCTGACCAAAAACATATATTTTCCTGTTTAAAAAACTAGGAAATTCCAAGGCAAAAAAAAACCTACATCAACATGGAATTAAGGTTGCTTGTTGGAATGTCATCGCCTTGCAGACTGCTGAGTTGAGTAAAACTCAAACTTCTGAAAACCAGGAAATGTGCAGTTAAGGTTGCACAGGCAATCTTAACTTCGCCCTCTTTCGGTAATGACACTATATGCCCTGTTAACAAACATAACTTTACTCTGCCAACACCACAGTTGCCGAAATGTAAAAGCATTTCACCTCCTTTTACAACCCATTCACTCTTGCTCACATGTTGCCAATAACACTATGAAAGGATGGAGAAATAAAGGCTGTCAAACACCTTCCTTCTTCCATCATCATGCAATGCCCTCAATATGCTCATACTTCACACTGACAGTTGACACTATAAGATTCAGAAGTTTCCAGATGCTGGCATACTCTCACAAATTTAGCCAGCTCCACAGAAAGAACACCACACATGTACAGTTTAAGAAACACTTCACAGCCTTTCACTTACTCATAGGATACCATCTCAACCTACACTTTCACTTAATCATCATTAAAGCATTAGAATCCTTCACTGCTGACAATATACTTTGTAATGACAGCCCTATGCCCTGCTACTGACATAACCTACACAATTCTGCATTGAATTAATACATTCTAGATCCTGAAGGTACACATGCAGTGCAAAACAGACTGCCTCATATCTCATCATATCATAATCACAGCTCTCTGTCAGACACTCCAACAAAACACTGTTTAGTTCAATCTTTTACCACACAACTGAAGCTTGTTTTCGTTGTCTAGAGACTGCCATATTTTATCGGGTCTCCCAAAACGAAAGGAATTACATAGTAGATAGGACTTCAGAGAACACAACACTGACTAAGATTAGTAGGAATCTATCATTTTATTTTTTTTCTGCAAAGTGACAATATCTAACCCTTTGCTTCTACTAGTTGCAAATTTCAAAAGAAATGTAACAGTGATTTCCTCTGTATTTCAAGGCTAACACTAAAAGCCCCCCTTGTAATTACAGCAATGTCTGTGCCATTAAATCTTTTTTGTAAAAGAAAAAAAGAAAAATGTGAAGTAAAATAGCAGAAATGGTGTTTTTATTATTTTAGTATTTACTGCTTAAGAGAAAGGGAGCTGTGAATTCAAAACTAAGAGCTTCATTGGCAGCATATTCTCTATGAAGGCTATCCACTTTTCTTTCTTGCTTGCAAATGGGTCCTGGAATAGTATTATATATAAAATATGAAATGCCAAACCATGTTCTCACAGTTAGAGACATATTGAATTTGAAACTCCTTTTCAGCTCCTTTCTGTAAACATCCATTATTAATCTTGTAATAACATCAATGACAAATTATTTTAGATTCTCCAAATGTATTTGGCAATAATTCCTGCCACTCTGTGCTGAGGACAAAGAGCTACAGATCATCCACAGATCTTGACAAAATCCTCCTTGATACTAACGGGTCTTCTAAGTACAGATCAAGGCAATCAATGGCCTTTTGCTGTATTTTTACAAAGCCAAAGGGCCCCAAGTATTCATTAAAATAGCTGTGTTCTTATATAATAAATAGTAAGAATTTGAGAGTCAAATTATTGCCTCTACTTCCATAAGTAAAGGGGAGAAAAACACTTTCGTTCCTCAGCCAGATAGTGCAAGAAGATGACATACCACTGTCTGGCATTGCCCCTCCTGGCCCTGAGCTTCATGGGAGTTCCTCCATGACTTGTTGATTCAAGGGGATGTGCACAACCCAACGGAATCCACATTAAAGGTAATTCAGAATGTGTGAGCATTAACTTGGTGTGCTTTCTTCTATTCCATGGTCCCTGCCACTAAGGAGAAAGGCAGTTCTAGGGGGAGGCATCAGAGCAAGAGAGCCATGAGTTATGACACCACAGCACAAGTTTGATATTCACTGCCATGGTGATGAGGGGAGGATTGTATTAATATTGATAGGCCATATGGGTTCAAATAGCTAAAGGTGTTAATATGACCTTGTCATTGTCCAACATTAAACATTGGGAAACAAGGTTTGGGGTTCGGTATAGAAAGACCTCACCCTGCGTAGTTCCATGAAAGAAGGTTTGGGGTTTGGTATATAGAGACCTCACCCTGTGTAGTTCCATGGCAAACACACCACTCGACATTTTTGTAACCTTTCTATTAAATATACAGAAAAGAAAGGAAAAACAATTAAAGCTTTTGAAAAGTAAAGAATTAAATAAGACTTTAATTTCAATAATATCCCTTGTTCCCTTTCCCTTTAACTGTAGGGGACCTTAAATGGAAATAAAACCCCTTATTTGACAGTCCCTTAGATGGTGTTAAAGATGGTAATAGCTGTCCTTTTTAGAGAAAAGAGAAGAAGTTAGTTGGGATGAGCTGGAGCTGTTGTTGTTAAAGTACAATCCTGTTTCCCAAAAGAAAAAAACACTTAAGAGTAAAGGGAAAGGAACAGCAAAGACAGAAAATGCAACTTCTGTCTTGGTGTTGACTTGGCCTTGCAACCTCACTGCTGGAAAAATACAGGCAAAGCACATGGTCTTATCAGCCACTCTGAGACCTGGCATACTTGTACCATTGTCGAGCAGGTTAGGGCAGTGGTTCTCAACCTTTCCAGACTACTGTACCCATTTCAGAAGTCTGATTTGTCTTGCATACCCCAAGTTTCACCTCATTTAAAAACTCGGGCTTCGTTTTCATTTGGTGAGGCTTAGGCTTCAGCTTTCTGCTCTGGGCCCCAGCAAGTCTAACACTGGCCCTGGTGACTCCATTAAAATGAACTCACCTACAGTTTGAAAACCACTGAATAGTATATAGAACAGTTTAAACTAGTCATTCGCTATATGAAATTTTAGTTCGTACTGATTTCGCTAGTGCTTTTTATGTAGTCTGTTGTATAAGTAGACAAAGATCTAGATGACTTGATGTACCTCCAGGAAGAACTCTGAGTTAAGGTATTGCTTTTAGCTGACTTTCTGGTCGCAGTCTGAGAGCAGCATTGCAAAATATACATTCTGGGTTGGCTAAGACATACTTTTATTAAACAGAAGGAAAAAGGAGAGTTGTAGGAAAAAGAAATAGGTGCGGAATGAAAAAAGACATATGGGGGTATATGTGATAATATCTCAAGCCCCAGGTGGTGTTTGGGATTTAGCCAGAGCCAGTGAAGATGAAGATGTCATCTGGGCCCGGTCTTCTCAGGACATCTCTCAGGATCAGAATGATGAAGGCCCAAAGATATTATGATAGGATGGTGGTGGTGGCAGCCATGATGGTGAAGCTCACTCCTTCTCTTCTTTCATTCAGCAATTGTTGCACTCATGTTCTGCTCCAAAGTCTTTTAAGGACTCCAGAATAGGCCATACTTTCATAATTTTGTGTACTAGCTAAGCCTCATTTCTGACCCACAATTTTGGTTCACAGATTTCCAGTCCCACGTGTCTCTTTTTCATAAAATACAGTCCTTGAGTTAGATCAGTAAGGCTTTTTATTGGATTCATTCAGCTTTCTGTCTCTCTTTTGCACATTTTTCTATCAACATTTGTTGTAATGTGTGATTGGAACTTCTCATAAACTTTTATCCACTTTCCCACAACTGATCTCACAATTAGTGTAAATTTGTAGGTCCAATTCAGGGCTCCTGAAGTGGCATGGAGCCTCAAGGCCTTCATTTGGATAGCTGTGGCATCTGGTGGATCTTGTAAGATACTGAATGAAGGCAAACTTACTGTCCATTCTATGATGGAGCAACCCCTTTCCTTCTCTTCCTAATATAACATTACAAAGGAAACTCAGTGAGGGAGAATGAGGATATGTATGTGCTACTAGGAGTTAAATCCTAAGTCTACAGAGGTACTAATAGGTAAATAAATATAGTTAGCTATTTTTTTCTTTAAATACTATTATTTATACCTTCCTTTGTCGAATGACTTTTTCAGATCTCATTTTGAACACTAGAACTTTAAATGGGATCCATAAGGTTTATAGTACCAAAAGTTCACAGTGACATGGAAACTACACAAGCCACTGAACTGTTTGAGTGCCACCTTGTGAGCTAGTTCTTTTTTATATGAGATATAGTGATCAGGTGCTTCCTATAGCTACTTCACTTGGCATGCCAACATCTCAGCACTTTGCAAGAATACCCTTGTATTGCTTTGCAGTCCAGAAGCTGTAACCAAATGCAACACTGAAGGGGTACATTAAACTAATCTCTTCCAGTAACACGGTGATACTCAGACTGAGGCTCGTAAGCCGCAAGTGAGTCTTTAATGTGTTTCTTGTGGCTCTTTGCAGCACATGACATTAAAACACTGTGTGATTTAATTATTAACCAATCTATGTTATTAACCATTCAGGATGCTTTTACTATGTTATTAACCAATTGTAGTTGATAAAAGAATAATACTCGGTCAGTCATTTTGCTATGAGAATTTATATACTAAATGAAACAATGAATTCACACTACTGTGGCTCTTTTGGGTAAGGTTGATCACCAATTTGGCTCCTGAACCACTGAGGCCTGAGTATCACTGCACTCACAGGCAGTTCACAGCCAAATCTCAGCACCTATGAACAGAGCTAATGCAAATCTATTGCCTTCACTCATGCATTCACACAACTCTTAACCACTACTGCAGTCATCCCCATTTCTCCCATGACACATTTACTATAAGCTTCGTATCAGAACCATAACAAAATCCTTTTTGATATAATTTGATTAGTGCTGCTTGTCAGCATTTTTGATAGACACACCCTTAGTGAAAAATGCAAACAGATGGCAGTGCAGGCATGATGATTGGGATTGCCTGCAACTCAGCATTCCTCAGTTACGAATTGGTGAACGTTATGCTATTAAAAAAGCCTATAACAACATACTGACTCACAGCACATTACTCCCGGGGATGCCATTTTGCTTTCTTTTGAAAATAAACATATATGTGTATGATTATTAATTAAGGAGTCAAAAATAGTATTGCACTGCTTATTCTGGGCTTGATTTTCACATGGGCACGGGTTCTGGGAGAAGGAGCAACACTAACTTTGGTCCCTCATACACAAGCATATTTTTACTAGAAGTAAACATAGAGTTGGTAAGAGACTCAAATGTGCTGATTAGTAAACTGGTGTTATGCCAGGATGGAGGATACATAAAATAGTAGAAACATGTTTCCCAGTTTGTTTGTTTAGCACAATATTCACCCCATTCTAGTTTTGAACACACATTTTGGTTTTACTCATTTCTTTTTTTGGTTCCCTCTTGAATAGTTGGCTCCCCCTTCACAAGCTGTTGAGACCTTTTGTGAGGATCAAATAAGCATATGAATAGAAAACCAAGGAAGAAACGGAGACATTCACCTTTAATCTCACATGTCCAGCCTCCAAACCTCCCCAAAAGCCATGAACACCACAAACACACTCCTAGTGACAAGCCCAAGATCATCCTTCTTCTGTAGAAATATTGCCACAATCACCGTCTTCTACCACCAAATGCCCTGATACACATTTCAACATATGGAATTGCCTATCCCTATTACGCATTAAAATAGACCTGTTTGTACTAGTCCTTGAGAGGAGGTGAGGACTTTATATGCATACTAATGGGCTCAGAATATAAGGATTGAAAGTAACAAGGAGGGCAAATGGACTCAAAGACTGTAGGCTCTGACGTGGAAGAAAACAAGTCTGGCTGTATTAAGTGGCCACTGCTCTTTGATACTTACTGAGGAATTGCACTGAAATACTGTCACATGATTATACTGTTTACCTAAATTTAAAAATTGCATACCTGTCACCTGAAATGAAGTTACCCAGAAACATCCTTTAATTCAACTCTGTATATCTGTATTAAATTGCAATGATACTATCTGATAGCAAGAGCAATGCCATGGAATACTGATCTAGAGGAATATTTTTCCTATCCATGTGGTAGCAAGATACATTTGTCTTGCAGTGTCAGCACTAAATTCATTATTCATTTCTCTTTGAACACACAAACTTACCTCTGGCCAAAGTTATCTCTAAGCAAGCAAAACATAGTGAAATGCTAGGTCCTCCATAAGCACGTCTATGTGCTCATTTTACCAGATTAGGTGGCTGTTTCACTATCTACCAAAACTCATGCCACACAAGTATTTCAGTGATCAAAAGTGATAAAACACTTTCCATTCTCTCTCATAAAATGTTCTAGTGCTTAAAAACAAAGGACCCCATTCTCCTCTCACAATGGGTTTACAATAGCACAGTCTGGTCAAACTTTAACCAATTAGGTTGGCTTTTCACATAGTTTTATCTGCATACCACATGATTATAGCATAGTACCCTTTTTTTTCCATTGTAGACAGCATCCCAGTTTGTCTGGGACTTATCCTTCTATGGCTATGTCTACAGGGGGATATGCAGGAAATTTAAGTAAAGTCACTTCACTTTTGAATGAGAATAGCCAAATGGGGGCTTAATGTGCTTTAATATATGTGTATTCAGTTCACACCTTTATTTGATTTGCCTTAAGTATTCGGAGTGTCTCCCTGTAGACATGCCCTCCCAGATATCTGTGAGGTAGAGCATTCCACAGTGCACTACAGCATGTGCTGCTGGTTTTGCTTTGAGCTTGTTGTCCTCCACGCTGAGGACGTATGGGACAGCTGCTTAGATTATCCCAAGATGCACTGATACAAGTGCAGTTAGCTAGGTAGCAAGCGAGGCTTACAAACATGGTTGTGATGGCAGAAAAGCAGCTGTGTGGTCAGAAACAGAACCAAGTTTATAAGAACCATTTAAAGTTATTGTCTGATAGTTGCAAAGGTGACGTAGATTTAACTACATAACTCCACCTGAAATTAATAGGCACCGTTGCTTAATCACCTCTGAAAAATCTCAAACAACGTGCCTTTAATCAGTTATAAATCATGACAGTAGTTGTAGTATGCAGGGCCCAGCTCATTCCAATGACTTCCATGAGTTATCCCTGATTTACAATTATGTAAGGAAGAGGAGAGTCAAGGCCACAAACTCTATAGTTTACAGAACGTAAGTGGACAGACATCTCTGCTGAGTGCTTTGCTGGCCCCCTGCCACTTTCTTGATGATGGCTGATAAAAATACAGTTCTATGTATCATGTTTCACAGATCATTCAGGACAACCATTTTCTCCCTTGGACAAACATATCAGTTCAGTTCAGTAATAGCTTTGGGAAACAGAGCTAAAGATATTTAAGTAGAATGTAAGTTATAATTGCCAAGATTTAAAGTGAGGTTTAGTTTGTCATTACTTCTTAAATATTAAAAATTGTATCTTAGTGAATGGGAGAATCAAATCAAAACAGTAAGTGAGAAAACCTAAAGAGCATGTTATATATTTTATAATAAAATATTAAAAACCTGCACTGCACAATGGATGTATGTCTGCCAGGCTCAAACCCATAGAAAGGGTATGATACAATCAATTTAAAAGCCTATATATTAAGGGTATATTCAAGATATGCAGTGACCACTCCCAATGCATGAAATATTTAGATCCCTTATGGGAATTTAATGGATGACTCCAAAGTTATACCAAGTAATTCTTTACTTGATGGAGCACTAGAGTAGAGGAAGGCACAAAAGCAGTTCTTATAGTCTGTATTCACTCTGTCCAGAAAATTCTGTGAGATACTTACATGTTGGCAATTTGGCTACCTGAGTTGCAGTATCAGAAGAGTCCTTTCTGCCTTCAGATTTATAGGACCACATGCTCACCTGGTGTAAATAACTCTATTAACATTATTTATATTAGCGTCTCAGGTATATGGCCCACAGCATATCTTGACGTTTACAGAGAGCTAAGAGAATTATTATTGCATATAGAAGACAGAACTTTTCCTGGGTGTTCTGGTGCCCTGAGTGAAGAATATTTTGGTCATCTGGGCTGCTCTCGCCCCACACAATCAATAGAGTGGCTCCATCATCTCTTTTGTTTCCATATACTTCTTGTTGCCATGTCCTTCCCTCCCTATCCCAGCTTCACCATTTCTTTCCCCGCCCCCTTCCATCCTTCCCATCTCACTTTTCCTCTCTGCATCCTTCTGTTAGGCCAGGAAACTTGACTTGTGGCCATCAATCCTTCCCCTGGAGTTTTGCCTTCCAGTGTGACATCTCCAAACATAGCAGGCTTGATTTGGAATTCCTCTGCTGCCCTAACTTGCATGAGGAACGCAGCCAGCCTTAGACAAACCCAGAGAGTTGAGGAAGGATAAATCACATCTTCTCAGTCCAGACACCAGGCTCTGCATGAGGGTCTTCTTGCAAGACGGCTTCTAACTGCAGTGAAACTCCTTCCAAAGCCACAACAGCCACGTGAAATAAGGCACTCTAAACTACTATCTGAACTCTGTTTAAAGGTACCTAAGAATCACAAATGACCTATTACATTTCCTGTATGAAAACTGCTTTACTGAAGAATAATCCACAGAGCTCAGAGTTCA
This sequence comes from Emydura macquarii macquarii, assembly GCF_026122565.2. Classification (NCBI taxonomy): domain Eukaryota; kingdom Metazoa; phylum Chordata; order Testudines; family Chelidae; genus Emydura; species Emydura macquarii. The sequence continues at coordinate 12,624,135 of NW_027131500.1, read as the reverse complement.
AAACAGTGATATAACTAGTTATTATTCATTAACTGCTCTCCATTACAGCTCCATCGCCAAATTAAATACAAGTAATGTGTTGGTTAGAAGTACCCAGGCACTTCTAACCATCAGGAAGACAGCAACTGACACAAAATCCAGTTTAGCCCATGTGAGTCCCCAGTGAGACAGATTAACCCCTTAGTTACTGGCTTGAACAACAACTATGCACAACACACATAAAATCAGATTTACCTGCAAACATTTATGAGGAATTTCTCAGGATCAATAAGAAGGAGGGAATGGTAAACAGCTGGGGGGAGGGAGAGTGGAAAGAGGTGAAAGGAGGTTGAGGTTGAGCAACTGGAAATTTGTTTTAAAGATGTGCAAAGAGTGATCAAATAATTAGTACTCTTCATTTTGTTTTAAGAGGTTTGATTCACGCTGTGTTATCTTATGTGAATGGAACATGAAACAGAAAGAAACTTGCACTCTGACTTGCGCTCTGACCATGTGAGGAGAATTGTCAGCATTTTCTCTGGCTCCAGAATGAAATATGTGCCCAAATCCAAATCTTTATAAAGGTGAGGTTTAGGAAAACATACTGGAGCTATGTCTTCACTGATGGCGGCAAATTCGCTAGACCTGATTAGTACTTATGTGTCTACAGTAGTCATTTGTGCTTAGAACAAAAAAGAGCTGAATTTATGCAAAAATTCATAATATCTCTAGCACTAGCAGAGGAAAGTAATATTTTTCTCAGCAGGAAATCTAGCTAAATGGCCAATTTATGTGGAACTGTCTTTTTCATAAAATTATGTAAGTAGAACTGGGAGGAATTGCATCCACTTACCTTCAATCATACTTAGTTATATTGTCCTGAAGCAGCCAAAGTGACCCAAAGTTTGTTAAACTCCTTTCCAGTTTCCAGTGGATTGAATGACAGCTAATTAATAGGCATCAGTTTTTCAAATGGGCTTTAAGAATTTGTTGAACTTATTACTGTCTGGCTTTCAGTAGTTCTATCAAAAAATACATAGATAAATAGCTGGGATACACAGTAAGTATCAGTTGATTTCTAACCTATATGTATTTTCAGCTTGTAGCATTTTGTAGCACATTAAAAATTATCCACATGCATTATCACTTGCTGGAGTCAGTCTAACAGTAAGCTTTTCCTCATTATAATGCCATTAAAGGAATGAACGACTCCCTCAATGTGATTGATGGAACAATCTGTGTTTAGCACTAATGCATCAGAGTCAGTTTTGCTACTGTGTTTTTTTTAACACTTTGGTTGTTCTATAACTTTTGTTTCTATATACTTTACTGCCTAGTAAAGTAATTTCTAACTTCTTCAGTAGGGTGAATCAGAGCTGTGGCTGGTAAAGCTTTTGTTCATTTGTTAGCTTTCAGTAAGCAAGGCCACCCCAGTGATATGATCGTGAAGTCTATTGCCCATAGGAGGAAACTGTTCAATTAGTAGGAAAAAAGTATTTCTTTTCTTTAATTAACTCAGATCAAAGTTGTTATGTTGCTGCCACAACCTAACCAATGGCTGTAGTGACATGTGTCAAAGTATTATACAGAGGAGGTCGATCTGACATTGTTTCACTCTAATGTTCAACTTCTATCTGAAGACACCTATGCACTATTTCTTTCTTCCTCTATATATACTGAGATTTGGGAGGAGGATTAAATCTTTTCAAGTTTGTACCATGATTTCAAGAGCAATTTTTACAGGTCCTGGTTTTTTTATGCCTTTTAATAGGGATGTTACAAGGTGGAAATGAGCTCACAAATGTGCAGTTCACATGGATGGGAAGTTATAGGTGGGGTTTTCTAAAACGTATATTTCGCCTAACTCTACTCCCATTGAAATCTGTGTTAAAACTCTCCTTTGACATTAATGGGAGCAGAATTAGGCCAACACAACCTAGGGTGACCAGATAGCAAGTGTGAAAAATCAGGACAGGAGGTGGGGGACAATAGGCGCCTATATAAGAATAAGCCCCGAATATCGGGACTGTCCTTATAAAATCGGACATCTAGTCAGCCTAACTTAACCCTTTGGAAAATCCCAGGTTACATGTAACTGTCAGCCATTGACCAGATCATTAATGTAATCTTCCTTCAGTTGGATTCACACAGATGGTCCTTATGTCTACCTAGAGGGCAATTTCACGCACATATTATTGCAGTATTGGGGCCTAAGTGAGTAACTATCCCATAATTGCTGGGCAGCTCTCACTTTAACTATTGCATTTTACAGACTCCATATCTGCCCATTTCCCCCTCCCCCTCAGATACCGTGATTTTTAAAATCAGCCTACTTATTCACGTGATTCATGAAGTGTTTCAAGGTTTTTGTCTTTTTACTAGGATACGAAAAATGTTTCAGTGACAGAAGTAAAAGAGAATGTATTGTGATGGGGGCACTTCCAAAGCTATACTCAGGCTTTAGTTCTGAGCTTGAAAAGCTTTATTGTTTGACACCACACTCAAGTACCCAAGGCTGAATCTCTCTTGCTAACTAGAGTACTATTTATCTTCCTAAGGTTCAGTAACGAGAAAAGTCAATATCAGCCGCCACAGCAGAGTTGGTCAAAAAATGGAATTTCTATTTCGTGAAAAATATGTGATTTCACAATTTTGTTTGGTCCCAAATTAAGCTAAAAGGGAAAAAAAATTGAAGTAAAATTCAAAAATAATTCTGTTTTAAACACTTTGAGGTATTCTATTTTAATGCTCAACACGCTTTATGTCAAAACAAATGATTTTGACCCAGAACAGGGAATGCCCTAATGGCCTTTTTAACTCATATTTTCACTGTGTGATTCAAGGAAAGGGAGGGAGAGGGAGATTAAATTTTGCGCTTCAAAAAATAAAAATCAACCCAAAAATAGGGGATGAAAGGGAGGATGATGAGATAGCAGTGCATGGAGTTGGAAGAGGAGGACGAGGGATGCCTAGCGCTCTAGGGACACTTTATAATCTGGGAACACTTCAGTGTGGTATCAGGGCACCTAGATGTGGGTAGCTATCACCACTGTGTACCACTTTAGTCTTTAGAGTGCCGCGGAACTCTCGTTGCCAAGAACAATGTAGATGCTTCTACACTTTGAGCTTTTGTTATCAAAGTCAATATGGCAAAAACAACGAGGGTTCTGCGGCACTCTAAAGACGTTAGTCTTTAGAGTGCCGCGGAACTCTCGTTGCCAAGAACAATGTAGATGCTTCTACACTTTGAGCTTTTGTTCTCAAAGCCAATATGGCAAAAACAACGAGGGTTCCGCAGCGCTCTAAAGTCTTTAGAGTGCCGCAGAAGTCTCGTTGCCAAAAACAATGTAGATGATTCTACACTTTGAGCTTTTGTTCTCAAAGCCAATATGGCAAAAACAACGAGGGTTCCGCGGCGCTCTAAAGTCTTTAGAGTGCCGCAGAAGTCTCGTTGCCAAAAACAATGTAGATGCTTCTACACTTTGAGCTTTTGTTCTCAAAGCCAATATGGCAAAAACAACGAGGGTTCCGCAGCGCTCTAAAGTCTTTAGAGGGCCGCAGAACCCTCGTTGCCAAAAACAGTGTAGATGCTTCTACACTTTGAGCTTTTGTTCTCAAAGCCAATATGCAAAAACAATGAGGGATCCGCGGCGCTCTAAAGTCTTTAGAGGGCCACAGAACTCTCGTTGCCAAAAACAATGTAGATGCTTCTACACTTTGAGCTTTTGTTCTCAAAGCCAATATGGCAAAAACAACGAGGGTTCCGTGGCACTCTAAAGTCTTTAGAGGGCCGCAGAACTCTCGTTGCCAAAAAGAGTGTAGATGCTTCTATACTTTGAGCTTTTGTTATCAAAGCCAATATGGCAAAAACAACGAGGGTTCTGTGGCGCTTTAAAGTCTTTAGAGGGCCGCAGAACTCTCGTTGCCAAAAACAATATAGATGCTTCTATACTTTAAATTTTTGTTATCAAAGCCAATATGGCAAAAACAACGAGGGTTCCGCGGCGCTCTAAAGTCTTTAGAGGGCCGCAGTACTCTCGTTGCCAAAAACAGTGTAGATGCTTCTACACTTTGAGCTTTTGTTCTCAAAGCCAATATGGCAAAAACAACGAGGGTTCTGCGGCACTCTAAAGTCTTTAGAGTGCCGCGGAACTCTCGTTGCCAAAAACAGTGTAGATACTTCTACACTTTGAGCTTTTGTTCTCAAAGCCAATATGGCAAAAACAACGAGGGTTCTGCGGCACTCCAAAGTCTTTAGAGGGCCGCGGAACTCTCGTTGCCAAAAACAATGTAGATGCTTCTATACTTTGAGCTTTTGTTATCAAAGCCAAATTGGCAAAAACAACGAGGGTTCCGGGGCACTCTAAAGACTTCAGTCTTTAGAGTGCCGCGGAACCCTCGTTGCCGAAAACAATGTAGATGCTTCTACACTTTGAGCTTTTGTTATCAAAGCCAATATGGCAAAAACAACGAGGGTTCCGCTGCACTTTAGTCTTTAGAGTGCCGCAGAACCCTTGTTGCCGAAAACAATATAGATGCTTCTACACTTTGAGCTTTTGTTATCAAAGCCAATATGGCAAAAACAACGAGGGTTCTGCGGCACTTTAGTCTTTAGAGTGCCGCAGAACCCTCGTTGCCGAAAACAATGTAGATGCTTCTACACTTTGAGCTTTTTTTATCAAAGCCAATATGGCAAAAACAACGAGGGTTCCGCGGCACTCTAAAGACTTTAGTCTTTAGTGTGCCGCGGAACCCTCGTTGCCGAAAACAATGTAGATGCTTCTACACTTTGAGCTTTTTTTATCAAAGCCAATATGGCAAAAACAACGAGGGTTCCGCGGCGCTCTAAAATCTTTAGAGTGCCGCAGAAGTCTCGTTGCCAAAAACAGTGTAGATGCTTCTACACTTTGAGCTTTTGTTCTCAAAGCCAATATGGCAAAAACAACGAGGGTTCCGCGGCACGCAAAAGACTTTAGTCTTTAGAGTGCCGCGGAACCCTCGTTACCGAAAACAATGTAGATGCTTCTACACTTTGAGCTTTTGTTATCAAAGCCAATATGGCAAAAACAACGAGGGTTCCGCGGCACTTTAGTCTTTAGAGTGCCGCGGAACCCTCGTTGCCGAGAACAATGTAGATGCTTCTACACTTTGAGCTTTTGTTATCAAAGCCAATATGGCAAAAACAACGAGGGTTCTGCGGCACTTTAGTCTTTAGAGTGCCGCAGAACCCTCGTTGCCGAGAACAATGTAGATGCTTCAACACTTTTAGCTTTTGTTATCAAAGCCAATATGGCAAAAACAACGAGGGTTCCGCGGCACTTTAGTCTTTAGAGTGCCGCAGAACCCTCGTTGCCGAAAACAATGTAGATGCTTCTACACTTTGAGCTTTTGTTATCAAAGCCAATATGGCAAAAACAACGAGGGGTCCGCGGCACTTTAGTCTTTAGAGTGCCGCAGAACCCTCGTTGCCGAAAACAATGTAGATGCTTCTACACTTTGAGCTTTTGTTATCAAAGCCAATAACAACGAGGGTTCTGCGGCACTTTAGTCTTTAGAGTGCCGCGGAACCCTCGTTGCCGAAAACAATGTAGATGCTTCTACACTTTGAGCTTTTGTTATCAAAGCCAATATGGCAAAAACAACGAGGGTTCTGCGGCACTTTAGTCTTTAGAGTGCCGCGGAACCCTCGTTGCCAAGAACAATGTAGATGCTTCTACACTTTGAGCTTTTGTTATCAAAGCCAATATGGCAAAAACAACGAGGGTTCTGCGGCACTCTAAAGACTAAAGACACTCTAAAGACTCTCCAGTCAGAGACCCACTGCTCTGTAGTACTACTTGAGTCAGCATCACCTAGAGATGCTGGGGAGATTCCAGGACCTCCTGTACTTACCAGCCCCATGCCACCTACCACCACCCATCTCATTATCAAACCTGCTTCCCAGCACCCGCTCCTTGTGTGCACAGCCCACACCATCTTGTATGACTCCTTTTCTGGAGGAGTGGGACCAGGGATACCTGCATCTGTGAGCAGCAAGTGGCTCTTCCGCAGCAGCTCAGGGAAAGCATCAAAGGCAGGCTGAGTTCAGGGTGATGTGGTGTTAAGAGTGAGCAGAGGAGACCTGGGAGCATCTTCATACCCATTTGGAGGAGTTCTTGTGGTGGCGGTCTGAGGTCACAGCACTGATTCTGGACCAGACTGCAGCCTCCAGCTCCAGGGACAATCTGGAGGAGAAAATAAAGGGATGCTCTAACTTGTAGAGTGTTAGTTTTTAGTTACTTGTTAGTTCTGTCTGTCTGTTGTTACTTGGGGACTGGGCCTGTACTAGCCCTGTCCTATGCGAGCTCCCAACCACATATAGTATGCACTTGCATGTGTCACATTAGGCACCCATCATAACACAGCCGTGCTTTGCTTAGCCTTTCCACTCCCTCTGCTTTTTTTGGGATGGGGGGAGCAAAGATGGGGGTTCCTCATCATCACTCCTTTGACATTTTAAAGAAGTTGTTCTAGAGTCAGTAATTACTCCTTGTCAACAAACTTTTTGTTTTATTAAGGAAACTGTTTGCCAAAACATCAAAAGGGACATATATTTTTTTAAATCCAAATTGTCTTCTCCATCCTTAGGGACAGGGGGAAGTCTTGTGTGTTCTGGTAACCCTGAGAGCTATGCTGGTGGGAGTTTCAACTCCTGTTAGGGTCACCCAAGCTGGACAGGTCAAAGCGGAGGGAGGTGACAAGCAATTCCCTGGCTCTCCACGGTGAAACTGAGGGATAGGCCAGCAACTAAGCCTTATGAAAGTGTTAAGTTACAAAAACAAAACAAGGTAGCCAGTCCTACAAACAGCATAACTTCTATTCTTAGTTTGTGAGCTAAGCTACAGTGACAGTACAAGTGGTCCAAAAATCTTCCCAGTAACTACCCCATGCCTTAAGAGCCACACAAACATTCCATGAATATACTTTGCCCACCCACAGAGTGGCTTCTTTACTGAAACCTGAGCCAGACCAGATGAGAGAAAAGTTATGAAAATCTTACACGTGGAATTGTTTTGTGAACATGAAACCTACATAACAAACGAACCAAACATAGTGTATAAATTGTTGCTGTTTTCAGAGTATTTGTGAAAAAAAACCAAAAAGTTACCTATGTGGGGAGAAGGGCATGTTTCCTCACAATTCCTCTCCAACTCCATCAAATTAAACACAACAGCAGCAATAAATAATGAATAAATGTGGTGCAATGTGGAGTGGTCATCTCGCCTGACCTCCTGCATAACACAGGCCATAGAACTTCCCTCAAATAATTTATGTTGGCACTAGAGCATGTATTAAAAAAAAAATTTTTTTTTTCAAGCTGTTCATGCTGCAGAGCATCTCCACTTAGACCTTTTCTGGAAACTTTTTTTCTTTTTCACACCCTGAAGTGCTCCATGGAAGAGCACTGCTTGCCAGAGCCACATACAACACATGTTAACAAGCAGATTTTACATTACTTATAGAATGAAAAAATATATCTAAAAGGCCATGGCCTATGTTTGCAGCTGTTTAAACATATATGCCAGTGTGATGTTCCGTTCAGGACATTCAGAACTATAAACCAGTGTTACCTCTCTGCCTCAGCAAGCAAAATCTTTGCTGGAGACTAGGCTATCCATCAGCTTCTTGCCACACCAGTCTGTCTGCTTCACCAGCAAACATCTCAAGACACCACTAGTGTAAACCTTGCTCTGCAGATAAAACCCAGTGAAGCCCAGTTCCCAAGTTCACTAGAGACAGCTCCCTACAGGGTTCAGTCCCTCTTAGTAGATACTCACAGAAATTATTAAATTCACTGAAGGCAGAGCACACACCAGCCTGTTAGGTTAACTGAATACTCACACCTTTCTTCAGTATAACAGCACTAAGATGATTTATAGTAAAACTAAGTTTATTAATAAAGAACAGATATTTAAGTGATACTAAGCAAGAGAAAAAGATTGTTACAAATGTAACAAAACATGTTTTCTACTTACCATGTTTGCGTAAGCAGTTTTCTCACATCAAGTTCTCAGCATCTTCAGTCCACATGGTTGAAGGTTCCATCTTTCACTGATTCCAAGAGTGCCAGCCTCTTTTGTCCCTTATGTGATGATAATTAATTTTTTTTTCCCCTTATATTTTCCAAAGTCCATTGTCTTTCTTCCTGGGGTGCAGACTGTCCCCTTGAGTGTTTGCTAAACTGTCATCCCTGCTGCTTATTAGTTTGATGGCTTTTTTGTTTACCTTATACAAAATGGGTTTTCATTGTCCTCTGCCTGGTAGTAAGCCAGTCAGACAAGTAAATCCACATTCCTTTATCTAGGACAGGGTTGGTGTATGCACTCCCTCTCAAATAAACATATTTCCAACACACATCTATAACTCTTTGTACAGAACCCATACATACATCATGCAATGACTTTTAGGACCATCATGTCACCAGATACATGTTATGACAAGTATGTTGGGGGTAGTGAGGGAGTCAGGCCTTATACAAGTTACAGTTTAGTGGGCCCTCTGCTAGTAGGCTTTGATGGGCTCTTAGGGTCACAGCTTATAGCCATCTCTACACTATCCAAATAACGTTACATAATTGTAATCAAAACCACAAGAAAGCAATAAGTCTCAAAAGCGTAAAATGTTCCAACTGCAAAGGAAAAAATAAGTGATTAATTAAGCAGTGTTTGTCAACTCTATTGCCAAAAACTGTTGTGGCCTTTTGTATGCTGGAAATTTGGAGAATATTAAATTTAACTGTCTAGACAATTACTATCCAAAGTCAACCTTGGATAATAATAATAATAAGTTAAGCTGTTAACCACAAACTATAATATGAAATAAACAACGGGGGCTATAGAGACCTGTAGATTATGAACCATGTTGGTTCGGTACGAATGGATAGCCTGGTAAACTCAGAGGTTGGTAAATAATTGCCTCTTTGTAATGTGCTGTCATTGTCTTTGGTCAGGGCAATCTGATTTAACTTACTTGGCTGAGCTTTCTAGATGATGTCACAGTAATCAATATTTTAATAGAACCTATTATTTACAGAGAGGAGACGTATGTGGCTAAATTGAACCAATCAGAAACAATATGCACCCAGCCAAAGAAAACACAGGGCAACAAATAACAGCCTGCAGCAACAGCCTGAATGAAATGCTGAAGTCAGAACAAAACAAAATGGCAAAGCCAAGTAAAATAAAAGTCAATTTTTATTCAATTCATTCTGAAATTTTTTGCATCAAAAACTTCATCAAGATAAATAGGATTTTGTTAAATATTCTGATGTCAACAAAACGGCATTTTTCTGCCAAAAATAGTCCACAGCAGGGATGCAAGCACTTAACGTTTAACTGGTAAGCAGGTGTCTTACCATTTACTAATTAGTTTAAATGTTTCACTGGGGGAGAGGGAAGGACTGGGAGGTGCCGAGCCCAACATGGCTCCCCACAGGCGAGAGCTGCCCAGCTCTGGCTCTGCACGTGTGGGGGGGTGTGGGACAGAGAGCTGCACTAGGCTCAGCTCCTCCCTGCTGAGTGAGAGCTCCCCCACCCCTAGTGCACAGTTAAACATCCTGAGGTAAACATGGTAAAAGTGACCAGAGCAATTTAGTTGGTACTCTGATTATTACTATTTTGCATGTGTATCAGATCTACAGAATAATGTGAAACGCTGAAAGCCTGAGGAGTTTCGTTTCTTCATATGATGTTGAGGTAAAGGTTGCTGAAATGTGACCTCTTGTCAGCAGGCATTTATAAATAACAAAACGAAATGTGTCCGAGAAAAGCTTAAAAACCATTGATTTCTCAGGGCACAGTCACCTTTCCAATGAGTATGTGTCTAGAGCAGAGTCAGAATGGAGTTTATAAAAAAAAAAAAAAAAAAACCTACCATATTTGGGGCTGCTGTTCCACACAGATCCTACCCCTAGGAAAATGGTGGCTACAGCAGGAGGCTGGAAATTAATCCTTGCAGGATATGGCACTGGCTTCCTGCATTACTTTGGGCAAATCACCTAATCTCTTTGTGCTTTACCTTCCTGTAAAATAGGTATGACGTCATCAACTCAAAAGGGTATCATTAGAGCTAATTGTGAATTTTCCAGCACAATGATTTTTCTCATGCAGTTTACACAAATTTGAAATTTTCCATGGGAAAATTTGTATAATATTGCTCTCCTGCTGCCACCCCCTCCCAAATCAATTTTCTTTTTCGGGCCAGTTTGACTCAAATTGGAATGTTTTGTTTTTTGAACTGATCCAAAATGTTTTGAATCAGTTCAGAAAAACATTAATCTAAAGTTCCCTTGTGGAGCATTGCATTATGGGCTCTGCAGCTCAGGAGCCTGTTGCCCTGTTTTTGTCCTGTAGGCCAGGCTCCCTAGAGGACTACATATTCATGTACTTCTGCAACCACAAAGGCTAGAAAGGTGGTGCATCTCCATAAATCCCCATGCTATGGAGGCAAGTTTCTGGCCCTAGATTACCTAGTGGTGTTCCTTTAATATTTACTTTATGTTTTCAAGGCACCAAAAAGCCATTTCATTAACAAATGATCAGGTCTATTAATTGTAAATCATTAGACTTAATGTAAGAGTCTAGGGAACATCAATATTTTGTAAATATCTTCTGATTTCAGAATCCAAATACTTATGTAGCCTTGATCCTTAGTGAGTTTTCAATGGCTCTGGGGCAAGCTCACTATTACAAACCATATGTCCTTAGTCAACCGTAAATCCATTATACAATTTACAATAAAACCACCATTCTTAAGTAATTCCATTTAAGAAACTGCCCACTTCTCCCAAGTTTATTGAGTACATATTTGCTCCACTTTTATAAATAAACACAGGGTGTAAAGCAATCAATTCTGCTGATCCCTCTGACAGGTCACCTTAGAATAGGTTTCATTGTGTTTCAGTCTATTTATGCAACCAGACAGGACCGTCCTGCAGAGTAAATCATGAAGTGATAAGATGTGATAAAGAAATTCATTCTCGCTCACTCACTTAGAAAGGACAGGCTCAAATTTTAAAAGAATGTTAATCACTCTTTAAGTGACTGTTCGAATGAAGATTAATGACCCTTTAAGATAAGGGTTGAAACAATAATTGCAAATGCTAAAACTTACCTTGCTTGATTTCTTATTACACTGCCAAAATTAGTAACATTACACTTAATAGGAGCTTTAGAGTGTGTCTAAACTAGAAATGCTGCAGCTTCACCACTTTTAGCGCTGTAATGTAGACACTTCAGCTATGGAAGGGGTTCTTCCGTCACTGTAGTAAATCCACCTCTCTGAGAGCTGGTAGTTAGTGGTGTCCACGCAAGGGCTTAAGTTGGCTTAATCACACTGCACAGGGCATGACATTTTTCACAGCCTTGAGTGATGTAGTTAAGCCGACCCAACTTTGTGGTATAGACCAGCCCTAAGTCACAAATGAATTTTCATGCTAAAATTGCAGTTTATAATATTTTGTTTTTATTTTTTCCCCTGAAGTGATGTATACACATTTTTGGGGTTTTTTTTTTAAATGAACAATAGACATGTTTAGGGGCCTCAGTCCTTTGCTCTGCCTTGGTGCAGAACCCAGGAGGGGTCAGAGGCGACTGTATGTCACTTTTACATCTAGAGTGCTGGCAGGATCCAGTCTGGTGATCTATGAGATAGTTTCTCTCTATTAAGTTGTGGTGCACTCTGAAAACATTTGAGAACCACTGGCTTCGACATCACCATGATAGGTACTATACAAAATCCAAAAGGACAGACAGATTGAAATTACACTCCCTACATGCACTCATCTTCTTTAAGCATTCTAGACAAAGCTCCCGCTCAAAAAACAGCAGGACATGATATCACACTGTCAGGCAAGGCACAATCACCACAGATGCAGCTGGATTTTCAAGAACAGGAAGAAAAGAGAATTTGTAGCCAGGCAGAAAGCTTGATTTACTGAAATTAATGACTTTCATACTGAGCTACCTAAAGGGCCAGCTTCCACAATTTGATTTTAAAAAACCCTACAAGGTCAGTTCATGCCTCTGAATGCCAGGAGAGTTAAGAAAGAAAAAAAAAACCCATAAGTAACTGGAAAAAAAGGATAAAAAGTTATGGGAAGCAACATAGGGTTTTCTTTCTTAGCTTTACAAGGTTACAGATAAAAGCCAAAAAAAAATATCCTTTAAGGCCTGAAACGGCTGGTGAGGTGAGGAGGCAAACATAGTGCTTATTATCCCCAGAGGTTTATACTGATTAACAGCAATTGCTGTGTGCTGTCATCAGAGTCTACAAATGCATACATGAATACAGTCTTTAAAAACATGATTGCATGCATTTCAGGAGTCCACTCAAACTTCAGGAGGAGGCATCTTAAATATGTCACAGTAATTTGCCATATATCAGGTTAAATAAAGTTTTATCACCATAAGTATTTAATCCAATGGGTTACTGTAGCAAGTTAAACCCTCATTTAGGAATAGGCATAAACTGAAAAGCTTCAAAATACATTTGTATGTATTTCTTTATATGATTAGCATTAATGGTGGCTGGTCAAAAGTTTTCCAACAGAATGTTTTTTCCAAAATCAGAAAATGCTAATTCTTCAAAATCAAAATATTTCACAGGAAATGAAAGGGTTACTTCCCCAAAGTGATCTAAATAAAAGATGGGGTTGAATTGGTACATGGAATCCAAATACCACAAACTTTGTTGAGACAGGTCATTTAAATATAGACCTGAAACCAGAGCTACATTTTGCATCTCAGATCCATTTCTAGTCGAAGCCTTTCCAAAAGGTTTAAGTTTGCTTCAGAAGAAAGGTTGATGATCAAAACAGCTGTTTTGATTTTTTAAGAACTGATCCATTCATGCTTCATTTTAGCCAAGTACAATGTAAGCCAAGTACAATGTAAATGGCTAAAACCAAGCAATAGAACACAAAGCCATCACTACCATTATGACAGAATCACTAGTGCTTCCTAGTTCATAGCATTAAAAATTAAAGCAAATTTCTTACTTCTAACAATGAAGGCCCATAAGGGAGCAATCTCTGCCACATGTAGCAAAAGCAACAGAAGGTGCTCAGGTGAAGAAGCCAGTAATAAAAGAAGAAAAAGCACAGCTTATAGTAGGACTATTATTAATAAAATTGTTAGTGGGTTTTTTAACATCAGTCATGGGATTGAGAGAATTCATGACTTCAGTACCTAGCATTCCAGCCTCTCAGATAGCATTTATCTTTGGTCCTTTTCTCCTAGATGTTATCATTTTGTTGTAAAAAAGATTATATAACTATCTTATGTAAGTATAACTGTGATTATCCCCAGCTGAGAAAAAAGCTTCTTAACCCTCTTATTGCTAATATGGAAATCTTCAGTATCCAGTCATTTTTAGTAAATGCGGTACATTCACTTACTTGTTGTATGTAACGCAATATTAAAGGGTAATTCTACCCAAAGTACTCTATGGATTCCATAACAATATGTAAATAAGGTAATATAAGCAAGTCACGTAACTTGTTGGGGGAGGAGTCAACATGGTTTCTGTAAAGGGAAATCATGCCTCACCAATCTACTAGATAGTTAAGTCCCAAGCAGACTGTGATGAGTTACAAAGGAATCTCACAAAACTGGGTGACTGAGCTACAAAATGGCAGATGAAATTCAATGTTGATAGATGTTTGCATTGCAAAACATAATCCCAACTATATAAAATGATGGGGTCTAAATTAGCTATTACCACGCAGGAGTCATTGTGGATAGTTCTCTGCATCTTTTGAGAACAGAATCTCTCCGGCCATGCCCACTGAAGCAATACCTCCATCACCATGTGCCCAGTGCAGCAGTTCTTCCTAAAGCCACAATATAGCCCCCTATAACATTCTCCTACTAAGGACCAATGTTGTTTATCCCTAGTGTTGGTACTCAGGAGGTGAGGAAAGAGAGTGAGAACAAAGAGAAATTTTTTTGGCGTCCACCCAACACAAGGGCCAGACACAAAAGTAGTCTATACACTTGGGAGAACATAAGGATTACTCCCTCCAGGGATTCTTTGGGACTTAAATCACCCCCAAAGGGGCTGAAGAGGGGTCATGTCCTTGCTCTCTTCTGTACCATCTTGTGGTGCTGACCACCAGAGATTCACAAGAAATTGTGCTTTGTGCACATTCCTCAGAGCTCTATAAGGCAACGTGGGCCATGTGTGAACTGTTCAATCTGTCTCTAAACTCCCATTAAAAATGGGATGTACCACCAAATCAATACTGTCAATACTTAATTTATTCTCCTGTTACCTTTTACATGCAAATATTTTTAAATATCTTCAATGCGAGAAGTTCATAGCAAATTATGAGAAGTTTTGAAGGCCAAAATCTTAGTAATAAAAGGAGGGATGTGTCCTACCATATTAAATCTTAGAGACAGCAAAAACTGTCAAAAATTCAAATATTTCTATATAGTGGTATCTGTTGCTAAAGTTCTTTACTATACTAGAGAAAGCCCGGTAAATCAGAAAGTTATGCAGTAGGCTAATTCAGGTCCAGCTAATAAATTAGCTGATAAATCCTCATTTCAAAGCTCCTAAATTCCCAATTAATCACAAAGTCATGCTACAAAGGAAAATGTAAAGATGTTAATGTATAACAGTGAATCAGTGTTGTACCTTAAATCTAATATAAAAAAGTCTGAATAGTTAAAGGCACAGATACATGTGCATACAGATACACATGATAGAATGCTTGATATAAAGACTAACAAAAGGTCACTTCTGTGGTACGAAATTGCTATTTACTGCAACTACCTTGTGACACCCAAAGGAAAACATGCAGGGACGTCGTTGATGGTGCATGTAAGTTGTCTGCTGAAACTGCTACAAAAGGATAGTCCAAACATCATGTTTTATAGATTTCTCCTAAAGGACAAGTTATCCCCGCAGATATCTCCTGACTCTCAAACAACATCAGAATAGGCTATCTTCAGTGCCTGAAAGGAAAATATTCAGTAACATGAACTTCCCATCCTTTCCTCATACATTGTAATTGGGTGGCCTGCACCCTTTAGGACTGGAGAGGCGGAACCAACCAGCTCCATCCAATTAGCCTTGCCCACCATATCTGGGATGGGTTAAGGAATTTAATTAGTAGAATCAGAAAGGCACTGATAAGCTGATTCCCCTATAAACAGAACCAGGAAGATGTGGGCAGACTTCTAGGAGTGAGTAGATGCTCATAGGGAATCCTAAATTTTCAAGGAGGGAAAGCCTGTAAGTATAGATTTGATAGGGGTTTATCTGGTAGCTTGACTAAGAGAGCCCAGTAAAGTGAGGAAACCAAGGCAAGGTAGCAGCTTGAGGGCTCCCTCATGCCTGCGATCACTCTGGAGTGGCCCTGCTTCAGTGTCCCCACTCTATATCTTTATCTCCTGTCCTGAGAGACAGAATATTTTATTTTGGGTGACTTTGTGGAATGAATTTCTTTTGACTCCTGCAATCTTTTACTTCTCCCCCCCATTTCTACCCAGGGACTGCCTCATTTCCTTTGTCTTTCCCTTAACCCTTTCCTTCCACTTTGTTTCCCATTTATGGGAACAGGAATCCCTGCTACCCTGGGGGAAACTCTTGGCTCTAAGACTAAAGAAAACATTAGCAGCAGAGAAGGGAACTGCCTTGTAGAGATGTGATTGCTCCAGCAGGTTTGGAGTGGGGCCTGACAGGTAGCTGCCTTCATGCAGGTTGCCTGTTCCAAGGCTGGTGGAGCAGGGAAGGCAAAAAAGCCTTTCAAGTAACTTGTTGCTTTTTCTGCTCCCTAGCATCAAGTGAGTCTCTGGGAATGGGCGGGCAGAAGCCTGCCCACATCAAAAAGGTCCCTCTCCCAGCCTAAGGGGAAGAGCCAGTGGATCCAGGTTTCAACTGAAGTTGGGGGGCAACAAATGATAAAATGGGGTGGGAGTGAGGTCATAGAGTCAAAATCAAGGAGTCAGAGGGTGACACCAAGCAGAGAATGCTGAATGCTGACATCACTGCTTGACCTATTGAGTTCTTGGGGGAATGAGTGGGTGCAAGCCTGCCCACATCTAAATGCCCTTCCCCCAGGCTAAGGGGAGGAGCTACTGAACCCAGGGATGAAATGAGTTTGGGGAAAAACTAATGAAAAACAGGGATGGGAGTGAGGGTCACAGGGTCAAAAGCAGGGAGCTGGCAGAGAACCCCAGACGCTGGCATCACTGTGGCTGAGAAGGGAACTCAATCTAGCCAGGAGATATTCGGGGGGTGGGGGGGGTGGAAGATCACTTTTTGAAAAGGACTTTGGCAAGTTGACCCAATGACACCTCAGAAAAAGAAAAGAAAATATGGGAATTACAAATATACTGACCTATGATTTCACATTGACTGACTCAACACCACAGTACGCAGCGTGTCCTGAAGTGCCTGCTACCAAGAGTGTGAAGCCTTCAGAGCTGTTGAGACGTTTAGTAACCAAACATCAGTTACTGAAAGCTAAACCTAAGGATTTTTTTCTGAGAAAACATAAAGCCTTGAAAAATCAACAAGACTTAGTTACTCAAACTGGCAATGTCAACACAAACGCTCTTTAGTCATCCCCTTTTTTGGTATCTCTACATATCGCACAACAGTGTAAAGTACAAGTGTAAAGTATTCCAGAAAATAGACATAGTTTCAAAAGTTCTAGGGCTTGAAGCAGCTCCAAAATGTGTCAAAGAACACTCTTTTATGCCACGTTAGTTATGTGCAGAGCTAGTCAGAACGTTTTTGTCAAAATGACTTTTTGGCTAAAGATACCAGTCTCATCAAAATCAGACATTTAGAAAAAATGTCAATTTTGACATAATTCAGTTGTGGAAAAACAAAACACAGCACTTTCAGAATGGAATATTTTTATTTTTCATTTTGGAATGACTTCTAAATGAAATTCATTGTTTTTCTATAAAAACAGTTTTTAAAAAAAGTTTAAGGTTGAAATCTGAACAAAATGTTTCAATTATTAAAAAAAAAACCATTTATATATTGATCCAAAACAAAAAAAAAATTCAGAATTGCAGTTTTGTTTTCATTCTGTCTTGAAACAGAAAATATATTCAAAATTAAGAAATTTCCCATTCAATGGAAAATCGAGGTCACTCACAGCTTTAGTGATACAATTGAGGATAGTTTTAAATCTCAGGAACAGTAACTATTTAACAATTCAACTTGATGAGTCAATTGATATGGCTAATGCTGCACAGCTTCTAGGTTTTATTAAAAAAAGATTACTCTTGTGTAAAACTGTGCCAGAATGCATAACAGGAGAATGCTTATTTAAGACATTTCAGGAAGCAGTCAAATATTTTTCATAGTCAGTGGGTGTGGCATACTGTAATCTGCAGACGGTGCCAAAGCAATGACAGGTAACAATAATAGTGTGGACTCATAAATCCAAAACTTTATACCACCTACTTCCTGCCTTCACTGTTCTATGCACCATCACAGTCTTGCTATTAAAACATAACTAAAACTGATGCCATCAATTTGCTGTGGGGTTAAATTTAATTTAAGGCTATTCAGTGAAGTCTCAATGTTTTTCATTGTTTGCATGGTGATGTGAATTCTCCTCTACCCCACTACAGTGTGGTGATTCTTGCAAAATAATCTGTTAACTCATATTTTCAAATTAAGAGCAGAAGTAGGAGGTTTCCTGCTGATCCAGCTTCTCTACTTACTGACACCTTCAATAATTCATCTTTGTGGCCCATTTAGCCTACCTTGCTAACATCTGAAGCTAAATGAACCAAACTCTTCTCTCCAGGGATGGAATATGCATGATGGGGTAGAAATATTAATCAGAAAAATTAGAAATTGGTCATCTTTAGAGCGAATATGGAAATTTGAGTATTTTCTCTTGTTTCTGACTTCATTTAAGGAACTGTTGAGCTGTTCAGGAGCAATCAGGAACTTATAAAAATACCCCTGAAGGAACATCATTCCCAGCTGTAGGAGTATTTCCCTAATAACCCACAAAGGGAAAAGAGGTAGATCACAAACCTTTTCAGGCAAAATACTGTTTACATAGCTGTACTGCAAAACAAATTGTTTCAAGACCCTGCTGTTGATTGTCTCTAGTTAGGAACTGATCAGATTTTGCCTGTCTGTGAAGAAGAAGCATCCAGCTTTCATTGCAGAAGCCTTGAAAGTTCTCATACCATTTTTATCCTCCTATCTCTGAGTCAGGTGGTATCGCAGTCAATTGTGGATTGAAAATTACTTGAGACTGTGCATTTCTCCAGTTCTACCTTGTGTGGAACATCATGTGTCATCAAGGCAAGCTCCTCTATCACATCCAATTGTGAGCATATTCACAATGTTGTCACTTCTTTTATCATTAAAGTTTGTTTTTCAAAATGTTATAGTTGTTCCTGGAATGGTAGTGTTGACAATTTCACCTGTTTATGGTTAAGGTTGGAGATCTTGGAAATAGTATCAAAATATTTCTGAGTCTGGAAAGTGGTCACTAGTTCTGAACGGTTGGGAAAATAGATTTTAGACCCTAATCCTGTCCTTGTGCAACACTCTCTTTTCCAGGAGAATTTCAGGCCTTTTTTTTTTTTTTTTTTTCTTAGTAGCTTGGATGCTGGGGAAGACTTTTCTTAGATCTATGTTTGCAGGGAAATCTCCTTCATGTGCAGTAATTTCTGTATATTTTAGACTGTCCATGAGGGTGGGCTGGGCTTTCATGTATTCTCACTCACATGTACCTACCTACATAAGGGGTGTGCAAAAGAGGAGGGCAAACAGGGGCATTTCCCTCCCCCAATAATTGGCAGGGATGCAGAACTCCAGTCCCAGGCCTGTGGTGGAGGGGAGCTCCTACTCCCTGGGGGATGGTAGCAAGCTCTTCTGGCCCAAGGATCACGGCAAGGGCACAGAACATACTCCTTCAAAAGCTGTCACATTTTTATTCCTGTGCATGCCCTGCTGTTCATACAATACTAGCCCTACATAAACTTATAGAGGAAAAAGGAAAGAGACAGTGTTCTACTAATCATTCAGTACATAAGGATAATGATAATATATTGGACAGTGTGCAAGTGAGACACATAAATACACCTAGGGCTCAGTTAAATGGGCCACTGGGAAAACAGTTAAAAATGTTAGTTAGTGTGTGTTTGTAAGCCCATTTAAATAAGTTTTTATAAAAGCAGAGAGAAAAAACAAGTATTCATTCTGTACAAGTACCTTAAATACATTCTGAAAGTACCTTAAATACATACCTTTCAGTCCAGATTCTTTAAATCTGCTTTGAAAGAATTGTTTTAAAATGTTCCCTTTTCCCCCTTGCTCATAATATGCCCCACATGTTACACACTAATGTTAAACAGGGCTTTCGGCATTTGGATATGCTTGAAGGTCTTATATTCAAAACATTTTTTAAATTATAAAATGGAGATAGCATGCACATGGTTTTGACGGTATGAGGCAGCTGCCCAAGACACCAAATCCAAGAACAAATACATGCAATAATTCCATAGGGAGTCCTGTAAAGAATAAATTTCAGAATATACTATGGACATGCTCGCCTGCTCCTGTCAAGTTGAAAGAAGAGAAGGTGAGCAGTGAAGGCATTTGGCAGAATAGGAGCTGAGCAGCTCAGCAATAAGGAAAAATACTGGACACACTAGCAGATTTTAAAATGTTTAACCACTGTTCTCCCAGGCCCCTGCACAAGTGAATGGCATATGATTTCTAAAAAATGGCTCTCTCCTTCCTAAAATATTTAAATCAATTTCCCCTCCAAAAATTATTAAAGTTCTAGGGTTCCCTGACCCCACAAGTTTGTTCTTTCTCAGCCCCATACTTATTGCCTCTTATCTCTTTTTACTCAGAGTAGTAGTAGTAGTATTATTTCCATTTGAAACACAGTGAGAAAATGGGAAAAAATAAGACACTAATACAGGAAATTGGTATAAATAAATAAGACACTATACAGGGCCAGTTTTTAAGATATGTTAATATGTGGTCCACATCTACTGTCTTCTTCAGATATACTCCAGGTTCACACTAGCATGTTTATGATGCTACACTTTCAATGTATTTTCATACGACTATCTCACAGGCATGTTGTTGTTGCAGATGTCTAAAAAACTGGTCTTCAGGGTAAGTGTTCAACTCTCAAGGGCTCTCTAGCATCAGGGTGTGATGGTGCAGGGATTTTCATCTCCTGCACGTTCTGCTGGTCAACTGCCTTTATGCACAGCACAGCACTCCAGCTGAGAAGTGTGTAAATCCAATCTTTTTTAGGCTACAAAAGCACAATCTAAGGCCTAAAATATCTCAGCCACTCTGCCCTTTTTCTGGGCTCTGTCGTCTTCTTAGCTACTCAGAAATCTTCTCCCCAGTTCTAGCTTTGAGGACTGGTCTCTCAGACTACATCTCTTTGAGGTCTCTGTTATCCTGCAGCCTCCGGCTCAGGCCCCTTAAGAAGAGTACTCTCTAGGCTTCCTCCTTTAAGACTGAACAGTCTTCCCTTTATAAGACCCAAAAGTCCTTTAAGTTATCACCTAATGCTTCCCAGTCCCACTCCTTTGGCTGAGAAGAATTAATCAGGTACATTAATGGCTGTTAATCCCCTTTCCAGCCCATGGTGGGGTTTCACCACACCACAGTAATGATTTGTATTATTGATACTGACTACAAAAAATAGATTAGAGGCTAGTCATGGAAAAATCTTTTCACAAATTGTTCCAAATTGTGACATCTTTGGACATCTGACGAAGTGGGTTACAGCCCACGAAAGCTGATGCCTGCAGAAATTAAATTTGTTAGTCTTTAAAGTGCTACAGGACTTTTGTTGTTTTCACAAATTGTTGATGTCTATAAATTTGGTATCAAAATATCTACCTAACTGTTTGAATTTCTTACTAACATAAGTGGTTAGGATTACAAACTCTACTGGTAGTGGTCTGGATGACAAACTCTACTGGCAGTAAATACTAGATACGTAACAACATAAAAATGGTGATACCTGAAAATAAATCTTAAAATTTCACCAGCATAGCAATTTAAAAATATTTTTTCTTTTTAAAGTTTACTGGAAGTGTGTATAAAGGATCACTCTTCTAATGGCTCCCACTGGATAGATGAATGAAGGAAAGAAATGAGGGAAACGATATTAAAAATCTATTCAGTTTGTCTGAAGAAGTTGTTTGAGATTTTTTAAGCTTGGTGGGGTGGAGTTTTCTGTCAGCTAGGCAGGTAGGTACATTTGGCACAGATTCTGTTGCACTTAAATATTAAACACCAGCCTAGAAACCAAGCATGCATATTAATAACAGAGGAAACAGTTAAGAAATGGACATCTGTCCTCTTCATTACATTTTTTTGTTTAATGAGAGTCCTTACTTCTGCTCTTTGTCATGGCTCCATTGACTAGCGGAAGAAAAAATGTCTAAAACCTTTTTCTAAGATGAGCTTAACCTTTACTGTAGTATTCATCTTTTCAAAGGTTTTCCGGTCAGCTTTGATTCTCCCTTTACCTTTGTCTTCCTGTTATGACATAGTGATACATTTGGTCAATGTAAAAATATTGCCAAAACAGCTTCTGCTCCTTTTCCACCAAGTGTAATCTCTTTTTCCTCTTCTGTTCATACTAACCTCACTTTCGGTGTGCTGTGTATTTACACTGAAACCACTTCACATCAAGGTCTCTAGTAGAGCATCAAAAGTTTGAGAGGGGAATTTAATAAGAAGAGGTGGTTTAGCAATCTCAAGTCTCTTGTCTTCTCACTCCAAATTTATGCACTATCCTCATCTAGCAGGAGATGGACTTGATGAGTTAATAGTTATTTTCCATCTCCATTTTCTATTATTTTAAAGATTGTTTTCATTGAAGCTGCAAAGAATGTTAGCAATTGTGAGTAACTCCTTATTTAACCACACACTTTAATCCCCTTTCACCTATGTTGATCAAGTATAAATGTAACTTAAGTATTGGTAATGATGAGAAAGATAGTGGCTCCTATGTTCCTTTCTCTTTTCAGGTTCTCATTACATCCTGATTACAAACAGGCAAAAGACTTTTTACAGAATACAAAACCAATAGTAATGAGCTATTATACTAAGTATTTCTTTCTGGAATTACCATCACCTACATGTTGTGGACACTTTGAATCTTTCCTGCAGCTGGTCAAAAAGTTCCAAATTTCTATAACATTGTAGGTAAAATACTAATAAATAGAAAATTTCAAACTATCTTCCTACTGAAAAGAAATCCAGAAAAATGTCTATTCATACAAAGAGCTTGTCTATACTGCCCTGCAGTTGCGATTATAGGGTGTGAATAGCAGCATGCATCAAAATACTCCACTATAACTTCCCAGTGTTGACGCTGCAGGTGTGAACTTAAAGGTTCCTAGTTCGTGTTAAGATAACCCTTTCATACATGGGGGAGTTATACTTCAGATTTGTGGTGCACACTGATATTCACACCGTGTAGTCCAAACTGCAGGGCAGTGCAGACATAGCCTTAGTGTATTAGATTGAACTACTGTATTTAATTTCAGAAATTTGTCAAAGTGTGTCCATGTGCCACCACTTAGGAAAACCTAACAACAAAATGTGAAACATTTAAAAAATGAGGAGTCATGAGCCAATTTTTTCTCCTAAATTAGTTCAAGTGTTTTGGACCAGCTCCTAACACTTCCTGATTATTGAAATGCAACATTCAGAGCTGGTCAAAAATTGGAATTACCATCTGATGGAAAATTCCAATGTTTCGACATCTATCTTTGTTTCAAATTGGCAGGAAATACTGAAATATGAAAATTTTCTAGGAACAGAATATTCTGAAAGATTATAACTAGAAATTTTCATTCAAAATAAACACTTCACCCATTCCCAAATCAAAATGTTTAATTTTGCTTTGTCAAAGCATTTCAGTTCAGTTCAGTGAACTGCATCTGCTTATGCTGCCATGATGCCTCGTGGGAGTTGTATTTCACATGCCTCATGCTCTCATTCTCCTTTATGAGTCAGACTATTTATTCCACATCTCTCATGATGCCCCACACTGGTTCAGCTGGAAGGGAGACTTCAGTGCGTCATCTGAGCTCAAATGAAGACCTTAAAAGATAATGGGAGCATGTGGCACTTGAACTGAGGTGGACACAGGTTAGCACTGAATGGAACATAAACTAAATGTTCTGATTTTGTTCAACATAAAATGCTTCAATTTGGGATGACCCAACTTAAAACAAAATATTTCATTTCAGTTTGACCGAAATTGTAAAAATTCTCAGAAATTTGACAGGAATTGTAAAAATGCAAAACTGACATTTGTCCCACCGAAAGTTTTGATTTTGAGGAAATCACATTTTCCATTAAAAAATCAGTTCAGTGAAAAACTCCCAAACAGTTCAAGTCACAGTAGAGGAGTAAAAAATTAAATTAAATTAAATTATAAAAAGGAAACAAGTTTGACCTTTATTAAGCATTGACAATATATCCAACATTGCTGTCATTTTACTTACACCTAAAACTTTGTAGAGAATTTAACTTACACTGTCACCTGTTGGTGCAGAAGAAACACGGAAACTTTGAACTCAGCTCTTTGTAGATAAAAAGCTTTTCTGTTAAACTTTGCAAAGAATGAAAATAATTATCTGAAAAGGAAATCCTGGCAGGCGAATGCACCTTTCACATCATTCAGGCTATTGAGAGCACTGACTAAAAGGACTCATTCTTTTCTACATGGAAAAAAATGTATTGCTTTGGCAGAGATAATGGAAGATTAGAGAAACTAGTGTATTAGAACTGGATTGAAAGAATGACTATGTGTTGTTTTAATTTTGTAATATTAAATTCTAACAAATGCACTCCTTTTGTAGTTCACAGATGGCAGATGGCATCTCAGAAGACTTTTTTTGTGTGTAAATATCTGAAATAAATAGTAAATAATGGCATTATAATTATGCAAAATCAAAATGATGAGAGGCAGTCAGGTACATGAAAGTACAGCAACATAACATTTTTAAATGCCTTTAACAGAGCCAACTTTCATCTATAAAACTTGAAAACAAAATCAATTCTGCTTAAAAAATAACATAAGTGATCAAATAATGGAAGCAATCTTTACAATACAGCTTGTGCAGTGACAGAAGGAAATGTAAGACATTTTTTATTTTGCTAGAAAATAGCTCAAAGGCAAAGTGAGCTTTGCCCTTTGAGACCTGTAATAACCTACAATGAGGGCAACAGCCATCATACAGAAAATATAACAGATAGAAGCATGGTTGCTTCCCTCTCAGATATAGGTTACTGAACAGATGCATTTAATATTAGAATTGTTTTATCCTTCTAGGTCCATGGGGTAGCTTTTGTACATATGCCATTTATAAACATATGTAAAAACACCATGGGGAAATGAGTAAAGTTACAAATGGCAAAATGTCAACAAAAATTCAGATTTAGAAAGGATAATGCAATTACCAAAGTTACTAGTATAGACTGAGACATAACCTTATCCTTTAGCAATGCACTGTATATTTCACACATTTGTATCTGGAGATACAGTACAATAGTTCAAAAAGCATACATAAAATATCTATTATAAGAACTCCATCTGCTTTTCTAGAAAGGTCAGCCTACCTGACAGGCAGCAACTCACCATTTTTGGTTGCCAGCTGTTAGACATGCAAAAGAAGGAATGCCAGTATTGTGAGAAAATCACTGCACTTAGCAAAAATGAAGATGGTTAGAAATATTTTAAAAGGTAATAACATTTTGAGAAGCTAAGCTATCCAAAGGTAAATCATGTAAAAGCAAACAAGGTTTATTTCCCATTTATCAACCTCAACAAAATAGCATTTACACATATTCATATATTTTTTTTAAAAGTAACTAGTTCACATATATAAAATATCTACTTCTGGAGTATAGGCAAGCTTGAGCAGTTCAACCACCGTCTCCACCTAATGATGATGATTCCGTCTCCACCTAATGATGTCATATGTACATCTTTAGCACATCCGAAAGAGACATATTTGACGTTTGAAGGGGTGGGGTTTAATTCAGGTCCCACTGCATTCAATGACAAGACTCCTATTGATTTCACAGTGTGTGTGCATGCAGGTACACACTTAGGGAAATTGGGGGAATACAGGGAAGGTAAAGACTCACCTGGAAATTGACCTAATCTTTCTCTCTTGACACAGGAAGTTTCTGTCTTCAGATGGGACATCCTAGTAAACATTTCCTAGCTATCATCACATGCATGCTACCAAAAATTACTTTCCTCTCTCCAAGACGGAGCACTGTTCATCCAAATCTTTTGTCTGTTTTAAAATCAAAGCTATATTTTGTGCAATAAAAAGGTATCAATGTGCAGTAATAGAAAAGGGTATTGGCCTGTCATTTAGTGTCCATCACAATCCAAGGGACAGGGATTGACTTTGTATCAAATGGCTTTCACTTAAACACTAAGGTTATACCTGCTAGATTCAAAATTAGTATGGTATGATTCATTATCTTCGTTAAGCATCACAATTAGGGTGTAAACAGCATTTAATGGACTATGTAGCTTAAATCAAACTGGGAGGTACAAAACACAAGTGAGGACCAAAATAAAGCAAAGATACATACAGAACTGAAACATTGTCAGTAATAACAATAACAAACTGAGATTCAACTTGGAAAACTTCAGGTTAATATATCTTCAGAAAAATAATCCAAAACATACTCAGTCGGAGGAACACACATGCAAAAGGAGTAATGCTGAAAGACAACTGGAGATGGTAAACAGACAGTAAAACATGAGTGTGCACTCCAAAGTGTCAAAACAAAAGGCCAATTCAAATTTAGATGAAGATGCAAAGGACATACTCACATCACACAGCAGGGAAGTAATAACCCTTCTGCGTATGGATGAGGCGCAATAGTGCAATATTGTGTTCATTTCTTAATATGCTTTTACCAGATAAATATTGACAATTTGGAAGGAGTTCAGAGAAGAGCGACTAAAATGAACAATATGGTGATGGCAATGATTTATGAGGAAAGAGCATAGTTAGCTCTCCTAATAACTTCCTTTAGTTACAAACAGGGTCAGAGGCATGATAATATGATAAATATTTGAAAGAGGTAAACCTCAAGGAGAGAAAGGAATAATTTAGACCAACACAAGGAGGCATAATTATTTTCCCTTTTATAACTTCATTTTATTATTCTTAATTTTTCAGAATAGCAGAAAAAAGTTATTAAAGTGATCTGTAGTAAGCTACAGAATCTTGTCCCAATGGAAGTGATGAAAGCCCCATTGTTTGGGGCAGATGGACCGATAAAAACAAAAAACATGCTATAGAAAAAAATCCTGCATTTCCAGGGGGAAATAGCGTTGGTTCTTAGACATCTCTTAATTCCTATGGAACAGATTTTGCCCCTTTACTCAAACAGGTAATATCTATTGTGATTAGAGGGAGGCAAACCTGGTCTTACGAGTCTATTACTAATTCAGTGGATTTTGTTGCTGTAGAGCTCATTTGAGCTTCAGACACATTTTTATTTTCATTTTTCTTTATATCCATTCTTTAATGCACTTAGTGATATCCATTGTTTATTACTACATCTTAAAAAGTTTTGAGCAGTCTATATACAATTTTACCCATTTGCAAGCATTACAACTGTGCAAATGCTATAACAAAAACATTTTAATAACGTAATAAAAAGAGAATATGTGTATTATTTCAGTCCTATGGCTACAAAACTGACACTACCAAGATGCACAGTGTTTACACACCTGCTTTTCTTTGCTATTAGCATGAAAAATGCATACAAACTACAACGCCTCCTGCAATGCCTGATAAACAAGACTAAAGAGATATCTCCTCTTGAAAAGACACACAACACACAGATGGCGCTCATTCCAATTCCTTTGATTCCGGATCAGCTGGAGACATGTTTATCTTCCCGCCCCCCATGGACTTTGGGGAAAAAAATAGCAGAGTCTGTTTGAACTCTTGGATCCCCAGAAATCATAGTAATAACTTTTAAAATGTAGGTCACTGAATGTTCTGTTTTCTGTAATTTTTTCTACAACCATACTAGTTGGCTTTTGACATCAGTACCTTCAAACCAATTTTGCACAGCCAATCACATGTATTAGCACAGATAATCAACAGATAACAACGGAAAGCAAACCTGGAAAAAGACAATGACCAAAATAAGGCCACATACTCCTTATATTCGTTTGAAAGCCTACGAAATAGCTTTGGTAAAAAATATATACAGTAATTAAGTTTGCAACTTTTTCTAAGTAAACACCTTCCTGGCTATATTCAGTATTTCTCATAGTAGACAGACTTCCTTTTTGTGAGACTGAATGATCATATTACAGAAAATGATAGGGAGGTGTTTTAGAGAATTTTGAACTTGCTTGAATATTACACATCTAATACTTCTAAACAGAAACACGCTTTTAAAGGTTTGAGTTCCAGTCTCTAGTGTACTCTGAATAATAGGTACTCTCCCTTTATTATTTTGTGGGTTTGTGATCATCTTAGTAGTTACAGCAAGGGATCACAGATCTATAAAAAGGTAATTAAAAGCAAATGCTTTACCAGAGGGCTGGATGGTTTGGGAGCTGGAAGATTTCAGCTGTTAAGAGCCAAATCTTATAAGTTGTGGAGCACTCTAAACAGCCACTTGAGCTAAGGGGAGACTGAGGTTGGTAAATGCTACATGTTTCATTAAATGTTTTCTGAAAATTCTAAACATTTTGAGAAATACCAGACTTCCTCACCTTATCCTTTCTTTCAATTCCTATGTAGACACAGCCAGGTGATCACCAAGCCAGATGATGCAGGAAACTCCTTGGTTTGACATTCAGGCATCATCCTTCCTTGAGTCAGCAACATAAATAAAATCTAGGGTTTGTTTTTAAATAAATAAATTCCAGAGCAGGTAATAAAATGCACCCCCAATTACATGCCTCATATAGCTGAAGGAAGGTAAGCTGACTTTGGTAGAGAACTCAAGCTGCAGCAGCTTGTTGATTCGACATTTAAAGTACCCCAGGCACATATATTATAACTGCAACACAAATTAGAAATGTTTACAAAGAATTTTGTGATTCCCCCCCTCCCACAACGTATTTAGTACTAATGTACTTACAGAAGTCTTAGCAGAAAAAAAAACCACACTGCAAGATATTTTAAGAAAAAGCTATCTGGTTGTATCTTTAATCCCACCCTCTTGTTGTTTAACCAGACTCATCAGAAAATATTCTAGTTGTCTCTTGAATTCACTTAAACTGTAATTGCCTTATCTGATAACTTTTTCCATATGTTCATTACCTGTGCTTAAAGGTTGTCCTTAGGCCTCAAGTACCCAGCTTTCATCCACCTACCTCATTGTTGTCTATGCCTTTGGATATGTATATGTTGCCTCCTATATATGTTGCCAATATTTGCTGTATTATTTCTACCAACTGCATCTGAGGAAGTGGGCTGAAGCCTACGAAATTATGCCTGCTGAAATTAAATTTGTTAGTCTTTAAAGTGCTACAGAACTCTTGTTGTTTTTGCTGTATACAGACTAATATAGCTACTCCTCTGGAACGGCTATACTATAGCTATCAGAAATAGCCTGATCACAAATTAATTGAACGTGCAATATTAAATCATCTTTACATGCACTAAAGAAGATATAAGAATGAAAGTACAGTAAAGGAACATTGTTTATTAAAGATGACAGACAAAGAAAGCAATATATTACATATACTCCTCAAGTTAAATCTTGGCTCCATTGAAGGCAATGGGCCAGATTTTCACCTCTGGAGTATGGACAAGAGAAAAGTGTATGGAGGTTTTTCATTTGGTTTGGGGTCTTTGTTAGTTTGTATTTGTTTTTGTTTAACCTGGCCACATAGGAAATTGAGAGGAAACACCCAGAATCAGATTTAAAAATTTTCTAATGAGCTTAAACAAAATTCAAAGATTCCCCAACCGCCTTCCGATTTTTTATTTTGTTTTCAGGTTTTGTGTTTAATCTTTAACTAAGCAGGTTTCTAGCAACTTACCCTGAATATAAATATCATCAATTGTATGCCAGTTCAGTGGAACTCCAAACAGTAGTCAACATTACTGTATTTTGTCAAAGCTTCTGTTCTTTCACCTTGTATATAATGCTTTCAACAATTAGCACATTAAAAATCTGTCTGGGAATATGACGTGTTTAAGGTGTGGATATGTATAAAGGCTGAAACTCCCTTCTATTCACAAATGCTATACACCACTTAAGTCCCATTTAACCCCTGTTTTGACAGTTGTTGACTCTCCGCACAAGTTATTTGTGTTCTCCCTTCTCTCATTAGCACTTTTTTTCTAAGAAATAGGTCAATGTAATCCCTTCTGCCACCGCTAGAGAGGAACATTTAGCAATGGAACAGTGTGGTTCTCCTGTACAAGGACTTGGAAGCAGGATTTGATGGGAGCATGTCTGTTTTCCTCCTTTATTATGTACATTTATAATATTAGAATGTATGTTTGTTTTTAATTCCCTATGTGCTTTATTGTATTATAACGGCATCTCTTCTCTATCCTGCTTTTCCTGGACAACTATAGACAAATGGGGAACTGATAAAATTATGACATTAGTGCAGCGACCTCAGGCTTTGCTGGTAACTTGGTCTTTCCTGTTCTCTGCTTATGGCACTAAAACAATTTGGTCTCCTGAAAGCTAAAATGGTTTATTCTAATTGAAATTATTGGGGTATCTGGATGAAATTTAATAGTTTGTGACTTACAGAAACCTAGACTAGATGATGATCTACTGGTCCATTCTGTTTCAGTAACAGAATGTAAAGCTGAATGCAGCTTAACAATTTTTTTTAAAACCTGTGGATTGCTCTGTCCATGCAACTGAGTTGCTTCCACCCTAATTTCCTGTTCCACTCATGTACCACCAATAACAGCCCCTCCAGGGAACATGGGCTCTCTGATTCCAGTTCCATTGAGCATGATACATCTACCCTCTTTTAAACACATTTTAATATAAATGTTAAAAACAAATAATTGATGCCCAAACCAGTCTCTGAGTCTAACAAACTCTAACAAACTCTCCAGGGAGTCTCTTTGCTCCCCATGGGTTTGGCCTCCAAATGGGTCTATGTTTCTCTTTTCTGTGATTATCTCTATATCTCTGTAGGCTTCCTTTGGGTGTTGTGTTTGCTGGCTTGTAAATGCCTCTTGTTTCTTCAAATCCCTAGTCCTTCTTGCATAGTCACCTCCTATTAACTGGGTGCCACCGCATGCACCTCTCATGACTCCTTTCATCCACTCCTTCTAGTGTCTCTCTAATGACTGAATCCTCTACAGGAGTGCCAGACTCCACAGCTGATAGGTCTTTGGCTGACCTATTACTTAGTTCCTGCTTTCTCTGATTGTTGGCCATCTCCTCTTGGCGGTATCTCCATCCTTCTGGCTGCACATGGTCTCCCTCACTGGCAACTGGGGTTTGGTCCTTTGTCCCATCAGTGCCTGTGCTGGCCTGTTTTGATGTTCCTATGTTTAAAGAACTAACACTAATAATGTCAATAATATGGTACTGTGATAGTACATAGTGCAGTAATGCCAGGTTTCTGTTGGACATAAATGTGTACAAACAGCATTAAAGGTAGACTTCTGGACATAACAGCCATAATGATTGCATTTGCAAGTGTGACACAGACTCAAAGAATTTAGGGTCTTATAAATGTATTTCAGTGTCAAAAGCCAAAGTTCAGGATTACAGAACTGAAAATAATTTTAAAATGCATAGATTCAGATGAATCTGATTTTTTCCCCCTTTTCAATGTTTTATTATCAGATTACATATTATTCTTAGATCTCTGGTTTGAATTGAGAGGAACTCACTATTAACTATACATTGTGTGTTGTATGTATAATATAGATATGATATGTATTTTGTGACCTAAGTAAAATAAATTGATGGTCTCAGATGAATTCTAGTGAATAGATTACCAGATCATAAAATCTACCATATCACTGGTTTACAATCTCAGCAAACAGCTTAAGGACTTAATGGGCAGAGACTGAACTACTCTCTTTCTACTTGATATGGTGCTCTCCTGGTGACTGTTTTAGCACATTGGCATTACATTTTGGGAAAATTAGCCCTACCCTGTGGTGTACTTATTCTGTAGATAAATAAACACGGACTCTAATCCATATTAGAACTGGGAGGGGCGGGGGAATAGATTCTGTAATATGAAATACATGGTTAGAGGAAGCGATGTTCAACTGATGGTCATTATACTGGATGGAGAGAAAGAGTTGAATTTCTTAACATGGGAATATCTACTAGGTGTATAGCAATACCATAACATTTCAATCCTGTTTTAGTCACTGGAAAAGGTCAGTTACTTCTTATCCATTCACAAGAGTTAAAAGATATGCATCTAGTTTCTTTATGATCATGGGGTTTTATTAGAAAAGGACAGATTAGGACTGTTAGACTATGTCTAACCTGCAATAAAAAACCCATGGC
The DNA here is from genome assembly GCF_026122565.2 of Emydura macquarii macquarii. Taxonomy (NCBI): domain Eukaryota; kingdom Metazoa; phylum Chordata; order Testudines; family Chelidae; genus Emydura; species Emydura macquarii. The sequence goes on along the minus strand of NW_027131500.1, from coordinate 12,592,611 downwards.
ACCAAGTCTCAGAGCCTGGCGAAAAATAGCACTCAAGCTGTAGCCAAGGCTCTGATACCCTTCTCCCTCGCAGTGTGTCAGACTGGGCACCAGCCTGAGCCTGAATATCTACACTGCAATATTTAGCCCAGCCTCCCAAGGCCCATGAATCAGAGGCATCTGACCCAAGCCAGCTATGGCTGTGCTAATGGTCTTTCATTGCATCATAGACATACCCTTAGAGGATTCATACCAATAGTTCGGAATTAGAACAAAACATGGCAAGTATCACACTCACACGTTTCTAGAGGAAGGGCAAAAAATGACCAGCGGCAACACCACTTTCTTTAATCCCCCTCATCTCCTGCCTTTCCTGCTCCAGAAAAGTAAGAGCACAAACCACACTGCTCTTTTAAAATTAAGCCGCAAAACCCTGGTACTTCTCCATAATTTATACCTAAGATTGCACTCCCTGGTTGTAAACTCCTGGAGTGTGCACTGTACTTTTCTCTCCCGCCTTTCTGCAAAACCAAAAATGTGATGCTCATCTTGTGTGTGAAAATGAGGAACAACTCATCTAAAGTCTATGGAGTTGCATGGGTGTAAAATCAATATAAGTCACAGAAGACTCTGACTCTTATCTAGGGAATGCGAGTGGGTTTCTAACTACAAAGTCAGTATTTACCCATAATCTTAAGAGTCTATTTGACACTTTCTGATAGAACAATATATCTGGCTCACCTCCCTCTTGCACCACTGTCTCTTTGCACAAAACTTTCAGTGATAACCAAGACACAGCCCTACCTCACGGTCCATCTGTTACTATTCATTAAGTAGTTTTAATGAGAAAGAATACAGTAAAAAATGAAGAAACTGCCTAATTTTCTTAAACTCCCACTGACGACAATGGGAGCTGGAGCAGGTCCTGGGATAGTACTGTAGCAGGAAGATAGGAAAGACAAAGAGAATGCTGTACGTATTAACCATAGACAGATGGGATGTAGTGCAATGCTGATTCAAGGTCATCTAGGGTCACATACCATCCTTGCTGTGCAAACCTAACTCCCTGTGATAACAATGGGGGGTTGCACATGTTGTTCAATGTGCTATGTTCCATTTTTGTCTGCATAATATGTTACCTTCACAAAGCAACAATGAGCGTGGATCTCCCTGTAAGGGATGTATATTGATATACTATACATACCTTAGGAATTGCATACCTTCATTTGTTATTAACTGTGCTATATCACATTTCCAAATTAACAAAGGGAATTGAGAAGAGAAAAACATTTTTAAATAGTTCTGTTTATACCAATTTGCCCATTTTTACAGCATTACAGCTGTAAAATTGTGAGGAGCTATTACTTATTAGGTGGTTAAGGGATTAGCTAGACTTTTTTTTTTCTTACATTTGACAGGCAAATCAGCTTGCCTGCTGTGAAGTGTTAGTGATAAGATTCTCCTGTGTGTGCTGTCATTAATTTGTTATTTTTTGACTGCAAGGCATATGAAAGTCTCTTAGACCCAGTGGGGGGAGAGGGGGAGTTCTGAATACCATAAAAGAATTAAGAAATTAACTCTCCTACTTGAGTAATGATAATTCATTGAACTGCTGTGAAGCAGAGCACAGGTTTAATAATGCCATCAAAAATCCCAAGCTAAAGGAAACCGAGTTCATAGCAAACAAGACTTGCAGTACGTAACCCATAGCTAACGACAATTAAGCAATAAGGCAAAATTAGCTTAAAATCTATGGACAGGTCCTCAGGTCCATAGTCACTTTTTTTTTTTAAAACTCAGCTGTTATTCAAGCCAGAATTCCAACTGACGTCGATGGGAGTTGATCTGAGCAAGGACTGTTTACTAATTGAGCAAAAGTCTCAGCATCTGGTCTCTAGATAAACATTTGTAAAAGGCTGAGTTGAAGGATCAGTTTGGTTAAATGTGAATTCTTCCTTAAAATGGAAAAATACAAGAAATGTAAATGATTTTATCCTTATGATACTGCGTGACAGTATTGTGTGTATGTACAATATGCTAATTGTTTTGCCAATATATAGAACTTTCCCAGTTTGTCAGTCTCTCCTTTGTTATCCTTGTTGTCACTTGCGAATCTCCCTGCTTCCTCCAGAAGTATGAAAATTACTCAGGGCCTGATTCTGTTAGCTTTATTTTAACTACCTGGTAACATCGCTTTGTCTGATGATTGACTTAACCTAAAATATTGCCCAATAATAAAGCACATTAATAGATACTGGGAAAAACACTATGCACACTTTAATTCAAGGTGCATGCAGGAATAAAAGTCATACTACACGAATTCAAACAATCCTCTAGTGCATTTCTTGGGCATCTGACGCTCCACAGTGCTTTCAGCTGCAAAGCAGCAGACCCTAACAAAGGGGTTATTGGATCCAGTCTATCTGGAATGGGAGAGTGGCCCATTGGGTGCCTATAGAAACACCGACTGCAATAAGGATGGGGCGCAGGTGACAATTTTATTCCTTTTGGACACACTTTAGGAGTACTTCTGAACTAAAAACAAAATTTGGCTTTATCCATCCATGTTTAGAGACATTTGTACTGTGCTGTTATAAAACAAAATGGGAATGCCAGGCACACTGGTGCTTTTCACTTCTGAATATGAGTTGAATTAATTTAGGACATATGAGAAAAGGAAGGCAATTGCAAATAGCAGTAGCAAGTCAGAACAACGAAAGGGAAGAAAAGCAAATCTAAATAGGGAAAGAATAAATTCAACAATATTCAGATAAGTTAGATGTATTCAAGTTGGCCAGGCTGGATGAAATTAATTCTAGGGTACTTAAGGAACTAGCTGAAGTGATCTTGAAACCATTCTCAATTATCTTTTAGAATTCCCAAAAGGATGGCTGAGGTTGCAGAGGACTGGGGAAGGGCAAATATAGTACCTATCTTTAAAAAGGGGAACAAAGAGAATTGTTAGACATTCAATTTGTAAACACCTGGGGGATAATAGGGTTATAATAGTCAGCATGGATTTTTCAAGAATAAATCATGCCTTATCAATCTAATTTCCTTCTTTGACAGGGTAACTGGCCTAGTGGATGGGGGGAAGTAATACATGTTCTGTATCTTGATTTTAGGAAGGCTTTTGACACAGTCCCACTTGACATTCTCATAAGCAAAAGTGGTCTAGATTAAATTACTAGGAGATAGGTACACAACTGGTTGAAAGACCATACTTAAAGAGCAGTTATCAGTGGTTTTCTGTCAAAATGGGAGGGCATATCTGGTGGGTCCTGCAGGGGTCTGTTTTGGGTCCAGTACTATTCAGTATTTGTATTTAACGACTTGGATAATGGAGTGGAGAGTATGCTTATAAGATCTGCAGATGACAACAAGCTGGGAGGGGTTACAAGCACTTTGGAGGACATGATTAGAATTCAAAATGGCCTTGCCAAATTGGAAAATTGGTCTAAATTCAACAAGATGAAATTCAATGAAGACAAGTACAAAGTACTTCACTTGGGAAGGAAAATCAAAGGCATAACTTCAAAATGGGGAATAACTGGCTAGGTGGTAGTCCTGCTGAAAAGGGTCTGGGGGTTCTAATGAATCACACATTGAACATGAGTCCACAATGTGGTGCAGTTGCAAAAAGAAAGCTAATATCATTCTGAAATGTATTAACAGGAGTGTCATATACAAGACAGGAGGTAATTGTCCTGTTCTACTTTTCACGGGTGAGGCCTCAGCTGGAGTACTGTGTCCAATTCTGAGCAGCATACTTTAGGACAAATGTGAACAAATTACAGAGAATTCAGAAAAGAGCAAAACAATGATGAAGGTTTAGCAAAACTGACTTATGAAGAACAATTAAAAAAACCACTCATGTTTAGTCTTCAGAAAAGAAGGGGGAGGTATGTGATAATCTTCAAATATTGGGCTGTCATAAAGAGAATGGTGGTCAATTGTTCTCTATGTTAACTGAAAGTAGGACAAAATGTAGCAGGCTTACTCAGCAGCAAGGGAGATTTAGGTTAGTGTAGAGGGGTGCCAGTTGCTCCCCTACCCACCCTCCCCCAGGTCAGAGGGAGGCTATACCACTTCACTCAATTGCCATCTATTGGTAGGGGGAATTAGCCAATAAATCATTAATTACTCCTGGCCTTCCAACAGAGCAGGGCAGGCACACAGTCTGTAGCCCCTGGCCCTCAGGCAGGGCGGAGCAGGCAAGCAGGCTGTGGAGCTTGGGCCTTAGGCAAAGGTGGAGCAACAAGTACAACCTATAGGCTCTGGGCCCTTAAGCAGGGCCTGGCCAAGAAGTAGTCTAAATGCTCTGGGCCCTTCCACTGGGGCACAGCCAAGTAGCAGTATATACTCTGGGCCTCAGGAAGGGTCAGGCCAGCAAGCAGTCTATTGCCCCTCATATCGGTTGGAGAACCCCCAGCAATCTGGGGCTCCGGTAAGGGTAGGAGCACCAAGCGATCTAGGGCTCAGGCCACCTGGTAGGGGAGTTGCCACCCAGAGGTGGGGTGGCAGGAGGTAAGGTGACGTAGGTCCACCCGACTTCACCATATTCCAGCCCAGGGCCCTAATAGTGGGGCTGAGAATGCCTCGCCACTGGGTCACTCCAGCCCATAACACATTGACCGTGCCTCTGACAGCACTACAGCCCGACTGGAGTCAGCTGCCCCTGGGCTATTTCATATCCTCCCCTTGAGGAGTACCTGGGTCCATGGGTCAGCCTCAGTCCAGCAGGGGTAGGTAGCCAGCAGCAGTCCCAGCAGTTTCCCTGCAGGCACAGGCTCCCCGCCGGGCAAGGTGTCTCTGGGTTTGGCAGCAGAGTCAGCAGTGAGGAGGACATGTTTGTCTCCCTCACTGTCTCTCTCCCAACTGAGCTACTTCCTGTCCTGCCTACCCATTTCCAGTGGGAGGAGTGAGGTTGGTCTAGCTCCACCCACTTGGGTAGGGAGGGTGGCTCCTCCCCCTCTAGCTCAGAGAGAAGCCACACTGCCTCACTATAGTTAGATATTAGGAAAAACTGTTTACCTATAATGGTAGTTAAGCTCTGGAATAGGCTTCCAAGGTAGGTTGCAGAATCCGCATCATTGAAGGTTTTTAAAATGGGCTGGAAAAAACACCTGTCAGGAATGGACTGAGTTTACTTGTTCCTACCACAGCATAGGAGGCTGGTCCTGATGACTTCTCAAGGTCCCTTCCATCCCTATGATACTACTTGCCTGCCCACATTTTGTGAGTTAAAAATTAGGAATGCAAGTGCAATGCAGAGCACTACTTAAAACCAGATGAAGAGCTCCTCTTCTTTGCCCATAAGCATTACAGAAGCTCAGCCTAAGCCTATAATATGTCCATAGTGTAGCCCTGTTCAAAATATAGGGACCATCTTTTTTGCTGTGGTCCAATGGCTGAATGATTTTCCCTCAAGATCCTCTTCATCCTTCCAGATTTCCCACCCCAAAATCACCACCTTATGAAAAAGACCAAGCATATAAAGTTTCATCCCCAAAGGTGGAAACTATTAGGAGGGTATGAAAATAAGGAACAATAATTTAAACTGTTTTGCAACCTCAATTTTTGGGGTTGCTTCCAGCACCAACTCTAAAAAATTAAATCTTACAAATGAGTCACTGGACTTAGATGAGTAGTCCAACAGAAGTAACATTACTCTCAGGCATAACTGTGTCCAGGATCAGGGCCTAGTTATGTATGTATTCGTAGCAATCCCTTATATTTCTGTAGTCTTTTAATCAGCCAGTCTGTCTTACGCAGTGGGCTTTTCAAAATGTTAATTGATTTGGACAGTGTAGGTAGATCATGTTCATTCTGGAATTATTATAATATATTTTTGAAGACGCATACAAGATTTCATTCACTGAATTAGAGATACTGAGCCAATTCTGTTGTTCAAGTCCTTGAATAATTCTATGTAAAAATGGTGGCACAGACATCAGCTGCCAGCCACATCACAAACATACCAGTACACTCCATCTGTTGCTTCTACCCACATTTTCTGACCCTGTCTCTCTTTTTGTTTTTACAAGAAAATACTCTCAAAATAAAAAAGATAGTGTTGAAACTAGAAAAGTTGAGTACAATGCAATAATTGGCTAGCTATTAGTGCTTCCTAACTGGGAAGAATCTGTTTATTATTTCTGACAGATGTTACTAGCTAGAAGCACTGAAGAGCTGTGCGGAAGTTCACTTTGCATATCAGCATGTGTCTATTTTATGAAGTACGTTTTTGCTGAGGGCAGAGGACCTAATTCTCTTCTCATTTACACTGATGTAGGGTAGCAACAACTCCACTAAAGTCAATGGTCTTATACCATTGTGTGAGGAGAATCAGCCCACTCATGTAATGTGCCAGATGTATTTGCATTTGTCTTTACAAACAGCAAATAGCTGAGCAAACTAATGAAGATTCATAGGGCCTGATCTAAAACCTATTGGAAAGATGCCTTTTTCAATGGACATGGATCAGGATGATACTGCATAAAGTTTTTCTGCATGGATTTGCAGCTAAATAGTTATTTTTTTAAAGAATTCTTATTTATTTTCAGTGTTTTTTTCAGGTAAATTATCAGAGTGCTATATTTGTTTTGGACACCAATTAATTTGAAATGATACTTCCCTTTAAGGCCATCATACAGTAGTAAGCAGAGGATTTGTCTACACTGGGTTGTTTTGCATTTGTATAGCTACACAATTTATTTCAATGTTTAATCCCAAGTAGTCTGCACAGGCGCAGCTTCTCTATGAGTGAAATCCTGGCTCTATTGAAATCATGTCATAACTCCCACTGACTTCAATGAAGTTAAGATTTCACGCTAGGAGTTTGCACTGGTGAGCTACAACAGTATAGCTACAATAATGTAGCTGCTACAGTGCAAAAATCCCTAGAATAAAATTAAACCTGGGAATACCAAAATACTAGTAGAATCCATCAGCAGACCCTCAGCTATTATGGGATGTGAAACAGGCTGTTGTCATTCTTTCAGTATAACAGTCTTGGGCTTCTGCCTTTGTGTTTGTCTGGATTTACTTTTCACAAGACAGAATATTATACACCACTGCAGTGCAAAAATAAATGGCCACCTGTACAAAGTATTTGTAGTTAGGGAATTGTTGCTAATTAATTATCAACAGAGATAAAATACATGGAAACTTTTCCAAGAAATTCATTGCACATTTCTTTTGTGAAAAGCTTTTGACTCCTGTGAAAATGGGGCAATTTGTAATGAGCAAACTGAAAATGGTTCTTATTTTCTGAAAAGTTCTGGTTTTTAAATTCTGACCTGACCTTCTGGGTTTTTTTTATTATGTAATGGTCTCTATCCCCTCCCCAAAACCAAAAACCACCCCAAACCACTCACAACTTTTCCAGCCTCCACCTTATTCAGCAAGCATTTCCTAAGATATTTTAATGTTTTATATAGTTCAGACTCCTTTGAAGTTGACTGCTGTTCTTCAAGACACTTAACCAACCAACTTTTCTTTTCAAGAGGTTGCCGTGAAGGTCAATATTAGCTGGACAAATGACCCAAGTATTTGGACTTTATAAAAAGTATTTGAAAAATTTCCACTTGACAAGCTTCCACTAAAGAAATGAGCTCAGTAACTAATGAAAACCTGTTTTAAATGCTCCAAAAATACATTGTACAGTACTTGTAAGAAGAGTTACTCTTGGCATCAAATGTAAGGTCCCAGAGAGTCTGAACTTTGGCTGCCTGCTGTTTCTGAAGTCATATGTGAATGATCTTGATAAATGGACTCCAGAAACAGATTTGTTGAAGATGCAAAATATAAGGAGCATTGAACATAGAGTATTCCAAAAGTTTACTGATGGGTGTAATAGCTTTTAAAAGGAATGAAAATCTAGAGTAATAGTAGTATTCTGGGGTAGTATAGCTGATAATTGGGGGTGGGGTCTATGCCCACTGGTGCATGGAGGCTCTTAATACAAGAAGGATTTACCTATGTAAATCCTCAGCCGGCAATAATATGAGAGCAAAACTACAGTAGACAGGCTTTACACACGGGGCAAAGGGGGATGTTTTCTCTCTGAGGTTAGACACAACTGGAAGAAGGGAGATAGAGTTATCCCTTTTTCCAGCCTAGACACAACTTGAAGTGGAGGAGTCCCCTTCACAACTAGACTGAGTGGTGTTTTCTCTCAATGAGCATAGCCATAGTTGGGTGATGTAGATGCCTCCCTTGAATCAAGGCAGTTTGGGAAGAAGAAAGTTGTTAACTCTTCCAGCTCTGTGAGCACACACATTTTGAGGAATGGATTCTAAGACAGAGAGGTACTCCCTCCCCACACCCTACCCCCACCCTCACAACAGAGAGAAGCAAGAGGAGATCTGCTGTGCTCCTTCATATAGCTAAGAAGATCTGCAGATGTTCTATGGTGGAAAAAGACTGAGTGACAGGAAGTGGCTGGAAGCATTCAGGCACAATACTATGTAATAGATACACCAGTCTTGACATGAGAGTCAGATTACTGTAAACATAGCTTGTAACATCAATTGTTTTGTGTGTTGTTTTAAGTTTTTGGACTCCTGCGTTTCAATAAAAGAAACCTAACATTATAGTATCTGGCCTAAGGATGTCTGAAAGAAATGATAAAAGGCAGAAGGAAAGACTATCCTTTGGCGACTGTTACAGTTTGATCATGAGCAGTAGAACATGTTGCAGCTTTGAATTAGAAAAATCAAATGTTTGAAATCTAGAGATATTGTAGTAATCTTAGGTAATTACCATATTTTCCTTCTCTTTGATTGTTGCTGGGTTAGCTCCATTAGAGCATTTTGATAATACATGCATCATGTAAAAATATTTGTTGCAATAAAAGGTTTGGGATGAAATTTCCAGAAATGAGCTCTAATGCTGGGTACCTTAATTTCTGGGTGTCCACTTTTAAACACCTCAGGCCTGATTTTCAGTGCTGAATGCTCACAATGCAAACTGCAGTCAGTGAGAACAGCAGGCGCTCAATACCTCTGAAAATTAGGCCAAAAGTGTCTAAAGCTGCATATCCCTGAGGAAGTATTTAAGAACAGTGATTGGTGGCACTTGTTTTTTTCTAATATAATTTTCTAAATAATGCAGGGATTTTCACCTCAGCTTGGGCTACAAGCATTATCATTCCACTTTATAAAAAAATTGGATAGGAAAGACCCCAGGAATTACCATCCAATTAATGTATTGGATATTGCTTTAAAAATTTACAGTAAATATATTTTGGTCAGACTAGAGGACTGGGCAGGGAAAAGTAATTTATATGCTGAGCATGAAGCTGGTTTCCAAAATGCCTGCTCCACTACAACTAATTGTTTTATTCTTTCTTATTTGATCCACAAATACATAACTCCTCGGGGGCTGGAGAGGGGAGGAATTGTATGCAGCTTTTGTTGATCTAAAATTGGCCTTTGATTCTACTGTTAGGGACCATCTGTGGGGCAAATTGGAGATTTCTGAAACAGATCCCGTTACTTTTTCTTCTAAGAACTCATCACAGATAAATACTAGCCAAAGTTAGAATAGGCCTGGGTGGGGAATTAACTGATTCCACCCCAGTTGCAAAGGGCGGTTCAACAGGGCTCCTTTTCTTTTTAATTTTGATATCAGTGTTGTTTTACTATTAAAAGAGATGCACTCAATGTCTGTCTGATTATAAGCAGATGATATGGTTTTACTGTCACAAACACCTCTGGGATTGAAGCATTTATTAAGTGCATTTGGTTTATATTGTCAACGGGAGGAACTCTCAATAAATTATTCCAAAACTGAAGTAATTGTCTTTAGTCAGAGATAGAGGTTACATGGGCATAATATTGAACAAGTTCGTTCTTTCCCTTACCTGAATATTTAGTTGTCACAGAATGGTTTGTGGGATAAGCATATTCAAGTAACAAAAGAGAAGGCCTCTGATTCAGTGCAAGCTGTGTTACATTTTATCTGGACTCATGGGGGAATCTTAATTGCATCAGTGCTTAGGCCTGGTCTACACTTACCAGCAAATTCGATGGCAGTCAATGGGAGATACGTGAGCTACATAGATTAGCTTACATATCTTATGTCAGCTTCCTAAAGTCTGTTCTGCGCGCCATCTCCACTACGCTGCGCCGACGAAAGATGCGTTACTCTTTTTCCAGGGGTGGATTTATTAAATCAACTTCCAGATTGATTGACCGGGTCTTCACTTCTGCTCTATCAATCCAGAAGAATCGATCCGACTGCAGCAAGTTTGCTGCTCTCAGTGAAGACATACCCTTAAATGTGTTTGAGGCTAAGGTAAGTGCTCAAATTTTGTATGGCGCAGAAATATGAAGATGGAATGATCCCATAGGACCAGCAGACACGTGAAACAAATTTCTTAGGAAGATGTTTGGTCTCCCAAATAATATGTCTTCTTAGAGCTACAACAGGTATGAATCCAATTCTGTCCAAAGTGCAACATCATAGTATTAATTTTTGGCCTCATATTTATAATATGCACCCACCGCATTTACTAAGGTTATGCTTAGTGGAACAGCTTAGCAGGACTGTCTCATATATATTTCCTTGGTTGTTGCCTATTCAAAATTCTTTGCACCCACTAGGTTTCTTAGAATCGGATATGATTAGATTTAAGTTTAAAAATGTGAAATCCCTAATCAAGTCAATAATACAGAATATTAATAAGCAACTGTTTATGGCAGCTATTTCTATTTCAAATATGTCACCTTGGTATTTCCCTATTTAAAAAGACACATAGGTATGCCAAATATTTACACAGTCTATATAATAACACTTAAGGAGGGCCTTAACAGCTCTCTATTTCAAATCTGTGCATATAGCTTATTTAGAAAGCTGATATACTGGCACTGAGAAATGTTATCGCCTCTGTCCATGCAGTTTAGAGCAGGTGGAAGATTTATCCCATTATTTATTACATTGTAATTTGTATTGCCATTTGAGATCCAACTGGCTTTCCATGTTTTTGTCTAGATGCCTTTTTCTATGATCTCTCAGAAAACAGAATGTATCTATTATTCAAGCAGTGGTCCTATTTGCATGGTCAGCTGTGAAAATAAGGAAAAGAGAAGTGGCACAGTAATCATATCTGGATTAACGTCTTTTTAATTCTGTATTTATAAGTATTTTAATATTTTATAATTTTGGATTTAGTTTTATTGTAACAGTTTTTTTCTACTCAATGACTCACGCCTAAATTGCTATTAATTAACTACTGCTGCATACTCAGAAATCAGAATACTCAGAATTAGAGGCCATTTAAGAAAATTTGTCCCTGAGTGTTTTGGGTCCAAACTGGGCCCAGTGAATTAATTAAGAAAATCAACAATGGAATCATACAGGAGATCTATGATCTACTAATAGGGACAGAGTATGAATTATAAGATGAGACTAATGAAACTCTCCAGCAAGGAGGGTAGTGAGGAGTGAGGAGACTAAACATGTGAGAAGCATGTGATATTGACAGGCAGAATTACATGTTAATCTCTTGGGTCTGTAGACACATTTACAAGACAATGAGAAAAATATTTTTAAATGTATCACATTAATACTGGATCATATTTGCCTAGTAATTACAAGACATAGCCATGCTAACTTGATGCACCTTCATCATGATATAGTAGACAGGCCTCAGAAAGGACCCTGGATCTCCCACTCTGTATTGTCTTGCTGTGTATTATTCAGATACTAAGTGTGGTGGGAAAATATTGTCCTTTACTGGTTATCCTTTGTACTTCTTTTGCTTTTCATTTGCTTGACCTGAGTTTCCATCTCTGGTCCCAACAAACTCCTATAATCTCTCTTTTTTTCCTGGCAAAACACAGGATAAAAACTCGTTAAACTTTTTTAAAACAATGACATATTGAAAGTGAAATGAAGTTAAGCAATTTACAAAGGCAGCAAATTTTTAAACACACGAGCCTCCATCCTCTTCATGATCTGTCCATTAAGAGTTGGTAGAAGCCACAGATTGCAAAGGAACCATATATCTTAAGGAAACATCTCCCAGCAAGTGAAGTTTATTATACTGGGGTTACATTTTCAAAACCACCTGAGTGACTTAGGGGCCCAATTTCCATTTCAAAAGTGAATAAGGCACTTCAGGTATGTCTTCACTACAGTTAACCTGGGTGATTGGCACTTGGGTGTGAGCAGCTGCACTGTAAAGCCACTTTCAAGTTACTTGTGCCCTCACCAGTGCTAGGACTTCTGAAGGTATATTCATGGTTCTTTGTGATGTAATTAGCTGAGATATTTTGTTTGTTTCCCAGTGAATTTTGGAAGAACGTGGCTCTCCTTCGTGGCACATAAGGTGTGTTGTGGATTGGCACTGGAGGACTATCAGCATTCAAGTGGTTTAGCCTGCATCCTCACTGTTAAGTGAGTGGGGTAATCAATGAAAGTGGCACCTGTGTGCTAGTCCAGTGGTTCTCAAACTTTTTGTATTGGCGACCCCTTTCACACAGCATACCCCTGAGTGTGACCCCACCTTATAAATTAAAAATATATTTTTTTATATTTCACACTATTTAAAATGCTACTTTTATAACCCTGTTGTTTAAAATGAATGTACCTTTTCTCGCCACTTTTAAAGCGAGAAACACATTTTTATCGAATTGTTGTTATAAGCAGCAAAAACATTTTTTTTAAATAGTCACTCTTTAATACTGGGGGGGGGATGTGAAGAAACTTTTCAATATCACTTTTCACAGCAGACTTAGCACCCTCATTACCACTCTTACTTCTGCACTGCTGCTGGCTGAAAGCCGCACCACCTCTGGCAGCAGCCGCACAGAAGTAAGGGTGGCAATGGGATGCTAGTAAGTTTGCAGTGAAAAGTGACATTAACAAATATACAAATATCACTTTTCCCAGCAGACTTACTAGCGCCCCATTGCCACCTTACTTCTGCGCTGCTGTTGGCAGCAGGTGCTGCCTTCAGAGCTGGACAGCGGCGACTGCTGGCTGGGTACCCAGCTCTGAAGGCAGCGCTGCCTCCAGCAGCATCGCAGAACTGCAGAAGTAAGGGTGGCAATGCCATACCATGCAACCCTTATTTCTGCGTAATGTTTGAACTTTGCACTGGGAGGAGAGGCTAAGGCAAATTATGGGGTGGCTATAGCCCCAGCACTGCCCCTGCCTCTGTGTCTGACTGTTAAATTATAAATTACTTTTTGTGTGTGTGTTGATCTCAATGTTCTGATTAGTCTGTGGTTTAATGCAGCTATTCAGCCGCTGAACAATCAAGCCCTCATGATACTACAATCCCCAGAGTCTAAAATTTCTTTAAAGTGGTGATCATACAAATATATATACATTGTATATTATTATACAAATACCATATAAATATTAACAAAGTACTAATTTCGTTTAGACACAACAATCGCTGCATTGTATGTTTCCAATACTTTTTGAAGTAAATGCATTGCATTGCAATGGAACGTTGTGTGTAATTTTCTAAAACAGTAGATTTAAATTATACATTTTATAGCAGTTGCTCTCTGTTTCATGCATGTACTCGTGACTCCCTCGTAATAACCTCACGACCCCCTAATGTGAGAATCCCTGTTCTAGCCTGGTCTGACTCAAATTAGGCTCTCTCGAGAAGAATTTACTCTGCAGTGAAAACATAGATCTTGTCTACACTGGAATTCAGAGCACATCTGTGCTACAGGTGCTACAGCTGCAGCTATACCAATATAGTGCTGTAGGTATAGTTGCTTCCTACGTCTATGGAAGGGTTTATTCCATATATGTAGGCAATCCATCTCCCTGAGCAGCGGAAGCTAGGTCAGTGGAAGAATTCTTCTGTTGACCTAGGTTTGTCTACCCTGGGAGTTAGGTCAGCTTAACTCCAGTGCACAGTGGTGTGAAAAATTCACACCCCTGAGTGACATAACTAGGTTGATTTAAATTTTAAGTGTAGACTAGTCACTTAGAATCATACATCATAAAAATGTAGGGCTAGACGGGACCTTAAGATGTCAAAGTCCAGCCCCCTGCACTATGGCAGGACCAAATAAACCTAGACCATCCCTCATACGTGTTTGTCCAACCTGTTCTTAAAATCCTTCAATGATGGGGACTCCACAGCCTCCCTTGGAAGCCTATCCCAGGACTTAACCACCATTGTAGTGAGGAAGTCCCATTTTTAGGCACCACTGTGATCCACAGAACTCCCACTTGGCTACTGCCTAACCGTAAGGCACGTAAGTCACTTAGAACCTAAATTTTTGCAGTAAAAGGTTCCTTGGGATCTGTGTTCCAGCTTCTGGACTTGTGCATTGCTGTCGCCCTTAAGTGTCCAGACACGTATCTCCCATGTAAGCCCAAGAGTGATTCGCAAACTGGGGAAGATAAGAGTTTGGCCATATAAGTCATGTGCAGGGCCTGATCATGTAGGCATGCTACACAAAACAGATGGGAGAGGAGGAAAAGGAACTTCCTTATAACCTTTAGCCTAGTAGTTAGGGGACTCACCAGAGACCTTTGCTCCTCTGCCTGATGAGAAGGGATCTGCCACCTCTTTGGTGAGTTGCTTAACTACTAAGCTATGGAATATTCAGATAGGGATTGCCTTAAATCTCTCCTATTGAAGTTGTTCCACTTTAATTAAATAATTGAATAATTACATATTAATTGGAGCCATGACTCTATAGACTAGTGGTTAGGGTACTCACCTGAGAGGTGGCAGGTGCCTCTTCAAATCCCTTCTCAATAGGTGGAAGGAGGACTTGGGACATATCCCAAGTGAGTACCCTAACCACTAGGCCAAATGTTATAAGGGAGTTCCTGCTCCCCACTCCCACCCCAGCTGTTTTGTGTGAAGTCACCTGAGGAGCCTGATCCAGTAAGCGGCCTCTGAGCACACCTACTCGATTGGGTCCTGCATGCAATTTAGAAGTTTGAATGCCTAATCTTCCCCTGGTTCCTGAATCACAAGCGGAGATAGGTATCCCCCTGCAGCCTGGCTTTAGGTGCCAGACTCTGAGGGAGAGACAAGGCTTAGCACATGTCTCTCATTGGCACCCCCCATTGGCTAGCTTAAGCCTAGTGTGCTGCGTTTTGTGGATTGTATTCTAGGTGCCTATATATCCCTATGTATTGTAAAAGAGCCTAAATCACGCTTTGTGGATCACATTGTTCCTTGTGATTTTTCTAGACACCTAAAAGTTAAGAGTTGTGAGGCTGAGCATCCACTTTTGTGAATTTGGGCCTTAGGTGCTGTTTGAAATTTTCCCTATATCGTTGTAGCTCTCCGGATCACATGCGGTGAGCAATTGTCACAACATTCACAAAAAGAAAATCAGAAGAGAGGAACTGGTTATATCAGATTCCAACCAAACACTGAAAAAACACTTCCCAAATATCAAACAAAATGATTTCCCTAGATCATAATAATTATATTCTCATATAGCTTTCAATCATGCCAACCTGAATGAAGAAATATTAGGCTAATGTAAATCCAGAGCAATTCTACTGACTTCAGTAAAGTTAGTTTGGATTTATATGGTTTAACTGAGGTCAGCATAAGCTATTACTATTTTTACATGAGTCAATGTTTATACTTGATAACTAGTGCAAGTACACTTCTTCCCACCCCCTCCCCATACACACACACTATATTGAACCTGCGTAAGGTACATTTTATATTGAATTTTCCCACCACTAAGGAATGTTCCGAAAAAGAAATGTAGTAAAATAATAGAGTAAGCCCAAAGAGAAATTCTCAGCAGCACTTGAGTTTTAATAATAACCCTCACTGAAAGAAAAGAACTGTGACATTCTATCATAATAGGAAAAACCCACTTCAGTGTCACTGGTGCAAGATGTAATGCTTCGGCTCATTACTGCAGAATGCGATCACAGTTTTCTGTGACAAAAAAGGCAATCTTCAAAACAGAATCTACAGTATTCCTTTAAGAATTCTTTTCTTCTCAAGGCAAGTGCATAAATCTTACTAATAAAAACACTAAAGCACATGTAAATCAATCAAAAACATTACAGATAATACAAGCTCTTTTACTTCACTAGAAACATCATAAAACATGCAAGCTCAGCAAAATGCACGGTAATATGCATTTAAAAAAAACTGAAAAGGGAAGGGGTTGCAAGGAGGGGCTTAATATTTATCTGATGTTAAGACATATAGCAAACACTAAGGATTTGTTTTTCTTTTTTTCAGATGCATCATACTTGCCTTCAACAGCTCTATTTTAAAATCTACTTTTGCCCCATGGATTACACAGAGGTCTCAAGTGGAGCAATGTGTACTCAGTGTATCATTTTACTTCAGCTGACTGACATTATTATTGCAGGTAGCTCCAAGCAGAAACCAGTTTGTAAGCCAAGATTGTTCTGTCTACTTGTTTACAGAGCGCCTTGGGGGTCTGAAGAATAGTGGGCATAAGAGTGCCATAGACCATTTCTCTGTCTTACTTTTCACTGGGAGTTTTTGCTGTACATGACAGAAAATTTCGACATAGTTTCAAGTTTTGGTGGATGAAGGCAATTTAGGTGATATAATTCATTGAAATCTTAGTAAGGTTCTCAATATGTTGCCAGGTGGAAAGCCAATAGAGAAATTGCAAATATATGGTTTCATTAAGAATAATTAAGTGTGGAGTTTATATATATACATGTATTCACACACAAACCTCATCCTCCGCAGAACACACAGACTGAGTTAGTACCCAAACTCCTCTCCTTTCCTACTAATCACTGAAAACAACACAACATAAACCTCCCTTCGCTGGGATAATGCTAAAGTTTCCCTTCAAGACCTTTTCTTGAAAGCCACTTTGACTTTCAATGTAGCCTGTATGGAAGTAATGAGCCATGCCTACGATGGTGACACAGCAGAACTTTATCAGCTTTACAGACAGTTCTAACAGCTGCTCACAAGAAAGGGTAACCTGAAGAGTCCTGCCATCTTTTTTACAATACTCATAGATGGGGTTCCGAAATGAGCTATTAGGATCAACCCCCCCCAGAATAAGGTATAGTTGGAAACTGCCCCACAGCTAAGGATTAACCCAAATTGGAACTGTGCCTCAAAGAGTATTTCTACACTTCAAGCTGGAGGTGTGTGCTTCCCAGCCCAAGGGTATGTCCTCATGCCAGCTGTCATCGAACTAGTGCACTAAAAATAGAATGTAGCTGCAGTAGCACAAGTTGCAGCGTAGGCTGGCCACCCAGACTACATGCATAGGGTCTCAGATGGGCATGTACTCAAGGCAGTTCGTTCTTCCCAGGACTCTCACTGCTGTGGCTACATTCTGTTTTGAGCATGTGAGCTGCCTCAAGCTCAGAATCACACCTCCCCAGCTCCCCAGCGTCACCTCTCTTCATCCTCTATTTTACAAGAGGGAACAAAATTTTAACTGGACAAGATAAGGGATTCTTTCCTTGCAACCACATTACTTTTAATCTCTATTCTAATCTGTGCCTATTAAATGGAACCCAGGTGAAAAAGTACTTGGGAATAAAATGTGTGTGATATCAACTCTATCAAAATGCAATTCTAACATAATTAGCAGTTAAGATAAGGAAATGGAGCCCACTTGCTACTTATTGATTCACGTTACTGAAAAGTCAGTAAAAATGATCATTGTAGCTCAGATCACACATACTTTTGGCTCGTTACCAGTTCTACTTCATTCCAGCTTCTAGGAAACAAATAATACGATTTCTATATGCAATATTTGTGGAAAAATAAGAATCTGTAAATAAATATAGAAAACCTTCCAAAACACAAAGTAATTTCCTAAATATTTTCCATTACATCTTCATTATCCATTAGGGAACTGAAGAGTTTAACAAAGAAAAGAGATTTACAATAATCCTCGCTGTTTACTTACCACAAAACAAACATTTACTAATCCTGCTATCATTGCAGTGAATCTTCCTCACGCTTTGGTAAGTAATCCAATTATAGCTAATACTATTAATGTCTTTGGAATTTTGAACAAAGCATCTCTGTATGGCTTAACCTGAAGAATCAGATAAAAATCTGAAACAATGATTGGAAATAATATTCACTTGCTAGATGTTGCTACTGGAGAAGATAATTTGATATTTCTTGCTCCACAAAAGAAATATAAGGTGATATAAGTACATGCAATTAAAACATTGTGTCTGGAAATCTTTAAATATGTGCGTGCCCAATCTGAGGGCAAATATAGTCAGATATAGAAACCCACATAAGCACTGAGCCATTTGTGCACCTATGTTGTGTGTACACTCACACTTGAAGGCTTGTCTCTTATTTCCCTACTTCTCATCTTATTTTGTGAGTTTCTAGCAGCAGGTGGGGGGAGGGTGTCATTTTCTTCTAATTATTTTCATTGTATTGCAGCCATTTCTGTGATATTCAGGTGCAATACAGAAAAAAATCTGTGCAATTGTTGCCACAAATCAAATCCATCTCTTTGTTTTCCACTGTGTCTGCCCATTGCCAAGATAATTACTTGATGACTCTGGGTTCATGTTAAGAAAAAACCCATGGTGAACAAAGACAATCCTAAAAGTAAGCACATTTCAAAGCTGACAGCCAGATGCTGAGCATGCCTTTCTGCCTGCCCCATCAAACTCAGCACTGGGAACATATTTCAGTGCAACTACTAAGATGGGACAGAAAGGCAGAGGTCATCTCTGAGAAGCCCAGGTCATCAATGCTTTATTGTCAGTAACAAATGCTTTCGACTGCATCTGCAGCCAATGGCTTAAAATCAGAAATCTGTGTGCATGTCTAGTCTATGTAATCATTTGTTTCTCTCTCTCTGTTATCCTTGGCTTCCATCCCTCATTCTTCTGTGTATTCATTACACCATTTTGTGTCTTGTCTTAAATTAGATTGTAAACTGTTGCTCCCCTACTCTAAGAGGAGGCAAGGCGGCCCAAAATCCTGTGCTGGCCAGATAGAGTGACTCTATGTCTCACTGATAATAAAGTATATTCTTTTGGCTAAAACATGGCATTGGTAACCAAATACTCACTGAGGAACCTTTACTTTTTTGTCATTGAGAACAATGAGGCAGTGCAATGATTAACTAGGCAGGTTTAAGAGAAGGTGAGATTAAAATATTTGTTTATACTTACTTGCTAGTGTAGTTAATAGTGCTGCCCTGTGGAGGAGGTTGGACTAGATACCGGGTTGTTTTTCCCTGACTCATGTTTTGTCTATGATGTAAGATGTCACGCGTATTGCCACTCTTTCACTATTTAAACCACAACTGAAAATGTGTTTTTGTTTTCCTTGGCTTCCAAAGTGTGGCTGCCAAAAATCACGTTACCTCTTTCAGCACTTTCACCACATAACCTGAATATCAACCAGTTTCTTTCCTTCTTCCACATCAAGCTTTGCATCTTTCTCTTGCTCACCTTCAAGGCCCTCTAATCTGGCTCCTTGCATCTGCTCAACTCTCATCTCTTCCTCTAACTTTGGCATGGACTTACTAGGTCTCTTCTATGCTGCCACCTTTAAAAAGTTTCCTCGGAATAACTCGACTATTGGGCCAGACCCCAAATGTCCAAATTTTTTCATCAGGGTAGGCCATATGGCCTCAATAACTCCTAGACTCAGTCTATGGACTCCAGCACCCTGTTTCTTACCATGAAATCCTGCGGTGAGTCAACCTCAGTTCAGACTCCTTTGGGACTTCTCTATCTTCGGGGAGCAATGCAAACCATGAAAATTTGCAGTGAAGTGAACAGGTTTTCTAAACAAGATAGTATTTATTAATCAACTAAAATACAGTGTCTGGAAGTCTTTAGATGAGCATGGTAAAGCCAAGCTGAAGTGAGAGTCAATATCGGAAGAAGCAATGGCCCCAAAAGGATATGCTTTCCTGAGACCCATCTTGTCTCTGAGGGTTGGCTAAATGAACATTTAGGTTGTGTCAAGCTGGGGTGTGAGCTGCACTAGCTGTTCATGTGGACCCTGCTGATGTGCATTAAAGTTCATTAAAGCACTTTAGACATAGTCACGTTTCAGAGGACTAGATCAAAGTTCATTAATAAACTGTTAATGCACATCAGCAGGATACATGACAATTACTGCTAGGGCAAAGTAGTCACACACCCCAACTTGCCATGAACTAATTGTTTGTGTAGATAAACCCTCGGTCCTTGTAAGTCTCCCAGTCTAGTCTTGGCCCTTCCACTTTGACCCTTTGTTCTCCTCCTGTCCCCACACTGTGTTCACATGTATCCTTTCCTGGGCTGCTAGTCATGAGCAGTGACAGTCCAGTCCTTGGCCGTCAATGCAAGGCCCTCCATTCATGTGTGTTGATTCCATTCAGCTCTCAATGGTGCAAGTCATACTAACTGAGGTAGGCTGTGTGTGTCAGATACCTGCATGTTTAATTCCCTGTTTCAGGAGAAGTAATTTAATCCTGTCTACATCCAGTAGATAGTAATTCAAATCTGTGGGTAAACTGAGGCGCATATATGGCACATAAAAATATTAACCAAAAATTCCTATATTTGTCAAATGCCCCTCCTATGCCCTTTGTTTCTGGAAGCATTCCTCCTATCTGCTGGCGTTGGTTTTTTTGCTCATTTGTGACATCATGCCTTTTTTCAATGCCACTGTGTCCTGGAGCAGTCTCCTACAATCCATGCACTCAAATCTCCAGAAATCCTTGGTGCAAGGAAATCAGCTGGCACAGGTGAGTATGATATATCTCTCCATGCAGCAGGCAGGGTCAATCTGACTAGAGGTATTTGATCTTGCTTTCCTGGTGCACCCAAACAGATATTAAAACCAGTGGGTGTTTGGGCGGGGGGTGTAAGGAAATCAATTTGGCCTCAAAAGGTGAATTTGCTGTTAATCTATTCTGTAGGTTTACTGTTAGCAAATGGAAATGCAAATATAAAAGGTTACTGAAATTATTACAGCAACTATAACAGCCTTAAAATAAAAGATTATGCTTTTATATTAAAAACAAACAAACAAACAAAAAAAGCTTCAAAAGGGGAAAAATATGCTCTGTGGCCAGAGAAATGGCTTGCTTATTGACCAGGCTTTAAATCATGACTTTTAAGCTGGTTTGGCTGATATCAAGTCACACAATAAAAAAATCGTTTAAATAATGTTTTAGAGTTAATTTCTCAGGAATCTTTGATTACAACCATGGCATTTTGTTTTGAATTGTGTTCCTCCACCATCTCAGTGTCATTGTCTGGCTATTCTGGAAGTAGAGAAGACACTGGTTGTGATTTAATTAGGCCTCAACTTTATTTTTAAATGTCTGGGGGTACCTGGCAGGTAAAAGTGTATAGTGTAGGTAATTCCATAATCATTTCAATATGTAGCCGGCCTGCTTACTCATCCTGGTCCCTAGGCAACGTGCTGCTGGGATCTCACCCCCCTAACTCAAATGAGGGTTAAAGAAGGGCTATAAAGGAGGAAGGGTTGGCTCCCTGCTATACCAACCCCAGTCTCCTCCTGATTTCCATGCCTGAAAATAACACCTCCTTTAAATCCTTTACCAATCAGTTGTATCTGATCACTGTATCCCTTCCCTATGGAGTACCTGCACTGGACATCCACCCCATGTTTACATAATGAGTTATGATATCAGCCTAACTCCAGTTTCTTGTTTGCCTCAACTAAGCCCCCGCTAACCCACTGTGGGAAAGGTGAAAAAAAATCCACTCTCTGTTTTGGCCAATCTGTCTGTGAGAGAATAATTCCTTCCCAGCCCCCAGAGGGGATCCTAACCAAACCAGGTATTTCACCACTTCAGAGGGAAGGTTGAGGGGGTTTGCTGCTCTGTCTGGTCCAGGTGAGAGAAGGTTTTTCCTGCACTGGCATGGACCTGTATAGTCCCCACTCTCTTCCGGTCACGTGGTGGGGCGGATGGGTCAGTATCCCTACACTGACCTGGTCTGCAGCTGCAGCAGAAAGTCACTCCCTGGCTCTCTAGCCCTTAAAGGGGTACATACCTTTTCCAAGAAGCCAGACAATGGCCCCCATCATTTAATGTGTGGTGAGGTCATTGTCTGGCTATGCTGGGAAAAGGACAGGAAACACTGGATGTGGTTTAAGTAGGCTGCAACTTTATTCTTATATGTCTGGGAGAACCAGGCAGATAAAAATATACAGTGCAGGTAATTCCATAATCATTCCAACATATATTGTTGGGGGGGGAGGGGGGGAGGGGCTGCCATCAGCTGTTGGGACCTCACTGTCCCCTTCTTTCAAATGAGGATTAAGGGGGCATTATAAAGTGGAGGGCGGTTGGTGCTAGTTATAGGAGCCTCAACCTCCCCTCCCTCCTGTTCTGCTCCTTCAAAGAATACCTTGTTTAAATTCTTTATCAGTCCATCCTTACAGAGTATCTGCATTGGACATCAGCTACAAGGAGGCACCAGGAGTTAGCTTGGCTGCCTCTTGCTGCTATACTTAGCCAGGTTCCCTGATATCTCCTAATGCCCCCTTTAATATCGGCTAAAAACATGAGCTCCCCAGTCTTATAGGTGGACCCCATTGTCCCTGAATTATTCTGGTGCCCTGTATGCTATACCCAGTTGAGAAATTACTGACTCCCATGAATTTGGCCACCTCCATGTTCACATACCTCCTAGCCTTGTTAACCTGTGGGAGCTCTGCAGCTCCCTGTGACAGCCTGTGTTGCAACATCTGACCACACAATTTGGACTCCTGGGAAAAGTTCTAGGATCTGCCCCCAGTCCAGCTTAACACTGATCATTAAGTCTACCCCTTTACACATTCCCAAATCGTTTTCCTCAAGGTGAATCACAATTATATCTGGTGCCAGCTCATGGGCACCTACAATGTACAGAAGGGGCATCAGCTGGTCTCATAACATGCTGCTCCTCCCAGGCCAGCTCAGGACTGCTTCACCACTGAGGCCCAGTTGTGAACCTCTCAACTACCTGAAAGCTTGCCTCAAAGCCCAGTAAACAATATTGTGCCCACAGATCCACACCACCTGCCTGGCCCACCTGTACACATGAAAACACCATGGAAAATTAACACAGGTTTCCCAGTTGGGGTCTCAGCATTCTGAAACATACAGACTATACATAACACCCAACTGCCTGACCTGCCTTATCCCCTCTCTCCCCCCCCAATACTGCTGGGCCGCTGCTGGTGCTGCCCCAATCCTGAACAAGTGGGAACTCAATTCATGTGCTGGAAGCCCCAATCTCGTCAGTTCCATCTTCAAACTAACAAACTGCTATGCTCTGAGGGGGGACTCTGATCACAGTGAATAAAGAGGGGCCCATCCCTCCTTGGTCGTATGCCCTGACAGCTGCCACAGGGCTGACCCCAGGTTCGTCACCCTCCTGCAGAAGAATTGATTCACCCTGGCCTCCTTGATAGATCTGCCTTCCTGAAGGTTAATATACCCGCTCACCCTTCTGTGTGTATAACACTCAGTTCCACAACCCTTCGAGAAGAATCCCTACAGGACCAATGTACTAGCTCACTGAGTCCAAAAACGCTACCTGAAATGCCATCCTGAACAAGGCCACCTCCTGTGCAGAGCATATGGGCTCCAGGATCCACACCAAATCCCTCAGTGTATTAACAATGATGGACAACATTTATTGTCCCTAGAGCCAGTGCGTCCAAACCACCCAGCTAGAAACCTTCTAACTAAAAACTTCTGCAAGGAACAGTCAGCCTACTGACAACTGTAAGGGCTGAGATGGTTGAGGATACCAGTCGTTGGATTGCTAATGACATCATGTACTGCAGCAGATACTCCTCTCTGATGGGCTACATCGATGACAGGCTTTTCCAGATCCTGAAACAACACAAAATCATTAAAATTTCTCTCATAGTTTCACAACGTTGGCACCCTCTGTGCTACACGGACAACCATCATACACCAAGGTTCCATATTGCTAGGGGTAGCCGTTCAGGTTCCTTGCTGGCTCCTCTTCCCAGCTCCTGAAATCTGTCAATGTACAAAAGAGCCTGCATCTGTATGCCGTTCCCAACCCCAGGCACATACTTGGAAGAGAAAACAGATGTTAAAGCTTAAACATTGTAGTACAAATATTCTTACCAACCTCATAAGCCTGTTTGATCTGGAGGACTGATGATTGAGACCATGTACAACTGCCATGTGATCATACCAGACTCACACCCTTTTATTAGCAAACGCCATTTCCCACATGTCCACTGCATCCAAAATGAGAAAATTTTCCAGAAATGTTATATCCTGCATTATCCCTTTTTGTGGAGGGCCATTTCTGGGCACATCACCTGCCCTAGTAAAAATACTCCAAAACCCATACCTCTCAAAGCATCTAAGTGGCTCTTTTAATCAGCCTCCTCCCTCCATAATGACATTCCATTAAAATATCCCAGCTACTGTTCCCACCACCCCCAAATTGTCCTGTCTCTCTAGTAAAATAGTGAGGACTTGCTATGCCTGCGGTGGTCACTGCAAGCTGTGGCTAGCATCTTGCAGGCAAAAGTAAGATGCCCAATAATAGTTTGAAGCTCATGCAGTGTAACTTTCTTGGCCCTTGCTAGCACTCCAAATCAAGCCCAGTAGCTCCTGAGGGAATCACAATATAACCGCAAGTGTTTCTAGCTCAATCCCCAGGTAGGTCAGTGAAGTGAAAGGTCCACTATACCAGCAACTCCCTGGGTAACAGTGACAACCATGTAACAGTAGCTACAAATTCACCCCTAAAAATATTATCTTGCATATTACTGAGATGAACTCCCAAGGGATTATCCACTCTGGCATAACTGTACTCATTGGGGCACTCACTGTCCTGTTGTCACTCCACCCCTCCTCCCCCGTTAAGGGCTCCCACTCCTTGGCAAGTGGTCTGTCCCACCTACCTACTGTCTGTCTCCCAACCTCGAGCCTATGTTGGGTTTCCATTACTACTCCTTCTGCCCCCCTCCCCCACCCATGGATGCTCTCAGCTGCCGCAACAACTGAAGGTTAGCTTGCAACAACTGTGTAATACCATTAGCTTCTGTAGAAGGTGTGTGTACCCCAGACATTTCTGATACAGCTCCTAGGACATGTGATTCCCCCTCATTCTGATTTCCATATGTGCATCGTAAGTCAGGAGACGTGTCCAAGAATGGAATCCCCATGGGAAGATCAGCCAATGCCACTTCTTCCAAGGGTATGGGTACCCACCCCAGCCAAAAGGAATTTTAGAAGTTTAAAACTGAATTCCTCACCTAATTTGTCCACTGTTAAAAATACCAAACTTGGGAGATACAAACTCCTTTGAAGGAGGAGGAACAGGAGTTCCCCATTGTAACCTTAGAGGAGAGAGAATTAGAATTTTCAGAGGGAGGAAAGAAAATCAAATTTAAAATTGGAACCTTCAGGATCAGATAGTGATGCCTCTCCAATAGCAGTGAAAACAAATGTAAAAACTCCTAGATGCCATTGCAAAGACAGTAACCCCAATGAAAAAAGGCTACAATCCCCGGTGGATGAGTCAACATCCCCATGCTGACCTGCTCTGCAGCTGCAATGGAAAGTCATTTGCTGGCTCTCTAGCCCTTAAAAGGGCACACACATTTTCCAACAAGCCAGACGACAGCCCGCACTGCATAATGGGCAGTGAGGCCATTGGTATATTGGCTGACTAACGTACTAAATATATAACACAGTTAATATAGCAAAATCAAGAACAGAAATGTATATCAAGAGTGATTTAATGTTTCCAATCCTTCCTCCAGCTATTTTTGCTGAACTGTTAACAGTTCTGGGGGGGGGGGGGGGGAGGGGGGAGAGAGAGGAGAGAGAGAGGAGGGGAGGAAGGGAGGGTTTGGGATTTTTTTTTTTTTTTTTTTTTTGGCAGTTTCGCAACAAGGAAATACTCCTAAATAACCTTGAACTTCCATTGTTGCTGTCCTTGACTGAATTCAATCTTCTGTATTATTTCTGTAAGTCACTGTCTCTGCTGGCAACTATCATGCAGAAATTAAATTCTGAGCTGATTTCCTCTTCTCCTATTGAGTTAAACAAGGAATACACAGGAAAGAAAGAATTTAGCTCACATTATTCTTTGTATTACTTTAACGATGGAATAGTTTCATACTATAATCCCATTAAAGTTCAATGGTTAAACACATTATGAATACTCTATTATATGCTGCTTAACTCTCCTATGTATTTGAGTAGCAGCACCAGCTGCATGAAATGCATCTCTAATTTTTTGTCAGCTAATATTCCTTTGTCACATTAGGAAACGGAGCAGTCAAGTTGCTGTATCAGACAATAACCACAACTGTTTAGCTTTAGTTTCTTTATTCAAAATCATTTTTATATATAGAAGTTTATTCCACCCACAAGAAACCAGTTCTTGGTGAAATTCAGCCATTATAGATATGGTAAACACTTAACTATATTTATTTAAGAAAATAACATATCTATGCTCCCCGTACTAGTATTAAGTCTATCAGAAACAAATAAACTTTGATTTGCAACATTAGCTACCATATAATGAAGAAAAGACAAAACAATCTTAAATTACAAATTACAGCAAATTAAAAAAATACAAATAAAAGAAAATCTTTCTTATGGGTTTGTCTTGATCCAAAAATTATCTCTTGAAATGTAATGAAATACTAGTAAATGGTTCTACATAAGTAAATTTTGTTGAATAGTTGCATGATTGTGTGACTGTATCTGAAACTTAAGAGCTTCCCATTTCTCAATATAAAGCTATACAAAACTTCATATAGCCTATACCATTAAAAATCATTACAGTATACAGCTAAAGGTTGGTTACAAGAATCTTTATTTTGCAAACTATACATAAACAGTAAAAAAGAAAATGCATTATACTTTTTAATATTACATAAGATGAACATTAAATTTAGTATTTAAATGTGTAGAAATCAAATGCAAAGAATAAACTGATTTTCCTGTCATTTAACTGCAGATGAAAATTAAGGAAATCAGTGATCCACTGTTGAAGTTACACAACCAGTAGTGTAATATTACATAGGTTGTTTCAGTTTTATTGTGGGCAGAAAGCCATAGGTCTGATATGCATGAAGGTGTTGGAGTTCCAAAACATCTACACAATTAATTAACATGCTAACATAAATACAGTGATTAAAGTAATTTTCTCTACAGTCAGATCTTAAGTGCTACTCTACACAATAATCATAATCTAGACCCACATGGTAATTACATAACAATAGAAAAAAATTAAAATAACCCATTTTCTTCATTCCAGCAGCAGTACCTATACTGGTATTTATGTGGTATTTGGGTGTGGTTAGCTATTGCCTAGCAGCCTATTTCGGTATGCATGCTAAAACCTTTCTATGTCTATTTGCAAGGCACCTTACAATACGTTCTCTAAATTTCTGTACTAACAACAGAAGAGGACATGGATTAAGATAAAGATGCAAAACTATTTTCTGAAATAGAAAATTAAAATGTATGGTTAGGGGTTTTTTAAAACTGTCTTGGGACAAGTTCCAGTACTCTCAAGCACAGTAATGTATAAATGTAACATATTTTATGCAAAGTTTTTCAATTTTAAATATTTTATGCTAATCTTCTGTTTAGAGATATAGAAATAAAGAAGGGTGAAATCATGCTGCTTGAGTAAATAATGAAGTCTATATGAGTTTGACATTAAAAGAAAAATGAAAAAAAGGACAACAAAACTTTATTTGTAGAATTAAAGCTTGTCCATGTTTACTGCTTTTGATAAACCTCCTTTCAAAAACCTAGACATTTCCTAATAAAAAATATAACCACAAATGCAAACACAAAGGAGGGCTTTACATTATTTTCTCCTATGTGACAGTCACATTTTCTCCACACCTCTGGTTAATTAAAGGTTGGTGAGATGCTACTTGTGTGTTAAAATTTCTACTGTAACAAGTTGTTGATTCAGGTCATGCACAATTATGAAATCTACATGGCCTAAATCACTGCTAGGGTTAAAGTCGCCTTTATGTATAATTGAGCTCATATTTAATGAGGCCATCCAAAGTTCCAAGCGATGGTAAATATCATTTTCATGGAAGTTTTTAAAAGTTTGGTTGTCCTTATGATGCTTTGCACATTAATTTTTGTAGTAGCACATCACATTTCCTTCTTCAGGCTAGACTTCCAATGTGTTTTCTTCTGTCAAAGGCATATAAAAACTCAAAATCACATAATATAATGATTTTTATTTAAACAAAGAAAGTCTATGACTTGAGCTGCAATATTTGAAATAATCATACAAAATATACAGGTTGTTTAGAATCCTCTTGATCTTGGAGAGCAAAGGAATTTTCTATGAGATGTCACCTTCTGAATTTTAGAAAGGTAGAATTCATTAACCTTTAATATCATCAAATGTATCCATCGTGATCATCATCATCATCCACATCATCATCGCCTTCGTCCTCGTCATCATCATCATCATCATCAATTTCATCTTCATCATTCATTATATCATCTTCATCATCCTCATCGTCTGTCCATTCATGAAAATCACCACTGGCAAAATCACCTGAGATCTCTAAATTAATAGCTAAAAAAAAGTGTAATAGTTATACTATAGTAATAGGAACACAGGGTTACAGAACTAGCTGGTTTCAGGTCAATTGATTTAAATTAAATAATGAGGTAAAGTAATAAGTAATACTATTGATATCAATATTCTTTGCTGTCCATAGAAGGAACGACTTTTTCTGCACAGCATAATTATACTGTGGAACTCACTGCCACAAGAAGTTGCTGAGGCCACAAATTCATTAAGATTAAAAAAGGACTGGATATTTATCTCGCTATCAAGAATATCCAAAGTTATCATTAACAATAAGAATATTTTGGATGGAATATTAAACCTTCAGTGTCATGCTTCAAGCCAATCTTTCACTATTAGAGATCAGGATGAGGCCTATTGTGGGTGGCGGGGAAGGGGGAGTTAAATCCATACCTGCCTACTCTGGGGTTTGTACACCATCTTCTGAAGCATCTGGTACTGGCTTCTGTCAGAGACAGGATACTGGACTAGATGGACCTTGAGTATGATCCAGTATAGCAATTATGTTCCTTTTACTATATGTATTTTAACCCTTTTTTTCCAGTGCCAGGGCTTTTTTCTTAGTCTTAAATTACAGGTGTAAAAATTCCATTTTGCTTTTAAATTGTGGTGTCAATTTAAATAATTACAAGATATTAACTACTCTTTAGTAAGCACTTTGAATCAGATTAGAGAGAGGGGGTCTCTTTTGCTTAAGTACTATTTGGCGGCTGGAGTGGCTCCTGAGAAGCTTGTCGTGAATGGTGTCACTTGCTGCAAATTCAGGTATTTATCATTCAATGGTAGAAAACAGGAGTTCAGAAGGGCTATTGGGGTAACATGAGACTTTCCAGGGACTGCAGGTAAAACTAAATACATTCCCTAATAATTTTTGAAAGAAAACATATTATTGGAATTCTTGAATTCTGATTACAGGCTTCGGATAAAAGGTTGGGGAAACATGGGAAGGGTAAGAGGGAGTTACAGGAGCCAGTGCTTCAAGAAATGCTTCTGCTATGTCCCTGCCAACCAGACTGTAATTAAAGAATTGTTGACTTGAGTTCAATAGCATGTTGGGTACCCAACTTAATTTTATCAGGTACTGCTGGGTCTGGTAATATTGTATTTTAACTATCCTATCCAGAGCAGAAGCAGCACGATCCAAATTACTTGGTAGATAGGCTGTCTCTATTTTTAACTACCATCATGACAGATGCTACAGAAACTAGTGAAATAAATAACAACAACAACAACAAATCTGACTTCAATTCTGTGTTATTTGGTCCCAATCCTGTTCTCACTGAAGACATTAAGAATTTGACCACTAACTTCAAAGGGAACAGAGAGTCCAATTGAAAAATGAGGAAGAATTCTTCCACGTACCACAGTCTGCAGCACCATTTGTTCTGGATCCTGTTACCTCATTACCATATCTGTCAACACACCAGCACTGCCCTGCACTTCCATGGCATTGACTTGGTTTGTAATACCCATCTTCATCACATAATGGGATGTACTGCCCTATGATACATAAAGAGTAAATTAGATTAGCAGCAGTCACCTGTACAGGTTAAATAATATTCTACATTACCAGAAGATAAATAAAAAATAAATAACTGTGTCTTATCTCTGTTCAATGGCCTCCTTGATTGACTTATTCTCTGTTACTGAGGTCAGGAAAGAAGAGTATTATATGTAATACATCTGCCCCTTCTTCCTTATTCAGAGGGGGAGCAGATATCAAATATATGAGTCTCTCTTTGACTGATCTCAAAAATGGACATGCCCAGGCCTTACTATTCCCTTTCCTCTTTCAAACTTCTCATTGATTCTCTGACATCTGCGCCTAACTGTACATCAGTTTGGGAAGAGACTCTGTGAATGTCATAGCCAAGACCTTGAATGCTATATGCAGATGTCATTCTAGGTAGGGAGTAGCTCAAATGTTTAAATGTTAAGTTCTGCTACCTGTGCTGCCATGGTTTCAACGCTATTGTTACTCAAGCTAGCTAGATGAAAGCTAGATTGGGTGTGTCTACATATATTTCAGACACACCTCTGACTGCAGTATAGACAAGTTCTATCAACTATTCTGGTGATGCAAAAGAAAGAATTTAATTTCTTTCTCTCGCTCAAAGCTGTGCTGATTAGACAGTGCTAAGATGAGCAAAACCAATAAAACAAGTTTTTTTTTGACTAAAGTAAGCAGCTGTGACTTGAAATATACCCATGGAGCAGATCTGTAAAGTAAGAAGGTACATTTTTATGTAGTCATTTTTCAGAGTAGATACACTCTTTAAAGTGCAAGTATGGGAGTTTCTGGCCATAAATGAATGTGATTTTCTTCTATATGTTTATTTATGTCTTACCAAATAGTCCTAGTTAATGGCAGTCACTGTTTGGGTGAAATCTTGTCAATGGAAGTTTTACCATTGACTTCAGTGGGGTCAGAATTTCACCCCTTGTACTTATCCATACTGGTCATTGGTTTGAAGTAATGGAGCTGTTTGCTGCTACTACTGTGCTTGGAGTTCTCCAGATTTTTAATTTCACCCAGAATTGAATAGTCATTTTTTAGTGAACTAGGATAACACTAAAATATTGATAACAGATTACATCTATTGGCCTATTTAACTCATATTTACAAAATACCTAGGCAAATGGACCACACAGACGAACCCCTCTGTAGAGCCCCACTGAAATCAACAGGGCTCCACGCAGGCACATCAACGAGTATAGAATCAAGGCCTTAATTTTTAATTTTTATGCGCAAAGCAAAGTAATTCTGTAATAATTTTGGCCTTGAAATCATCAGATATTCTTTAAAGAACTATAAATGGTAACCAAATCAGAGTTAAAAGAAATATTGTAAGGACTGTAAAACGTATGAGATAGTTTTAAGTTACTCTGATCAAAAATATCATCTCAAATGGTTTTGCTTACGTCTTTTACTCCAGTTTTTTTAAAGACTGTTAAAGCAAAATTTTAGATTTTATATCCAAAATAAAAATTATAGAAATGAAACATTTTTGATACAGTATGGAATTTTTCATAACAAAAATTTCAATTACTTACTTAACTCTAATATTATGTATCAGTGGAAATGTTAATTTAGGATTGCTTAGGTCTTTTTTGGCTAATAACTGTAAAAATATACAGTCTATCAGAGTAATAAAACAGATGTAATATCTTTCAGGTAAGGTAATAAAACTTAAGTTTAATAGCTTTCAAAAACTTCATAAATTTTGTGGCTGGAATTTAGTGAGGTCTATCTTTGTTGGATTAATATTGATTTTATGTAGCTGTTTCACTAGGGTTATTTATGTAAGCAATAAAACCTTCAAAAGAATGATCTATGGCTCACCTAGTAGCTTCTTTCCTCCTTGCTGCTTCTGAATGTTGCTGAGTTCCGTTTGGCAAGGTGGATCTGAAATGACATAAAAATGTTGAAGAGATTACACCTGATGAAATAAGGAAAGCTGAATGACTGTGTTTTCATGAGTAGTTATACTCTAGGTTCCTTCTATTGCCCTTAAGAAACACATATCCTCCATTAGTAAATTTTGCATTTTACATACTCACATACTAAAACTAGATCTTTGCAGTGCTGCATGTGAGAAAGAGTGTTTTTAATATACATCAGACTTTGGTACCTATCTAATAAACCAACCTTTAAAAAAGAGGAGTACTTGCACCTCTTAGTTCCTATGACTAGTTAGACACATGAGAAATTGGTAGATAAAGGGAGGTTGTGTATATGTTTATGTGTATAGATAATCAGAAAATAGGGCATGTTTTAAAGTTAAATCTTAGATTGTCCAAAATAGCCATGCTTTTCCGAGATCACAAAAATTGTTGTCTTTTGTAAGGACAGCTCCTAAATGTGAACGTTTTTAGTTAAG
Organism: Emydura macquarii macquarii; assembly: GCF_026122565.2. Classification (NCBI taxonomy): domain Eukaryota; kingdom Metazoa; phylum Chordata; order Testudines; family Chelidae; genus Emydura; species Emydura macquarii. The sequence continues at coordinate 12,560,203 of NW_027131500.1, read as the reverse complement.
GAAACCTTTGTATGCGAGTTTTTAAAATAACGCACATATGCAGTAAACCAAACTGTACATTCATGGATGTTTCAACTGCTATACATTTTAATAAAATAAAATGGAGGAAATGAACTTTCATTAGCTGTATACAGACTTCTTACAATATCCCTTAAAGGCAGAGTTTAGATATTACAGTAGTGGGTATTCTATAAGAGTACAATGCAAATTCTATTGAAGGCCATAGAAAGATTCCCATTAATCCTCAGTGGCAGTTGGAATGGTCTTTAAATACGGAAAAAAGATGAGCTAGAATGTAAATAAAGGGTGTAGATGTGCAGTGAAGGAAAATTGTTCTAGAGCTTGATTCTGACCTCAGGTGTAGGTAATTCTATTAATAAGTTCAATTAAAAGCAAAATTTGGTTGGGAGTAACCAGCATTCCTTTAAAATATATATATATATATATATATATATATATATATATATATATATATTTCCCAAATGCGTTGATACCAAAAGATGTGATCAACATCATGGTGGTGACAAGAATAAGTAAACAAACTCATGTTAATAAAGTAACTAGCATAGATTCACCACTTTCTCTATTGAAATTTGTAGTATTTTGGTTCAAATAGGCAATTTAAGGCCCCAATTCTGCAGATTTCCGTATCCACACACAAGTTGAAGGACTGGGGCCTAAATATAACTGAAATATAACTAAATAACTAAAGATGGCTCTGAGCTGCAAAATATGGATTCCAATTCATAATTCCCCAAACTGCAGGGTTACGGTTTGCTCAAATCTTCAAAAACAACATTTAATTTTCTGCAACTGTGAAACCTCTTTCTAACAAGCTAAGTCACAGCACTGCAGGCACTTCCTTGAAAGGAAAAATAAGACATGAATGCATGCATGCTACTGTACCGAAAGATTGAGAATGAAGGCTAGTACTTCTCTTTGAACATTGCACATAACATTTTAGAAATTACAGGGTCATTTTTGAGGGGTATTTCCCTTTCTGAATCAGGAGTACTCTTGTGGCATGTAGTCTGAAGTCAATGGAGCTTGTAGGACAGCTGACATGGAGTATGCTTTTAGGCTAGATTGTCCCCAAGGCAATCTTCCACAAAATCTCAAATTCAATCAATACTAACTTATTTAAATAAACAGCCTATCATGCTTAGTGACAGTGTAGCCTCATGTTTGGTATAGAAACTAGATGTATCAGCAGACTTTTTGTATTATTCATGAGATCTGATTTAACAGAATAAATACAAACTGGAATCCAATAGTGACCTCTCATACAGATCAGGCTATATTTACCCTTGGCTTTACTTTTTGAATGACATTTTAAATTGTCTTTTAAGAAGATAAATATGGATGAGCTTACAAAGGTTGAGGGTAAAATTCTAGCCCCACTGAGGTCAATTGGTCAAATGGACTTCAGTGGGACCAGGATTTCACTCAGGATATGCAAAAATTCTTTTTAGAATTAAATCCCTAAAAACTGCCTCTATACTTCTAAATGCTGCTCAAAGAGATCTTAGTGCAAGAAACAATGTCCAAGGGATGTATTTTCTCTGAAATCAAACAGATTCTCTGACTCTGAACCCAGCTAAAGTTCTGACCACCACTGGATGTTTTCTACCTTTAAAGGAACAGTCAGTGCACATTATCTTGTATTTTAAAAGACATTCATTTATTTTAATGGTTTCTAGTTATGAGAGTGTTTCAATGGGAATTGAAGGTGCTCAGCACCTTGCAGGAGATGTTCATCATATTTCAGAAAAAGATCCTCTCATGTTGGTTACGGATATTAACTCTTAACTGCTAATTTTTACTACTGTTATTCCTCATGTTTTTTATACGTTTGAACTATAACCCTTCAGGGATTGCTTCTTTCCCACATCTAGGACCTAAAAGCAAATGTCCAAATATCTAGTGATTATCACTAACATAGATAACCTTTAGATACTTGGGTATGTATAATGTGTTTCTTACCTCGCTAAAAGTTCCTATATCTCAGACTTATTATTTCATATGGTTACTTCCATTTACATATTTGCTATTCTGCTATCTATACAATGGAGTAATGTTGGAGGCATTAGTAAATGGAGGAAAAGAAGGGTGAGACATTTAAAAGTTGATGCATGGCAGTTTTAACATTATGTACTGAGCCTAAATAATCCTCATCACTTATAGTGATAAATCTAAAATGAATAATTAGAAAAATATTAAATACCACTAATCATTATGAAAGGTAACAGTATTTGAAAATTACTTACCTGTAAGTCTGCTTCTCTGTAGATATAATCTTGCAGGCTTCTCACTTCTGGATCTTAGCTTCTTAGCACAAAATTGACAGATCTCTCTTTGCAGTTAAAGCTTTTCAATCCTAAAAGAGAGTGGTAGCAAGGTAGAACTTGAGCTGAGCCCCTATGGGCTGACACATGCCACCCTTGCAAAGTATAAATGCTGCCATCTTGATCTTCCAGTCAGTTCCTTTGAGTGAGTGGGAGGCAAAACTCCCTCACATTCCTGGACTAATTTTAACTCAAAACTGGTGGTCTTAGCATCTGAAAAAAAACCTAAGGAAAATAGGATCATTTCCTGCACAGTCATTATGTTGGTGGTCCTCTGGAACTGAAAAGAATTTGGAATCAGATGAGTTCTGCTCATCTGAGTCTGAACAATAGACCTCATCACCCTGATCCTCAACCAGTATCATCCAAACAGTGGATGGTCTAGATGACAGGATGGTGGTGGGATGGCCTGATTTGTGGTAAGTGCTCCATGAGCCATTAATACTAGCTGTGCTAGAGCCAATGGGGTTTGAGGCCAGGGCTTCCTGTGCCAGGAATATTGACCCCTAAGGCATCTGCATGTAACTGTGCCAAGAGATCCTACCCTACCAAAACAGAGAGAAGGGAATGCTTCAAAGCTGGTATTGTGGGGCTTTCAGGTAGTCTTGCCGAGGACCAGGACAGATTATGTCCAATTTCCCAGCTTATACTGGATTCACCATATCCCCCATCCCTGCTTCAAGTGCATTAATGCATGGGGAGTGGGAAATCTGGAGACTTATTATAGTTACCTGGAGTGAAGGGCTTCAATAGAAGTGCATCAAGGAGCTGCTGGCCTACTGCTTGTGCTTCCTGCCTTGCCCTCCTGTTTGGATTTTCAGCTCATTCAAAGTACCACTGACAAGCAGGTGATGTTTGTTGGAATCTCTCTGTTGTTGACACGGGATTTTGGTGGTGAGACCATCCTGCTATGCACACTGCTGCTGGGTCTGGAACAGTGGCAATATGGGTAGCACTAGCACTCAAATCTGCTTCTCAATAGCCTTTGCCAACTCAGGCTTTAGCTTTCAGGGTGTACCTTTGAAGCATTCCAGGCCAACCTTATGCTGGACTTACAGGAGTTTCTTTGGGTACCTTAGCAAGGGCTTGAGATGCACAACACACTTCTTCAGTGCCATCTATAAACATATCTAAGATCCCTACAATCTGATGAAGATGAACCTCAGGCTTTGTCATTTGTCTGTGCCACAGACTAGGTTTGAAGACATTAAATTGTCTTGCATCCTCCTTACTTAACATATCCTGAAAGAGAAAAAAAGGTATAGGTGCATCAAGAGATGCAGCAGGCTAATAGACCATAGCAATGGAGAGACACTGAGTTTCCTAGCAATCTTTGGCAGCCTAGCATCTAGATTCAAGCACTGCTGCTACAGTGATGTAGCACTGGCAAAAAAAGAAAAAAAACAGTCACTAGAATGTCAAAAACGCCAAACACTAGCAGTGCCATGAAGTATTAAGGTAGGTGTCAAAGAACAAAGAAAATAAGTGCTAAAGGCAGGTCTGAAGCACTTAGATAAACAGTTGCTGATGCCTAGAGAGAGAAACAGGGGTCAAAGCCCAGAGGCAAGCAATAAAATACTGACAAAACTCAGGAACTGAAGTGCTGCAGAAATATGCCACTGTACCCAGGACAAATACTGTAGAAATACTAAACCACCCAGCTTAGAAGCAGGGGTTGGTGCAACAGTCAGTGTGGCATGGCTGCTGCATGGAGGTCTTTTGCTGCTCAAAAAGGAACTGATTGGAATGTCTGAAAGGCAGCATTTATAATCAACATGGGGTGGTGTGCAAGAACCAGTAAAAAGCCTCGTTCACTCTCTACCTTGTTATTACTTTCTTGAAGGGTAAAACACCCCCAAATATCCTATGAATTGGGGTAATTCCACCAGACTTGCACTAAGAAGCTGAGACCAAGGAGTGAGAATCCTGCATAGATGGTAGCTTTAACAACTATGTCTTCACAAATATACAGGCTTGGAAGTCTTTTGTAATATATTACATAGGTTGCATTCTTGTATTCAATTTGAACACAATCAATAGCAGTTATCATGATCTGTACTCTATGTTTGGGAGTTGTAAAATTGCACAGAAAAAAAGCTACAAAGTTAGCTAAATACAAAAAGCAGGCTACCTGACTTGCAACTTTTTATTAATGGAAACTTACTCAATGAACATTACAAGGACATCATTAATTTTCTCTACCTAATAATTCTATCATCATTAACAATTCAAGTTAGAGAGATATTTAGATTATGCAATCCAATAATACATAAACAAGGCTTAGAGTGAAACTGAAATTTACTAATAGAGGATTGTGTGGCTTGTTCATGCTAAGGGAGACAAGAATTGTGCATAAAAGCGCTAATAACAGGTAGCTGACAAAAGGAAAAGATGGTTACTAACCTTTTGTAACTGTTGTTCTCTGAGATGCGTTGCTCATGTCCATTCCAGTCTAGGTGTGTGCACGCCCATGTGCATGGCTACTGGAATTTTTTTCCTCTTACCAGTATCCGTAGGGCTAGCCCAGGCGCCTTCTGCAGCCCCACGCTCATGCTCTGGTATAAGAGGTGCTGCCGGCCCTGTGAATCCTCAGTTCCTTCTTGCCTTCAATTCCAATGGTGGGGACAGTGGGTGGATCATGGAATAGACATGAGCAACACATCTTCAAGAATAACAGTTACAAAAGGTAAGTAACAGTCTTTTCTTCTTCGTGTGCTTGCTCATGTCGATTCCATTCTTGGTGACTCACAAGCAGTATCTCTGGAAGTGGGCTTGGAGTTCATGGATGTGCACTGCTCTGCCAAACCTGGCGTTGTCCTAGGCTTGACGGATGATGGCATAATGGGACACAGAACTAGTCAACTTGATATTCCAAAGGTGTTTCCTTGGGGACAACCCTTATCACCAACCCTTTGAGACAACCCAACCTTTGGAAACATCCAAGCTGTTCCCCTCACAATGGTCCATATGTGCCTCATGCTACTGGGACATATGCCAGCCTGCATGTACGTGGTTCACCATGCATGCTTAAAGCTTAGGTCTCTGCAGTCGTGGCTGGCCTCAGTGTATACCCTGACCAGACACATCTTGGACCTGAGCTGGAGGTTGAACCACAATCAGTGATGCCTTTCGAAGAGTTAGTCCCCTTGGTGTCCAATGCCTCAGACTTAGGATGGGTGCTTATGTCAACAACAACAATCTCAGCACCCAAGAGATCTGGTCATAGGAAGACCGTGACCTCCACGTAAACGTCAGGGAGCTCAAGGCAATACATCTGGCTTTCCAGGTGTTCCTCCATTATGCGGTGGGCAAAGTAGTCCAGATGCTAACAGACAACACTGCCACGATGTTCTACATCAACAGGCAAGGTGGAGCCTGCTTTTCAGCCCTGTGTCAAAAGGTGTTGCGCTTATGGAACTTTGCTGTATGAAACAATATCCACATCATGGCTTCCCATCTCCCAGGGACTAGGAATGCCTTAGCAGACCTTCTCAGCAGGTCATTCTTACCTCGTCACAAGTATGGAACTTCTGACTCTTGATATATTTGATGAGGCAGCACAGGTCTAAGATGGGCCTGAGGCTCCCCCCCCTTTGCCTTGGGGATGAGGAGTATCGAGAATATAAACCTTTCCCTTTCATGTTCGGAGGAACCTCCTCTACAGATCCTACCTTCCAAAGGTTTTCCACCTCCTGAATGAGTGCTCATGAGAGGGGTCCCTGAGGAGGGACAGGGAAGGAGGGTTGGGGAGTGAGGGGCAGAAAACTGCAGGGTGTAGCTTTCCAAAAGGATGTTGAAGACCCAATGGTCCGACGTAACTGGGCCCATGCAGGGAGGAAAAGTGAGATGTGGTTCAGGAATAAAGGGGGTGAATCCTGGAAAGAGACTGGAATACTGTCCTTGGGCACACCCTCAAAATGGCTTATGTTGCCCACTTGGGTGTCGCAAATGATCTGAGAACTGGAGGAGGTTGGGGCAGGGCAACTATGTTTAAAGCCATTATCCTTGTCTTTCCTCTTGTAGGGGCCAAAGTGTGGAGGGCCCTGGAATCTAGGCTGCTGCTGAGGAGGACGAAATTGCCTCCTTGAGGCCTGTGGTGTGTAAAGGCCCAGTGAATACAGAGTGTCTCTAGAGTCTTTCAGGCCATTGAACCTAGCATTAGTCTGTTCCCAGAAGCATGCATTGCCCACCCTTGAAGGTAAGGTCTTGAACAGATTGTTGCACTTCCTGGGACAAGCCTGACACCTGCAGTCATGAACATCTGTGCATTGACACTGCAGAAGCCATTGATCTTGCTGCCAAATCTGCTGCATCCAATGCTGCTTGTCGGGCAGGTCTGGCAACCAGCTTGCTCTCTTCCAGGATAGTGGCAAAGTCCTGTGCATGCTCGTGTGGCAATAAGTCTATGAATTTCACCAGGGAGTCCCAGATGTTATAATCGCACCTTCCTAGCCATGCCTGCTGGTTGGCCATTCTAAAGTGAAGGCTGGCTGTAGAGTAAATCTTTCTCTCAAATAGATCCAGGTTCTTGGAGTCTATTTTTTTGGGGTTGAAATCACTTGACCATGCCTGTCCTGCTCATTCACAGCAGCCACTGAGAATCCCAGGAGTGGGAGCAAGAAGAGGTACTCAAATCCCTCTTTGATGTTGGTGGCAAGGAAGGTGGTTTGCAACAGGATCTTAACCACCACCTTAAGCACCCCTTCGTGCACTGGTAGTATGACCCAGGCTGGTGCCACAGTAAATAGGTTCTTTGAGCTCCTCTGCCTCTAAACCTAAATTAGAAGCCAACTCTTTTGAGGAGTTCCCGGTGTGCCTGAAAATCATCCAACGGGATTGCGGGCCCCATGTTGGTGACTGTTTCATTGGGGGTCGACGAGGATGGATGGCAGTGCCAGGAGAGGAGGTGGCATCTTCTCTTTCTGCAGGAGGATGCAGTGTTCAGCTCTGATGCCAAATCTTGACCCTCTTCTGAGACTGTCGGTATCACCAAGCATTTACTTGACAACTGGTAGGAGTGGGGCCCCGTTGCCAAGGGGATTTCCTATGGGTTCCAGCATGGTCAATGGACTGGCCATTGACCCCGGCGCCAACCTGATGTTGAAGGTGCTGCACCAAACTCCTGTGCCTTTGAAGGCTGGTGTTAGCTGGTTCAGAGGATAGGTTCCCTTTTTGAGCCTGAGGAGGAGGATTTTTCTCCTGGAGAACAGGGAGGAGCAAACGGTACCAGGGAGCGGTGCTGCGAGGAAGGGGACCAGTGCTGGGAATCCTGGGATCAGTTATGTTCTGGCAAATGCCAATGGTGTTGTGAGTAGCGCAGTGTCAGGGAACAAGGCACTGGGGATCGATGCCAGGAGTCCTGTGCTTGGTGCTGTGCTGCCATGGATTGGTGCTGGGAGGGCGAGGATTGGTACTGGGGAGACAGAGATCGGTGTTGCTCTGTTGGAGGCGAGCTCCTTGGTGTGCGGGACTGAGAATACAATCTCTGGTGACTGGGGTTGTGGCTATATGGAGCGGCATCACGGATCAGGGGAGCGGCCTGTTCACTGCGGCAGTCCCATCGTGGGTTTCCCCTTAGACATAAGCACTTTTCCAGACTCTGGTGCTGGGGGATGCCTAGGTGTGAGGGGCAGTAGCTGTAGAGCCATCAGTGCTCTGGCAGCACCTCTGGCATTGATGGAACCACTAGCTGGAAGGGCCCCCTTCCACTACCCAGAATCGGGGTGGCTCCCTCATTGGCCTTGATACCCTAGGTGGCAAAGCCGATCCTTGCCCCCCCAGTGCGGGCAGCTGGCCTCATTTTCTTGTTCTTCTTAGGTGTACAGGAGAGACCTCTATCAGAGTGTTGTTTCTTCTGCCACTTCCTCGGTGATGGAGGAGTGGTGTCTAGAGGGGCCTACTGCCAGTGGCGCGCTCTGCAACAAAAGATGACGAGCTCAGCACCAAATTGGAACAGGGAGGCTCCAAGGCTGATCTCAGTGCTGCCTCCATGAGCAGGGTTTTCAGGCGGATCTCTCTATCCTTCTTCGTTCTTGGCCTAAAGCTCTTGCAAATTCTACACTTGTCCTTCCTGTGCATTTCCCCCAGGCACGTTAAACAGCTATCATGGGGGTCATTAAGCAGGAAGGGCTTGTGGCAGGTAGAACAGGATTTGAAGCCCGGAGAACAGGCATGCTCCACTTGCAGACAAGCGTCTCTAATGGGACCATCAGAACTTAACTAGTAACTATATAGAGAAACAAACAAAAGAAGAAAAATATATTACAGCAACTACGAGAACTCTGAGTACGTGATATCAAGAGAAAAAGGGTTCCAGTGACCATCACAGGTAGAAAGAAGGAACTGAGGGTTCGCAGGGCTGGCAGCGCCTCTTATACCAGAGCATGAGCGCAGGAATCCAGAGGGTGCCAGAGCCGGCCCTATGATACTGCTAAGGGGAAAAACATCCCAGTAGCTGTGCATGTGGGCTTGCACACACCTAGAATGCAATTGACATGAATGAGCACTAAAAGAACAACTGCAACTTTTTTCCCCATACATATTTAGGTATGGCAAGGGGAGGAGAACACAGGTTTTGATGGTAGTGTTAATTTTGGGATGGGGTGCATGAGAGTATTCTAAATGTTCAAGCAGCTGACAGAACTGAGATTTCATCTCATTAATGGTATTGGGGGCATTATATGTCCACTATGCAGCCAGCTAAGCTGCTGATAACATTAGCAATCTAATCTCTTTTAAATCATAGGCAAGGGAGGGGGGAAAAATGAGGAAGGAGGAACAAGCACAGCAACAATTCAGATTCTTTTGTTTTTTGCATTTCCAATTTAGAAATTTAAACTGAACCTTTTATTTTAAAAAATATTTTACGTTAAGTTTTATACTTTTCATTGCATATACAAATAGGAGTTGGGGCAGTATTTAATTTGGATGAGTGCAGTGGTGCTAGTAGGGTATTAACAGAATGACCTTTCTCTCTGAACTTTCTGTGACGGCTAGCCCCTTCACTGAATTCTGCGACAGGGAGGGAGCTCTCCACTAAGTGCTGCTTGGAAGAGCAATTCCATTTTTAACTTTTTTTAATCACTGTGACTAAAGAACATTTACATCAGACCGTGATTAGCAGTATTCTGAGCAGTTGTTTTATAGAATAGTGTCTATAGAATGTAGACAACAAAACTGACTGTAACTATCCCATGTAAGTGCCCTTTGCACTTTCACTACTGGATGAAAGGTATGCTTGATACATACATGGTATAGTAGAACGTCAGAGTTACAAACACCAGAGTTACGAACTGACCATTCAACCACACACCTCATTTGGAACCGGAAGTACGCAATCAGGCAGCAGCAGAGACCAAAAAAAAAAAAAAAAAAAAAGCAAATACAGTATGGTACTGGTATAAACCTAAACTACTAAAAAAATAAAAGGAAAGCAGCATTTTTCTTCTGCATAGTAAAGTTTCAAAGCTGTATTAAGTCACTGTTCAGTTGTAAACTTTTGAAAGAACCACCATAATGTTCTGTTCAGAGTTACAAACAATCTCCATTCCCGAGGTGTTTGTAATTCTGAGGTTCTACTTGTATAAAACTGGCACAAGAACCAGTTGGTAGAAGAACATGCTGATTTGTGAGAGTTTCAATGAGTTAGGAAACAAAGTCCCACTGAAAGTCATTTTTACCCCTAGCTTCAACTGACTTCCAGTGGCAGTTAGGTACCTGACTGACATCTGTTCCGTTGAAAACCTCCCCCTAAATCGTCTTGTAAATAAGAAGCTGAGTGGATGCATTTCCATTTTCTGTCCGGTTTCAGCTAAGAATCAGTCAACAGACTTAAAAAAAATCTTATTCTAATTCATTTTTTATTTTCAAACTTATGGAATATGTCATTTCGATATAAAATTGTTGTTTGAAGTTAATTTAATTTACATTAGTGGACAGTTCAGAAAGGGACTACTAATAGATATTTTGAACTACTATTTTCTTAACCAAACAATTTCAAGGTTAAGCTAAGTTCAAGAGATTAAGCTAAGTCCTGAAAATCAGTGTCTTTAGAGCCAAATGAGTGCAAAGAAATGTATGCATAACATTGAATTTCGTTCAGTTGTTTTAACAGGCTCACAAAACAGAACATTAAAACAGAAAGATAAAATTAATGCTAATAATTTTTTCCTTTTGGTTTGGTCCTTCACTTATTGGAGGTTGATAAGAGAAACAATACTGCTATAAAAACACTAATTGCTCTTTTACATTTTATTTAGAATTTCTTGCATCTCAGGTAAGTTTCTTCAGTTCCGTTTGCTTTTTAGCTTTCCTTTTCACTGTATATTCACAGTAGCTCAAAAACTTTAAATCAGTTCATAGCCTCGCACATAAGAGCTTGTAGTTCACTATAAACTTTTTAACATGTTCAAAAAAGATAAAATACTACAATAAGGTCAGTCATCTGCATCTGTAGGTTATTCTCAGCTTTTACCTTGCTGTCTCTGGAAGCAGTAGCACCACTCGTTATTTGATATCAAACTGTCCTTGTACGTGTCACAAGAATTGAAGAATGCCTTGGTGCACTGTTCATTCTTGTCAAGGTAAATGCTTCCAAGCTCTGACTGGTCTAACAGCAGGTCATAGTTCGTATCAAGTCTGTTAAACATCCAGCCCAGGGAGTCCTTGCAAATTGGCAAAATACTGGTATCAAATCCTAAGAGGTAAAATATAAAGTAATCAGGTAACAGTAAAAGACATAGCTGGTGTGAAGCTCAGCCAAGAAAAGAAAGTGCTATATCATGGATATGACTTTACTGGAATAGACACAGTACATACATAGTGAAAATTATTGATAGCCTGTGTATAAATAATATTTAAACTTTATAAAAACATCAATATCATTGATTAAAAATTAGCTCACCCCATCATGCTCAAAGCATTAAAAAAATATGACCCCTTTCCCCCAAATTTTATACATGAAACACATATTGTAGAATAATAAATGATCTACAGTGATTCTCGAGGGATTTTAATGACATCATATATCACGGGAAAGAAGCTCAAGTGTTCTGTGAATATCAGGAAAAGGGAATAAATTCAGTAGATCTCACTGCAACCCATGTGTTGCTTCCTGTGATAATGCATTAAACACTTTAAAAGGTGATTCTCGTCCTTAGCAATACTTTAAAATTATAACTTATCAATAGCATGCACTAACAAGATTGTTCAAAAAGAACCCCAAACAATTTATTCCTTCCTCCCATAGAGTCACTTTTCCCGCTCCAGGACCCAGGGACAGGCCATATCAGAGAAATACACAGGGATTTACCTGGTTGTTTCTTGAGCTTTCTCTGTCTCTACCTCTTCCCCTTATGAGAAATCTCTGTATGACTATTGTTGGCAAGTCTGAGGGTGAACATTTAAGACCTTCCATGACTGACTTTTGAAGGGGGCTTTGGGGAAATAATGGCACTTTCCTTTATGTGACATCAGACCTTTTGATTTAAGAGTATTTTTTTTCTTGGAAATAGTCCATCTAATAATAGCCTTTCAGCAATAGCATTGCCATGTGCTTTTCTATGACTAGACAAAATTGAGGTTGTTAATATATAAACAAAGCCCATCTACAAAATCTCAAGTGCTTGTGAGGAAAAGCTAAAAAATTATACCCATATATAGAGAGAGAGTACAGAAAACAATATGCTAAAAATGCAGTTCTTTGGTCAAAAGTAATTTACATTGTTTCTAAAACTGGAGTTCCAACATACTCCAACATTCCCTCCCATCAGCATAGGTAGTGTCTATACTGAAATGTTACAGCGCATCTGCAGAGGCACAGCTGTAACTTTTTAAGTGTAGACAAGCCCCAAATTGGCAGGGTCTGATGAAATACATCCTAGAATGCTTAAGGAACTGGCTGAAGAGATCTCTGAGCCATGAGTCTTTGAAAACTTGTGGAGGACAGGAGAGATCCCAGAGGACTGGAAAAGGGCAAATATAGTACCTATCTATAAAAAGGAGAATAAGAACAACCCAGGGAATTATAGACCAGTCATCTTAATTTGAGTAACTTCAGGTGATAAGTAACAGTCAACATGTATTTGTCAAGAACTAATCATAACAAACAAACCTAATATCTTTCTTTGACAGGGTAACAAGCCTTGTGGATGGGGAGAAGCAGCAGCTGTGATATATCTCAACTTTAGTAAGGCTGTTTCACATGACCTTCTCATAAACAAACTAGGGAAATACAGCCTAGACAAACCTAGTAGAAGGTGGTTGCACAACTGGTTGGGTGACTACATAACCACTCAGAGTATTTATCAGTGGTTCACTCTCAAGCTGGAAGGACATATTGAGTGGGATCCCATTGGTATCTGTCCTGGGTCTAGTTCTGTTCAATATCTTCATAAAGGATTTGGATAATGGCATAGAAAGGACACTTATAAAACATGTGGATGATACCAAGATAGGATAGGTTACAAGTGCTTTAGAGGACAGGATTAGAATTCAAAATCATCTTGACAAACTGGAGAAATGGTCTGAAATGAATGGGATGAAATTCAATATGGACAAATGCAAAGTATTACACTTAGGAAGGAGTAAGCAACTGCACAAATAAAAAGTGACTGCCAACAAAGTGCTGCAGAAAAGGATTTGGAATTCTAGTGGATAAACTAAAATAAGTAACAAATGTAATACTGTTACAGAAAAAGAGATCATTCAGGGATGTATTAGCAGGAAGGTTGTAAGCAAGACATAAGTAATTCTTCCACTCTACTCAGTACTGATAAGGACTCAAATTGAGTATTATGTCCACTACTGGGCACCATGCTTTGTGAAAGATGTGGACAAATTGGAGAAAGTCCAGAGGACCTCAACAAAAATGATTACAGGCCTAGAAAACATGACCTATGAGGGAAGATTGAAAAAACTGGGTTTCATCTGGAGAGAAGACTGAAGGGCAACATGGTAACATTTTCAAGTACATTAAACAGGGTTACTTACCAGTAATTGTTCTTCGAGATGTGTTGCAAATATTCATTCCAATATAAGTGAGTGCACGCCAGCTTGCACAGTTCCCGGAACTTTTTTCCCCTTAGGAGACCCCGTAGGGTCGGCTCTAAGTGCCCCCTGGAGTGCCGCACTCATGCCGTGGTACGTGAGGCACTGCCGACCCCACGGCCCTTCAGTCCCTTCCTTCTGCCAACTCCGACAGCGGGGATGGAGGGTGGGTGTGGAATGGATATGAGCAACACATCTCGAAGAACAACAGTTACTGGTAAGTAACCCTGTTTTCTACTTCGAGTGATTGCTCATATCCATTCCAATATAGGTGATTAAAAAGCAATACCTCAGAGGTGGATAGGAGTTACCGGTGAACTGCCCTTGGCACGGCTGTGCTGCAGCCGGTGTCCACTCTCGCCTGCTGAACAATGGTATAGTGGGACGTGAAGGTGTGCACCGACAACCAGGAGGCAGCTCTGCTGATGTTCTGCAGGGGCACTCTCTCCAGGGAGGCCGCTGAGGAGGCCTGAGCTCTGGTTGAGGGCGCTGTGATGACACCCAGAAGCGGCACATTCGCCTGCTCATAGCGGCACTTGATGCAGGATGTCCTCCATGTGGAGATACACTGGGTGGAGAAAGGCGATCTTTTCATCCAGTCCGCCACTGCAACGAAGAGCTGCATTGATTTCCGGAGCGGCTTTGTACGCTCGACATAGAAGGCCAGCTTGTCCCACGTCGAGCCAATGCCATCTCCCTTCCTCTTCCAAACCGTGTGGTTTGGGAAACACGGGGAGAATATCTTGGTTACAATGAAATTGGGAAACCACCTTGGCAGGAAGGCCGGGTGCGGCCTCAACTGCACCTTATCTTATAGAACACTGTATAAGGGGGCTCTGAGGTCAAGGCCCTAATTTCGGAGACCCCCCGGCTGAGGTAATGACCAACAGGAAGGGTATCTTCCATGAAAGCATGAGCCGAGGGCATGAAGCCATGGGTTCAAAAAGGGGGCCCCATGAGTCTCGAGAGGACCAGATTGAGATCCCAAGGAGGCACCGGGTCACAGACCGGCAGATAAGCCTCTCCACCCACTTGAGGAAACTGACTGGCATGGAATGGGAGAACAGGGAGTTCCCGTCTAGTGGCTGATGGAAGGCTGAATGGCTGCCAAATGAACCTTCAACAAGGTCAGTGCCATATCCTGGAGCCTTAACCGGAGCAGGTACTCCAGGATCGCCTACTGAGGTGAGAGGCTGGGTGGAATGCCCCGGGACTCTGCCCAAGAGGAAAATTGACATCTCTTAGGCCGATACACAACCTGTGTAAAAGATTTCCTGCTGCCCAGCAGGAGGTGCTGGACCAACACCGGACAGGGTCTCACTCCCTCCATCGTCCACAGGGCCTCCAGGGCATGAGATGCAGGGAGTCCTGGTCCGGGTGCAACAGGTGACCATGGTCCTGGGAGAGAAGGTCGTGCCGCCTAGGGAGCTCCATGGGCAGAGCAATCGAGAGGTCCAGCAGCATGCTGAACCAGCGCTGTCTCAGCCAGGCCAAAGTGATAAGTGAGATGCCCGCCCTATTCCTCTTGGTTTCCAGTAGGACTTTGGGTAGGAGCGGAATGGGCGGGAGCGCATACGTGAGGGTCCCCGCCCAGTTGGTGAGGAACGTGTCGGAAATCAACCCAATCTCACCTGGAGTGAGCAGAACCTTGGGCACTTCGTGTTCCAGGCTGACCCGAATAGATCCCATTGGGGAACACCCCACTTTCATAGGGTCATAGCCAACACCTCCAGGTGCCACGACCAGTCATGGCAGGGTCAAAACGCCCTGCAGAGGTGATTAGACTCGTCATTCCTCACTCCCGGGAGGTGAGAGGCAGTCAAGTGGGAGTCATGCCTCATGGCAAAGTCCCACAGATGGGCTGCTTCCTCGCAGAAAGGCAATGAGTGCGCTCCTTCCTGCCTGTTTATATAAATCTAGCTGCTGTGCTGTTCGTCAGCACCTGCACCACCCTGCCTGTCAGGAACTGGAGGAACGTCCTGCATGCTAGGCGAATAGCCCTTAGCTCCTTCACGTTTATGTGCAGGCACCTGTCCCCCCCCAACCAGAGACCTTGTGACTCAGGTTGGCTGATGTGGACCTTCCGTCCCACATCTGAGGTGTCGGAGATTAGGGTGACTGATGGAACCAGTTCCCTGAATGGGATGCCCTTCAACATTGCCCTGGGTGATCTCCACCAGCCTCAGGAGGCTAGGATGGGCGGAGGAACTGTGACCACCCAGTCAGTAGGTGTCTGGTCGGCACGTATACCGAGGCCGACCATTACGTGCGGGCCACTATGTGGCCTAACAGCTCTAGGTGGCGCCTGGCTGTTGTCATGAGTCATTGATGCAGCTGGGAGATGATAGAGACTCTAGCCTCGAGACATGGCAGAGGAAGGGAAGCATCCAGGGAGCCCCCAATGAATTCTATGCATCACACGGGGGTTGTGTTCGCTTCTGCTTGTTTAGGAGCAGACCCAGGCTGCTGCATGTGGAAGGAGAGAAGGTTATGCCCTCCTGCACTTGGAACCTGGACCTGCCCTGATCAGCCAATCGTCCAAGTAAGGGAAGATTTGCACATCCTCTTGCCTCTGGTGGGCCGCCACTACAGTCATGCATATGTTGAACACCCCTGGAGCCGAAGACAGGCCAAAGAGCAGGGCTGAAAATAGGTAGTGGGAGCCAGCCACTGTGAAGCAGAGGAAGCTCCTCTGGCTGGGGAGGAGGGACCCACGAAAGTATGCTCCCTTGAGGTCGAGGGGTGCATACCAGTCTCCTGGATCCCTGGAAGGGATTATGGAGGCTAGGGAAACCCTGCGAAACCCCAGTCATTTGACATGTTTGTTTAGATGCCGCAGGTCTAGTATGGGTCTCAGACCCCCCATTCCCTTGGTGAGCCATAACCACCGTTCCTATGTTGAAGAGGGTGTCCACCTCCTACAAGAGGAGTTGCTCGTAAGGGGGGGTACAGTGTAGCCCCCCGAGACTATTCCGAGGACCCAACGGTCCAACGTAATCCTTGCCCATACGGGGTAGAAGGCCTTAACTTGTTTAGGACAGGGCGGGGTGGGTCCAGGAGAGCCGTAGAGCGTCACCCTTGAGTGCACCATCAAAACTGTCTCCTATGATTGCCCGACCCCCTGGGGGGCTGAGGACGAGCTGGGCGGGCTGATTCCGTCCTCTAAATCCCCTAATTCTGTCCCTCTTTTGTAGGGTTGAAAGGGCCTAGGCAAAGGTCTTGGTTGCTGCTGTACCTGGGGCCATGACCGCCACTTGGGAGTCTGAGGCGCGTACTGGCCCAGGGCGAACCGTGGCCCTGGAGTCCCTCTGACCAAGCTGCCTCACATCGGTCTGATTGGAGAAGAGGGCTGACACATAGAGTGAGGTCCTGGCTTAAATTGCTGCACCTCCTGGGACAGGCATGAGGGTTGCAGCCACGAGCACCTCCTTGTGGAAAAAGGCAGAGGCGATAGCCTTACCCACCGAGTCAGCAGTGTCACTGGTCATTTGGAGCGCTGCCCTAGCCACCGTGATTCCTTCATTCAGGATTGTGGTGAAGTCTGTGGCCTGGCCCTGGGGCAGGGCCTCAGCAATCGCCTGAGGGAGTCCCACTATTTAAAATTACATCTCCCGAGGAGGGCCTGATGGTTGGCAGTTCTGCACTGCAGGGCTGCCATGGAATACATTTTTCTCCCAAACAAATCCCAACCTTTTATTGTCTTTGTTTTTGGGAATGGAACCAGGCAGACCTTGCCTGTCCTGCAGATTGCCTGTGTCTACCACCAGGGTTCCCAAGGCCGGGTGAGTGAACAGATACTCGAACCCTTAGGCCGGCCATAACACTTTTTCCAGCCACCTCTACGTAGGGGTGACCGAGGAAGGGGTTGCCACAGGCCTTAATTTTGAGGACCCTATTGTGGACTGGTAGGGCCACCCTCGCTGGGGCAGCCACCACCAGCACATTAAAGAGGGTATCAGCCTCCACTAGCTCTTGACCTCCAGTCCTGAGTTAGAAGTCACCCTCTCAAGCAGTCCCTGGTGCGCCCTGAAACCCTTTAGTGGCGCAATGTGGTCCTGTGAGACTGTCTTGTCCAGGGAGGGGGAAGAGGACTGCCTAGGGACATCCTGCGGGTGCTCCCCTGCCTGCCGAAGGGACCATAGAGGGGCCCTCCGTGAGGTCCAACTCCTCACCAAAGGAGCAGTATCTATGGGCCTTCTCCTGTGTGGGGGCACGGACTGCACCCCTACTGACAGGGTGGATTGGGGTCCTGGTCCCATCTAGATGCCCCGTGGGGCCCAATAAGGCCATTGTCCCAGGGGCCAAACCGGGGCTGACTGTGCCACCAGCTTTGACGCCTTGTGGGGGCATTGGCTGTCCTGACGACTGTTCCCCCTGTGTGACCCCGAGCCACTAGACGGGTGGCGCTGTGGCCGTCCTTGGCCCTGGGTGCTGTGCCGTGCCGGGACCGACTTCTCGCCGCCTCCGATGTGGAGGATGATGAGGACCGCCGTTGACGCGGGCCATGCCCATGGACGGAGGCACACTGCGAAGAGCTCTCAATACCGGAGCCTTGGTACCGAGGGTGTCAGCGGCGCCGCTTACCCCTCATTGATGGAGACCAGTGCCGCTCCACAATCCACGGTGCTGAGCCTAACTCCGGCGACTAGGTTTCGCGTCAGGGCCTGCACGGTGCGGGGTCCTCGAAAGGCGACTGGAATTCCGCACCACCTCGGTGCAGCGAACCCCTCAACGCCGAGGCGTCCGACGATGACCGGGGTTCTGCGCTGCCTTGGTGCGGACGAACTCCTCGGTGCTGGAGCTCTGGAGCAGGAGCCTGAGCGGCGCCTGGCGGACCTTGACTGGTGCCGCCTCTTAGCGTGCGCTGTCTCCGGTACCGGGGACCAACGTTGGCACTGAGAGGGAGACTCCGCATCCAGTGTCGAAGTAGGCCAGCTTACCGATGCTGACCTGGAGCGACTGCTGGGGGAGCGTCCTCGCTCTACCCCTGGTGGCTGTCAGGCGGGAGATCTTCCTCCCCGTACTGGGGATCTCCACTGCCCTTCGGGGGACCTACGTGGGCTTGCCCCGGGACACCGGCCCTTTCTCCCTCGGGGGGGGGGGGGGGAGTGGCATAAGCAGGACAACAAGGCTCTTGCCGCCTGAGAACCTCCGGTGTCGACGGCGTTGGCAGGGGCACTCTCCCACTCCCAGGAGTCGGGGGAGGCTCCCTGCTCAGAGATGCAGGCGCTGGAGAGGACTCGATGGGCAGTGGCTGGTGCATCTCCGCCCTCGATCCTGCCTGTACCCACGGCGCAGGGGAGTGTCCGCGCTCCACGCTCTCTCATCTTCGTTGGCACCGCTGCTCGGTGCTGAGTTGAGTCTGGTGCCAGTGGTGCCCTCTGCACTCAGATGACGCTCGGTGCCAAGGTGGAGCGGGATGGCTCAGACACTGGGCGGAGTGCTCCTCCATAAGAGCAAGGCTTTTAACCTAATCTCTCTGTCCTTCTGAGCCCATGGTTAAAAGCCCTGAATCTTTCACTTGTCTTTCCTGTTTGCTCTCTCCTCAGGCACTTAAGGTACCGATCGTGGGGGTGGCTAAACCCAGGCAGCCCAGCCACTCCAAGTCCCCGAGGGACGTCTTATCTAACTGCACTACTTAACAACTACTTGTTAACTAAGTTAACTAAAGTACTTCGAACAACAAAGGGGAATGGCACTTGCAGACAGCAAAGCTAGTTTCATGCAACCATCATGAAAGAAGGAACTGAGGGGCCGTGGGGTTGGCAGTGCCTTATGTACCGTGGCATGTGCGCGGCACTCCAGGGGGCACTAGAGCCGACCCTACGGGGTCTGCTAAGGGGAAAAAAGTTCCAGAAACCGTGCACGCTGGCGTGCACTCACCTATATTGGAATGGACATGAGCAATCACTCGAAGTAGAAAAGGTTGTTACAAGGAAGAGGGAAATAAATTGTTCTTGTTAACCTCTGAGAATAGGACAGAGGCAATTAGTCTAAATTGCAGCAAGGGCGGTTTAGGTTGAATATTAGGAAAAAATTTCCTAAGTAAGGGTAGTTAAGCATTGGAACAAATCGCCTAGGGAGATTGAGGAATCTCCATCACGGAAATTTTTAAGAACAGGTTAGACAAACACCTGCCAGGGACGGTCTAGATAATATTCAGCCCTGCCTCGATGCAGGGGACTGGACAAGATGACCTACTGACGTCCCTTCTAGTCCTACATGTCTATGTTTCTATAATTGGCAAGTGGCAGACACCAAGATTTTGTTGACTTAGTGTACCCTGCGCTACATACTAGCGCAACATACATCATTTGAAAGATTATTATATGTACTTTAAGATGAGGTATGATGTGGAGCTGTCATACAGTGCCAGTATCATAAGAAACAGGGGATAAACAATGACACTATCAACACATTAAAATTACCACTTTGAAATATTTCCTTTTCTTTCTGTTAGTTTAATGACTATCTATTCTTTAAAGACATAAAACTGGATTTCTTTGTGAACTCAAAGCATCATAAAAACAATCAAAAGGGTAAAACTAAACTAATGATAAATTTGTACAGGTATCATTGAAATTCAGTAGCGCCAGTGACAGCTCTAGTCAACATCATCATGCTCTTCAAAACTGTCTTCACATGGTGGGAGTTTGGCCAGCAATTTGTCCCCTTAGATGGCTAGATTGAGGCACAAGCAATCAGGTCTCTGGGGATCTACTTGTCTTTCTCACTTTGGCCATAGAGCACTGCTGCCAACTTTCTGGCTGCAGAAATTGTAGCTCGTCCATCACTCTTTCCCAATCTCAAGTGTATGTTCCCTTGGTTTTGGCACAGATTCTCTTCCAATACTAAATTAGCATGATACAGTGTCACATCTTGTTAATGAGTGTACAGACAGAAGTATGTTGCAAAAGTCAAGAGTGAGCATGTCACAATTTGCATGCAAAGATGTGAAGCAATTCTTGTTTGTTGTGCTGAAAATAGTGCCTGTTTCAATCTACATATTATCTGTGTGTTCCATTTTTGGACAGTAATGAACAGCAAAGACCAGAACATCTGTATCAAGTGACCTAATTACTATGATTCCTTTGACACCAAAAGCCATATTGGCATAAATGCTGAAGCATCCATGTGCACATTTCTTTTTGAGTACTGTATAAGTCTTGGGCTTCTTAAAACCTCTGCTGGAGATGGATTTTGCTACTTCACCATTTGAAAAGCATCCAGCAAGATGGTGTTTCTGCTGGGTGTGCTCCTACACACCGAGGTTCATTTTGAACCATATATTCAGAGGAATTTTACAAGTGACTGCTTGTTGGATGCCATGTTTAGAATTTTTTTCTCTGGCGGCACAGGATGACCGCCTGGTATTTCTTTGCATCTAACCTTAGAACGTATCAAGTGCTGTCTTTCTGCAGTTTTCACTGAGTTGTCACATCTGTCAAAGACTTCGATTACAGAATTAATCTGGTCAAATCCTTTTAGGACATGCCTCAAGTACTCAGCAGCCAATTCATCAAATGTGTGGAATTTGTCTCCAGACATCATTTGTACAACAGCCATGGCATCTCTGATATACACATGGTTTCTTTGTGCAAGCTCTTAGCTCATGGATTCTTTCAGCTTAACCTTCCAGCTGATGTTCTAATTTAGCTTTGTTGGTTCTTCTCACTGGAAGAGGGACATGGCAAAGATCCTATTGGGTGATTAAGAACAGATGCCATTGAAATACCATCTCTGCATCTCACTAAGGACAGTGCTCTGAGGAAAAAAAATTCTGGACTGATAGCTGTTGTGTTGTCCCTCCCTTGTCAGACTTAAATGTCATCTTCTTTGCCATGTCAGCAAATATTTTGATTCTAGATTTCTTGACTGGGCTGAAGCAGCTGTGTGTCCAATCAGAATCAAGTGCAACTCTCACAAATCTCTCCAGTGTTCTTCAGCATCATCTGCTATTTTCAGTAGAGATTCTTGTACATCTGTTATATGCAGCTCAGTAGATATCTTGATAAGCACCTTTGGATGTGATTCAGGGTCAAATATTACAGCTCTGTAACATGCTCGTCATCCCTCCTCACTGCAGAGGCATAGACTTGTTTGAGGGCTTTGTCTTCACTATTTCATGTTGTTAGGTCACTTCTTTCTCTCATGTTCGTAATATGAAGCTGTGTATTGTCATCTCTAATAGTAACACTGGACCTGTGCACAAGAGCCACTGAATTAAAAAGCTAGTTTCAAGAATATTTCAAAGGCTAGTAATACATGCATAGGTAAATACAAATTAAAACCTTCTACCAGTCAGAACAGATGCTACATTGTATGTACGAAAGCTTACAAATGGAGAATTTCTGCATTACATTAGGAATTCACGTACATTTATATCTACCCATTATGCAGTACAAACAATAGCACACAATCTACTGCCACTAGTGAACAACCTTCAGTGAGAGACTGATCTGGTCAGCAAATTTCAATTGAGAATACAGAAAACTTATCATTTGTGAGATATTTTGACAATTAAGAATATGAGATGTGAAAACATTTCACATCAGTATATTACAAAATGTTGATATTCACTATTTTTGCCACATACTAAACAGCTTCATCATTTCAAGAGGAAAAAACCCTTGCCCATGCAAACCCAATAAAAATCTTTTAATACATTTGGAGTTTTGACTGATAAACATCATGTTTATGTGTTGAAATTCACTTAAACAGTAAAAACTGTGCTCATACTCATGGAGTTTCTGGAACTGTGCAAAAAGAGCTCCTTCTCATTTTGGGTTCCATTGTTTCACCTTGCCCAGAGACTTACAGCACCACTTGACAACTCCACATCATACCTGATCAAAACATACACAAAACAAGATTTCAAATGATATATGATGTGGGCATGTGTAGGGTAGGTATATTAAACTCCAAAAAATATGGCCCTTTTGACACAATTGCTGCATGCTTATAAGGCATGCAAGTTTCAAGGAATGGTATAATTCAGGTTGATCATAAAGTAAGGTCAATTTCAGATCTTCCTTAATTTAAATAGAACAACAAAAATCAGAGATATGCACTGTGGCTTTGATGTCAAAATTTGTCCCTAATCAGAGGTAACTTTATATTTGTTTCCTGTAAAGCATACCTAAGGCTCCAATCCTACAACCTCAAATTGACTAAAGATGCTCTTACACAAGTAGTCCCACTGGGCTTTGCAAGATCAGGACTTAAGTGCCTAAATGGACAATAGGGATAGTAGATTTACTATTTTGAGAAGCTTGTTGTGGAATCCATTGTAAAATACTTAACTGGAATGAACATGTTGTTCTTTGTATTACACTTACACTATAGAGATTTGGCTAAAATCGAAGATTTAATGTATTGAACATTTCTTCTCACAATACATTGTATGTTCCTGAACACAAAATATGAATGTAGAACTGCATCTGCTATCAGGTAGTTTATTAAGAAGCTAGTGTACTGCATATTCTAAATCTCCCTAACTGTATTTGTTCAGAGGCAAAAACTTATTTTGCCTTCATTCTCATTAGCACAATGTTTAAGTGCACTATGGAACAATGTATAGCTATAAAGACTCAATCTTCATTAGAAAACTTAAAATGTGGAATATGAATGCTAGAATGATAAACAGATTTTCCACCCAATATTGAGTACTCTATTGTGTGTAATATTGTGTGTGTAAATGCACATGCTATTTCTGTAGAGTAACATTTTAGGAGAGGAACTGAAGAATGCTGATGTGACCAAAACTGAAGGGGGAATTTATACAGGTAAAATATACTCAAATTGAAATCTGTCTCGGATGCTGAGGTTAACATCCTTACTCACTGTTAAACGAGTCAATAACATCACTTTTTAAAGGGAATTCTCCATCTTTTATCCTTAGAATCTTGTAAAAGAAAGCTGCCTTTTCACTTCTCTTTGCTTTTATTTTGTAGATGGTTTAAAATACATACATTTAAATGACATCAGAATTCTTTTAAAATATAACTCCAAGTCATATGTTCCATAGAAAATGTATTTGTGTTGCAGGTAATTATGCCCGGTCGGTGAAATACATGCTACTTAGGAAGCTCAATCTTGCTCCCACGGAAGTTCTAATGACTTTTATGGGAGAAGGACTGAGCCTTAAAGGTGCCACAATAACTATACGTAGTGTGTGTTTCTACACTGAAAAGACATTGTTAGAATCCAAGATGATCTTTTCCTCAGTTATTTTTATTTCACTATATTTAATTTACAGATAAAGCCATGATGTTTCTAAATGCCAGCCCTGTAAACTCAGTTTGGGATTGGAGTCTTAAAATGGGTTCTTTCGTTTTTGTACATCCCTATTATAAGTCTCTCAAGCCACATTTTGCCTCAACTATAGAAGTGGAATGCTTTTGCCTTCAAATGATGTCCTCTTTGACACCAGTTTAACCCTAATGCTTTGTTTTGGTTTGCACAGGTGTAACTGATCAGATACAAGCAGGTAATTCTGCTGGTAATGCACAAGAGAGAGAAATGCTCTCTTAACTATTCTGGCTCTGCAATGTAAAAGAGGAGTAAAAAGTAGCAAAAATGTATTTTTGCCACTAAAGTAATCAAATGCGACTCTGAAAACACAAAGAGCTATCTAAGACCATTTTATACAGGCATTTTTCAGGGAAGATCTACTTTTTAAATTGAAGCCATTTCATTCTTCTCCTTAACACTCTTCTTCTTCCATGATGCCTACAAAAATGGTTTGCTATGATTGCTGCTTAATGTTGCCCAGTATTGCCTCATTGTTTCCTTGTGCTCCCCGTCTGTCTGTCTTCCTTCATCAATTACTTCTTGTTTTATACTGTAATTGTAGGCTGCTTAGAACAGGGACCATCATTTTGCTATGTGATTCTATAGTGCCTAGCAAAGTGGGGCCTTGATCATGGTTGGGGCTAGATGCTACCACAATACGAATCATAATAATCAACTTGGGATATTGGAGGGGTGGGTGAGGTATAACCACAGTGGGCAAATAATGAAAAATTATTAAATATTTTAGTTTTAAAACATTTATGAAATGTCAAAAATTTGACAAATATTGTTTGACCCACATTAATTATGATCCTGACCACTTAGAGTGGCTTTCCTATTTTATTAGGTTTTTGGAAGACTTTATAGTTCTATCATTTTTTTCCTGTAATAGGTATTTCAGCTAGGGATGGACACCCAGTGTGATATTCAGATTTTGAAGCTATTTGGAACCTTAAACTATTAATCCCCTAGGACTCACTCCCCAAAACACTAATATCTCACCACAACTGCTCCTGCTTCCACTACAGGGATGCCTCGCTGGCTCTGCATTTGAGATCCTTCTTCAGCCCTTTTGTTGCTAAAGGTTTTCTGTCCACAGTGAAAGCCTGACATGAAAGAAAACGTTTCTAGTCTTGGATCTGTGTGTATCCATGTGAGAGGGAAGTGGTGATTTCTTCGGCCTAAATTAACTTTCCGAAGTTAGGCTGACAGCAGCCCCACAAAATCCACGACAGCTGCTGAGAGGGAACAACCTCTAGGTGCCACTGAACAATGAGGAGGTCATGGGTGTTATGTGGCTCTATTAAAATGTCAGACCAGATGGGAAGTTGAGATCAAAGCCAACAGTAACCCCCACCAAAAGACATCAAAAAATGAATCTTGAGGCCAACTGAGAGAGCACGGGAGAGAAGAGCTCCAGAGTGAGGGAGTCCTGTGAGACAGTTCATTGGAGGATGGATCACTTTAATACTTGGGACTCAAAACTTTCAGATTAGTATTTGAAAAAAATGCTGGAAAGGCTCAAATTTAAACCATTAAAAAGACATTAGTTGCACATCACTAGCATCTAATCTCCCTTTAAGTAGGTTCCAAATGTCTAAAAGTTACAGACTTCTACCACATTTTCTCAACAGACCAAGAGGAACTAAAACTGCTTAGTTGTATTTCACTGGATTTCTCCTAACCTCCTCCCAATCCTCTCCCAAAGAAGCAAACACACAGACTATACTGAAAGATTTTTATGCTTGATACATTTATAAAGGTCTCAAGACTGTATAAATTATTAAATCACAAATGAATTTACACTATACTTCCTGTCTCAAAATAGTTCTTCCATCATTCTTCCTTGATTATGTCTCTCACAAATTTGCCAACTGATTGCATCACAGATTCAAGTTCTTCCCAACTTTTGTCATTTTTTCTTTGAAGCTTTTAAGTACAAAATGTGCTTTTATTGGTGATTTCTCAATGCATATGTGGGTATAGATGGAGTTTAGAAAGAGACAGTTTGTGGTTCATGCTTGAATTGAACATCACAAAAGTATTAAAGAGAAGATATTAAAAAGTACTGGAATAAAATGAGTAATAAAATAAGTACATTTGGGCACCAAGAAATATATATTTACTATATTTCTCTAATTTAAGATATAATAGATATACAGTTGAATATTGAAATATACCACTTGCAATGATGTTTTATGATGCAGTGGATTTTAGAAAATCTAACCATACACCATAAGAGATACTTCAGGCTATTTCAAAATTAGGCCATTTCCTATCAGAAAATTGTAGGGCCTATTCCCAGTCTCAGAGATAAGATGGACCAGAATTTTAGCTGTTATAATGTAGCATATTTATTACAGGAAGATTTGGCAAATTTAAATCTTCCAGTCAGGGCCAGTTTCTGTCATCCTTTATAGTACCCTATAACTCTGTTATCTTATTGATTCTGTGGGGTCACTCTGATTCCCTTCTCTAGCTAGTTCAGTCCAATTTCAGGCCCAATGGCAAGCTCTGCAAACCAGGCTCGATTATGATTGGTCATTTAGGAGAGGCAATTTCTGTTTCATTAGGTGTGGGCTTTTGTGAGAATCTGGGTGGGTTTGGGAGAGGGGTTTTTTCCTGCAATGTTTTTCTTCCTGAATGATTGTTTTATGAGAGGGGTGTTTCCTGTTTTATTTGTAATTGTTATGGACTCTGTTTTTAATTAATGACAGGGCCCAGTCCCTAGAGCTTGCAATAGACTTCCTTCATGTTATTAAGTTGAAACAAATGAAAAAATTAAATCTGTGCTGAAGATTAAGTGTGCTACATAAGGGGAAAGTGTTCTTCACCACTTGCAACTGCTACAGCCTCTGCATCTCAGAAATGCAGCAACATACTTTTAAGTGCCAACCTTCCACTAAAATGTTGAGACCAGATACCTCAGACTGAACATAGTCAACAGCAACCAAATACTTTGGGGAGCAACTGAGTGTTGAACAGGTAAAAAATTCCCTAGAATGGCTATCAATTAACCACAAATTTAAGAAAATAAAAAACAAGTGCTATACGTTGGATAGTGCAGGCATGTATAGAAAGAAAAACCAGGGTTGCAAAAACAACTTTTATTGCTCAAAAATGGACTGATTGATTGGATGACCATTTCTAAAACTATTCTTTACTATTTCTAAAAACACTTATGTTAAGTGCCAATTTTCTTCAGCCCTTCCACAAGGGGATTTTCTCCTCTATATCTCAGAGAAATTTCATTTACTGCTGAAATGCATCTCATCTTGAGATGTGTGAGCCACAAAGTATGGGGTTGTTCAGGTTACTGGTTTGGGCCTATCTCGGTTTGTTATTAGTGCCTCAAATCAGCAAAAGCATTAATGAGGTGAAAACATGCTCTAAATATGATTAGATACCACTACAATGGTGGCAGCAGCAGCAAATATTTGACCTCCATTCTGTTGACCAGTGTAGATAGACTTCAAAGCCCATTAAGAAGACCGTTTGAAGCTAATTTAATAGCAGTATTACGAACTGCAGAAAGGCAAGCTGCAGCATGCACAAGACTCACTCCACTCACTGCAGAAGGTCAGACTCCCTCCTCGGGTGCACTGATGGAGTAGCTAGCAGTGGGCAATAAGGACTGTAGCACACACCCTACAGGTTTTTATCAGTACTAATGGAGGCTCCAGGAGCGGAATTCCTCTTGCAGCAGCTACCTCAGCAATGGAGGTTGCTCCATGTTATGGGCAAAAACTTGACTGATCATCATCTTGTTCAACAGCAGCCCAGAAGAGGGCCGAACATTCTAACAAGCAAACCCAGCCATAGTGTTCTGGATTAGAACAGTTTTTGCTGTCACTACCTTAAAAACCCATAACATTCCTTCTCACTATGATCACACCAATATGCACAAGGTTAGCCTGAGGATTTTGGGAAGATTTGGTGAGATGATTGTTTGGAGTACACATCCTTTTACATAAAAAGTGTGCAAGCGTGTATGAGAGAAATAATTTCCGCTTGAGAAATAGAGCACAACGGCAAGTTCCCTTCGACCCTTGTGTCTGGCTGTATTTTGAAGGCTCCTTTGCAAGTGACAGAGAATTTATTATATAAAAAATCCTAAAATCTTCAATGAAGCATATTACCCAGAGACTCCTCCACCTCCTTAGTGGCTCAATGTTATCAGACTACATGAATCAGCAGACTCTCTGACCACTTGGTGAGTGGGAGACACAGCTCAGGTCTCCTTAAGGAAAAGGAAGATCTAGATGTAGCTCAGACAATTTGTTTTCCTCTTTACAAGAGAGTCAGTCCAGCCAGACCTAAGCCAATGATACTGATGCTGATTACTCTGATTATTAATTTCAAACAAAGAAGGTTTTCTTTCAAACTCCTCCCCAGAAGCATGTTCCTTCTTTTAATTCCTGCTGTGGCTAGTTGGCCCTTCACCAAGTTGGCATACACACTGGGTAATTAATAAAGAATCTTTCTTCCTTCCAGGAAACTTGCTGCCAGGTTGGATATTGCAGGAGATACTGAAACTACGGCTTGCCAATAACTTCTTTTACCGTTTGGGGTGCTTGACATTTTCTCATACAGGAAAGTTCAGCAGTGAAGTTGTGTTTTAAGAGGTGTAGTGACTTTCTTTGCCTGAAAATGAACAACTTTTGAAGGAGCATATCAGAAAAAAATATGTAGTCATCTTAAAATCACATCTGAAATATTTCAGTTACCCCAAAGCCACAAATAAAAGCAGAACCAACCGGTCGGCCTCACTTACTGTGCAGCGTCAGAAAACACAGAAAAAATAACCATATTTGGATGTCAACAATATATAGGAAAGTAATTGTAATTCAGTCCCCAAATATCAATTATAAACAAGCAGACCTATTGCAAACATTTCCTACCTAGCAAGTAAAATGAAAGAGACCAACATATGAAACAGTGTAAAGCTTCTCCCACCAACATAGCTACTGCCTCTTGTGCAGGCGGGAGTAATTTAGCCAATGGGAGAGCACGCTCCTCTCGGCTTAGAAGAAAAGTCCCCCAAACTGTGGGGCGCAAACCTCTAGGGGGGGGCATGGAGGAAACATTGGGGGGGCAAAGCGGAGCTTGGGCCAGCCACCATGGGGACAGAGAGGAAGCACCACCCAGCCCCACTTTGCCCCCATCTTCACTCTAGCCCCGCCCTCTGGCTGCAGCCCCAGCCTAGGCTTCCACCTGCGGCCCCAGGTTCCGCTCCTGGCCACGTCCCATGCCCCCATTCGGGCCCGTTCCTAGCCCCGGCTCCTGATTGCAACTCCTGAGGAGGCACAGACCAGGTAAGGGGGTGTGGCCCCAAAAGTTTGGTGACAACTGGCTTGGTGCAACTTCATTACAAGCGCTACAGCTGCGCTGCTATAAACAACATAGTGTAGGCATAGCCTAAGTAACTAAAATCTTAACAGTCACTGTTCAAATATTTAGTCAAATCAGTTCTTGAGAGAAAGATTTGTGTAAGAAAAGATATCAGAATCTGAGATTTCTACTCCAGAATTCTTTCCTTACAGGCAATCTGCAACATTTTAATAAAAAAACATTCCTGCCTTTCTATAAATGTAGCAGGGTGTAGGACGGGCTCCTGCCCGGTCCAGTCCTGGCGGCCCTCCCACGGGCCCAGGCTCAGAGGAAGGCCACTGCGCCTTCCTACAACACAGGGGAATGTTAGACTTTCAGTCTTTCGCCCCGGCCCTCAGGCAGGGCGGGCGAGCAAGGAGTCTTTCGCCCCGGCCCCCAGGCAGGGCGGGCGAGCAAGGAGTCTTTCGCCCCGGCCCCCAGGCAGGGCGGGCGAGCAAGGAGTCTTTCGCCCCGGCCCCCAGGCAGGGCGGGCGAGCAAGGAGTCTTTCGCCCCGGCCCCCAGGCAGGGCGGGCGAGCAAGGAGTCTTTTGCCCCGGCCCCCAGGCAGGGCGGGCGAGCAAGGAGCAGTGGCTCGAGTTTAGCGGGCGGCAGAGGCTATTTCCCTTTTGGGGATTGGCAAGGATCAGGGGGGAGGGGAGAGGGACGCAGGCCCACCCAACTCCACTGCGTCCCAGCCCAGGGCCCTAGCAGTGGCACGGGTGTTGCCACTCAGTCGGCGGGGCTCCTGCCGCAACACGCCGACAGGGCGTTACCCCTCGTACAGCCACGCCTCTGGCTGTCCCTGGGCTCCTTCCTCCCCTGGTTCCCCGGTACCTATGTCCGTTGGTTCCTCGGGGTACACTGCACGGGGTAGTCCAGTCAGTCCTTCCGCGTCCACGGGGGGCAGACTGGGAAGCTCCTCAGCGAGGGGCAGCTCCTCCAGATCGCAGGGTTATGGGTATGGTTCTGCCTCCGGCAACTCCTCCAGGTCGGAGCCCGCCTCCTGGGACTTGGCGTCTGGCAGCTCCTCCAGGTCCGAGCCAGCTTCTGGGCGGAACTCCCAGCCCTCTGGTTCAGATGGCTCGTCCCAGCCGCTGCGGGCCTGAGGCTGGGTCCAGCGCCTCGGGCCTGGAGACCTCGGCCAGTCCAGAGGGCCCGGAGGCCCAACCCAGGCCTTAGAGGTGGGTCGCCGGGGCCGCAAGGCCGGGAGGGGGTTACCTGCGGCAGTAGTCTGGCGAGGTTCAGCCCCTTTCCGCAGCCGGCGAGGCAGCGCGTCTGTCTCCGCCAGCAGCCTTCTCCCTTCTGGGCTGTAGGGCCTGATTTTTATAGCTGCCGCCCTCCCTAAGGCTCCGTCCCCCTGCTGCCGGGTTGGCCGCCCGGCAGGACGTATCGGGGCCCAGCTGTCTGGTTGCCAGGCAGACTGGGCTGCCGGCCAGTCTAGAGTCTGATTGGGTGCCTGCGGCCCTTCCACGGGCCCAGGCTCAGAGGAAGGCCACTGCGCCTTCCTACACAGGGATTTCAACATCTTAGTAGCAATACCACCTCTGTTTTTCGGGTCCACAAAGTGAAACACTTTGAAAATAATTTTCTAAATCAAGACCTTTGTAGCTCTCTATTAATATTTTCAGCAATGAGCTCAGTTCCACATATGCTTAATTTCTGGTGGTAGGATACCATGATAACTGACCTACAGTATAAATAAGGAGAATTTTGAGGAACATGCCAGATAGGGAATCCCCAGACTAGTAGCAGCAATGAAGCCAGGTTTGCCAGTCCAGTTTCAATTCACATACCTGTTGACTGAAAAAGGAAAAAGAAAGCCTCTTAATCTTTCAAATCAACTTCTGGGTTTTGTGACTAGGAAAAGTTTGCCATTTCTAAAACCTTGGGGGAAGGGAATCAAAATTAGATGAAAATTAAGATTTTGGAAGTGTTCTGTGGAAGAGTTGCTAATGCCATTCTTTAGAGTAGATGTCTTATAAAATTCAACAATCTGTTTTAAAAATACCTACATTTCTCACTCCTGTTTTGATCCATATAATCTAAACAGATGGCTGTTATCTCTTGTATTGCAGATAAAGTGCCAAAACTTGAACAGTTAGTACTTACTAAATAAAAAATCAACATTAGCTAGATAACTTTTCAATATAATGAGTGTTAGTAATATTATATTAAGTGACTAGTACAATTTAAAAAACAAATAAACAAACCACTTTAATTAGATAAACTCCTAGGGCCAAGTATGGTACATTGAAACTGCACTACAATTGTGTTTTGAATTTTCAGGAGTTCTCCTAGCCACGCTTGTAGGCATGCACTCTGTAGGGAACAGTAAGGTGGAGTGAGTTGTGCCGCTCTGCTCTGTCTCTTTCTGTTTTGGGTTCTTGTGTGCTATCATTCTGAATTCTAAGAAATAAAGTAGTGTTACATTGCAGCCTTCCAGCAAGTGTACTTTATGTTTTGATTTAACTTCTCTGTATGCATGCTGTGAAAAATAATGCCATGGATAATATATTTCTTTGCACCTGGAGCAACTGGGTCTCAAACCCAACGGAAGACTTTTATTGCTGCTACTACTGTGTAATTAATAACTAACTAGTAATAATAGGTATTGAACACCCTATATAAAAGATCAAATTGTGGCATAAAGACCTATTTGAAAACCATAAATAGTCATATTAATCCTGCAACAACTAAACTATCAGGTCATCTCCTTGTTGTCAATAACTGGCAAAATTCTCGCCAGAATTCTGCTTAGTCGCCTTGTGCAGCACACTGTAACAAGGGCTCTTGCCTGAGAGGCAGTGAGCCTTCAGGAAAAGTCATGGGACCATAGAGATGGTGATTGCAGCTTGTCAGCGTCAGGAGAAATTCCTGGAACAGAACTCCAACTTGTACATGACTTTCATTGATTTGACAATATGATACAGTCAGTTGGGAGTGCTTTTGGAAGATCTCGGCAAAATTCAGTTGCCTGGAGAAATTCATCTCAATGGTTTGGCAATTCCATGATAGCTCACTTGTGTTATGGATGACAGTGAATCAACTGAACCATTCCTAGACACCAATGGAGTCAAGCAGTGTGTTGGCCCCAACCCTCTTCAGTATGTTTTTTGCCATGCTTCCATATATGTCTTTTGTGACTGTGACATGGGGATTGGCATCAGATACAGTAGAACCTCAGAGTTACAAACACCTCGGGAACGGAGGCTGTTCGTATCTCTGAAATGTCCGTAATTCTGAACAAAACATTAGGCTTGTTCTTTCAAAAGTTTACAGCTGAACATTGACTTAATACAGCTTTGAAACTTTGTTATGCAGAAGAAAAATGCTGCTTTCCCTTTATTTTTTTAGTAGTTTACGTTTAACACAGTACTGTACTGTATTTGCTTTTTTAAAATCTCTGTGATGCCTGATTGCATATTCCCAGTTCCAAACGAGGCGTGTGGTTGACTGGTCAGTTCGTAACTCTGAGGTTCTACTGTACCGGATTGATGGTAAACTTTTCAATTTGAGGTGACTATAGGGAAAGACGAAGGTACAGGAAGTGACTGCTCATGATCTTCTGTTTGCTGATGACTGTTCCCTGAATGCCAAATCTGAGTCTGACATGCAGTGAAATATGGACTATTTCTCTTCAGCTTGTGACAATTTTGGTCTCACAACATCAAGACGACAGAAGAGATGTACCAGTCTGCACCAGGGAAGCCATATGTAGAGCCTACCATCACAGTGAATGGTCAAACCCTCCACAGTGGACAAGTTAACCTACCTCAGCAGCACACTGTCATGTCAGTTCATATTGATGATTAAACCAATACCAGAATTGCCAAAGCAAGTGTGGCCTTTGGCAGACTACGGGCAAATGTGTGGGAGTGCACAGCATTAGTCAACAAACAAAACTGAAGGTCTACAAAGCCATTCTGTTACCAACTTTGATGTATGCATGTAAAACCTGGACAGTGTACAGATGCTATGTTAATGAAGCTGAATCATTTTCACATGGGCTGTCTGAGGAAATTGATGAGGATAAGATGGCAAGACAAGGTTCCTGACATTGAGATTCTCATACTGGCAGGCATTCCAAGCATTTGGACTCCGTTGATGAAATCACAGCTGAGATGGGCAGCCATGTCACAAGAATGTCAGATGAGTGACTGCCAAAGATGATCTTTTATGGTGAGCTAAAGAAGGGACAGTGCTCTCAGTGAGGTCAGAAGTAATGTTTCAGACTCCCTTAAGTTATTCTTAAGGCATTTCAACATTGACCCAGAGCGTTGGGAAGATCTCGCTCAGAATTATTCTACCTGGCAAAACCAGTCTAAGACCAGAGGCATCAGCAGCATAAATCTCATAACAGCAGCATGTCTGCTGTTAATGAAGTAACCCATAGCGGCATCTCTTGTTCAGTGTGCCACAGACAATTCAAAGCCCAAATTGGGCTGATCAGCCACACATGTATTCAAAGAAACCAAACCAATCAGTGATGTCATGGTCATCTTCGAATCTGAAGATGAACAACCATAACAATATTGCTTTTGAGTCTTCTTTTGGGAATATTTGTGCATGGAGTCAGATTTGGGCCCCAAAAGAGCAAAGGGGGCTTTTCAGAGTCTAATTAATTTAAACCAACGTTTGACTTTTTCTGTAGGGCTGAGAGGAGCAAACCCACTTGTGATTACTGGCTCCTATGTGGTGGTAATTGTCCACCATGCTCTAGGTTTATAGCAACAACAATGTTCCAAGTGAGGTGAAAATCTTAGGGTGAAATCTGGCCTCACTGAAGTCAATAGCAAAATTCCCATTGACTTCAATAGAGCCAAGATTTCATTCTTTTACAGATAATGAGCAGGTTTTTTTAAAAGATTTAAAAAAATATTCTCATAACTCATTATTGCCAGGTTTTCAGTAACAACTAGTAAAACTCGGATTATGTAGGAGTTGTGTGTTTTTAGCTGTATAATAGCTTGACATTTTATTAAACTAATCTTGGGTTTTTTAAGCTTTTCCTTTAGCTTTTAAAATGGATGTTCTTTAAAGGTAACACATGGAATTGATCACCTAGTCCCAAGAGGCCAATCAAGGAGATGTTTCAAGCTCCCATATCACCAGTGTGAGGATGATACTCAACTGTACAATCTCTCTCTAGTCTGAAACACTGAGGATTTGTGTAAGTGAAAAAAGGCCAAGACTCATTTTAGACAAAATGGCTCCCTGTTTGCTTTAAGGTACAATTCAAAGTATTAATTATCATCTTTACAGTGCTGGGAGATACGGGACACAGTTATCTGAGAGACTGCCTTTCCCATTTGCCTGCTACTGCACTTAACATCACCGAGTGCCTTCTTTTGTCATGTCTTGGAGCTGCACTCCTGCTTATACTGGTTGTGTTCAGCTGATTATATTAGTTCCTGGAATTTTACTCTCCAGAACCACTATCAGGCTTGCACAGTCTTCTTAATATTAGACCCTCACATATTCAACTAGCTCCATGCACCAGTCTTGCAGAGTCAGTATTTGGCAAGAACCAGGACCCAATGTATCACTTTATTGGTATAATCAGATATTTAACTGAATGATGTTTAATCATGAGGCAGATTCTTAGTTTATTTGATTAAGCGTATTTTAATTTATTTTTGGACAGACCAACATTTTTCTATTTTTCTTGTTTTACTTAGTGTGATAACCAGATTGCATGATAATAATGGACATCAGTTAAACTATGAATCACTAAATATATATATATATATATTTTTTAAAACTGTAGTACATTTCTTTAAGCTCAATAAAAAAAAAATAGTTTTTCCATTTTGTAACAATTCTCTCCTATCCTGCCTCAAAAGCAATTTTTTTCTTAGATTGTGAGAAGAATGCTTCCCTGATAAGACAGATTCATCTTTAATTCATTTTGTTTTTATACTATTATACTATTATTATTTTAGCATGAGAAATCACACAGAGAAATAGCATTTCCAATTAAATGAAAATAAATGGGATTTCTTGGTAGAGAAAAGTATGTGGAATGTAAGAACAGTAATCATTAAATCAAATTCCAAGACCAGAAGGGATCAATATGATCATCTAGTCTGACCTCCTGTATAGACAAGCCATAGAACTTTCCCCAAAACAATTCCTAGACAATATTTTTTAGAAAAAACTATAATCTTGATTTAAAAATTGTCAGTGATGAAAAATCCACCCCCTTTGTTGGTGAGTTTTCCAATGCTTAATTACTCTCACTGTTAAAAATTTACACATCTTTTCCAGTCTAACTTCATCTAGCTTCAACTTCCAGTCATTGGATCATGTTATACCTTTCTCTACTAGACTGAAGAACCCACTATTAAATATTTGTTCCCTATTTAGGTACTTATATACTGTAATCAAGATACCTTTTAAACTTCTCTTTGTTAACCTAAATAGACTGAGCTTCTTGAGACTATCACTATAAGGCATGTTTTGTAATTCTTTAATCATTCTTGTGGCTCTTCTTTGAACCCTCTCCAATTTAATAACATCCTGCTTGAAATGTGGACATCAGAACTGGACGTAGTATTTCAGCAGTAATTGTACAGTGCCAAATATAGACGTAAAATAACCTTTCTACTCCTACTCAAGATTCCCTTATTTATGCATCCAAGGATCGTGTCAGCTAATTTGGCCACAGAGTCACACTGGGAGCTCACGTTCAGCTGACTATTCACCACAACTCCCAAATATTTTTCAAAATCACTGCTTCCCAGGATAAAATCCCCAATTGTGTAAGTATTGTATATGTACACAATCACATTTTGCTATATTAAAATGCATATTGTTTGCTTCTGTCCAGCTTACAAAGCAATGCAGATTGCTCTTTATCAGCTGTCCTCTTCCTTATTTACCACTCTCCCAATTTTTGTGTTATCTACAAAATCATTGTTGATTTTATATTTTCTTCCAGGTCACTAATAAAAATGTTAAATAGTGTGGGGCCAAGAACTGATCTTTGCAAGACCAGGTAGTAACACACGCATTTCAATGA
The DNA here is from genome assembly GCF_026122565.2 of Emydura macquarii macquarii. Lineage (NCBI taxonomy): Eukaryota > Metazoa > Chordata > Testudines > Chelidae > Emydura > Emydura macquarii. The sequence continues at coordinate 12,524,128 of NW_027131500.1, read as the reverse complement.
TGATTCTCCATTTATATTTTGAGACCCATTAGCCAGATTTTAATCCATTTCATGCTTTCCATGTTAATTTTACTTCTTTTCTATTTTTTAATCAAAATGCAATACTAAATCAAATGCTTACAGAAGTCTAAGTATGTTACATCAGCACGATTACCTTTATCAATCAAATTTATAAACTTGTCAAAAAAATATCATGATTGTTTGACAGGATCTATTTTCCATAAACCCATGTTGGTTGGTTTTAATTATATTGTCCCTCTTTAGTTCTTTATTAATTGAGTCCTGTATCAACCGCTCCATTATCTTGCTCAGGATCGATGTCAGACTGACAGGCCTATAATTATCTGGGTCATCCTATTTACCCTTTTAAAATATTGGCATAACATTAGCTTTGTTCCAGTCTTCTGGAACTTCCCTAGTGTTCCAAGACTTATTGAAAATCAACATTAATGGTCCAGTAAGCTCTTCATTCAGCTTTTAGAACATTTGGATGAAGTTGCCCAGACCTGCTGATATAAAGATGTCAATTTCCATAGCTTCTGTTTAACACCTTCCTCAGATACTAGTGGAATAGAAAGAGTGTTATCATATCATATGACAACATCATATGTTTCTTTCCCAAATACAGAACAGAAACATTTATTGAATACTTCTGCCTTTTCTGCATTATTATTGATAATTCTACCATTTTCATCTAGTCATGGACCAAGAACGTTGTTAGGATTATTTTTGTTCCCAATATTCTAAAGAAACCTCCTCCTTTTTCTCTTTAACTTTACTGGCTATAGATTTCTCCTTGTGATTTCCTTATTAATTTTTTTATGTTTCCTAACTTATGATTTATATTTATTACTATCAACTCCCCCTTTCTTCCTTTTGTTACTTTATATAACTGCATTCACTTCCTCTCTAAACCATGTCATTTATTTTTAACCAGAATAGCCTTCTTCCTCAATTGTGTCTTTTTGGGCATCGAGTAAAGTGTTCTTAAACGATTCCCAATTATCATTCAAATTTTTCTGATTAAATTCTTCCTCACAGCTGATTTGTTTTCAGCTTTGTGAAACTGGCCCTTTTAAGGGACTAAATATATACAACACTGATTGGATTTTGTTCACAAATTATATACATTGTTGATAAATGTGTTCAAGTCACAATCACTTGTATCTAAGTTACAATTAATTTTTAGTTCTGTGATCAGTTGCTTTTTATTTGACAAAGACTGGGTCTAATACAGAATTCCCCCATGTAGGATGCAATGCTTTTTAAGGTAGGAAACTGTCATCTGTAATATTTGGAAATTCCAAGGATGTTTTAGTACTGATAGCTTGAGACCTCCAGCATATACCACTCAAATTGAAGCCTCCCATGATCATACAACTTTTTTTTCTTACACATTATAGGTGAGTAAAGAACAGGTTATTCTGTTCTCTAGTGTGATTTGGCGGTCTGTAGCAGATACCAACCAATACCCTATCTTGTGTTTTGTCTGTCAGGCACAGATCCATAAGCATTCAAAATCATTTTCATCTGAGTTATCAGTGACTTGGAAACATTGGCATTTTTAACATAGCATGCCATTCTCCCTCCCCTTTTGCCCTGCATAAGTTATAACCATTGATTTTAACATTTCCATCACGTGAATCATTCCACAGGTTTCAGTAATACCAACTAGAGTGAATTTACACTCTATAAATGAACAATTCTATTTTCTTTTGTTGTTACCCAGGCTCCTAGCACTGGTGTATAGGCAATTCAATAATTTCTTCTCTTTGTGTCCATTATTTCCTTGATTCATTTTTTCCTCACTGTCTCAGTTTTGTGTTGGATGCTCATATTTTCTCGTGTTTACCCTCCTCTTTTGTTATTAAATTAATACCCCACTGACTACTCTAGCCAACCCATCCCAGGAATCCCTTCTTCTGAGGTGGATGCCATCCCAAATATAAAGCCCCTTGTTTTCATACAAGGTACACCAACATTCCACAAAGCCACTCCCAACACCACTTACCTAGCCAGTGGTTCACTTCCAAAATCTTCTACCTTCTGTCTACCTTCACTTTTAGAATAGGAAGGATCACAGAGAAGATTACTTGAACAAGTCATCTACTATCTGCAAAATATCTTGTGACGCAGTGTCCTTAGTGTTGATACGTGTCATCAGCAATGGATCCTTTTATGTCGGTTTAAAAAGCCTATCCAGTCTTAGAATGATATCTTGTGTCGTGGCTCTGAGAAGGCGGCATACTGTCCTGTTGTCCACCTTTCCCTCGCAGAATGTTATTTCGATTATTCTGAGTATTAAATTCCTAACAAGAAGCTTCTGTCTTCTTTGGACAGTTGGAGAACTCTTTGGAGAAGAGACAGATTATTTATTTATTTATTTATAAACAGATTCGACCAACATGCCACCCACAGTTGTTCCCATACATCTCTCCGCTCCCTTGGACCAGCTGGATCTTGAGAAGCATCTCCCACAGTTTTCACATTGAGGACCTGGTATCAACTGGAAACTTCTAGTTGCGTGGAATTCCTCTGGTTCTTTTGTCTCCGGTGGCCACAGCCTGCCTATCCTTGTCTATCTCCAGCTGTGTAGAATGCCACTGTGACCTCTTTCCTCTGGTGATTATGAACTGCCAGGCCTCCTCTCTTTCCAACTCCTTGGTGGTCAGCGCCTTTCTTCCTTGAACCTAGTGTACTGATGTTTTCTGAATATGGCCATCTAGGAACTTCTCAGATCATCTGATTCTCAGTAGTGCTCTGACCTGTCCTTCCAATCCAGGAATCTTTTTCTTCAGCACATCCATCAACTTGTACTTCATGCACAGGAAGTCACTTCAGCGAGGAAAGAAAATATGGCACATCCATTTCAGGTCACCAGCACTATTCCATTTCTGGCCATCCTGAAATCGCATGTAGAGCTGCACCTGGAGGGAAAGCCTCTCACATTCCTTCTCTAAATGTCTGCCAAAATTCTATTGGTAGCTGCCTCTGTTTGAGGCTCTTAATTTCTCTTAGCAAATGACATTTCATACCAAATATAGGCTCTTATTTGAGAAGCCTCTGATCATACAAGGAAGAGGACTAGTGCAGAGGGGTAATTAGAGAATCCTCACCTATTTCCCCATCTCAGCTGGGACCCTCAGAATCTCCATTATCCTAAATGATGTAAGGCACCCGGGCAGCAAGTGCCTGCTCTTGAGTAACCTGGGAGGGAAAAGGGGGTTACACTAGTCTCCCTGCTTAGCTCAGCTTCTCCCTTCATCACCAGGCTAAATAAATAAAGGCTGAAAAAAACTCAACAGTTTTAAAATTCTAACAGTGGAGGGACCAAAGCAAACAGTCAGCAGTGGCCAAGATCTATTACACATAAATGCAGGAGAAATTCATAGAGGTTTGCTCTTCATGTTAATGAAGGGTACAGGTTTAATGCTTACAAAATCTAATCTAATTTGATTTTGCAACACAGTGGGACACCACTCACAAGAGTACTGCTGCACGGTGCAATTGCCATTTTAAACAAAGCCCTTAGATAATTACGGAAGCTGAAACTTTGCTGTTTCCTAAAACAGGAATTCTATTTAACTATTTAAAGTAGCTAAAACCAAAATGTACCCCTCTACTATTTCCATTCTATTAGCACTCCTTACTCTTCTTCTTTGAAGTGTATCTTTGAAAATTGCCTCTTTTAACAAGCTTCTTTTTCATATATATTCTTCTATATAAAAGATCCACTGTGACATCAACTAGTGGTATTGGGCTACATATAATTACAAGCTTCTACGCAGCAGCGCTTTTGAATGATAACCATTTAGCAACTTACCCTTTCTCAGCAGAGCAGTTACTCAGAACCCACTATTCATTTCTTCTGAAATATTTCCTCTGTTTTTTTCTCCTTAGGGCAACTAATTATCATGATCTAGCAAAGCATTTTTACCATATTACTATTATCAATCAAATCTGAGGTTAAATAATAGCTTTGTGAGTGACAGCTTCCATATACTCTCTCATCAGCCACTGCTCTGCAAAACAATATTTCTTTTTAGAAACTTGAGATGATCTTTGGATGCTGATACTAAAGCATAGTTCTGCTTCCTGAGAAGGATCTAAGTAAGAAAATTAACTTTTCAAAGGCTTAGATTACTGTTTCTGTACAGGTTGCTATATAAAGCTCAGTTTAGAGATTCACTAGAATAATGGAAGTCTCATTAATGGAAAAACAAAAGTGTGGAAAAGTAGCAAAGAGAATACCAAATCTCAAAAGAAGATATCTCTTACTACTTCTTTCAGGCCTTTGTACAATTCTAGTCTTCTTGTTTTGGATTCCACTTTCATGAAGTGCCTTGAACCAGTCTCTCAGTCTGTTTGCAATCTCCCTGAATTCCAGGTCACTGCACACTGAAATAAAAGATACAAAGTTCTTTAGTCATTTGTTTTTTTAACTGTATGATAAATGCAATCTTTCAAATTATGCTAAAAATTGACAAATAAAACAAACAGAAAATGCAACATGTTGTCTATAGTTTCCTTTTTCTAGTAATTTCCATGTTTAGTGTTTATTGATGTTCAAAATGATACATTTATTTAGTATAAATCATTTTATAAAAATAAATTTCCAACGTATCTTGCATTTATCCAGTTCCATTCATCCAGATGATACCAGAGTACTTTACAAACTATTATATATCCACACACATCTACATAGGAGGAATCACTCCATTCACCATGGAAATATATCCATTTCTGGGACAGTGTGCACAGCTATTTAACAGCATTCACTTTAGGGCAGGAAATGAGGTAGAACATCAAATCTAACTGAAACTGTAGTTGAGAATTGAGGGAGGCAGGATAACATAACATGGAAATAACCAATTACGCTCTAGAGAAAAGTGTAATGGGATCCTTAATGACTACAAGTGACTAAGACCTTGGCTTTAGCATGATATGCCAAAGAAGATACCTTTAATAGTCCCGCATTCTCTAGAACAGCAAGCTGAAGAAGTTTCATTTAATACTGATCCAATAGGAAGAACTAGCTACCTAGTAAATAAACAAACAATCACCAGGATAATTTCCCTGGAGGTCTTCGTCCAACTACAAACTAAACTCAAACTTCCCCCTTTTGTGAGCTGACAAGCTCACAATCGAAAGTGGTATAGCTCCAGGTCAAAGCAGAAATCACTCGTTAAATATAAGCCCCCAGTTTTATTTGCATTTTGCATATTATGCTGCAATTCAAAAGACTTGGTGGTAAAGTCTTATGCACATTTTATTTACATGAATGACAGCCTGGAACTTTTATTTTTGCTTTTAGAGTAAAAACTGAAGCATGTCATTATGTCAGCAAAGAAGATCTATACAGTGGCAAGTATCTGTATATTTATTGTTTATTCATTCTTTGCTCAGAACATAGCTCTTGAGACGTTAGTTCTTCTCATGAATAACTTTCATGTCGAATTTGTGCACACATTTGCATATATTATAAACAAACTGGAGCTTCTTAGAAAACCATGTTTTGCTCATTTCTCGTGTAACTCTCACAAAATCAAAACTCCTCATCTCAAGTAATTCAATACACAATAGGAAACAATTCTGGTATTGGACTATGGGTGGGTAAGGTAAGCTCAAAATGAGCCAGACCTTTCTAGTAGTGTGAAAATGGCCTACTGAGCCAAGATTACAGTGTCATAAATTAAACACATTGGATATTTTTAGTTAAGATTGCTACACTACTGATACTCTGCTTTGGCCAAACTTACAGCTGGTGACCGTTCAATAAAATAATTAAACACGTATGTGTCAGACAACACAGATCCTTAATGTATGCTGTATTACTTGGGAAATATAGTAACGAACTTCCTTTCCCCCACTGGCTGGGTAGCAGGTGGGTGTCATTTGAAAAAGAAATGGGGGGGAATTAATTTGAAACAGTGTTTCCATGGTGGGTGATGCTGCCTGTCACCAATTCTTGAGGAGACAAGTGCTGATTTATCAAGGTTCTGGCTCTGCTAAAGTTTGTTGGATTTTAGATAATGTGATCTCTTTCCCGTTCCTTTGGATAGCCCGGATATTGCAATATTTTACTAGCCTAGTACTTCCTTTCACATTTTTTTACAAGATGCTATGTTAAACTAGTGGTCAAATCTTAACATCAATAGCAAGGAGCATTCCATGATATTCCATTCCATGATGCAGCCAATCTTCCCAAGTGTACCGTCCATTTCAGAAAAGCAGACAGGGAGAACCTGTGTGTCTGATCAACTTCTATCCTAAAGATATAGAGTCTACATCTTATTTACTATAGATGGGAAAGAAAGGCAGCATCTCCTTGATGTCCTTAGCTCCAATCTCTGAAATGGAACTAAAGCTGCGTATCCTGGGGTTGGGTCGTACACAACTGCTCACGGGAAGTGAACAGGAGGGAGAGGAGAACAAACATTTGGGATCTATAACTATATAGATGGCTGTGAACTCCTCAGACTATTTCCATCCCAACCCACCCCCATCTTTTACCCATGTTATAATAGTTAAATGCTAACAAATTTTCAAAGGGGTATTAAAACTTCATGCTTCAAGGATTAAACCAACCTATCACTATTAGAGATCAGGATAAAACCTAATGCGGAGGGCAGATTACACCTTTCTCTGAAGCATGTGGTACTGTCCGTTGTTGTAGACAATATGACAATTCCTATGTTTCTATGTCTCAAATTCCTTCACACACACACACACACACACACACACACACACACACACACACACACACAAATGCATTTTAAGGAGCCCTATGGGGCTTATGGGTGGGCGAGAAATAAATCCTGTGTATGATCTTAAATTAAGGCCATTCTTCTAATACAAATTACTGCACTTTTCCAAACTTTGTTGTTCTATATTGAAACTTTAAGGGACGATTTGAACCCAAAACAGAGAAAGAGCATGAAAAAAAATGATCATTTTTGTTATTGCTCATTTTAATTATTTGGATTACTGTAGGACGGGAATAAATCATCAACTTCAAAAATCAAGGCAATTCAAAACAACCTGATTACAAACTGTCATTTGCCTATTTTATGCCCCAAAGCCATAGTACTGGAGTCAGCTTTCAAGCACTGCAAGTAATTACATTTACTATATTAATTTAATTGCAATGTATATATTTGGTTCATGACATTTCTAATATGTCAAGTAAAAGCAGATGTCTTTTATATGTGAAATTTACAAGAAAAATACAGCAAAACTTCACTGATCTGCACACTTAATTTACATGGAAAAAACTGTGGTCTCCTTATTTCTCAACAAAGAGAGCGTAACAAAATCTCATATTTCATTACTAAAACTTCAGTATTTAACTAATCTATAGTTCAATTATTAGCAAATTAGCATGTAATTTAAATAATAGACTTGGATGGAAAAATCAAAATCTTTCACAGGACAAATTTCAAGCAAAATATTTTGATTTTTCATGGGATGTTTTAAAATTATTTGAAATGAACATTTTTGTTTCATGCTGACTTAAAACGTCATTTCATTTTATTTATTCAGTGAACCTAAGCACAAGAGCTAGGACCTACCAGAACTAAATCAGTGTAAGAGCTGATATGGCTGATTATACTTTACATTCTTATTTACTATATGCTTAGAATTTCTGACAAAACATAGCAAAGCTGAGCAGTTGTACCCATGTACCCGCCTTGACAATGAACTGGCTGTAGTTGCAGTAACTATTTACCCCTTCTCTCCCTGCTATTTTATGTAGATGAAGTCAGTTTCACTTTTTTTAAACCTATTTTTGCCAAAACAATGTATATTTTTACATATCAGAGAATCACAGAAGATTAGAGTTGGAAGGGACCTCAGGAGGTCATCTAGACCAACCTGCTGCTCAAAGCAGGACAACCCCAACTTAATCATATATTCCTTGGGTTAGATCTCCAGCTGGTGTAAATCAGAATAGGTCAATAGAGTTACACCAATTTACACCAGCTGAGGGTCTAACTATCTGTGGGTACAACTCTTTGAACAAGAAACAATATCACAAACAAACCCCAAAGATACTCTTTTCAGTAATGTAAGATACTGAAGTCAGGTAAACCAAAGCTCTCCTTGACCAAGTAGTAGTGAAGAAAGTGGGATAAAATTCAGTATAAAAATGGTGAGAGATGTTACTGTACTCACTCAGTAATCACAAGGAGGGGGTGTGTTCCAAAGACCAGGCTTCAGCCTGAGTCCAGATGTCTACACTGCAGTTTTACAGCCCCACAGCCCGAGTCAGCTGACACGAGCCAGGTGCAGGTGTTTAACTGCAGTGTAGATATACTCTAAGAGTCTAAATTAATTTAAGGAAATCCGGGTAAATTTAAAGGGATCTGATTTTATCCTCGTGAATCTAAATAAACAAGTATAAGTAATAAAGGGAATCAAAGTAAGTCTAAAGGGTATACAGCATATACAGCGTATAATTTGCAGCAACCAACTTTTTTCTAGTCTCTTCATTGTGTAAATTACATAAACGTAGACTCCCTATAGACTTTTAGACTAACCTCTCAGTCTAGCCTCCCTAGTTTTTTACTTCCCTTGAGGTCTGATCTGAGTGCCTTTTGAATTTGCAAGTGTAGGATGTTCCCAAGAGTAGGTGCACTGCACTGTATCAAGGGATTTATTGCATGACCAGTTCTTTTATAGGGTATTGTAATGGCATCCAGGATGCTGTACAGAAGCTGGTCAAATGAATTTTAAAATTATTTGAAAACTTTCAAATGTTTTTTTGCAGTAAACTTAAAAAAAAGAAATCAAATGAAATGTCACTTTCATAGCACAAAACAAGTAGATGAGATACAGTATTACAATAGAAAAAGTTCAGTATTATTGACTCAACAGACATAATAATGGCTAATTCTGCAACAGAAAAGATGTAATGGATAAAGTTACTGTGAGAAGCACACAAGAACAGGAGTTGGAAAAAAGCTAATGAAATCCACACTGATTTTTTCCTTAATAAAAAAAGATTTATAATAAACCTCAAGCCTTTTGATAAATATACTGAAAGAATGGCTAATTTCACTTTACAGTGCTTTCTAGAAGAACTTCCGTATCCTCTATTCTATGCTATTTTGTAATTCATTGCAGCAAAATATATCCCTGCATATCATGGAGTAATAGCATAGATTGCTTTTTTCTAAGTTATTTCTCTAGTAAAGGAAGACTACAATTGATGGAAAAAGTAGAGAGTGCTAACTTACTACCCTGATGAGTATGCATTTTGACACTGAGTTCAAATCATTGGTCACATACTATTTCTTAAATAATGCAATATAACAGTACCAAGCGATTTCCCCCACAACCTCAGGCGTACTTCATTCTCTGCTGTACTGTAGTACCTGAGTATGCCAGAAAAACAGATGTTCATTAATGTAATTTATATACAAGTGAATTGTGAATGAGGGCAGGGTTCCTGTAGTGGTCTGCCTCATTCTCCACACCAATTAGAAGATGCAATTAAAAAATGTTGCAGAAAATGTGATATTATATAGTTTTATTTTATAAACATTACGTGATCATAAGAGTCAAAATTATGCTACAGTTTTAACATGGGCACTGTATTATTTCTGAATGCTTACTTTGGAACTATAACATTTTATGTATCTTGACTTTTCTTTAAGTGGAATTTCTGTTTTCTGAAAAAATAAACATTTCCATAATCTGGAAGTAATTTTCTAGACAAAACCAGGAAATGCTGTCCCGTAAAAGTGTCTAGTAGAACTAGTCAGAAAATAGGGATTTTTTTTCCTGCAGAGAATTTCAACTTTTCGGCAAAAAAGAAAAAAAAAATTATTCAGAAATGCCACTGCAGCTTCATGGAAGTTACAGTTCAGATCCATCAAATTCCCATTTTCCTCAATGGGATGGTTGGATTGCATCTTCCATGAACCAGCAAGAGTCTCACCCCTTGATGAAGGGAGGCACTGCATCATGGGCATATTGGATATATAGTAGGATTTAAGAGCTTGACCGATAGAGAAGAATGGGGACATGAGGAAATCAAATTACAACTCTCATAGAATCTCATGATGCACGCTGGCCACATTTCAGTTTTTGGCCAAAATATTCTGGGATTTGGGTTCTTGATTTTTTGATGAAAAAACCATCAAAACCTTCTATGCAAAGGAGATTTTTTTTTTTTTTTTTTTTTAAGAAAATGTGTGTTTAGTCAAAAACTCAGTTTCCTGGAAAAAGACAGTTTCAATAGAGTCTCTATGGGACTGATCCAAAGAGCACTGAAAGGCAAAGAATCCCATTGACTTCAATAAGCTTTAGCTCTGGTTCTAAGCACTCAGGGCGCATACACGCACGCACGCACGCGCACACAGTTCCTTCACTTAGGACATTAGTAAAATGTTGTTACAAAACTGCATACAAACTACTGTGCATGTGCACAATGTGATAGTCAAACCCTAGTAACATGGTCATGTCAAAAACAATTTTTTAATTTCTCCACAATATTTCAAACCTTCTCTTCCCAGCTATTTATGGATGTAAAGAAAAAAGTTGAAAAACTATTTTTAAAATGGGATAAGTAGTTTTTTCAATTTCCCTTCATTCAAAAACAAATGAATAAATTCTGTTTAAACTTTCCAAAAATATCCACATTTAGTCAAAGGTTGGGTCTATACAATTTAACCCAAAAGGTGAGTTTGAGAATGTCATAAATGACGAAATGAAAACAAGTAGTTAATCTTAAATATAGATGTTACCATCACTCCCACTAAAACTATTTCTAGAAAAATTAGACAGCATAAGAAAACCCTAACTGAAGCACTAAATTAAAACTTCTTAAAGTCACAAAAATACCTCCTACACCCAATGGAAGTTTCTAAATATTTTGAATTTGTTCCTTGGTGTTGGGTTTTTTTCACGTCTTTCTCCAATGCAGCATCTGACACAGCTCTCCCCACTGGCCAGACTGTTAGCAGATGTCACAAGCACCCATTCCGCACACAGCATAAATATTTGTTCAGCAAAAAATGTATAAAGCTGTATATTGTGGCTGGATCAGTTAAGATTTTCAGGTTGTGTGCTATAGGAATATGCTTGATCAGGAGTATGTTATATTCTAAGTCATCTTACTAACATGTCTCTGCATTCTGAAATATGTTCAGGGATTTCTTTTCTTACAAGTGATCTTTTTCTGAAGAGACATGCTACTGAAATTATATAGTACATACCAGTCTGCACTGATTTAAAATAGGTCTAGATGAGGTAATTCAGATCTATTCAGACTATTATTTCACCTGATAGACTGGCAGATGAATCTTTAATGGCAAAAGACAGACAGTAAAGGTTGTAGAAGGTTAGACAGTAATCAAAAAATGCATATTAAATCAGATGAATCCATTCAGGAACCTGCCAAGAAGTGCTTCTGCTCTTGTCTAATACCAAATGCAAGGCATTTCTGCTATTACAATCAATTCTAGTAGCCATTAAGAGAATTAGTGTGGGGTGAAATAAAGTCATCAGCTCAAAGGTTACTTTACTCTCCTATCATTTGAAGTAATAAAAACTGACTGGCTTTACAAAATCAACATATATCTATGGAACAAATAAAGGAATTTGAAAACTCATATGTTCTAGAAATATCTTTACAATAAATATTATATAAATGTTAAGAGGAACCAAGTGTTCAATTTGTTTTCACATATAGAAAATGGTACAATGTGTGTTGGCATTTGAGTATAATTAACTGATTGGAAGTAGAATATTTGAACATGCTAATCAGTGTATATTCCTCTGCTGCTTTTTCAAATCTGGAGCTAACGTTAATTGATAGAGTAGTAAAAATAGTGATACTGAAAATTAGCAAGAAAAATAGAACATATTTCTGAAACAGTGATGGAGTAAATTTCCTTGCATATTTAAAGCAGCCTCTTATTTCTGGAATAATATGACTAAGTTGCTTATGTGAATATACACTACATGAACATTATATAAATTTACCATACTAAAGTATATGAACACTGAAAATATATTTTTATATAATAACTTTTATGAATGAAGTCTTCATTCCAAAAAATCAAAGGGAAGTGAATACCATAAAACAGCCTGATTGGGTAGGAAGGTGGCAATTTTTGTACACTGTAATAGCTCACAAAGCTGGCTCTGTTCTTCAAGAGAGACAGCAATGAAGTTCAGGAGGAAGAGGTCATATCTCTGTTGTTTTAAAAAATTAATACTGGACGTTTAACTTTCATTAGGACATTCAAAAACAAAAAAGCACAAGAGGCTTCAGTTTAGCGTATACTTATAGAACCCTTGATGGTTGTGAGGAAACCAGAAGGGATGTACACCCCAAAATTCTCTATATACAGAGCATAAGATAACAGAAGAGCAGTAATACAAATAATAATATAAGTAGTGTATCCTTAAATTGAGAATTATCCCTATGAAGAATATTATCCTAGAATCCTGGTTCAAAAAGGGCAAGAAATATAGTGTAATCCCTGTACTTTAGATCCATGTGACTCTCCCCTTCACTACATGACAGACTATTCCCTTTAAAGGGTAGGAAATTGTGTGACATGAGACTAAAATCCTGTGCTGCTGCTCCTGCTTTTAAACACAGTACCTTTGATGGCCAACATTTGGAATGTTATCTAGTGCAGCACCCTTGCAGTATCAGTATTATATAAGGCTGTCATCCTGAAAAGATGAAGGCAGGCGTTTGATCTCAAGCAGGTGAATAATACCATTGAAATTAAGCATGTGCATAAGTATTATCATTGGTAAATTCGGTAAACATCTAATTCACCATACAAACACAAACTGAGGAAAAATATTTCCATCTATAGTAAGAGAAATTTACAGATAAGCAAAGTAAGAAAAATACTGTTTAAGAATTTATGAGTTAAAATTTAGTGATTCAGACTTCTGAATTAGGTTTTTTTTTAACAAATGGACTAGTAAATGAAGAGTAAAATAGTATGATTTGTTGATTTAAGGATTACTTTGTATATTTTGACATGTAAGCTTTAAAAAGCTTTAACTTTTTGAATTTCAATGTCTGTCATTAAATAATCGTCTGACCCTCCCATTATGTCCTGCAACTGTGAAAATTTAAATGGATAAAACATTAAAAATTACTTTAAAATAAAAACATTGATAATATCCATAAAAAGTTATCCAAAAATCCATAACATTTAAAATAATCCAATATTATCCATAAAAATTAACCAAAAATCCATAAAATTATCCATATTTTTCCATAAAAAAATCAAAATCGAATTCTGACAAGGTAAATATATATGATCCGGGCTTGAGACCTAGTCCACATTTGTCTTTGGTTAGATGTTAAAGTAACATCGAAGTGCGTTGTAACAGACATTTCCCCTTAAACAATGGATAAATTACTTCTGCATTACGGAGAAGCATTTCTATTTTTGTATTATGTCTGTCGTAAATGGGAAGAGTAATATTTTCACACAGTGAATATGTCAGCAAATGACAAATTTGGCAGAAGTACAAAAAACTTTTACACTTGAAAATGAAAGATAAGGCAATAGTATTAGTCACTTTGTTCATAGCCACATTTGTTTAATTAGAGTAAAAAAAGGTGCAAACTGGAAAAGTTCACACTTATAATATTACTACTGTATTTTTATAATCCCACTAAACATATTGGCCATCTGTTACCTTAAAAGGCTATGGTTTTTGGAGGATACTTTAAAATTAACAGATAAAGCATTTTGATTTCCTCACTATTTAACTAAACATAATGGATTTTCTACTCCAGTTATTCTCTCTTATGAGATAATTAATATAAATACTGCAGATATCATATCAGGGAACTGCAGCTGCTTGTTCTTACTACAACAAATTAATGTTCCATACAATTCTGTTCTTGATTAATGTATCATAAAATTTAAAATGATTTAAATTAAATTACATATACATTAAAATAAATCTGATCTTATTGTGTCCACACAATTCTTAAGACAACTCAGAATCAAATACCAGTACTAAGGTGGAGTACAACTCCCATTAGAATAAACCATAATGCATAGTAGAGAGTCATAACATGCAGATTTTTTATGCCAAAATAATCTATGCAACTAAAATATGAAAGTGTGCTAAAATCTTGTAATGACTTTGTCTTTTAAAAAAAAATGTTCATTTCTTAATTTACTATCTGAAAGAGGAAATAGCATAGTGTATATGCTCTTTTTTATTGCTGAAAGTTTTATCCTCATCTCTCTTATCATTCCCTATACCCAACAGTGGCTTCAGACATTCTGAGGAGCATATCAACAAGTTCACGGTAACCACATTTTCCCACAACAAACCTACTTTTCTTCCCTAATGTTTAGTTTAAAACAGTATTAATGAACTGTATCAACTCAACTCAAAAGTATCAGTGAACTTTCTACAAATACAGGCCCACATTAGGCTCCCCTCCTGGAGCTGGGGAGAGAATCCAGGTGTCCTGGCTCCCATCACCCCCCTGCTCTAACTATGGTTTTAAATTGAGTTTGGATTTTTAACATGAGTGGTAGGCCCGAAACGGGTAAAAGGATGAGATCATAAGAAAAGTAAGTTACTTCTGCTACAGTTGTAGTGACCTTTAAAATACTAGTTTTATGGTTTGGGTTGAGATAATAGACTAAAGAAAATATGGTTAATTGGGCACCATGTGCAGTAAATTATTAGTTAGAAACACTTAGTTCAGTTGCTAGGAAAAACTATAATATAAGATATGAAGGGAACCTTCTTGAATTGTGGATAAATCGTGAGAAGCCATGAATCTTGTCTCAACAGAGCTGAGGACAGGGTTCAGCCTCAAAACTTCCTTATCTAGCTTTAACTAAGATCTAATGACATCACCTGTTTGTTACAGTTTATAATAAAGAAAGGTTTTCTATGGATTCTTTATCAATGCTTTCCTTACCACTCTGGAAAGTGCCATGGTGGCAAGGTGTCTCCGGGCCTTATCCTGTTGTGAATATTTCAACCACTACTTATAAATGAATTGCCGTTAGGTGTTGAATACAGGAGTACATGCTTATGTTTGTACATTGGGAATAATCATCACCAACTGGCCTTTGAATTAATAAAGGAATACTTGTATTGAAACTGAGTTGTGCTAAACCTTAATAAAGTTATTAGGAAAAAAAATTCCAACAAAACTCCACTGAGACTGATGGTAAGACCACTGTATCGATTACAAAATAAAAAATAGAGGATACATTTTGAGTTTTAAAATAGATTATAAATTTTCAAACCTCTAGTCTTTTGATCACAATACCATTATCTTAAAACACATATTACTTTTGCCAACCCTCACTGCAAGATGCATACCATATTTAATGTTTTTATTCAGCACAGTTTTGTTGTTGGAATTCTTGTCTTCTTGTTCCTCTACAACCTGTTTTTGTTACCATTTCTCATAATATCGCACCAATTTAGAATATCCACTTTGGGGGAGGGAAAATGCCTTACAAATTTGTAAAGTTGCACACATATTATTGAAGTTGTACAGATAATAATAAATAACAAATCAGATAGCAGGAGACTCTCTGCAGCAAAGTGCCATTCACCTGTTCCTTCCATTCCAAAATATTTTTACCACCATGCACGCAAACCACTAAGCTTTCACAAAATATATGACTTAAAATTAGAGTCTGTGCAATCAGGCCATTTCTCTAATGTTCCTCAAGATTCATAAATTAAAATATATTTTTTAAACACAGAAGGTACTTAATATTTCAAAACTGAAACTTTTTGATGCATCCTGCATACTTTCCTTATAGCGATTCGTGTGCACCTGTTATAAACTGGTTTATTAGTATTTAAAAGCCATGCGCCCTATAGTTCATATTATTGCACATTTCTTCATATGTTTAATTTCTTGGGAGTTTTTCAGAAGGAAGTTAGTTTAGGAAAATAATAGTTATGTGAATTGTCTTGGTTTGTGTTTAAAGAACAATGATTTATAAATGAACCATATTAATTACATACGGACCCCAATCTACATTCCTTTATGAAAACAGCCATGGGCTTAAATCTATGTCACAGAAAATGCCCTTCCCATCTTAGTGCTGGGAGTGTTTGATCAAACTGTCTGGGGAATAGACATCCCCTCGTTCCTGGTTGGAGGATGAGAGAGTTTTCTTGTACCAACACCCCCTCCCTTTCCTCTCCCCCTGCCCAGAATGCATGATGAGAACTCCACTTTCCCTGGCTGCCAATTTAAGGGAGAGAGAGGGGTTTCTGCAAACCCCTCTCCCATGTGTATAAGCACTCCTAGGCATTTCTTGATGCTGACATCTTCTCCATGTTTCCTGCCCTAGAGCTGGGGTAGCTGTCAGAGCTGGGTTTCCAGGATTACTGTAGATCTAACACCATAGCCTTATGGGGTCGGAAGGAATTTTCTCCTCTGGGCTAGATTGGTAAAGTCTGGTGGATTTTTTTGTCTTCTGCAGTGCATTCTGGAGACCTGGTAGATGGGAATATACAAAGGATAAGGGATAATATTCTTTAAAACAAAAGTGAATGCTCAAAACCAGTAAGAGGTTTCAAAGGCTAGCTCCTGGTGTAATACTGAGCAAGGACTCAGGAGAGACTGGTGGACCTGTTAAATCTCTTGGGAGAGAAAAGGTCTTAAATCATTGCAGACTGCCCATAGCCTTGCTCTCCTCATAAGGGAGGGTGGTAGGAGTCAGCATTGGGCTGAATTATGAATTGATGGATGGGAGTTTGGTTAAGGGAGCCAACCCTCATTCCATGATTATATAGCATAAAACTATTCAACCCCTTTCCAATTAATGCCTGTTAGTTATGGTGGAGGGGTGGGTTGGGGGATCAGAAATAATATTAAAGTAGTGCTCTGACACTTTCAATCAATTCACGCCTGTCTTCATCCTCCTGCACGTTCTTATTTAAAAAAAAAAAAAAAAAAAAAAAAAAAAAAGGAGGCACACATCAATAACATCCTTCCTGATTCCTTAAAATAGTTTATTGAGGAGCTAACATATTCACACAACTGACTAAGCAGTCAAGACTAAACATAGCATCAGAAGAGTTAGAGTAGTGTAAGGTCATGGGGGTGAAATGGGATAATGAGATTGAACACTTTTCATATCACAGTTGTTCCAATGTATTTGATAAATACATGTGAAATGTAATGTTATCATAATACAATTACGCCACAATAGTCCATGTGAACTGCTCAGGAACGCCTGATGAACTATATTGAATCTTTATGAGGTGTACATGAATATTCATCTAAATTCTTAAATATATTAATCCATTTTACCTGATTATTCTTGTGTTTACTACAGTACCTATTCCAAATACAAACACTGAATGATCAATTCTCATTTAAGACAATGCATGGACAGGAAACTTCCCTCAAAGCAACAGAAAAAGGGTTACATGGGAAAAAAAATCTGACTTTGTAGAGGAGATCATGGAAAATATTTTTTTCCAATAAAATCTTCATATTTGGCTTAGAATAATGTGTGTGGATAACTGCTGGAATCTGTAGTACCGTGGAATCCATTAAGAATATCAATATTCAGTACTGCAAGTCCTTGCAGTATCCATAGTATCATTTTATATTTAGTACAGGAGAAACTATTGTACCAGGCTCTGTCAAGTAGCAAATTTGTTTAGAGTATGAGGTATACATAAAAAAACTGAACAAACAGAGAGCATGTGCCTGTATTTTTGGAGCTCTGAGGTAGTATATCCACACATCTTGGCTTTTATACTATGCCTACTGGAGTGGCTTATACTCCAAGAATGTTGCCAAAATATTATTTTTCAACTCAGGTAAAGGGATGGCATTGTATCCATAATTAAAATGAAAAAAGTTCTTTACTTATTGGAGGCTGTCGTGGGGTAGGTATATCCAGTTATGGGGTGTTAGATAGTGGGGATTATCCAAATGGGTATTTGGTGGCCCAAGTCTATGTAGTGGCCCTGCAACTCAGGGCAGCATGGCTCAATGGCCAGAGGCAGTAAGGCTGTTCTTCTACAGCGAAGTTCATCCATCTGGGCATCAGCCCACCCTTCTCCACCAGGTCCTCACCCAAGGCTCTAGGGAACCGGTATTCTATAATCAGTTTCAATCACCCATTACTATAGTCCTCTTACCGGACTGCTTCCTACTCTTCATTCCAATCTGGTTGTCTTGTGCTCTCCACTGCCTCTCCTCCATCGACATCAGCTGTCACTGGGAATCTGCTGGCTTCAGTTTCTTGAAGCTCTGATGCCCTCTCAGCAGGAGCCTGCAATACACATCTGCTCCTATTAGTGGCTAGCCCAGACTGAGCTGAGCTACTCCCTTTTATGCTCTGGTTCCAATTTGAACATGTGCAGCAGGGGTGAAGGGATGTAGCTTCCTTGGCCCATGTCATGTGGTCAACCCCTGCTGAACCGGTGTGGAGTAGGTACACTCTGTCACACACGCTCACCCTTAAAAGGGGGTCTTGTGGGGGCCCCTCCCTCCTCTTCTTTCCTCCATCCAGAAGGATCTGTGTTCACATTGAGAAAGTCATACGGTTGAAGAGAGAGGTACCACCTCATAATCTGGGTGTTGATATCCTTCATACTATTGATCCAACGGAGGGATATGTGGTCAGTGATTAGTTGAAAAGGGGTCCCCTAGCAAGTAGCACCACAGGGCATCAATTTCCCATTTTATGGTTAGGGTCTCCCTTTCTATGATAGAATAGGGGGTCTCTGGAGGAAGAGTTTGTGGGTTAGATAGAGGAGCAGGTGTTCTTCCCTGTCTGCTTCCTGAGATAATATCACCCCAAGCCCCATCTCTGAGGCATCGGTCTGAAAGATAAATGGCTTTGTAAAGTCCGGGTGAGAAAGGACTGGCTCCTGGGTCAGCTGCTCTTTCAAGGCCCAGCATGCTTTCTTATACTCCTCTGACCAATGGACTTTTTGGGGCTGGAAGTTCTTTGTCTGCTCTGAAAAAGGTGCTGCCAGTGTTGTGAAGTTTGGAACGAATTCATGATAATATCCAGCCAGTCTGAGGAACTGTTTATTTGCTTCTTTGCTTCTGTTTGTACTTGCGCCTTGTCTATCAATGGGTGCAGTTTTCCACAATTTTGTCATATTTACATCTTTTTCCATTGAAAAGTATTTTGCCATCCTGCAATTTAACATCTGTTGAAAGAGAAATGTTCAAGGAATCTCCTCTTAGACATAGTGCATTATGTAGTGGTTGGAACTACTGTACACATGAACACAGACAAAGCAGATTAATTATTTTCATGAAAAGTAACTATTTAATGCTGAATCTTACATAAAAATGATTCAACAAAAAAGCAACAATTTTTTCTCGGTTTTTTGAACTTCAAGTTGAAGATTGATAGGCCTAAGGGCCTATCAGAGTAGCTTGAGAACAAGAGTCAAGATCTAAAATAGTTTTAATACACAGAAATTTACCAGCACATACAAAAAGTAAGTTTGCTTATTGGACAATTCCTTTACATGAAAATATTTTAAACAGTTCAGATCTTCAATACTAAGTGTTCGTACAGCAATTTACATCTACAAGGCACTATGCAAATTTTACCTAATTAATTCTCACAACATCCTCATGAGGTAAGTAACATGAAATAAGTAGATGAAATAATATATGTAATCATTACATGCTTCACAGTACTGAAACAAGAAAAATCATGGCGTTTTCCCTGAATTCAAACAACTGATTCAAAACTTCCCCATGTGAAAGTCAACAAACTTGAACGTTGAAGAGCAGTTGCCAATGTTCAGTGCATATTTCTTCATATAAAATAACCTTGAGGCATAAACTGGTGGGCTTACCTGTAATAGAGTACTCCAGCCTCATTGAATGCCAGTTCAAATGGCATCCTCTTTCCAACCAAAGCTTCATCATAAAGCTAACAGCCAACAAAACATTTTTTTTCACAAAAGCATTTGCAAAAGTGTCCTTTTTCCTCCTCAAAAATTACAAAATTAGATTTTTTAACCAGTTTTACTTCCTAGTGAATTGAACAATGTGTCCAAACAACTTAAGGTGCAATAGACTAGGTTCTAATCACAAGGGTGCTGTGTTTTCCTGTCATAGGTTAGGCACCATCCCTATACAGCAATACCAATCCAATTCAGCTGCAACAATTGATTGTTGGAAAACTTTGTTCTTTTATTTCTCCTGTAGTACATCCTATCAGTAGACAGCATAGAAGGAAATCCTCAAGTATGCATCCTTTCCACTCATACTGGATAAATGTTAAAGTTAGGCAGAAGAAGTCATCTACAGTTTCATCCAATTCTATTGAGATGTGATGGCTCTTCTGTATTATTCCCAGGAAGGCAGGGAGACAAAAGATTCAGCAAAATGGCAAATAATAAAAATGCTTCATTCTTTGGGATCCTAGAAAAATACCCAATTCTATGGCAGCAAAATCAGAGTTCACAAAAGCTTGACGAGAATGAATGGAGCAGTGAATACCTCTTAGCTATTGCTTTCAGCATGATGGCTAGAAATATATTTTTTATTTTTAACGGAAAGGTAAGAAAGGAAGGGAAAGGTGGTATGAACCTTCTGAAATCTATTGGAGATTCCTAGAAGGTCACGACCCACAAGTTGAGAATCCCTATTAAGAACCTACTCTGTAGCCAGCCCAGTGGTCTAATGGTAGAATTCTGCATTGCTACGTTGGAGACCCAGGTTTGATTTCTGAACTTTTTGTAACACTTTGGCACCACTGAAGTCAATGGCAAAATTCCCAGTGACTTCAAAGACAGTGGACTACATCCCTGGTTTCTTGCTATCTAGACCACCATCCTGACTAACTGAAGAGGTGGGAGGGAGTTCTAGACATCGTTCAGCAGAGACCTCTGTGGATGATTAAGGAGTTTTGCTGACATGCTCTGAAAATAGTTCCAAGTCAGTCTTCCACAATTAGAAAAATAGTTTTTCTACTTTTAAAGTTTCTAAATGAGTATGTGTATTTTATATATTCATCATGAAGATGACATTTTAATATCTATCCTTTGTTGCCTTGTCTAACATTTTGATCTATTAATAAAATAACTACTAATTTAGTGGGAAGAGAGATTATATTACATGGTTTAGAAAACTGGATGCTGTCATTTACTAAGGGCTTGTCTACACAATAGAGTCTTTGCCAGAAAAAACCCATAATGGAGATGCAGCATAAACTGACAGAAGGAGTTCTTTTGCCAGCATAACTACACCACTTCCCTGAACTTGAGGTTCTCCCAAGACTCTCTTCCACTTAGTATATTTTCCAGAATGGTTGTAAAGGTGCCCTTTTGAAAAAAAAAAACAAAACAAAACAAAACAAAAAAACATAGTGCTAATAGTTGTCACCAACTGACCTTCCTTTTGTGTAAATTGTTTGATTACTAAGGATTTTACCAGGCACTGAGTTATGATGTCATAAATGGGTTTCATTATCAAACCAAACATTCTTTTTTTAAAAACACTTTCATGTTCTCTTGAACACTTTATTACTTCCACTATCCCCAAACTACTTAGTCCCTTACGAGCTCTGAAGTATTAATTTGTATAAAAGCACTTTTAACTGCACAGAGCTTTTTAAAAATTACTCACTCCATTTTTTATTGTTTAATAAGACACTTCTCAAGCCATTTCTAGCTACTAAATTCTAGGACCATAATTTTTATTTTATTTCCCAGAATAACATGTTTTAGCTGACTTTCTTTTGTGTCTCTCTGAGACAATCTTTTACGGTTTTTGCACTTAGTTTTAAACTTATTTCACTTTGTCTGCAAATCCACCTGACTCACCAAATACAGTCCTTGAAGGATAGCTGCTTTTTACTTTGGATTGATGCATATACAGGCATATTTTCTTTGTGACCTTTTAGGAATCTTTTTCCATTGTTTCCCACTTTACAACATTGATTTGCTTTTTATACTTTTAGCATTCATCTCTCAAGGTGGCACATATTGTTTGTAAAAATTTAGCCACCAGAAATAGTCCTTGTAAAACTGCTCCTTTGATTTCAGATTTTTAAAAAACTTTAGGATGAACATTCCCCGCCCTCATTACTTTTTTTTTTTTTTTTTTTTTTTGGGAGAATTTCAGTAGCATTTAGCAGACCTTTCCTGTGCTCTGCCAATAATTTATTTATATTTATGGCATTTAATGGACCTCTGCCATGCTCTACCAAGCATTCTTTTCATTTTTTAAAATTTAATACCACTGTCTGGAATTCCTTTTTCAACTGGTCCAGTCTCCCTCTAATACTTCTCTGGGGAGTCCATAGGGTCTGCCCTTAGATTTAACCCATTTCTCCAGCATGGTACTAACTTCCTCATATTTAAACCCTTAGACTCTTCTAATGCCATTTCCCTTAATGCTAGGTTGTGATCCTCATGTTAAGGGGGTGTATACATTGCCTCCTCTGGATGAGCAGATCTGAGTCATAGAATTACCATGTTGGGGTTTCCCGAGACCTCTTCTACTTGGTTCCCCAAGAACTCAGTTTGACTCCAGTGTCATTACTCAGGTTTCACTGGCATACAGCAAAGCTATGCTGAGTTGATCAGACTCAAGCATAGGAGTGGGCATAGCACACTTCCAAAGATAAACAGCAAATCTCTTCCTTTAGCTATACTTACATATTACATTGCATTACACATTTTGCTCTGTCCACGCACTGTCAACGTATGACTGACTCTTTACCTCATCTTTACATTCTTGACTTAGCTTGCCAAGAGTTATCTTGTCCATTGCAAATGGTTCCCTGAATGTTTCCTCTTATTTTAGCTAGTACAGACATTTTGTTTCCAGCCTGCCGATCCATTTATCTCCCTAATCCTGTCTCCTAAGAAATGAGGCCTCACCCATGTCCAGTTACTCATGTCAAGCCACGCCTACCTGAACTACATTAGTTAAGCAGACAAAAGAACACTTCTGACAGCATAGTTGTATCTACAATGGGCGTACTGACAGTTAAGGGTGTGATTTTTTTCAGACTTCTAACTGACACAGCTATGCTGGCAAAATTTTGTTGTGTAGACTAAGCCTAAAAAAGCATTAATTCAGGACATTTCTTAAAGTCCATTAAAATACATTATAAGATATAGCATGCCTACTTAAGAAGGTCTGCCATTAGTTTTAACTATATACAGATTTGAGACTTGTAAAGATAACTAGATACAAAAATGTATGTTTTAATTATACTGTCACATTTATAAAGAGCATTTCAAGAAAAAAATGTAGGCAATAAGAGATGCCAAGAAGTAATTTATTCAGTCATAAATTTCCTTGTTAATCATAAAGCATGAAAGATATTTGAACTAACTGGATGTGTTGATTATCAGCTCCATTGCCTTCAACTGAAAAGAACTGTCAAATGTCATCAAGTATGAGCCTCTTTTCTACTGCATCTTAGTCTTGCAACAACTATTACCTCTAATAACAGCATCACTATTCTATGCTGTTTGCAAGATTCATGAAACTGAGACTGATTAAACTGTCAATGATGACATCAGCACTTTGTCAGAAGAAGTCGGAAAATAATCTGTCAGTAGCTGATGCCTGAAGAAATAAAATAACAAGTGTTTCATCTTTTTTAATATCCATGTGTATTCTGATGTTGCTTCTGAAGATATCCCAGAAAGGCCAACAGAGAATATTCAGTGTGGAACTGTCTCTTCATTTTACATTTATCTGTATGGAAAAGATTATTTTTTGTTCTCTTTCTGTCAAACTGGTTTTTAAGTAATTTGCTAGTTATTATGATAACTCTGTATTTTAGCTTTAGTGAATTGCAATTTCATGCATGTTTCTGCTTCCGTCTTTTGTGGACTGGGCTTTTAAAAGTGTGTTCTAGTCTTGAAGCGATAATATTAAGTATACAGAAATGTGTACAAATATAATACCATGGGGATACTTTAATATAGTAATTAAATAAAAAAGATATTTTAATCTCAATTCTTAGCCAATTATCATAATTAAGGTCAGCATGACATGAGTCCTGAAAAAAAAGATCATAGTTTAATTGTTAGGCTGGCTAGTTCAGTAGCGTATTTATTGGATTCAAAGAAAGTAACCAGCTAGCAAAAATGTTACGTATATTTCTGAGTTTCAAGATTTGTAAGTTTCTCCATAAGAAGAATAGCCTATATTTTATTAAATAAGGAGACATCCTGGTGCCATTTAAATTAATAGGAGTTATTCTATTGACTTCAATGGGACTTATTTTTCAGAACCAGTCCCTCACACCCCCCACCCTGGGAGAAAACACATTCTTCCCAATATCTGCATGGTTAGGGATTTACGACTAAGGCTATGTTTTTAGGCTTTACAATTATTTAACATTAGAGGGTCTACAAGCTGCCAGACAACACTGTGCTATAAGTTTATTTAAATAAAAGTTGTGGACTTGGCCTTTCATCCAATTGCCAAGGTGTTGTATTTTATTCTGTATCTTTCAGAGGGCATCAGTAATATTTATTTGCTAACATGAAAGTCAAGAGAGCTATTTTGGATTATGCATAGCATATATTAAGTTACTATACAATATCTCAAGCTACTGGTACAGAAAACTGCTCATTTAGCGTCAGTGTATATTGCAATTAAATTTAACAAAACACAAATTTCCTCTCCTAATCTCTAGTAAACGCAGTACTGTTGTAGCCATGTCAGCCCCAGGACAGTAGAAAGACAAGGTGGCTGAGGTAATACGGTATATTGTCGTGAATTAACTAAAGTTGCTACACATAAGATGACATAAGTATTTATACAATCCAAAAGCAAATCACACAATAGTTTGCCTTCTTATATTTTGAAATCAGGCACTAATTATTAATTCATATCTTTACACTTCTAAAATGACATGAATAGTGTTAAGCTCTGTGAAAATAAATAATTACAATGAATACTAGTATTTTAGAAAAAATATAACTATATTGCAATTATTAAATTACAGCAGCAGATCAGCTGGATACCTTGCTGGAGGCTGCAAATGTTGGACTGAATTAAAAAACAATTACTGTTGATTTTTTTTATTTAACTTGTTTTCTGCTAGAATCAGAAAATATAGTCTAAAGTGCTTATGCTTGAGGTTTCAGAAATGACTTTAAAATTAACCTGGTTGTTATTTTAATGGGATTTAAGAAATGAGATATTTTATTAAACAGCTTCAAGTGTAGTTACTGTGGAGCAGGATGGGGAATACATATCCAAACAGCCATTACCTTTATCTTGCAACAATGAAATCAATGGAAGATTTGTCTTTGACTTCAACACGGGCAGGACCAGGTCTCTTACAAGTGCCCCTTTCCAACAGCTAAGCAGCAAGACTATAGCCAACTTAAAGATCAATAGCACAGCCACCCAGAGACTTGTTAAAATGTCAAAGAGAACCAAACACATCACCTATTGATTCTTATGGCAAGACAAGATTTAACAAAAGTTAAGACCAAAATACATTCAGTCATACATTTTTAAGGCCAGAAGGGATCATGATGATCTTCTAGTCTGACCTTCTGTATAACAGGCACATAGAATTTTATCTAGCAACATCTCCAAGAAGTCCGTAACTTCTGGTTGAGCTAGAGCATTTCTTTCTAATCTTAATATTTCAATGATTTAAAAAAAAACAAAAACAAAAAAACCCACACACTTCCTCCAAGTCACCTGTGGTGTTCACAACCCAATCGCTACACTACTGCCCTTGGGCATGACAATGTGCAGATGAAATAGATTAGAAACTCACTAAACCCCAAACTGATTAATCTGTTATATTGTCCAAGTTGAGCGAAAGCCAAAAAATTACATTACATAGTGAAAAATAAATTAGATTTTAATTTTTCCCTAGATGTTAACAGAGTTATTTTTATTATGCCATAATAGATCTAATCTGGGACCACCAACTCTCAAAGATATTAATAAATAATAATATTTTATATACATAATAAAGCCAGTACACAGGAACCTCTTACTACCTGTTGGGGACTTAGTGGGTGCCTCTTATGAAATGGACCATGTCACGTGACCTGGGTGGCAAAAGGTTTCTGGACTGAAGCCACCCCCCAAACACATGCAGTAAACCCACTGGGATTAACCCAACCTTATTCAACACATCTGAAAATGAGTCTAAAGAGGAGGACACTCTCATGGTATATCCTAGAATGGAGACCAAATTCCAGCCTCGATCAGATGAACCCAATGAGTGTGCCGCCACTTTGGCTCTAAACCCCATCGTGAAAGCATTTAGGCCCACTGCTGGCACATGCATGTCACCAATGAGACCAACCTGGGCCAATGAGTCTGCCCCTCCAACACTCCTAAGTCATCTTGAAGAAAAACAGGCCTGTGATGACACATCTAGGTTGTTGGACAGTGGGGACATACAGGTGGAAGATATCTCTGGTAATGTAACAGGAGATTCAAGGGCCTACGTCAGTAGCTGAGGGACCCTCGAGGGAACCCTTGCCACCCCTAGTCCAAGATGAAGTCTTGCCCCTCCATGCCCCTGCAATGCCCACTCTCAATAGGTGTGACAAGATTATAAGGCCAATGAACAAGTTGACTTATGATGCACCAGAAGTGGTTAGTGAAGAACCAATACACTTGGCTCACAGACTTCTGGCTTCCTCAGACCCCTGGGGGAGAACTACAGTAGAACCTCAGAGTTACGAACACCTCAGGAATGGAGATTGTTCATAACTCTGAACAAAATATTTTGGTTGTTCTTTCAAAAGTTTACAGCTGAACATTGACTTAATACAGCTTTGGAACTTTACTATGCAGAAGAAAAATGCTGCTTCTAACCATCTTAATTTAAATGAAAAAAGCACAGAGTTTCCTTACCTTGTCAAATCTTTTTTTTAAAACTTTCTTTTTTTTTAGTAGTTTACCTTTAATACAATACGCTACTGTATTTACTTTTTAGTGTGTGTTTGCTGTTGCCTGATTGTGTACTTCTGGTTCCAAATGAGGTTTGTGGTTGGCCAGTAAGTTTGTAACTCTGGTGTTCACACTCTGAGGTTCTACTGTAGTGGAACTGATATAATATGGAGTGTGATTTGCTGGGATGAAAAGTTCTAAGCTATGAGAAGAATGTAAGCAGGGTCGGAATGAGCTCTTCCCTGAAATCTAGACACACACTGGGGGAAAAGACCATATTTGCATGGACACGCCTATTCTGCCTAGAAGCTCAGCGTTATTGAAGCTGCTTTACCAAATGGTTAATTTTTGGCTGGTTTTGAGTTACAAATCACTCTAGTAACTGAATGCAGGGGTAATGAAATGTTATCCTTATTGTACGAGTAAATGGCAACAGAACTCTGATTAGCATGCCCTGATTGAGGGGGCCACCCTAAGATGAGCCTCACTTACTAAGTGGGGGATAATGATATGAAATCCCAGTCAAGATATGAGGAAGTGGGCACAGCTGTTCCCACCTGGTGGTTTAGACTCTGCCTAAAGAGACACCATTTGACCTTCCCCTTTCCAGTGTTTAAAAATAGAGCTGATTAGACTCAATTGAGAGTCATTCATTGTGTTCAGTGATTACCAGAGCTAAATCCCTGATACACAGGTCTAGGGACTATGCTTTACACCTGGTTAAGGGGCAGAGGTGAGATGAAAGAATGCAGAGGCTGTACTGGCAGTGAGGTTCCCTGTTACACAATGAAATCACTAAGAACTGAAATCACTAAAGATCTTGGTCAAGTGGTGGAACTTCAAAATGTGGCAGTGAGTGTCCACCAATGGCAGCATGTGACCAGCAGCAGCAGAGAAAATCAGCAGCACCAGAGGAAGCAGCAAACAGCCAGTTGCGGAGGCACACAGTGAACACAGAGACATTGTTTAATGATGCCCCCTCCCCCACTTTCTGGGGTGTGAGGTGAACTCTTGTGAACGCACGTCTGAACTCTGGGTCTTTGCTAACCAAGGACAGCCAATTGTCAGTGGGGTACAGTGTGGTAAAGGGATGTTCATTCGTCAGACTTTCCCACCACACGGTAGAAAACTGAGGCACTGTAGGTTCAGGCTTGCACATGGTCACATGCTTTTGAATGTGGTTGTGGTGTTTTCCCCAAACAAATGCTTGGTTCTCTTTCTCTTTTAATAAAAATTCTCTTTTCTTACACACAGACTCTGTGATTGTGAATGGGGAAGGTGCCCAGAGGAGGTGGTAAATTTTTCCGGATTACTGGGTGGGGACTCAAGCCACTCCAATTTTGTATTGTTAAGAGGAACTCTTAGATATTGAACCCAGCACTTGTTGCTACCAACTCCACTGGCAGAAGGGTTACATATATTATTGCCATGACAATTCCAAGAAGAGCTTGAAATATTGTTTTACACAGGCAGTAAAGTTTTATTAGGTGTTCTAAATTAAAGAGAAATATACAGCTTAAAAAATTGGAAGTCTTGTTCTTCTTTCTCTTCCATTTGAAGTACACACACACACACACACACACACACACACTCTAATGTTCATGAATTTCTACATATATACAGAATTTTGTACCAGGGATACAATTTAAATGTTGTAGCCCTTATGCAAGAATTTTAGTAACTTTTTTCTTTTTTGCCAGTTTCAATGCATTTCTGTTACTCTCATGAGCCTATTTTGCATGAGCCTATTTTGGCTCCATCTTATATCTAAATACCTAAATTATTATTATTATTTTAATAAATAGCTGTATATAGCTTGGTGTAACTGGTTATGAAAGGACGAAGTTCAGTTCCCACTGGTATTGTGTTGAGATGGGCCCTGTGACTGTGTGGCTTACCACACCATTGTAAAGCCTAGCTCTTGCCTCAATTTCCTGTCATTGGCTGGATAGTTTTATTTAAACCTCTGGGTAAAAACAAAAACTCCATCCATTCAGGTGTAAACAAAAGTAAAATAATGGCTCCAAAGAGCATTTGTTTACTCTCTCTGGCCACACCCGTCCTTCAAGGGTCTGAGCTCTTTTGATATGGGGGAACAAAGGAAGGACCGCTCCACACTCCACCCTTTACTGGAAATACCAAACCCGAGCTCCTAAAAGGAGCTATTCTAAGCTGCCCTAAAGTTCTGCTTCTATGCCCAGGGTCATATCTTCCACCCAGAAAGAACTCACTAAAAACATGTCTAGACCTGCGAAATAAATAAGCTCAACTTTCTAGGGTTTCTCCTTCTTGGATCTCTTGGCTTTCTTTTTGAGACATCTCTAGTCATCTCCCCAGGTTCCTTTCCATGTCTGCTCTGGATAGACCTATTGGCTCTACTCTGAAGAGACCTCCATAAATGGTCTGGAATGGGGACCATCTATTATTGGGGAAAATTTGCTCCCTGTACCCTTACCCAGCATGTATTATTCTCCATTCTCAGCTTCCCAGGGGGTCTCTGGACTAGAAGTTCCAGAATGCCTTTGATTTGCAACAGGGTTGTACCAAGCCATCAGACTGATTTAGAGGGCCCAGAACACCTTGTTATAGGGTGAAACTGAATCCCCAAATCCATTACATTTTGGAGAAATTTGGAATCAAGTCTGAACTTCAAAACTCAGGCATATCTTCAGTTTTGCATCTTTATGACACTATACCTGTTGTCTTTATGTGCATGAGTAATGTCACATCAAATATTCAAATAATCTATTACTAATCTAAATGAAACAAACTGTAAATAACTGGGTAATAATTGACGTGCCAATTCTAGTGCCATATGGATTTGCAGAGGAAGGCACTACTTAATCTGATTATGCAAGCTAACCAAAACTGGCATTTAAAAAAAAAGAAAAAAAAAAAAAAAAGGAAAAAAGAATTAGTGTTTTTATATACATCACAGTTATACAGAACGCCCAAACAGTTTTCTTGTTCTTTATCATATCTGCTAAATCAAAGCCAGTAGTATTATTCTGAACCAGCACATCCAACCAGCCTTTCTTTATCCAACCTATAGAATCCTAGTGCCACTCACAGCAAAGAGCTTTTAACCTACTCCACTGATCAGATCATGGAAGTATGGGATGGTTCAGATGAGATCAAGGACACTAATCCAGACAAGAGATTCCACCTTACCTAAGAGGTATCATAAATGCAGACTATGTGTGCTGCAGGATGTTCAGACCCTTGACCCTCACGGCTGGTAAAAACTAATAAAGACTGTTTAGGCCAATTATTGAGCAACAGCTTCTATGCCTGCCATAGAGAAAGCACTCTCTCAAGCACCACAAAGAATGAAAGCCTAGAAAAGCTAATAAATCTATACTTGATGAACTATAACCATGTCTCTAGACTTCTTTTCCTAAGCAATAACCAAACTCCAAAAGTTCCTGATTTCTGACAGCATCCTGGACTGTATTAAAGAAAAATATAACACGATTCAAGGGCTAGAAGATGAAGCTAGAAAAATTCAGACGGAAAATAAGGCATACATTTTTAATGGTGAGAGTAATTACTGGAACAATTTACCAAGGGCCATGGTGAATTCTCCATTGCTGACAATTTTTAAATCAAAATTAAGTGTTTTTCTAAAAGTCATGCTCAAGGAATTATTCTGGCAAAGTTCTATGGCCTGTGCTATACAGGAGGCCGGACTAGATGCTTACAATGGTCCCTTCTGGCCTTGGAATCTATTATATCAGGAAGGAGACCATGACATGGCACATAGCATTGGTAGCATTGATGGATGACCTCATTATAGCCAAAGAGCAAGCATAAACTTCAATGCTCATATTATTGGCTATCATCAACCTTTGACTCATTTGGAGAAAAAGTGCAAAGATAACTCCTATTGTGTGTCACATACAGATTCCTGAGTGTTGTACACAACTGTTCCTTGTCCCAATGAAGCCAAAGGGCTCAATCCTTCCTTGGAGAAGTTCTGATAAGCCATGTGCTCTAATGCCATCCAACTTTATGGGCTTGATCCAAAACCCACTAAGTCAAGGGAAATACTCCAACCAACTTCACTGCATTTGGATCGGGCCCTATATTTTCTTTTCAGCAGATGCAATCAGGCCTGTAGCAGAAATATCATTTAAATTGTTTAGTCATTTTCTTTTGCAAATGGACTAAAATACAGACTGACAAGTGAGAGACTTGTTGCTCAAACTTCTCAAAGGCAGACATGTTATTGGAAAAATCTGTCTCCTGTACTGTTCCTTTGAAGCCTTGTTCCACTGTATATTTCCATTGCTTTATCTGCTTCAAAAGAAAAGAACATAGAGTAATTCTATGTCCTTTGTCTTTCTGAGCTTCAGCAGTTTCTCCTTTGCCAGTTCAGCATGCATTTTCTTAAATCTGTATGCTGTTTCTCCCCCTTGCCTGTGAAGTATAACTTTTAGAAATAAAGTAACTGAATTAAACAGAATGATGAGTGACCTCTGGGATATCCTTTAAAATACAATCCTTTTAAATTGTGCATGTAGAAATACTACAGGGGGATGATCAACTTTTTCAAATATTGACCTTAAAAGAAAATCTGGAAAAATCATGATTCCTCTGAGACATAGCAAACTGGATTATAAACCTGTTTAAAACTTTCATCTCCTCCTACATTTAGATAAGGAGATAATCCTTCTGAAAGGCAAAACTGTATGCAAATATTTTAACGATTTAGCCCCTGAAAGCTGGGTTTACATTTATCTTTGTTTACAGACTTCAAGCAACCCGTTACAAGCAGAGTGCCACAAAATCTCAAAAATTTATAATGAACATTACTGGGATTATTAATTTGGACTTTATTAATAGAACAAACAAGGCAGGGACTTTTTGACAAGAGATTAATTGTTCACTGTACATTAATCAAGGATTTTTTCTGAGTTGTCTTGTACTTATGATGATGATGATATATATATATAGGGGTTTTTCCTATCAGAAAAATACTTCAATACTAGTAAATCCCAATACAAATCTGTTTTTCAGAGCCACTCAATTTTAGGGGATAGTTATGTGTTACAGCTGAACTCTTTTTATTTAGCAGTCAGCCAATTATAAAGGTGCTGCCATGCTAATGAGGCAGAACTTATAATTGGATATAACTGAGCAATTGTTGATGCTTGCCTTCAAGGTGGCGATAGCACTTGATCATGCAGTATCAGCAGGAACAACACTTAAAATGAATACCACAGCTATTTTCATGGATGTAGGTGCCTACAGGGAAGAAGCTGGTATTTTTTTGCATGAAGACTAATGTTTTATTTAGTGGATTTATGGCAAGCAAGAGTAGTCTGTGGCTGGGATGTAAAATTTAGATATTATGAAAAAGAACAAAATTAATATTGTGTTTCAAGAAACACAAAAAGAACCACAGATGGCTAGTTACATGAAATCATTTACAACCAAACCACAGAATATTTATTCAATTATTCTATTCATGTACATATCTATAACACATTATCACAGGAGCGGAAGTAGTGGAGGGGCAAAAAACACAACCTGAAATTAGTTTTTCTTAGCAAACGTTTGACTAAGTGGCATCCAAGATTCACAGGAAGGTTAAATCTTTCAATGCATATAATATCTAGTGACCGGCACTCGCCCCCGCTCACCCCCTCCCACTCGGCAATTACAGTAGACCTGACCTTATCGGGACCTTTACTGACATACCTAAGATAGCACGTCTGAAATGGCAAACAATTAGACGTTGCAAAAAGCCCAGGGCAGCCATCGGCTGTTACGAATACTGCACACCTCTCACGAACAGGGGCAGCTATCAGCTGTTACGAATATTGCACACCCCTCCAAGTGCATAATAACTGCTGCATTTCGGCGGGCCTGGCTGAAGAGCCGTCGGCCTGCCAGCCTGATCACCTGGAGCTGCTACCTCTTCCCGCCCCCGAGTCCTCTGCTGGGCGAGAGTCGAGTCAAGTGTAATCGGTCCGAGTTTTGAATCCGAGTTTTTCTCATGTCCCCCATTGGTCAGGCGTCATGACCCTGTT
Source organism: Emydura macquarii macquarii (assembly GCF_026122565.2). Lineage (NCBI taxonomy): Eukaryota > Metazoa > Chordata > Testudines > Chelidae > Emydura > Emydura macquarii. Next base: position 12,491,215 of record NW_027131500.1, on the reverse strand, counting down.
CCTCATGGTGGTAAGATTTTAAATAGTATTCTTGTTATAGTTTTCAGGTATAAGTAACATTAATTTGATTATACTTTTGAAACTCATATAATCGTTACCTAGTGTACTCTGTGTCTTGTTCTTCTTCTAATCTGCTTAAGTCCCCCACATCCCCTTTGCCCCAAATAAACTTGTAAATAGTTAAGAAACTGTTTTCTCAGCGTGGTGCTTGGTAATCTGGGGATTCCTTTACCTGTCTGCAACATGCATCATTGAATAGCATGAATAGCATTTGAAGGGCACCAAAAATGTCACTCACCCACCTCAATGGATGGGGGAACTTGATGCAGCCAGCAGCAAAGGAAGACAGCTCGAGCAGTGAGGGAGAAAGATGGTCGCCAAGGGACACCAGGTAGCTCCTCTCCACCTTGGAGTTTCTGGCATCCATTGGCCAGTTGAGAGGGAGGGCTGCTGATTGACCAGCATTCCCAAGCTCCCAGGATTTAACCTGGAGCATGGGTCATGTGGTGCCTCTTTCAACTCCATGCCAGCAGTGACCAGAATACTCACTATTCCAGCAGCAATCGGGATGCAGAGGAAGACAGCTAAGGATTCTGGGGCCCCTATCCCTGGAGCAGGGCGACTGCCTTGGCAGGGAGGCTTCTGCCCCACTGCAGGTGACATACCCATCACACTGCATGAGGGATCTGCCCACTACCACAGCAGGAGTGCCAACAGTGGGGGATTCTATGTTGGCTGTCTCCCAACTTGCCTTTCCTGCTGAAAGAAGGGCGAGGAGGCCAGCAGTGTGGTTGAAAGGATAAAATGGACAGTTCTCAGAGGTAAAAGACCTGAGATTTTGCTGATGGATCTTGGGCTCATGGGCTAGGGTGAGACCTTGTGAGGATCTCGGCTCGCGAGGGCCACCCTTCTGTACCCTCTGTCCTCCTTGATATGGCTGGGGGGAGCAGTAGGACTTAGAAGAGTGAGCTGAGACCTTAGCAGTAGATGGAGAAGAGCCTATCACAAGTTACAGGTTATATAGTCTGAGCCCTGTAGCCCCTGCACTGGAACCACTCCTGGTATAGGAGAATATGGGTAATGGACGGGTAGAGTACCTCCTCTGTGTTTAAGTTTAATAAAAGTTGCAGCCTGCTGGTTAAAAGGCTATCCATGTGTCTGTTGTCATTTTGCCACATTGTCCGGATCAATGTGACACTAAGCAAAAGACAACCAGTCTTCAAAAGAGTCTATAGCTTGATGACATGAAAGGAATAATGAGTTAAATATACTTTGTTATTACTATTAATTTAAATTAATTTCCAAAGTAGAGTGGGTTGGATTAAGTATAGCTTCCCACAGGAGTTTTAAATCAAGATGCTTCCACTCTGCCTCACCTCAAGTTCTACTTAATTACAAGTAGTACCAATTCCCATTACCATTTTCAAAGCTACAAGGAAAAAAAGGCTAACTGAATTTGCTAATTCATAAAGCAAATACATTACACCATGTGTTCCACAAATGGACATATGATTAGTACTTTTTTCTGTAGGGCTCCCAGAGTGGGGAAAAAAAATCTCAGATCCCTCTTTTTAAAGAATAGCCAGAAGATACAAAGATTGGCAATTATGTTTTTGTATAATAGACAAGCAGGAATTTTGCTCATGAAGGAAATAAAAATGTGCGGAAGTGTTAATGCCAGTAATCTGAGCCCTGATCTACACCACATACTTATGTTAGTACAACTATGTCGCTCTGGGGTGTGGATTTTCCCTGAGTGATGTAGTTATGCCAACCAAATCCTGGTGTCTGACGACGGGAGGGCTTCTCCCATCAACATACCTACTGCCTCTCAGGAATGTGGAGTATCTATGCTGGTGGGAAAAGCTCTCCCATCAGCAGAGGTAGTGTCTTCACTAAGCGCTAGAGTAGCACAGCTGCACTGGTGCAGATGTGCCGCTGCAGGACTGTAAGTGCAGACAAGCACTGAGTGCATATTTTCTCAAAGGGAGTAAAGAAAGAGAGGCAGAGAAGACCCAAGTTTATTTGAGCTACTTACCAGAAAGAACGAAAAAGCTGGTATGATACCGGGGTGTGTGTGTGTACACGCAACCCAAGGCCCTGGCCCTACAAACATTTATGAATGTGAACAGTCCCTTTGACTTGATTCACATTAATAAAGTTAAGCATGCGTGCGTGCGTAAAATTGGGACCATCAAATAAAAAAGGGAGACTTGGAGAGGGGTGGTGGTAAAGTAAACAAGGCCATCAACTATATCACTTTTGTATTTTCTTTGAATCAAACCTTAAATAATTTTTATGAAATAAACGAATTGGTGTTTACTGGTTTGGTCAGCAGTACACTTTTTTCCACACTAGTGATACAGTAAATGAACACCTGTTGTTATTCCCCCAGGCACATAAACAGTTCTCTGTAATCAGAAGTGACATTTTGAACTCAAAGAATTTTAACAGCACACAATCAAGTTTTGTAGATTTTGTTTTCAAGTACTTTAAGAAAGAAACAGTTGGATGACCAAGTAAGCTAGGAGCCTTTTCCTTGTATAATCAGGCTTTGGCACATATGTCTAAAAACAGCTGATAAATCTTTGCTCAAGTGGAAAATTAGCTTTGAATATGGAGATTTGCTTAATAACAAAAACATTTTTTATTTTTTTACACTTTAACAAAAAGTAACTATAAACAACTCAGAAATGGGCAACATGTCCCTAGCAAATTCTTTTATACATGTTGACAGCATAATTAGCAATCACTTTTTATTTGTGCTAATTTTAGCATGGTAATAACAAAAATTAGCAACAGCAAACAAATATTTTGCATTTATATAATCCCAAAATCTCAAAGGGCTTTAAAAAGAATTAAGCTTTAGAACATCCATCACTCTCCAACCACTGAAACACAGTACTGCACCTATTTAAAACAGACAACAGCAACGCCACAGTGGAAGGCAGGAAATGAAGAGTAGTACATTGAACAATTAGTTAGGTATAATTTAATTACCTATATTAAAATTTGGCAAGAAAAGGAGCGCCATGCAATCTTTAAATAGAAGAAAAGACAAGACTCTGGTTTATATCTCATCTGAAAGAAAATCGGTGAAATTCAGCGCACTGGTCCATTACCAACTCAGAACTCTGCTAAACCACCAATACCACTTTCTGCAACACATAGGTCTCCTATTCAAGTACTGTTCTGACTCAGGCTGCCCTGCTTGTAAAATCTGGTGTGACCACAAAATGGTATGATTATAGGTAATTAAAACGACACAACAGCCTTTACATTCCAAAAAATGAGCCAGTGGAAGGAGGAGGAGCAATTAACCTTGCTGAAAGTAGTGACCCACCAGAAGCTATTTTTCTAGCAATTTTTTAAACTTTACTTCACAACAAATATATTCATATTAAAAATAATTACATACTGGCAATATAAAACGCAGTACATATAAAAATATTGTTGCAGCCATCTCAGGAATGGAGACTGAAATGTGACAACATTTTGGTGCTTATATATAATGTAACACGAACAGGACAATACTGATTCAGATACTTACCATACAATCCATATCTCTGTTTATTTAGTCTCAACAGAACTACTGTGACACGCTTATAAAGCCTTTAATGTGATGTAAGTCTGCCAGTGACCTCCTCATTTACACGATTAAGGCAATTATAACCATTATAATCAAATCCAACACTATTTTAAGGGTCTGAACCATATTTAAGCTTCCAATTTTATAATTCATAAATGCTTGTTGGTAGAACACAATAGAAGACAAGGAACTCATCCCACACTCCTAACTAAAGGGGACTCTTACTTATCTAAAATAGATTAGCAAATGGAATCTTCAGCTGGCCTACTAGTGCTAAACAAGCTGCACTTTCGTAACAATTTGGTGGCCTGGGGATTTCACTTTTGAAATTGCTTCACTAATTATCTAATTAACCTAGATTTATATTATTGATATGAAACAAAATTAAAAAGCATTTATTATTTTCTTTGAACTCAGCTGTTTCTCTAATGTTCCCTCTTGCTCTGACACCACAAATCCACACACACTTATACATGGATCCAGTAACAAAAGAAAATTCATGTAGGGATTTAATGTTTTTCTCCTCAAAGAAAAATTTAAACAGGATCTTTTGCTATGAAACAAGAAGAATACACATGCATACACACTCACTCCCCATATAGAATATCAGCAGGCTAATCAGAAATTTCATAGTAAACAAATTCATGTCACTCTCCTTTAGATGCATTTTCTTTTATAAACAGCATGTCAATAAACTTAAGCTAGTAAGGAAGTCGCTTTACATGTTAATATCCTAAATAACACTCCAGATATCTTGAATTTTTGTCTAATATAAATTAAAAAGACTGTCTGCATATGACCTGAAAAGTCAGAATTCTCATAGAAGTTGGTGAATGTTTTGGAAAACTAACCAGACAGCTAGTATTTTGGCAGGGTCTTATCACAAATGTTTACATGCTGTGGTGATCACTCTGCCAATATAATAAATAGATACTGTTGTGCTGAAAGTTGGGTGGCTCCCAAGAGTCTGTCTTTGATTTATGGCCAGTCACAAATCTTGTTGAAACTAGTGGATGTGATAGCTGCTTTCTATTCAGACTAAATGAGAGAAGTTAAATGCCCCATTGCTTAGTAATAGCTGAAACAACAGAAGTCAATGCACAAATCACAGACCAGCATGGCAAGGCTGGAGTAGGAGCTGACTATGTGCATACCCACAGGCTGGGTATTGTTTGGTGGAGCTGTGTGTATCTGTGATTCAAAAGCAGACAGAGAAGAGATCAGAAAGCCAACAAGAGAAGCACTGGTAACCTAGCCCTTGAAGAAAACAGAGTGTTTTTTGGACAAATTGTTAGCTGGAAAGAGGCTTGGAACTGTAAGCAAAGAAACTGCTTCCTATTGTTTGATTCCCATTGTGTTGAGGAAAACAGGACTTAGTGTATCTTCCTTGTAAATGAACGGGATTCTATCATAATACCAAACTCTATTCAATTTCTCCTCCTAAGAGGAACCACCTGCAAGACCCTGACTATTGGCTACTGCTCAAGGTAAAAGGGCGCAACACTATTTTAGATTACAAAATTGATAAAAGGGAAAAGGAAACATACAGAATGCAAAAGGGCTGTGTAAAACGAGCCATTTACATGCATAATATTCTCACTCTTTAAATTATTTCTTATAAAAATGGCATCATGAACTAAGCTTTAAATCCCACAAGTATTTATTGGGCATCCCACCCTCTCTAGAGATTTCACTTCATCTTGTCAACATTACAAGGATCCTCTTTCCACAGACGAACTATTGTTCAACAAGTTTTCCAAGATACAGTATGGGACGCAAACTGGCTTTTCACAAATATCTGGTACAAATATCTTGATTTCAACTTGTTTTTCCCTCTAACATATATTACTGTGGACATTAGTATCTGTATCCCCACCACCATCATCCACCTACTCGAGGGTTCCCAATGTTAGTCATGTACACAATTTACATTAATTTTACATTTATGTCTATGTTTCAGAGGAGGAAAAAGTTCATTGTCATTGATCAACAGATGTCATTTGCTCTTTTGTATCATCAGTCTTCCCCCCACACAAATGTAACGAGAATGTTTCAGCTTCATTGTGTTACTTTATAGGAAGGATGCTTGTGTCACGCGGACTGGCTTGGGTGGGGGGGCATTTTATATTGGGTGACATCAGTATGGCAGAATCATAATAATCTATGTGGGATATGCCATGTCAGGTACTGTCAGGAAGGTTGTAATGTGCTAAGTAAGATGATAATACTTATGTTCATGTGTAATATTTGAAATGGAAGTTATAGATGTATTTGAGATGCCTGTATTTCAAATTGTTCTGCCTGGGCAACACTACAGAGAGGATGGCTGCAGAACAATGGCCTGCTTAATGGCCCATTAAGGCATTCCCAGGTGCAAGGGGCCCTGAGGGAGAAGCCAGCATCACCACTGAGTCACCAGAACCTGCTTACATGACTCTGGACTCCATTGCAGGCAATCTTCCTGATGAAGCATCAGGACTGTCCCATGTGACTATGGACCCCAGGCACACGGGAGGAGTCACCAGGATTGGCCCATGTGACTATGGACTCCATTTTGGGTCTTGTGACTGCCTGCAGGCCACATGGCCGGAGGAGGGAGTTTATAAGATCAAGCCAGAGAAACCATTTTGTCTTTGTTCCTGTCCAGTCTGCAGACATACACCTATCTCTGGACCAATTAATCTTGCAACTGAACCGAAGGACTTAGACCCATCCAGGTACTGGATGTGAACCAGAGAGAACTACACAAGCCTGCAAATCCACATTTCTTCCAGAAACCTGATGTAAATGGACTTTTAATCATTTGTAGATCTGTGATTTACTTTAACCCTTTAACATTTCTCTCATGGTTTCTTTCTTTCTTTTTTACAATAAACCTTTAGTTTTAGATACTAAAGGATTGGCTGTTAGCGAGGTATTTTAGGTAAGCTCCAAACTTATATTGATCTGGTGCCGTGGCTGACCCCTTGGGGTCAGAGGCAACCTTTTTAGCAAAGAGCAGAGAGTTTAAGTAACTGGTCTCTTTGCTGGACCTAGTGCTGATTTGGGAGCCTGGAGCTGAAATGCAGTAAAGGGGGCTGTGGGCATTTGTGGGCTGGCTTCTTGACATCCAGTGTGGGGTAATCAGAAGCAGTTCGTGGCTGGTTGGGAAGCCGGGCTTCAGTGTCACCCACGAGCGTGGGGAGAATCTGCTCTCCTTTTGCAGCCTGCCTTGACCTTGGCATTACCAGTTGGCTACCCTGGGCACGGGTCATATCACAGCTTGTTTTCTACATGACAGATATTTTGCTGCCATACTCAGTCTCTCACACTCCAGATTTTTTCCCCAAGAAGTGAAGCAATGAAAAGATTTTCCATTAAATTTTCTTTTGATCAATGTCATTTTTTAACAAAAAAGTTTTGACCAGCTCTAGCTCTTAGTAAGTCTTTCTTAATATGATATATTTTTATTAAAACATGTGCCTGTCAGGTTTGATATAGGAGGTATGAAATTTCATCCACATCAAGCCACAGTACCCAAGCTATATACATGTCAAAGGCAATGGAGATGAGAATAGATTTTTGGAGGTGAAATCCACTCATAAGTTGGGCCTATGATACAGAGCTGTGCTGCAATTTCCCAATCCTTCAGTCAATGGCCACTGCCCCTGTGTGTCACTCTTATACTACATGTGTGGAGGGGGGGGGCTGTTTGATTACATAAATGTTGGCTCACCCTCACTGATCAATTTTGTTTTAATCTACACTATGTGAGGCTACTATAGAGACACTTTCCTTTATGTGCAAGGGCTGTGGAAGCCTCTCTATCAGAACCCCTAACATGGAGCTTAAGTAGTGTGATAGCTCTTTTGCTAGCATTCTGCATCACGGCGAATTTCACCTAGCAGACATATGTGCAAAAACGAATATCCGTACTTCTGTGTTTTTTAACATATGTTACAGAACCTCTGGATTTTTATTCTGCCTAGAAATCTAAATGAGATTCATGCAGAAAACAGTAGGGGAATAAACAATAAAAATGTCTCCATTAAAGTTTCCACTATTCCACAAACACTGATGTAAATGCCAATGTTGGGCATGAATAGGAAATGACATTCTTATACAAATAATAAAATCTTATTGCACGAGCAATTCCCCTTTATATCATATCACATTCCTACTGTAACATTAATCTGTTTTAGATTACAAATGAATGTTACTGTGATTATTACTTCACTACTCTCATAAAAATGAATGTTAATAAAATATTAAAATTACTAAAGCAATACAATTTTTAAATTAACAATAGCAGTCTATATTACAGAACTATCATGCAAAAAATGGGCTATGAAGCAGTTATACCACTAAGGAAGAAAGAAGAGATTCTTAGTCCATAATATGATCCAATATCAAGGCATAAGAATTTGAAATAAGGACACAAACAAAAACTGCTGCAAAAGGCCAACATTTTAAAAGTTCAAAATTGTAAATAATTAGAATTAGAAAAGCCAAAAAATGTTTTAGTATATATGCCCAGGATTAAAGTAGAAGTGTGAAGTTGAACTGATTTGACATTTCAAAGAAAATATTTTGCATAAATATGATACAAAGCAAAAATGTTAAAATGGACATTTACTGCTAAATTAATTTTCACTGGAAACAATTAGATTAATAATAATAAACTGCACTTCTGTAACTCTTCTCACTGTAGCATCTCAAAGTACTTTACCCGCTTTAATGGACTAAGTTTCATCATCTCTTTGCAGATAGTGAAACTGAGTCACAGACAGCTCAAGGGTCTGATCCTTTTCCCACTGAAATCAATAGCAAAATTCCTTCAGTATGCAGGATCAAGTTTCAAGGGGGCTGAGCAAGTCTATGCAGGTAGTCTATGGCACAGACAGGAAAAGAAATCCATTCTGATTCCCAGTTCTGTACATTAACCACAAGCACATCTACTTCAGATACTGTTTGATGATTAATTTCAGGATAAACTGCTTTACTGCTTTTAATCAATATTGTACTGTATGAAATTCCAGTAAATTACATGACATCTTATGGTAATGAACTAAAAAACTGAAATGCAGATACAAAGAAGAAAAATATAATAAAAACCTGACCAATCCAAGGGATGATTCAGCTAATAATATGTAAAAGGTTTCCCATAAGCACACCTGACTTAATTCTAGTGCTTTTGAAAATGCCCAGTCTCATTTATTGAGCCTCTTCTCCTAAGAAAGTTGGTATATAAATGGCAGTGATTTCTCCATGCTGAAAATAAGCATGCCTCTCTCTTTAATGCTTTTGTTGCCAATTTAATACAAGTTATACTTATTTTTGGGAAATCATTATTATTTTCTGTAACAGGTTTGTTACAACAATACTTATGGAATTCCTATTTTGTGAAATATATTCAGAACTCATGGTAATTCATATTAGAAGATTTCTGGGTATAAACCAAGACACACTGTAATGTGAAAGCCTGCTTACTGTAGGGGTTCTTTTTTTGGATTTGAAGTCTTAATCCTGCATGTACAATAAACATCAATGAGATGTTTTTAGATGAGAATTTAGTCTATTTTCTTATATAAGGCTTCACCTTGTCCACCCCATAGCTAATCACTGATGTTATCAGGTCTGACCGGTCTAGTGTATATCTTAGGGAATATGGATGTCATTCCTGAAGTTAACTTATAGAGAATAAAATGTACTGTTTGTACTTGAAAGGTAATAATGCAAAGTAGTGATTAAGGGGTTATTGCAAGTGTTACTCTCATCTCTTGAAATGTTCAATTGTGATTTTGGGAAACTGTCCAGCTGTCTCTTTTGATAAAACAGCATAAAAACTGATTTATTTATTTGGTATCCATACCTGTATGATGTAGTAGGGTTTTAATTCATGTAGTAAGAAGAGAATGCTGTGGAAATTAAAAACATAAGGGGATTTCTGGGAATGCTGTTCTGCAATTTGTTTAGGAACACTAATTACCTATATTTGTTTTTTAGATAGTGATGTATGTAGAATACAACAGAACCCATCTTGTTAATCTGACTGTATTTGTGCTCACATCCAGTTTTCCCATGTTTTGTTACCTAGGTAACCTACAATAAGGGTGCTCCTGAAACTTATTTGATAAAACTTCAATTAATAGAGTGACAATATTCAGCACATTATGGGGTATCCCTTCCAAGCTTCCTACTTTCATATGCTTAATGCCCCTCAAAGCTTGCAATAGATGAAGATATTTTCAATATGACACTTTGCCTTTTGGATTCATTTTGACAGAAGAGTACTATTAAAAATACATCATGACAATGATAGCAGTTGTCCAGGCTACATATCCATTCCTCCCTAGATGACTAACTAATGAAGACTCCTTCCTTTCAGGAAGCCTCTTGCAATGCAAACTTTAGTTGACCTCTTACGAACAATCTTATTGGGGATTCATTCAAAACGCTCCCAAGAGCGAACACTTCTTTTTTGGTGGCTAGTGAATGTCTGTTCATTATTCATAAGGACATGGTTGGTCCATAAGAGGAGTACAAAGTACAGTCACCCATCCAGAGCCCATTCAGCCAAATACGCCTTACAACTACTGGAGATGGCAATGTGGTTAATAGAGCTAATCTCATCATCAAGAACACTCCAGACTCATTTTGTAGCCTCTCTTGGCACAATGGTTCTCAGAGTCTCAGGATCTTTAGAAACTGGTGTCAATGCCAGAATCAGTAAGAATCTCATTACAGAGGTTTGAATCCTATGTACATCCAATATACATGCCTCTCCAGATTCAACAGTGGAATGAAGCCACATCTGATAATAAGTCTCTCTGGTTGTGATACCAAAATGGAAAATATATGCATGCTCAAAATATTTGGTTTAGACGGGAAAGAAAACACATCAGCCTATTACAGCTTTTCACAGTAACTGACCTTTGGTACATCTAATATTAATTTATTCAGGCAGTGAGGCTGCAGTCACTCATATACACAAGGCAGGAATGGTACCAGAAGCAAATGCCTGCCTTATAAGGCAGTTTCACTGATTAAATGGATGGAAAAACACTTGGACTTAACCAGAGTCAGTCATCTCCATTCATACTGGCTAAACTTTCAGGATTGCCCCCAGAGGAGAATCAGCTGCTCTCTACAATATTTCTCATGCTACTGCCTCTGCCTATTTCTAGCCATCTTCAGAGATTTCTTCAAATGTTGTTTGGCTGCAGAATGCTGGGTGCTGTCATCCTGCACCGAGGTTCTTATGCTCATGTCATTTAGTATTCCCTGGCCTCAAGTCCAGATTTCTGCAAAGTGTGTCTCAATATAGAAGTTTACTTCATGACAAGTTTTGGCAATAGTTTTGTCCTGCTATGGAAATTGTCAGCTGGTTATAAATATGGAGGTGCTCTTTAAAAGAAATCCAACTAAAAAAAAAAATATTCATAGCCTCAGTAACATGAGAGATGACCAACCTACATTCCAGACTGAGATCTGCAGAAATCCAATGTAATTACAACTTCAAAGTTCTTTACAACTCTGTTCTTGTCCATTTAATCACTTCTTGTCTCTTACTGCATCACCTCCACCCCACAATTACTCAGTTCTCCATTTGAGGATAGTGGATATTTATTTATCTATCTATTTGTGTACATCCCCCTCCAATTCTATATATACATATACAAAAGCAAATGTACTTAAAATTGCACATAATTGTTTTCCTCATAATTTAGATATTGTTCACTTTCATAGATTGTAGGCCCTAACAATTACGCCCCCGCTCCTCCTGAAGCCCCCACCTTTCAGAAAAAAATAGTACAGTGTGGGAAGCAAGGAGCACGGCAGCAGCAACACGGGAGGCAGTGGCAGCAGCGAGCACCAGCAGCAGTGCAGGAAACAGGGAGCAAGGGCAGCAGCAGTGCAGGGAGCATGCCCGGCAGGGGCTGCTGCTGCAGGAGGTGGCTCTTCCATCTCCAGGGAGCGTGGAGCTGGACCAGCTCTGTCCCCTACTCCGCACCCCTCCATTATCCATCCTGCACATCGTCCCCGTCTCCCCCCCCCCCCTCAGGGGGATCCGCCTCCCCCTTTGAGAATCACTGCTAAACTCTATCCAACTCACAAAAGAAAGTTTAATCTATTTTGGTACTTTTCAAATATATTAATTTCTTCATTTTATTTCCACTGTCCTCCAAATCAGGTGTGGCTTAGTTAAGCATGTTCCCAGATATTCACATCCAGTAAGACTAGATCTTAATTTAAAAAACTTATTGGTACATTGTATTTCACCTAGGCTCCCTGTATAATTACATATTTAGTTTCCTTTTTTAGCTTTTATCCAGATAGCAGTAATTGTCAATTTGTGGATCAAACAGAAATTTAAAAAATAGCTCTAAGTCTTTTTCAGTTCTTCAGATCAACTCTCCACATACAACAATTTGTAAAAAATGACAAGGAGACTGCATTTAATTGTAGAGGTTAATGTGGCATAAGGCTTTATAGTGGGTCAGACACATTCTCAGAGGTAATTCCACTATAATTAGAGCTGTCACATTGGTTGAACAATCATCGAAGTACAGAGACATGGTTTCTATAATCTTTAAAATGACTTTTTACTTCCTTTTCAAATATGCTAAACGGAAGAACGATAAAACTATATAGGTTTCCAAACATAATAAGAAAACGTTAAAAAATGCAACATTTGCAGCCTTAAAGAATGTTTGTCTGATCAATCAGGGAGAAAGACTGTTTCCTTTTAGGGTCTCCCTCTGCTTTGGCTTGGGGAGGGCATCATCTGAGCTGCGGGTTGGCTGGAGAGGCTCAGGTAAGGCATTGATCCCCTGCAGACCAGGGGAGGGCCACCTGCATACTCTGACCGATCAGATGGAGCTTTCTCTCACTCCCAGATTGGTATCTGTGGCCCAGGAGTTTCTGCTTGGTTAAGGCCAATTTTGCAGGTGGTAGGTCACTTGGATAAATCTTTATTTGCATGAAGGGTAGATTTAAGAAATGATATAAACTTGCTGACTCATTTCCTGTTGGCTAGTAGGTTAGGAGTACCACTAGCAAATGAAACACAAAGGTCCCCACTTTCTGGAGACAGAGGTAGGTTTCTCTACTCACTGTTAATAAATTGGCAGGATTGTGGGAGTAGACTGGCAGGTTGGGACATCCAAAAAGATTTCTTTACATTAACTACAAGCATGACAGTCTTCAATTTCACACTCCAGGTATTTTGCACATGGCCTCAGGCATAGCCAGCCCCAATTTATTACTAAGGGACAAATTAAGAGATGGAGCTTTTATTGAGCACTGGACAATCAGTGCAATAGGATTCCCTGAAGCAGGGAGCTGGATGTCAAATCCTGAATTTAGTGTATTGGGGGCACCAGGTCTGGGATTTCCACCAAGACAAGTGGTGCTTATTGGATCTGGAAGATGAGAAAGATGTAAAGAGGTGGATGGAATTTAAAAACTGGTGCTAGGAGCCAATGAAAAGGCATTCAGGCAAAGCTAGACACGTAGAACTTTGGTTCTTGACTAGTTTTATCTTAGTGAAAAGCATGAAACACCTTGAGCACTGAGGTGTATGTTGGGGGTGGAATTTACTCAATTCACCTCAATGTAGGGGCGGGCCTTCTAAGAATTGAACACTACAATCTGTTGTGTCCTGACTACTGGAGTAGTGGTCTCTACTAGGGTTAATAAGGGATTCGGCAAAGTAGGATTTGACTAGAATTTGGGCATTTAGGGATCTGCAAAGGGGAGAAGAGATCTGAAAACAACAAAACTCTCAAAGCATCAAAATAAAAGCAATGAAGATCTGACAAAAAGTCAGGTGTAATGTCCTGCAGCTGCACCTACGCAGTACTCCTGAGAGTTTAACAAGTCAGCTAGGCTTCCTGGCAAACCACCCTGCTTGATTGGCTGAGGAAGCTAGCAGGCCGCTTCCTAATCCCAGCAGCAGCTCACTGGCTGCTCAATGCAGATGCTCATGGATTCTCTACCTCTCAGTCTTCATCTCTCTCCAAATCTTGCTCGGGTTTTGCTTCTTCACTGCTCCAGCCCAGACCCTCTGACACTTGGACGCTGAGTTTGGTTCTGACCCTGTCTTGCCCTTGGCTTTGGCATTCAGACTCCAACCGCTAGGCATGACTATCCCTCCAACCTGGTTCCCTGACACAAGATGAGACAGTATTACAACAAGAGTGTGGGAGTCTGGGATTTGTTCAATCAAAGTAGTATAAACTGGCCTAGTTTTGAGACTAGATAAGAACCTTATAAATGCCTACATATACCTGATTATAAAACAGAACAAACATCAAATAAGCTTCCAAGTATTGAGGCAAAATCTATTTTAACACTCCAAAATTTGGAGGAATCAAGAAATATAGGGAACTGGTCCTTTATTTCTGAAGTTAATGAGTTTTGCCATTGACCATAATAGGTGAAAGTCTGGACACAAAGTGAACATGGTGCAATGAAAGGAAAGTATGGAAGAAGTCTGGGCAACATAATTAAGTTGCAACAGACTACATGTTCAGTGATGAGAAAAATGTACCAAACAACCAGCTGTCAATGTGAGTTAACAAGGGACTATTCATAGACTGGAGAGTACAAATGAATCTGTACTGGACACAGAAAACAGAATGGATTCAAACAAGCATATACTGCTATTTAAGACTCATGGGGAAAAGCTAGGGCAGAAAAAAGGTAGCAAAATGGGTTAAAAGAACATTAAAAGGAGGAAGGGTTGTTACAAATATATCAGTCAAATTCCAATTCTACAGAACACGTTTTTATTAGAATTAAATTCTTATACATAGTTACATGAAAATCTATTAAAGAGACACAGAAGAGCTTTAATGCAAAAGCATTTTCATCATCATTTTCTCTATTATTCCACTATTAACTTGCTTAATTCTCCCTGAAGAAAACTCTGCTGTTGATGTTTTAATCTCAATTTGACTGAACGGAAACATGAATTAAATGAAGTCAAAATAGCTAGTTGCCACAAACTGCATACAACATCACTACATTTGTGTGCAAGTACATGCAGCTTGGTGAATTATGGAATATTACTGAACTTTCAGATACTGTTACTGAACTTAATTTTTATTCATACCAAAAAAGTTGCTTAGATTCATTTCTTAATTAAACTGAAACTATTTTGTAAGTCCAGCTATCTGTGATCATATATCTCATATTTATATTCTCAAGAATCCATCTTCTATTCATTTAAAAACTGGAGCAGCATGACAAAACATTCTTAACCATTTCAAAGCACAGATGAGCTTGGTTAATCAACCCACCTCTGTTTTCAAACACACACAGTTTACTACTGCTGAGTGTTATGCACTTTTAATGTAAATGACAGCTGAAATACTAGTAATGATACTCAACTTACCTTTATATTTTCCATGTCTCCTAGCTTTTGGCAAAGAAGTGGCATTCACATTTTTATGTTCTGCTGATCCGCAGCAGCAAGAAAACCCTGTGCTCTGTTTGTCCTGACAATCTGGCAGGATAGGATTAGTTTAAATTCTCACTGCCTTTTCCCCCTACTCGGTTGAACATAAATGAGCTTGATCCCCTAACAGAGTAAGCCTTTAGGAACAGTTCAACCCTAAGAATATTAATTAAAAACAATTCCATTTTGCTGAAGCCACTAACCTGTACCTTTAATTTATTTTCATTATTTAGATAATTTTGGTATTAATAGTAGGTTATGTTTGAAAAATCCACTCATCCAGGGCAAGTAGAAATTTAGACCAGATGAGTGGGCTGGAGGGGAGGCAAGGAGCAAAAGAGTTGAGTGCTACTGTTACTTTATTGTAGAGGAGATGGGGGCCGAAGGCAGAGGTACCACATGCAGAGGTGAAAATGGCCTCCCAGGATGATGCCTCTCAGCTGATTCTTCACTTCATGCCTGCTGCTGGGCAAGCAGGAGTCAGGTAGCCAGGCAGGGTGACCTCTCTTCCTCCCATGGGAGAGTTTCCGGTCTTGTCTATACTCAAAAATAGCCCTCATTCAGCAATTGGTTACTAGTGATTAGTAAAGCAGAACCACGCAGGGACTTGCACCAAGCTAACTGAGGTTTACCCCTGCTTCAGTATTTTTCACCTGAGCTAGCAGGGGGAGTGGATGTTGGGGAATTTTTTCAAGCCCTGATAACAGGTACCAAAGTGCAACTGTAAATTAATGTAATTAAAAGACCCTAATGCCTTACTGTAGTGCAGTAGTTTACACTACAGACAGTATTTATATAACAACATGACGTTATGGCAGAGAAAAAGCAGTGCTCAAGTGATGTTTTAGCACAGTTTTGTAATTAGGTGTATGTGCGTGCACATGGCTCAGCGTTCATTCTGGTTACTTAAACTCACTGTTTAAAATTAACTAATTCAATCATTTTTTTTAAAAAAACCTAAGAAAAATGTATTTAAACAGCAGCTATCGTCTAAAATGGAGGTGATGTGAATTTTCTATACAATAATTTGAAAGAGCCCCTGAAAGTTAATCAATTAGCTTTAGAAAGTATGGATATAATAATATACACTAAGACCATAAATGCTATTTCTTTTTTCTTTATAATGTTGCTAGAGAAAAATACCTTCAAAACACACCAGTATTCATGTATTTCTATGGAGGAAAAATGGCGTTTATACACGAGGTTCTTAAAATGCAGAACAAAGAAAGAAAGTCCCAGGCTCTAGCTGTGCAGCATTTGGCACACTTAGGAGGTGGTGTGCACAGAAGTGGATTTAAACAACCTTTGGGTGCCCTCCCAACTCTGGGGCCATCCATCTGGCAGCCACTAAAGCACACTCCTGCCAGTATATAATTTACACCAGCTTCATACAGCCAAAATGGGCAGTTCCAGCACCCAGGAATCAGTAGAAACTAGAAATGGTTGGCTACAAATCTTTTTGACCAACTGTGCTAAGGGCTGAGAAGCAGCACAAAGCAACTAACTGCTCTTCTGACCCAGATTTCATAAAAATACTGTGCACTTGGTTCACAAGGCCATTAATGTCTTCTCGTTCAGTTCTCACATATAAGCTCACTTTTTCCATGATGCCATCTAGTCGTGAGTACAAAGTAACACTACACTACTTAAGAATAATTTTAAAAAATTAAGTTACTTCCTACCCTTGTCTTCTTGCCCTTTAGAGTGTAAGCAGTTTGGAGCAAGGACGTTGTTTTTCTGTCTGTTTTATAAAGTGCTAAGTATGTTATGTTTAACAATAATAAAATCAACAATGGCTTTATAGAGAATTTAGTATTGGAAAATATTACTGTCTTCTACTTTATTTGTAAAAGAAAACATCTCCCCATTTTCTTGAGAATAATCACCATTTAGTGATCACTGTGCTCTTCCATTAATTAAATCATATTCTCATCTAAAAATGCTCCATTAAAAAATAAAACAAATTGCCTTTACTTACCTCTCTTATCATTTCTGCCTATACTTGTGGGTTTATCAGAAGGGCAAGGGCAACGTCCTTCACACTTCACAGAAATATGTTTTCCTGCGACACATGCTTGATATTCTAGTTTGCACTGTAATAAGGAAATAATGATCATTAACGAAAATATATTTTACAACAAATTCCAATTCATTAAGTATTTTGAAGGAGCTTTTGTTAGTCATTCATTGCTTCTTGTTCTTTGTGGGTATAAATGCTAGAAAAATAGTTGTACAGTATATATTACTTTTGCACTTACAGTTTAAATTAAAGATGGGACCAAGCTGCAATGTTCTGTCCTCTAATTTGATGTGATTGTTGTTTTAGGTTTAGCTCTATTAAGAATGCATTTGTTTAATTACATAGATTCAGTGATAATCATAATTCCAGGCACAGGAAGATTAGATTAAGAGTGCTACTTATACAATAAAAATGGTGACTATTCAGATTTTTTGTTAGTTGTCTTACATTCTGCAACGCCCAGCTACAGATATGCCAAAATCCCTTCTTTATGTCAAGGTTCTGAAGATATAGTGCATTACTGCCATCAACTCAGTAGATTCTGAATGACAATTTTTTATTTACTAGTTAGAAAATTATTACCAAAAAGCATTTAAAGTTCTGTAAGGATAGTAGTCTTTTTTCCTGTTACGCTTCATGGCAGACAGAATAATACTCTGGGTGGCTGCTCAGACAATATTCATTCTACCTGTTCTGTATATGTTAATGATCAATAAAATAGCAATGACAGCAATAGGAATCTATTTATAGTATTTAACAATTCATACATTTCTATTATTAATACAACAATAATAAAGCCAATAAATTAATACTCAAAATAAAGCCAGTTAAGTCAAAGACAATGCAATTGTATTCCACATAGTGACAGTTTCAATTTGGCTCTATATTCTACAATACAAAACTAAGTTGAATAAGGTTGCTTAGTTCTGATTTGTACACAATGTGTGTAAAACATGGACAGGAATTATGGACAGTCTGACATTAACAATACTAAAACAAAAACCTGAAATGTGATTTAAAAAAAATGAAAATAACATGGACAATACGTGGGTAAAAATAAAATTATGATCATTATTGTTTTTATCAAAAAGTTAAACTTTTCTATAGAGCTAGAGAAAAATAAGGCCACACTGATCCCATGAACTTCTTCAAACAAAATTGTTCTTGGTATTGGCCTACAGGACCAATCATAAGCTGGTTTCCCAGTATAATGTTAGGAACAAACCTGTAGCCACCTAGTAAGAGGAGATTTTATGGGGTGAAAGAAGAAGGATAAAAAAAAAAAGACGATTCTGGAGACTATTTAGCCCTCCAGCAGGTGGATGGAAAACTTCGCTCTGGTCAGCCAGGTGAAGGAGATACAATCCCAAAAATTCTCATTTCAGAGGGCAAGTTCAAATAGCAAAGAAAAACATGAGAAATTTTTTGAGGCATCATTCAAACTCAGAGAAAGAGTGACTCACCAGAAGTCCATCATCTATTTGGTTTAGTTCCAGTTGAACCCCACTGCATTACTCCAGCAACAGTGACTGCAGACACTGCTTGGACAATGCTTTGACTCTCTCTTGCTAACTACCTTTAATGTAAGGGGTAGGAAGATGGCAACTTGGGGGAAGCACAGGTATTTTTTGGAAGGTGGGTTTTTGGGAACAGCAGCAGCTCAGGTTGTAAACTCAGGCTGTTGTTTCCAGACACAAAAGTGTTAAAATTCATCCTCATCTCAGGTTGATTTCTGTCAGCCCTCCATACACCTGGTCTTTTCATTCTGTCATACAACTGTTCCCACTGCTCCCATAGTAGGACAACCTAAGCTTTATCATTTTACTGTGGTATATGACAAAAGTACCCAGAAAGAAGACTGTTAGAGGAGATACATTCAAAATTATTGAGATCCATTTCTTTTATGTAAAAACATGCTCAGCACTGCAAAGGTTCACAGGTGGTAGATTTTGGTGGAGGGGAAGGGGAGAGAGGGATGAGGGACAATTGAATCTTCATCTCCCGCAGTCCTGAGCAAGAGAGTCAGACATAACCACACTCGTGCTCAGATCAAGATCTGCACAAAGTCAGAGCCCACAGCAACACTAACCTCAGAAAAGATCAGGATGAGAACAAAACATGCCTCCTCCCTTCTCTGCAACAGCAAGCAGAGCTAGGTTGACCTTGAAAAAAACACATCCTTTTCAAAGGGCATAACAGCAGGTTTACTTGTCCTGTACTTCCCAGAGCACTGGAAGGTGTATGCCTGTCGGAGTCCCTACAGTGAACCTCTCCACTACTACAATGCAGAGCTGGCATTAAACACATTACGTAGTCCATAATGTTGGATCAGAAAGTTAGCGTGGAAATTCACCAAACAGTACATTTAATATACACTTCTGTGCAAAATTTGGATTTTCCATTTTTGAAATGGAAATCCTTATTGTTCTAGATTAATTCAACAACTACAAAGACTTGTGCATGTGTTTAACACCATTGTCTTTAACAGCACTACTCACTTGCTTAAAATGCAAGTGCACACGTATCTGCGGGATCAGCGCCAAAATTATTAGACTTACTGTTTAAGATCTTGATAAAATGAAAAAGACTAATTCAAACAGTGTAAAATACAGGAGATTTCATTTGTTAAGAGAGATGCTTTTTTCGTCTTTTGGATAGATATTTTCATGAGTGCCAGGACTTCTGTTTGCTCCATTCAAATAGGTACATGTTTTTAAAGAAATGATTTATATTTTTGGTAAAACGCTTCATCTAACACAATTGGTACATGGGTGGGGGCTCTTAATTGCTCTACATTTAGTTCTTTTCACTCATGCTTTTTAACCAGTTCTATTCACAGCAATATTACTATGCTTAACTTCTAAGGAACATATTCTTCCCTACTTTTCACCTTCTGTAGTCATGGACAAATAGACAGTATTATTCCAGGGGGGAATTCTCTGCCAAAAAATTAAAAATTCTGCAAAATTCTGAATATTTGTCAAAATAACAAAATATAATCACATCTGTTTCAAGTATTTTGATAATTTATTTCAAAATACCTGTCAGCAAGTATGTATGTAGCAGCACAGACAAAAAAATTTCCCCACAAGAAAAGAGTTAAGGAAACCCCTATGACAACCCAGTTCCTATTTCTATGTTATGCATTTGTTGGGTGCCTCAGTCTGGGTGTGTCCCACATGCCAGCTGGGCACAGCTTGGGGGCAAATTCTGCCCCTCCAGTCTCAGATATCCACACTACCTCTACCTGTCCCCCAGAGCCCAGCCACCCACATCTCCCATCCCCAGATCCCAGGGATTCAGAGAGAGAAACAGCCTGATGCTGACTTGTATGGAGTCTCCTGCATGCCACTTCCTTCTTTCAGGACAAGCAGGAAACTGCAGCTGTCTGGAACCCTCCAGCTCCCTCTCCCTCCCAGCAGAGTACTGTATTTGTGAGCTGGCATGTCAGGCTCTGCTGGGTCCATCAGCCCCTAGTGGCAGCCAGCAACTCTGCAGCACCAATTCTGCAGGGAAAAATGAAATTCTGCACAGAACATTAATTCTGCATAAATTCTGCATTGGCGCGCAATTCTCCCAGGAGCAAAATAGTGAGTACAAAGTGGGTGCACAACACTTTTCACTCATGCTTGTGCTAGAATTTGACACTCACATTACATTAATTTTACATGGATGCAAATGAGTAATAAGGCACAAGGTGGAAAAAAACAAGGCCTTATGTCTCCAGTAGTCCACAGGAAATATGGTGTCTTCATGAGTCAAAAAATGAATCAATGGCCATCTTGATAGTTAAGTGGCAGCAATATATGATGTTATGAAGAGGATTTACATTCTGGTCCAAATCTCTTTTCCTTGCTCCATAGGCGAGCTAGGGACAGAAATGCTGCAAAGACTGCATGTTTAGATGCAGGAAGGTCATAATTCCTCATTTCAGTTTCAAACACCTATCTTTAGACAATACAACATGCAAGTATCACACTTGAAAAGCTCCTCTGGGAAGGTTGATGCAATGGAAAATCTGAGGATAGATTGCAAGAGAGTGGGACAGAATGAAAA
Source organism: Emydura macquarii macquarii (assembly GCF_026122565.2). Lineage (NCBI taxonomy): Eukaryota > Metazoa > Chordata > Testudines > Chelidae > Emydura > Emydura macquarii. Next base: position 12,470,107 of record NW_027131500.1, on the reverse strand, counting down.
GAAAACAAGGGGGCACCAGAGAAACATTTCCGCTTGGGGGAAAAATTATCAAATACACTTCAAATGCTAGTTACACATCATTTTGACTAAATGTAGAACAGTATGGTCTAATTTGACAGTATTGCAGTGTTTGTTTTTTTATCTATGGAGAAAGGCTGAATCTTCAAAGTACAATTCATAAAACTTTTGAGGCACTCACTGCTTGACTCTACAATATTCCTTATTTGTTATCCTTGATTTACAGTTTAGTAGTTAATCTCTCATTTCAATGTGTCCCCTCTCATCTCTTTTTCTGTACAATTGTTAGTCTCTTCCATTGCAAAATGAAAAACTTTTAATTTTACTGATGAACACATCTAGTCTTTTTTTCACCCCTTGTTCCTCATTCCTTCTGAGCTCAGCCACCTCGCAGTTTCACCACATGCTTACTTCTATATTTGATTCTGATAGTGCTTAAACTGTTTGAATTTTGCACATTTATTTTTGAAATATATGTGCAGGCACATCTGACTTCATAGTGAGATACTGCATGGTACTTTAAAACAAAAAATTCCACTTTTATATAGACATACTGTTATTACTATGTCAGAGTCTCTTGGCAGTACATTTCAAGATGAAATGTTGCTAGGTTTCTGTACTATCAAGGTCTTCCTAGACAAATTCCCATTTGTGTTCCAACATTCCGCTTTCTTAAGTCCCTTGTATAGTTTCAAATGGACACAACATTCTTTACTTCTCATCCTAACCTGAACTGTTGTGTAGTGAACAGGGGAGAGGCAATTAAAAATCAGCATGAACAATATCAATGAATTCATGCCATATTTAGATATACATCATAGTTTTATTCTTACAATCTAGAAGCATGGGAAGAGTCATATTTGTCCCAAAATTATTACAATATATATTACTTTGATATTCATGAATTTTGTAATTATCACTCGTTACAATGTTAAAATCACTATAAACTTAAAAAAAAAAAAAAGAGATTTCATGTTTTACTCGAGGCAAGCTGCATTTTAACATAAATTTACCTTATCCCTGTTCTCTCTCTATCTATCACACACCAAAAAACATGTTAAAAATAATATTATTGCGAAGTCAAGCATTCAAAAGTTAGATGCTAGAAATAAGGTTGCCTGTGCAGCCCCTTTGTGTGTATGCATTATGATACAGTCTTTAATTTCTTGATCACCTATTTTTTCCACAGCACCTCTGCTTCATTCAGTGCATGGAATGGACCTGCTCTGCAGATGAATCAGGGTCGTATAGCGAAGGAGACATGTCTTAGGACCCTTGCTTCATTTGTTGCAGAAATTGGAATGAGTGTACCTATTGAAGTGCTGAGAGACAGGTGGCTGCAAGCCTGCCCACACCTAAAGGCCCCTCCTCTTAGCCTAAGGGAAGGAGCTACCAGATGCAGGCATCAACCAACACAGGGGACAACTAGTGATAAAACGGGCAGGATTGAAAGTTGCAGGTTCAAAAGCAGGGATCCAGAGGAAGATATCAAGCACCGAACCCTGGACAGTATCCACTGCTCCTCAAAGGCGGCCAGGGAGCCAGTGGACGTGGCCCAGAGGAACTCTGCTTGGAGACGTGACTTCAGGAGGGATCAGAAGTAGACCCTGCAGTCACAGAACACCCTATTCCCTGTCCAGCTTTCTCCTCCTGGTGGATGGCCAACTTGGCCAGTGCCAGGAGGAGCTTGATGAGGAGGTCTCACTTTGCAGAGCCACATATAGGGTGTGCATAAATCAGGAACTGTGGGGAAAAGTGCAATTAGAACCAGAGGTGGTGGTTCAGGAGGAGCTGGAAGAGGGGCTGCAACATGGCACACTTGATGAAAATGTGCACCAGGATCTCCCTTGTGCCGCAGAACGGGAGCGGTGCCGTCGCGAAGATTGGGACCGTGAGGATCGGTGCCGATTAGAACGGGACTGCCCGCGGGATGGTGCCGGCAGTGTTGGTGCCGAAGGTATCTGTGCTGGTGCCAGTGTTGTCAGTGCTGGTGCTGAAGGTGCCGGCAGAGCTGGGAGCGGAGTCCGCACTCTCTACCCTCCTTGACCGTCTGGGGGGAGACTTGGACTCCTGTCTCCGCCAACTACCAGGGCCACCCAGCGCGGGTTTACCCTGAGAAGCAGGTCCCTTAGCCCTCAGCCGAGGGGGGGACAGAGGCGTGGGCAGGCCCATGAGGGTGCCCTTGCAAGGGCACTACCCCACTCCGCAGAGTCGGGGAAGGCTCCCTGCGTGGAGATGCCGGTGCCGGAGTAATCTCGACGGCACGTGGCTGGGGCATCTCCTGACTCCCCCGGGGCCGGGCAGGCGGTGCGGGGGAGTCTCGGCGCGCGGAGTCCTTGCGGCGCTTCGGTGCCGGGGCCTGGGTCGACGACGCCGGTGCCGGAGGAGCGCTCCGCACCGAGGAGACGCTCGGTGCCGCAGGGGAACGTGCCGGTTCAGAGTCCGGATGGAAGGCGGACTCCATGAGGATAGCCTTCAGCCGCGCCTCTCTCTCCTTCTCGGTGCGGGGCTTGAAAGCTCTGCAGATCTTACATTTATCTCTGCAGTGGTGCTCTCCGAGGCATCGGAGGCAGCGATCGTGAGGGTCACTCATGGGAACAAGTTTGGCACGCTCGGTGCAAGGTTTGAAACCCATTGAGCCAGGCATGGCCCAATGCGAAGAAAAAAACCCTGAGGGTTTCCTTAACTACCTAATTCACTTAATTGCTTCGAAACAATCACTAACTATACTAAAGGGCTGCGACTTGCAAAGCAAGAGGCAATGTTCCAGCAGCTGTCAACGGATGGAAAGAAGGAACTGAGGGCCCGCAGGGTCGGCAGTGCCCTATGTACCACGGCATGAGCGCGGTACTCCAGGGGGCGTCTGATCCTACCCTACGGGGCCTGCTAAGGGGAAAAAAGTTCTGGGAATCTGTGCACGGGGTGCGCACACACCTATAATGGAATGGATATGAGCAATCACTTGAAGAGAGAACGAAGTCTTTTAATAGGAGGCATCAGGCAACCTCAATAATAAATGGTGCTATCAGCTCCACCTATAAAATAAGATTTGTAAAGTGCTTTGCTATTCTTTTCAGAGAAAGTTAGACTCAATTACAGACAAAAACCACTAAGTTATTTAAGTTGCAAACTCAAGCACTCAAAAGATAGGAAATGCCACAGTTAAGGTTGCCTGCACAATACTAATTCTGCCTCTGTGTGCATATGCATTCTTATTACATGGTCACGTACTATTTTTTCTGCACAACTCCTTCCTCATCTAGTGCACCGTATCGACTGTGAACTTGATATGAATTCAAATCTTATAGAAATTTCACTTTCTTGAGGCATACAGGAAATCTTTCCAGAACATTATTAGCACATTAATGAGATACTCTTTAGACGACCGATAACTAATAATTACACAACTGCAAAATTTTTCATGTCTGAAAGGTAGCTGTCATCTTTAATTGTAACTTATCTGGGTAATGAAAGTTCTTTACAGGCCAGTAATTTATTATGTGGGAATGTATTTTAAAATTAAACAGGGCACTCTCTAGTTCTAATAAGAAAATGTATTGGTGAGTAATTCAATTCAGCTTCAGCTGATACTTACTAGTGCATATGTTCCAAATATTAAATTAGATTACATACATCTGTATAGCAGAATTATTTGTTAAAGTGAATAATATTTAATCATAACTACTGACTCCTCATATGGATTATGAATCTAATGCTTGTCAGTGACAAAACAGGGGCAGAGAAAAAGGTCCTGGGGTCCCCAGCTCCATCTCTATTTTCAGGCCCTGCTTCTCAGCTCTAACAAAACTTTCTGGTAGATGGAGCTGGGGAATCAGTGATACAGTGTGGCTGGAACTGGGAAGTAGGAGACCCCCTAGGTCTCCGTCCCTCCAATATTCCTTAATTTGCGCGCACACAACTACCACCACCTCTAGCCTCCAGCAATTTAAATGTAAGCAATTAAAGAAAGGGGCTGTGTGTGTATAGGGGCTTGGAACATCTCCTCCAACCCCACACAATTACTTTCCCCTAAGAAAAATTCACACTTATCCCTCTCATGTTTCATTTCTCCAGGATCCTGTGACCCTCAAAGGTTGCAGTAGAAGTTCTTGTATGAAAGATCTACTACGATCTGTCAGAACAGGATTCCTCTCTGGATAATCACAGGGAGGTTTATTAGAGAGGACATTCTCCCACCCTCTTTCCCCCATGCCTTTCACCAATAAATGCCACCATAATTCCTGCATTTGCCCAACAGAAGTCTTGCTCTTCACCCCATAGCTCTGATCTCCTTCCTCATAACCTTATGTTTGTACAGGTCTCCATTTCATTTACAAACTTCACAACTCTGTTTATCCTTTCTATTCCCCTTCACACAGCTTCATTCACTCACTCTCTCTATTTCGCCATGCTGCTCTCTCCCAAGCCATCGTGTTCCTCAGCTCTTCACTTCTGCTTCTGTCACTTCTTCTACAGGGCTCCCCTCTGGAGAACAAACCCTTGGGGTCTTGGGGGAAGGAAGGGGGGGTTGAGGCAATGAATATTTCCTCCCATGCTCCCTTTCCTTTCTCTTCAGGGGTGATGGGAGGAATTTTCCACCACAGAAAGTGTAAGTATATTAGAGGGTAGGGATATCTTGTCTTGTGAATCTCAATCAAATATGGCCTGGGATTTCCTAGAAAAGGATATCCAAGCCCACTGGAATCAGAGAGGTCTTTGTCCTGCTGAACACTGCAGATCATGGGATTTCCCCAGCACAGGAAAATCCTGCCTAAGAGGGGTTGGGGCTTCCCAGAATTCCTCTCAAAACCCCAGTGGTGCCCATTCATGACTCCTCTTCCCTGCACCTTTTCATGCCTTCGTCTCTTCCCATAACTCCTAAAATCCCCTCAAAAACCCCTATGCCCCAGACTACCTGCTTATTTGTGCATATGAGTGTAATTTTGAAGATTTGGCTATGCACAGTGGTTGCATGCTGGAAGTGAAGAGGATTGTGGAGTTGAACATGTAAGTATGTTTGGGTGTTTGGATATTTTGAGTGTACATTATGTGACTGAGATCATTCTGGATATCAGTGTTTTATTAAACTGGCAATTGCCTGCATCTTCAGCATTTATGTTAAAAGAAAATTCATTTTTGCAACCTTAACTTTAAGTAACTTTTAAAAGTAAAATTTAGAAATAATTATATCTTATTATATTATTATTATATATTATTATTATACCTTCAGAAAAACACAAACATTTTAAATGTAAAGTTTTGAGCTAAAAACTCACTTAATCATTTGGAAATAATTCCCATGATATATAACATCAACAGTTCCTGGGCATTATTTCCAGTTGATTAAGTTTGAAGGTTCTTACAAGAATTACAGACATCATCATCATCAAGTTTGTAGGAAACACACTTGATTAGTGGTTAGTGTAAAATTAGGGAAGATCAGTTGATGCTGACAAACACTTTTTTAGCCTTTAAAGCACATGAATTAAACCAGTAAAATTATGTATTAAAATTAAACATCCACCAAAAGGCTAAAAAAGTGTATTAGTTTATGATCAGCATCAGCTGCTCTTACATATTCTTACACATTCAAAAAGAGTATAAGTTACAGCTATTTCAGCAGATTAGCACAACTGTAAAAACAAAAACCACGTGGCGGAATACAAGTAATGTCCTGACCCAGAAACAAAAGGACATGTGCTTTTGAATCAGGACCCTTAACAATCCAAAGCCTTTGGTGCTCGAAAGAGAACTGCCAGTACATTGCTTATAAAGCTAAGAACAAGAGAAAGCAATTTACAAGGCAAATTGAAAATCTGTATAAACAGTTATCTTTCTTTCTCAGGAAACTCATTCTCTTATATACCTCTTGCCATCTTTCTTGAGCACAATGTAGTCCAGTGATTTTAAAAAGGGACTATAAATCAGGTCACCTAGTTTCTAGTGCCATTTATTTTGTGATGTTGAGAAAGTCACAACCATTTTAGGCCAGAATTTCAAAGGCAATTAGGCATCTAAAGATGCAGGTAGGTGCCTAGTGGGATTTTCCAAAGTAAATCATCTGTTAAAAAGAAGGTTTTTATATTGCGTTCAGAATGTTTGTCTTTTTAAAATAATTTGCAGAAACACTTAATATGCAAGTTGTTTTAACTTTAAAGTAGCAATAAAGGCATAATAAAGGCAAAATAATTCAAAGCAAACATTCCCATGTTTCTTCTCTCCTAAGTATAGTCATATTAATAGTTATTCTGCAACTATCTAAAATACATTGATAAACTTAGTGTGATTGGTGTATGTGTGATTATGTATTTTGCTATATATTACACACAAACAACTATATTAAAGAATATTATTCAAGTTGCTAAGTCAAGCACTCAAGAGTTAGGAAATGCCAGCCCTTGGCTCCCAATCCCAGTTTCTCCACCATCCCAACTCCAAGTCCCAGTTTCCCTTTCCACTCCCTCAACAGCCTCCACTCCCCTGCTTCATGTCCCAATCTCCTACCCCCACAACCAACTGGATCTGGCTCTTCCCTCCGCATCGGAACTACTGAGAGCACAAAAGAGATAGTCTCCTTGCTCTAAGTCTCAGACCCTGGGCCCAGAACCAGCAGATTTTCACAAGGACTGCAAAAGGCACATTCCAGATATAAAGGCCATCATCTGATTGCCAAATATCAAGGTTTCCAAAGATAGGGCTGCTAGACTTTTAAAAAAAAAAAAAAAAAAAAAAAAAAAGGAATTAGAATTTTTTAACATTGGCAAAACAAGGTAATTTCCTCTACCCTTGTTCTGAGAAAAACAGGGTTACTTACCAGTAACTGTTGTTCTTCGAGATGTGTTGCTCATATCCATTCTAATATAGGTGAGTGCATGCCACCGTGCACTGGCTCCTGGAACTTTTTTCCCCTTAGCAGACCCCGTAGGGTCGTCTCAGGTGCCCCCTGGAGTGCCGCACTCATGCCGCAGTATATGAGGCACCGCCAACCCTATGGGCCAGGCCCTCAGTCCCTTCTTTCTGCCGACTCCGACAGCGGGGACGGAGGGTGGGTGTGGAATGGATATGAGCAACACATCTCGAAGAACAACAGTAACTGGTAAGTAACCCTGTTTTCTACTTCGAGTGATTGGAGGTGGGTAGGAGTTACCGGTGAGCTGCTCTCATCAGCACGGCTCTGCCGAATCCCACTTCCTCTCTCGCCTGCTGCACGATGGCGTAGTGGGACGTGAAGGTGTGCACTGACTACCAGATGGCAGCTTTGCAGTTGTCCTGCAGGGGCACCCTCTCCAGGAAGGCCGCAGATGAGGCCTGCGCTCTGGTTGAGTGCGCTGATAAAGCCCCTGGAAGCGGTACGCTCACCTGCTCCTAGGAGCACTTGATGCAGGCGGTGATCCACGCGGAGATGCGCTGGGTGGAGACAGGTGAGCCTTTCATCCAGTCCACCACTGCAATGAACAGCTTCGTAGACTTCCAGAATGACCATGTCCTCTCGATGTAGTAGGCCAGGGCTCGTCTCATGTCTAGCGAGTGCCATTACCGCTCCTCCTCTGACCCGTGCGGTTTTGGAAAAAACCCGGGGAGGAAGATATCTTGGTTATAGTGGAACTGGGAGACCACCTTAGGCAGGAAGGCTGGATGGGGTCTCAACCACACCTTGTCTTTATAAAGCACGGTGTAGGGGGCTCCGAGGTCAAAGCTCTTATCTCGGAAACCCTCCTAGCTGAAGTGATGGCCACCAGGAAGGCTACCTTCCAAGAGAGGACGAGCAGTGGGCATGTAGCCATGGGCTCGAGGGGGGGGGCCCCTTTAGTCTGGAGAGGACCAGGTTTAGATCCCCGGGAGGCACCAGGTCACGGACCTGCAGGTAAAGTCTCTCCACCCCCTTGAGGAACCTGACTGACATGGGGTGGGAAAATAAGGATCTCCCCTCTAGTGGCTGGTGGAAGGTTGAGATAGCTGCCAGGTGGACTTTCAGGGAGACCAGAGCCAAGCCCTGGAGTTTGAAGTGGAGCAGATATTCCAAGTTCGCCTGGATAGGCAAGCTGCTCGGTAGGATGCCCCGGGACTCCGCCCAGCAGGTAAAGCACTTCCACTTGGCCTGGTACACGACCTGTGTGGAAGGTTTTCTGATGCCCAGCAGAATTTGTTGGACCTGCACTGAGCAGGCTCTCTCCCCCTCCATCAGCCACAGAGCCTCCAGGCTGTCAGGTGGAGGGAGTCCAGGTCGAGCAGGTGACCCTGGTCCTGGGAGAGCAGGTTGTAATGCCTCGGGAGCTCCACAGCGGGGTGACTGACAGGTCCAACAGCATACTGAACAAATGCTGTCTCGGCCAAGCTGGGGCAATGAGTATCACGTCCGCTCTGTCCCTCTTGATTTTCAAGAGGACCTTGGGAAGGAGCAGAAGGGGGGGGGGAGGGGGGGAAGAACGCATACATGAGGGTCCCCTTCCACTCGATGAGGAACACGTCAGAGATGGAGCCTAGCTCGCGACCCCAGAGCGAGCAGAACCTCTGGTACTTCCTGTTCCAGGACCACGCGAACAGGTCTAGTTGAGGAACACCCCACTTGCGGAAGATAAAAGTCACCACCTCCGGGTGAAGTGACCAGTCATGGCGGAGTAGAAACGACCTGCTGAGGTGGTCTGCTTCATCGTTCCTGACCCCTGGGAGGTGAGAGGCAGATAAAGGAAAGTTGTGCCTCACCGAAGTCCCACAGTCGAATGGCCTCCTGGCAGAGAGCCGAGGAGTGCGATCCCCCCTGCCTGTTCATGTAAAACATGGCTACTGTATTGTCCATCAGGACCTGAACCATCCTGCCCCTCAGGAATCTGAGGAACACCTTGCAGGCCAACCAGACTGCACAGAGCTCTCTTACATTGATATGGAGGCTCTTCTCCTCCTCCAACCACAGCCCCTGGGTGCTCAGGTCGGCACTGGTGTGGGCCCTCCACCCCACATCCAAGGCGTCTGTGATCAGGGTGATAGATGGGGCCAGATCCCGGAAAAGAATCCCTTTCAACACCTCCCTGGGAGCCCTCCACCAGTTCAGTGAGGCTAGGACCCCTAGGGGAACCGTGACCATGCTGTTCAAGGGGTATCTGCTCGGTGCATAAGCCGAGGCCAGCGAGAGGCCTGAGTTTGAGGTGAGCCAGCCTCACCACATATGTGCAGGCCGCCATGTGCCCTAACAGCTGTAGGTAGTGCCTGCCTGTTGTTGTGGGGCACCTGTGTAGCTGGGCGATTATCGCGGCCATAGCCTCGAAGCGAGGCTGTGGGAAGAAGGCTCTGGCCTCAGTAGCGTCCAGGGTAGCCCCAAAGAACTCTATTCGTTGCACCGGGGTAAGAGTGGACTTCTGCTCGTTTATGAACAGCCCGTTTGGTGCATGTCACACAGGTGAGGGATAGGCTGTTCTCAACGTGGGACCTGGCCCTGACCCTGATCAGCCAGTCGTCCAGGTACAGGAAGATCTGCACCCCTCTGCGGCACAAGTGGGCTATCACTACCACCATGCACTTGGTAAATAGCCTGGGGGTGGACGAGAGGCCAAAGGGCAGGGCCGAGAATTGGTAATGGCAGCCAGCTACCATAAACCGGAGGAAGCGCCTATGGCTGAGAAGGATGGAAATATAAAAAGTATGCATCCTTCAAATCGAGGGTGGCATACCAATCTCCTGGATCCAGAGCAGGGATAACGGAGGCTAGGGAGACCATGCGAAACCTGAAACGCTTGATAAATTTGTTTAGTCAGCATTTTGCTTTGGGGATGAGAAAATACCTGGAGTAAAATTCCTTCCCTATTTCTTGCAGAGGAACCACTTCCACTGCCCCTAGGAGGAGGAGGGTATTCACCTCCTGCAAAAGGAGTTGCTTGTGAGAGGGGTCCCTGAAGAAGGACGGGGTGGGGATAGGGGGAAGTCCGGGGGGAAGGCCGTGAACTGAAGGGCGTAGAGAACTACGCCGAGCACCCAACGGTCCAAGGTGATTATTTTGCCACTCGGCGTAGAAGGGTCTTAGCCTGTCTGCCAATGGAAGGAGAGGATCAGGGAGAGAGGTAGTGGTGCCACCCTCGGGTGCACCATCAAAATTGTTTTTTGTGGGTGGCCCCCTTAGAGGGTCCTTGCTGGGAGGTTGCAGATGAGTTGGAGCGGTTGCATCATCCGAACCCCCTGCTCCTTTCTCAGCCCCTACTGGGCTGAGAGGGTCTAGGCGATGGCCTAGGAGGTGGCTGTGCCTGGCGTTGGGGCTGCGGCCGAGACTGACGCCTCGAGGCCTGGGGAGTGTAGAGTCCCAAGGAATGGAGCATGGCTCGTGAATCCTTGAGAGCGTGCAGCTTCTCGTCGGTCTTCTCCGGGAACAGGCCCGCCGCATCGAAGGGCAGGTCCTGTATAGATTGCTGCACCTCTTGGGACAGCCCCAATGACTGCAGCCACAAACACTGCCTCATGGCTATTGAAGAGGCATGGTTCTGCTAGCGGTGTCTGCAGCATCACTGGTGGTCTGCAACACCGCCCCTGCCACCGTGATGCCCTTTTCCAGGACCATGGCAAAGTCTGCCGCTTGGTCCTGGGGCAACTCCTCTGCGAACCACCTCATGGACTCCCAGAGGTTAAGTCTGTACTGCCCTAGGAGGGCCTGGTGGTTCGCAATCCTGAGCTGCAAAGCCCCAGTGGAGTAAACTTTTCTCCAGAATAAATCAAGTTTCTTATTATCCTTGTTTTTTGGCGTGGTTTCTGGGCCACCTTGCCAGTCCCTCTGGTTGGCCGCAGCCACCACCAGAGTCCCTGGGGCCGGGTGTGTAAACAAAAAGTCAAACCCTTCTGCCGGGACATAATATTTTTTTCTCGGCGCCCTTGGATGTGGGGGCAACTGAGTCAGGGGTTTGCCACAGGGCCTTGGCCAGCTTAAGGACCCTATCATGTACCGGTAGGGCCACTCTTGATAGTCCAGCTGACCCAACAACCTTGAAGAGGGGATCCTCCTCCTGTGATAGCTCCTTGAGCTCTAGGTTCAGATTGGAGGCCACCCTTTTCAGGAGCTCCTGGTGTGTGCTGAAGTCTGGAAGGGGTGCCCTGTGGTCTCTGGCGGCCGCCTCATCTGGGGAAGAGGAGGAGTTCCCCGTCCCATCTGTGCCTCCCATGGGCCCCAATAAGGCCACTGCCAGGGCCCTTGCGGCCACCCCAGGACCGGAATTGGTACCGGCTGCAGAGTGTCGTGAAGGTGGTGGGTGCCCTTGTCTTTGCGGGACCCGGAGCTGCTGGACCAGTGCCGATGATGCCTTCTCTTAGTCGGGGACCGGCCTCTCGTTGATCCGTTTCTTTTTGGGCACCGGGGATGGGCGTTGAGTAGACTCTGGTGCCGGTGTAGCGTTCTGCACCAAGGAGATGCTCAGTGCCGAGGTGGAACATGGCGGTTCGGAGGCCGGTCAGAACGCCGCCTCCATCAGAATAGCCTTCAGCCGAATATCCCACTCCTTCTGAGTCCTCGACTTGAAGACTTTACAAATCTTACACTTGTCCCTCTGATGTTGATCTCCCAGGCACTTGAGCAATGTGAGGGTCACTCACTGGAAGGCCTTTGCTGCAAGCGGCACAAGACTTGAAACCAGGTGAGCCTGGCATGGCCCGGCTCTAAGTCTCTAAGGGCTTCTATTCTAATGGTAACTAACTTTAACTACTTAACACTTAACACTAAACTATTCAAACTATTCAAACAACGATTAACAAAGTCAGTAAGGGGAATGCTACTTTCATTAGGCAAGAGACGTTCAAGCACCGTCACGGGTGGAAAGAAGGAACTGAGGGCCCGTAGGATCGGTGGTGCCTCATACCGTGGCATAAGCGCGGTACTCAAGGGGGTGCCTGAGCCGACCCTACAGGGTCTGCTAAGGGGAAAAAAGTTCTGGGAACCAGTGCATAGTGGCATGCACTCACCTATACTGGAATGGATATGAGCAATCACTCAAAGTGGAATGGATAACTATTTTGGCTAAAACTCCTCCCCCATTACCCCCCGCAAAAAACAATCAGTCAAGGCAGACAGCATGTAAAATTTCAGTCTAAACAGTCACAATCTGGTGAAATATTAAGCAATTGAAAACTAGGTTTTATAATGAGAAGTGTCAGGCACTTGGACAATAAGTGGTGCTTCTAACTGGTCTCTTTTTCCCGTAAAAGGATGGGGGAGAGAGAGAGAAAGAGACACAGACACACACACGTATGCGTTTGGCTTCTCAAAACATTGAACTTTTGTTAAAGATTCTACTCAGGGACTATTAAGATGCATTATAATTCCACTTTCTGGTGTAATATACTTTCTCAAACTACATCCACTGATTGCATTACCAATTAATCAAGTTCAATTTACCCAATTATCCCAAAGTTGAAATATTTATAAAGTTATAAGTGAATTAAAATATCACATAAAGGGCATGCTCATTAGTCTTCAATTACAGAAAAGTAATGCAAATACCACATACAGATGAGCCTAGTTAATCCATGCTTGGTTATCTCAGTGTAAAAAACATTAAAGCTATGCCACACGGTAATCAGAAAAGGAACCTCGCAAACTGATTCATATTCAGGTCGAACCCTGGTCAATGCATGAACTGTCAACACACAAAAATATGGTGTAGGTTCAAAATCTAGCAATTCACCTAGATACTGTAAGTAACATTATATCAAATCACAGGTCTGTGCTATCTCCTTTGTTCTTTTGCCATCTAAAAATCTATGGTGAAGTTTACTTTAATTAAATCTATTAGATTTGTAGTTTATTTATACATGATCCTAGATACATAGGATTCCACTTGTTATGTTAGAAGGGAGTATTGTTTTAGAGAATACTATACTATTTAATTGTTTTCATCTTGCTGGGCATGAAATCCCCAGAAGAACAGATGGAATTTTAATACTCAAAGGCATGATCTTCTCTCCATGGGTTATGAATATCTCCTCTTGAAGTCAAGGGGAGATATTCATATTCACTGGAGAGAGAACTGAGCCCCAGGACTGGGTTTGAACCCTCCCAATAATTGTTTCTGATATTTCACTACTTAATATGTCAAATATTTTTTGCACAAATTTCAGACAAACCAAACCAAACAAAAATGGACTGAAATTCAAGTGGCCTAGAGCCAGTAAGTCTCTGCTTCCTATATTTTAAAATTATGAGCCTGATTTCCTCACTGCAAACTCCTTGATATCCATTCATTCTCTAATAACTTTCTCTTCTCCTTCCAATACTTTTGTTATGCTCCCCCAGCTATTCTGTTCCTTTCTTTCTGCACTCTTTCACTCACCCCAAGGATCCATCTCAACTTCTCTCTCACTTTTTTCAAATCATTGTGGCTCTTACAATTCTTATCTTATGTTCTTTCTGAACTCCCACTCATTATATTGTTATGGACTTAATTTCTCTACTTTCAGAGTAATTCTGACATACTTCTTTCTCACCCAAGAGTGTATCAATGTATTAAGGGCTGCCCAGTCTCATTGTGGTTGCAGAACTAATCCATTCTGAGGTTTCTAAGACAAACAGTGCACTTAAAGATCAAGTTGACACAAATGAGCCCTTTTGGAACTGCTGCCATATGTTACCTCTATACTAGTTAATGGAGAAACTTTGTTTGTGAGACAAAACAAGGCCTATGGGTCAGCTTCCCATAAATAAACAAAGGAGATAGGAGCTGAAAAGTTCCTGAACATAAGCTAGCAGGCCAGAGAGTGCTGCTTGGAAAACAACAGAATTGAAAGGTTCTTCTTCCTGCCAGAAAGCAGCTAAAGTTAGGAAGGATCCTTTCTAAGAAAATGACTAAATTATTATAAGAATCCTAGGCCTGTTGGAGGGAATGGGACCTCTGAGGAAAAGAGGTCACAACCACAGTCCTCTTTGAGCTTTGTGACCCTCAGAGTTTCACCCAAACATCTACACTGCAATTTTACGGCCCCGTAGCCTGAGCTCGGCATGCCTGAGTCAACTGACACAGGCCAGCTGTGGATGTCTGATTGCAGTGTAGACATACCCTGCGACAGCATGACTAGTTTGCAGGAAGAGTAGAATTTTAAATTACTGGTGTTTGATGTTGACACTTAAAACTTTACCGTATTTCAAGTCTTCACTAAATGCTGATGTGACCTACATGAATAGTGTACAAGAATATTTTGCTTAGAAGTTGAACACTTTGTTCTGTTTGATTTCTAAGCTAATTGCAAGTTCTAATACATTTTGATTTGAATAATTACATTTTCTCTAGTCATTTTTTACCTCATTTGCAGTTCTGCAGCTTTTCAGATGCTTAATATTCTATTAATTGTCACAGAAAAATAAAAATAAGATAGCTAGGTAATGTTAAATGTGTCTTATTTTATGCTTGCTACATATACATTGTTTTAAGACATTTCCTGAAGGGAAAAAAGTGGAATTAATTACTGGAGAAATTAAAGTTCAATCAAAAAGTGCAGAAAATGAAAGCCTACAGAAATTTATTATAGCTTTCCATAAGGCTGTGAAACACAACCGAGACAGACTTAGAGTAACTGAACTTAATTTAGAGCTCTATTCCTTCTTGATGAGCACACATTTAACTCCCATTAATGTTAAGAGGAGTCAAGGAGGAACATCAAAGAAAAAAACTGGTCTCCTTGGTTCAGTGCACTTGAAAATGTTTAGTTTAAATGAACACAAAAATAAACGTTAAATTGGCATTAAGAAAATTACGGAAAACAGAAGAAGCAAGGCAATTTAAAAATGAGATTGAGAGTCTGTTTTAATGCACCACATTGTAGCTACATATGCAGCCTATAGGGTAAATTCAGGAAAATGATCCCTTTAAATACCCAAACACAACTGTTGTGCACAGCATACAGGTGACAGGGAGCAAGTAATACACCATCCTCTCAAAGAGTCAAATCATCCAATGGTTTTCAGAATCCCATGCAGAATGGCCAGATTGGACAGACCTCTTTGTACCTTAAGGAGGTGAATGGGCTTTCATTTCTGCACAAAATCTCATCAGTCTGGAATGGCTGCTAAAGAGATAAACTACGTGCAAAGCCCATAAATGAGGGCCTGACTCTCCCACTGCCTCTGGGACATTATGTGTTCAAGGCAGGAATCTAGCAATCTAGCATCCCAATGTGCAAGTGAAGGGAGAATACATTATCTGTCACTATACTTTTCCTTTCTAATAAACTGTTTATAAGTTAATACCTGCCAGATCTTAGTCTAATTCTCTCATTGAGGCCCTAAACCAGAAAAGTCTAAGTGTGTGTTTAAATACTTCGCTGGACAAAGGCCTAAATCTTCTTTCTTACATAGTCACCCATTTAAAAAACAAAACAAAACAGTGACTGAATTTGTATCCTCTCTCCTCCTTCCTCCCATCCTTACAAGTCTGCAACTGCTATCTGCCTCTAACCCCCCAGGAGACCCTCTCAACTCCTCTCTTGTTCTTTTCCCTTGTCTTCTTCCCTTTTGCATACAAGTAAGCTCTTCTGTTCCCTTTTTTGAAAAACAAATTTTTCAACCCCATCTGTCTCTCCAATTATCTTATTTCCTCCCTCCTACTAGCCTCACGGTCACTGAGCTCCTCCTTGTTAAGTCTGAGTCAGACTCCTCTATTTTCCTGCTGTCCCTACAGCTCTTGACACAGAGTTAATCATTATCTCTTCCACTATTTTCTTGGGTAACTCTTTCATTGCTTTCTTGGGTTTGACACTCTCCCAGTTCTCCACCTAACTCATTGGTTTGAGAATGTCCTTTGTTGGCTCTTTATTCTCTCATGTCCATTCTTTTTTTTTTTTTTTTTTTTTTTTAAGCTTGGAGTCTGTTGATGCTCCCCTCCATGCCCTTATCTATTACCATATAATTGTGCTAATAGAAGTTATTATATTTACCCATGCTCACTAGTTTGCCTGTGCCTACTTAAAGTTCTCCAGAATGCAGTCTTTGCTGTATTCTGAAGATCTGCTGGCAAGACACAGTGTCAAAGATTAACATCCTTGAAAGAGCATCTAGGCAATACCATCAAAGCTCATGGACAGGTCATGTTATCAGAATGGGTGATGACATTCTTCTGAAACACATCTTCTATAGCAAGCTGAAACATGGAAAGTGCAGAAAGGGCAGTCAGTGTAAATTTTTCAAAGTCACGCTTAAGCAGAACGTCAGCTCATGTGGCATAAATTCCGTTAACTTCAAAGACACAGCCAACAACAGATTTGAATGGCGAGCAACTATCAATGAAGACAAAATACTGTCAGATAGACAGAGACGGACATCAAAACCTGATTGAAAAAAGGGTCAAGCATCATGCCAAGGCTTCAGTGGGAACCTGCACATTCCTATGTGACATCTGTTTATGATGTCACTCATGACAGACTGGCCTATGCAGCCACAAGAGAAAATACGCGATATCATCTGATACCATGGACAGCCACATGGTTAACACTATTACACATTTAGCTGTGCCTCTGCCTGATTATAGTCTAGTGTGCAAAGTTCTACAAGATTCAGTAGTTCTAATGACACCTTTTTTCAACATAAGATTTGAAATTGATTAATACAGAGGAGTCAAAGCTACTGTATTGGACCAAATTCATATCTGATGAAACCCCATTTCTTTCAACAATCTTCCAATAGCGATAAATGTAGTCCAATATGTCAGTTTGAGAAATGAACACTATCCATTAATATTTTCACATCTGAACTTTAAGTAATATAATTTTTGCTGTATTGAAAATTCCCAGAGTTACCACACACATTAAGGTCTCCAGTTAAAAAAAATCTGAGCCTGTCCAAATCAATGACTCAGCATCAGTGCACCACTGCCGATGATTGCTATGATATAGAAAATACTTAGGAAATTTTTCCTTTCTTCTGCCTCTCCTATTTTCTTATAGTCTTACCCTTCCAGATTAAACTATTATTCTGAAGAAAATGTATTACTAATTATTGGACAAAGTCAATAAAATATTAAAAAAAGAAAATCCTGCTTTTCGACTGGGTAAGATTTTCATAAAGAGGGAAAAACCCTAAATATTTCATTCATTTATTGAACTACTGAACTTTCCATTTAGAATTTTTTTTCCTGGCTGATCAATTAAATAATTTGCATTAACAAAGCTTTTTATTTATTTATTTATTTTTTTAAAAAAAGAAAGAAATCTGGATTCAAGTGCCATCCTTGCCAGTGTAGCTGAGTTAACACTTTGTCCTGCTCTAAGCATTGTCAGGAGACCACATGGAAAGGTAAAACTATTATAGAAACTATAAGACAAGGTACCATGGTCGCTGAAGCTATGGTTTTGTTCTCTGCAGTGCCAGCAATTATTTACTTGGGATAGATTTGACAAGAACAAATCAGGGAAAAGAAATATCAGTCACCATCATCAATTATCTTGTATTGCAGATCCAAATAAAGTGGTTTATCCACTGTGTGAAACCTTACAATGAGTAATCATAGTACATTATGCCATGACCTTAGTAATCATCACCCATCTGCTGGGAAATCTCTCAGAATTCAGAACATAACCAGGATGACAGACCAAAGCAGTAGGTCTGCTGACGTGCTATTGCTGGCAGAAGAGGCTATAAGGAAGCAATCCAAAAAGCATCTCTCAGGGAATTTGAGATTTTACAGCTTGCTCCTATGCAAGTGCAAAGGACTAGTAAATAAACAACAATTACCTATGTAAAGGAAGATCCGGCTATCAGAGACAGAAAAGTAGTATGATCAGAGATACTGGATTTAGAATTATCAGTACAACAGAGAGGTATTGTAGAATGAATGTCTGAAAGAGTCAACTCAATGGCTTTTCTCTGTCTATAACACAACAACATTTGAACCCCACATCTTATTAATTTCAAATTTTTAGGGAAGGTTCTAGGCACCAGTAACCAGAACCAGATTGATTATGGTGAAAACTGGGCAATCAGAAGGGAGAAATAGGGAATGTAGCTCCTTACATTTGGTTAGATGATCCAGCAGCTTTAACCTCCTCTGTTATAGTCCATAGGTCAAAGATGGCAGCTATTAGCACATTCCAGAATAACAATACTCCCCCATCTGGCTGTGCCCCTGAATTACTTATCTCCCAGACAGAAAGAAAAAAAATAAGAGTGGTTGGGAGAGAGGGGTGAACACAGAGCCACTGGCTTGGGGAGAAGTGGAAATGGGGAGAGATACATGGAATATCTGATGGTGGGAAGCATGAGGTCCATTTCATGGAGAAAGGAGGCAATGAGGAATCACACAGAGCCTTCACCATGGAGGTGGAGAATGGGGGACAATGGTATGGGAGGAGGGAGACATAGGGTACACACAGAGCCACTAGCATGTGGTAAAGAGGAGAATGGGGGCACAGGGAAATGATGGGGCACACAGAGGTTATGGTGGGAATGAGGGTCCCTGGGGAGGTCTGAGTGGACTTTTTAATATTGAAAAATAGCTTCAGTTCTTGACAAATGGCTATGTCCCTTAATAATATAATGGTATTAATATAGTGATAAAATTGGTGGCGTCCAACCTATGTTCCAGGGGATATTTGTTGCCCCCACAAGTCTAAACCATGACCCTTGGAAGTGACTGTGTTAAGAAGACATTTTTAATTTGATTTTGTATGTTTTGGATCTCCAAAATAGGCTTCAACTTTACAAAAGCCTTCAGCCAAGATTTTGAAAAGTAAAAGCCTAATGCTAGACTTTTCTTAGTCCATACTTATTATTTGTATTACAGTGGTACCTGGAGGCCAGGGCCCCATTGTGCTAAGCACTGTACACACACAAAATAAAGGGGCAGTCCCTGGCTTGAAGAACTTAGAATTTAAGTGTAGCTTGATAGACAGAAGATGAATAAAACAAATGGGCGCGCACAAGGAAACAAACAATGAAATTATACTGGCCAGCATGACGACGACTACTGGTCAAAGCAAACAAGCTTGCTACTAACTACTGTCCAGTTTTTTGTAGGCATCAGGCAGAGAAGTTTTAAATTGGTATCTGAAGGAGGACAATGAGGTGGATTCAGAAGTATTTAAACAGCGATGCATCCATGCATGCATAAGGGGCAGCACTGGAGAAAACATGAAGGTGCTTGTTTGAAAAACTTTTAAATGGGTGAAACAGGCTGGGATCTTTGCAGCACAAAGGCAGGTGTTGATGTTTCAGTATGGTATAAAAGATGATGAGTAGGGTGGGAAGTAAATTGTGCTTGATTTGATAGAGAAAGGGGAGCCAGTGTGAGGATGTGAGGGGATCTCCTTTGGAACACCCACATTGCTTCAACCACAAGGAGAGGGATGATGTGGTTGAAGCAATAGGCCAAAAAAATGTTTTTTTTGCAGCAGCATTTTGAATGGATTTAAGTAAGGCAAGATGGGGTTTCTGATAGCCAGAGAGGGAGATGTTGCAATAGTTAGACACAAGACGATGAGGTTCATGGACAGAGAAGAAAGGCTAGAGCTTAGAGATGCCACACAGGATGAAGTAGCAGGACTTAGACATGACCTAGATGTGAGGGCCTAGAAAGAAGGCAGAATCAAATATGACACACATGTTATGGGCCTAAATGACAAGGAGCGGTGTTGTTCACAGTTACTGAAAATAGAAGGAGGGCTTTTAGGGAAAGATTAAAGAATTCTGATCTGGCAGGTTAAGCTTACGCTAACAGATGGACATCCACAAGGAAATGTCAGAAAGACAGGCTGAGAGTTTAGTTTGGACAGAAGGAGAAATCCAGAATGGAGAGAAGGATGGGAATCTTCAGCATAGAGATAACAGATGAACTTGTGTATTTGTGAATGAGCTCATCCAGAGACAAGGCGTAGCAGGAGAAGAGGAGGGGGATCTCCTTTGGAACACCCACAAAAGTTGGAGGGAGGATGAGAAGGAACCTCTGAAATGACATACTGAAGGAGGGATTAGAGAGGTAGCAGAAGAGGAGAGGACAGAGAGTCACAGAAACCAAAGGAGGAAAAGACATTAAGAAGAGAAGCATGGTTGATGACAGGATGAGATGAATAAGGATAGAGTACTGGTTCTAAGTTTTCACTAGGAGGAGGTCATTAGGGACTGATAAGAGCCATTTCAGTGGATTACAAGGGCAGCCTATTCAATGAAATTTACAGGTGATCTTCCCTTTTGTCACTTTAAAAAGCAAAAGATAACAGCTTAAATTGGACTATGATGGTGCTTTTTTTTTTTTTTTTTTTTTTTTATAAAGACATGAAAAATAGCTTTTGACAGATTAAGAGATGCTGAACACTTGGAAACTTTACTTGTCAATGAAGTCAATGGAAGCTAAGAGTCTTATCACCCATGAAAATCATTCATTAAGCAGCAACAGTAGCATATTTGCCAAGAACAACTACTTTTTCAGTAAAACACAGTTTAAATGATATAGAAAGCTGCTTCTTTCTTACAAATTGCAAAAATATTTCAAAGAGATTCAGTGTTACAAACCATGCAACCAGTGACTAAGGTAAAAGCCCTTTAGAAACGCATACCATTAAATAAAATAGTCATAATAGTTAATTTCTCCACTAATGATTGAGAGCTACATACATGGCTGATTTACACACACACATATATATGATGCTATTTCAAACGTTTTTTGTTTTTCTTCAGTGTCTTTTCTTTGGGAATGCAATGTTAGAACTAACACAGTTTTCAAGTTTGTCAAAAGGAAGAATGGTCTCAAGTGGGAATTCATTCATATTTTCCACTCCAGGACAACAAATACAAATGATATTTGTTCATTAAGATGAGTGTTTTAGGGGATTAGCACCTTTGTGAGAAGGACATTTGCATGTTCTTCCCAGATCTGAGCAGCTTTCAGAGAAATAGCTCTCAAGAAAAGCAGGCAATTTTATGCCAGAATGGCATAAAGACCACTTGGAAAACATATGGAAGGATATTTTCCCATTTATTGAAAAAGATATCTAAGAAAAAATGAGAATTTGGGCAAGAAGGATGTTGAAATGGCAAAGTGCTCCACAATTCCTAAGCCTCTAGACAATTAGACTATATTTATAATCTATGCAAGTGTGATTTATGAGAGGGTATCTGGCTGTGCAGTACTCTGATACCTGATATGGTTTGAAAGGCCCATGCAGCATATGAGAAGCTGTCTCATGGTTCAGATATGAGAAGTTGTGGTTGAAGACAGCTGATGACCACTCAAATTTTTGGATTTGGCATGACCATAATATTAATTTAGAGATAATTACTTCAGTTAGGTTGGTTCTACTGTACTGCACAGACAATAATCTGCTTGCACTGCTGCAAAGATCATTGCATTTGGAGTCAATGCAAATTAGTTTACTAGAACTTTAATGAAACCCTTGATTTTACACTTCCTACAAGTGCCAGCATGAATGATCCAGGTGGAGAAACCTGCCTGGAATGTTTGTCTGGTTTGATAGCAAAGGGACCTCTTCATAACCAACCCCAGGGGCAAGCTGGATTCTGGGGAAGGCTTACTGTTAGATGACTTTCAGATCTTGGCTAAATGCCTGGGGATTCCCCAGTGAAGGAATAAACGGAAGACCCACTGAGTTGGACCAACTTCCAACCATTAGATCTTGTTATATCATGTATACGTACAAACTGTGATCAAGTCACCCCTGAACCTCTTCTCTGATAAGATAATTAGATTGAATTCCTTAAGTCTATCACAAGGTATGTTTTCCAATTCTTTAATCGTTCTCACAGCTCTTCTCTACAATTTTTCAACATCTTTCTTGAATTGTGGACACCATAACTGGACACAGTATTCCAGTAGCAATCTCACCAGTGTTAAATGGAGGTAATATAATATCTCTATCCTACTGTATATTACCCGGTGTATAAATAGACTTGGCAAAATTTGAATTTTTAAATAATTTTTACAGATATCAATGTTTATTTTTAAACATCTTTTTTCAATATTCATTTATTTAAATTTTCAAAGCTATGTAAAATTATGGGTTTTAAGCTTTTTTTAAATTTTTTTATCCGTTTAAATTTTCACAGTTGTGGGAAATTATGGGGGATCAAACAAGAATTATTTATTGACAGTACATGTTTAAATTGAAAAAGTTAAAGCAATAAAACTGTCAACATCACATCACATGTCAAAATATACAAAGTAAATATCTTTTCATCTATTTCATCAAATATCTATTATTTTTCTTACTTTCCTGATGTGTAAATTTTTATTATTATTGATGGAAATATTTTGACATCAGTTTGTGTGTGTACAGTGAAACTGACATTTACTGACATTTGTCAGTACAAATCTAATACTTCCAGGCCCACTTATCATCCAATGTATTCGCGCTTTGGACCACGGCACTGCATGGGAAGCTCATAGTCAGCTGATTATCCACTATGTAGCCCTCAAGTCTTTTTTCAGAGTCACTGCTTCCCAGGATGTTCCCTCATCCTACAATCTTGAATTTGGCCATACTGAAATGTATGCTGTTTGCTTGTACCCAGTTTACCAAGTGATCAAGCTCTCTCTGCATCAGTGACATCTCCTCTCCGCTCCTCTAACCTTTGCATCAACTGCAAACTTTATTGGAAATGTAATGTTTTCTTTCAGATCATTGATAAAAATACTAAATAATGTAGGCCTGAGAATCAGTCCCCATGGGACTCCACTAGAAATGCACACACCCAATAATTATTCTTCATTACAATTACATTTTGTGATCTTACAGTCAGTTTTTAATCCATTCAACATGTGCCATGTTGATTTGCATCGTTCTAGTTTCTTAAACAAAATGTTATGCAGTATCAAGTCAAATGACTTACAGAAGTCTAAACTTGCCCTATAAACACTATTACCTTTATCAACCAAACTTGTAATCTCTTTAAAAAAAAAAAAAAAAAAAAAAAAAAAAAAAGTTAGTTTGACAAGATTTTTTAGGGGTAATTGATCCAATATGGGCCTTTTGTGTTTATAAAAGTAATATAAAATGCCAGAGAACTGCAGGAATCAAGTGCCAGCATTACCACAGAAATACAAGAACTCCTCCTTCTTTTGGAACAGTGTCTGGGGTTAATATAGTCTCTTTTGGGGTGTGTGACTATAGATTGGCAATTAATTTCCATATATATATGTACCTGGGGAAAATCAAGTTCAGTTTGTACTTCCAAGGCAATGGCCACAGAAATGTATAATCTGAGAAACCATTAAAGACATTACATTCCTAGAGGCTTCCCTGTCCTGGTGACTATCATGATCTGTGCAGACATCTTTCATACTAGGCATATTGTTTTCTGATCTGACAATCAGGTTGTGGCTCACATTATTAATAGCCAGTCAATCAGGTCTCAGAATGTGACGTATCTTAAGTGTGCTTATACATACGTCACTGTTTAAAATGTAACATTTATTCCACCACCAACCACATCCTTGATACGGATAACAGCATTGCTGGTGCTTTTTCTCATTTTCAGGTGGACAGGTTTCAAGACCTGGCACCAGGGCACAATGCAACCCAAACGAAGGCCACGGACATTGTGGATTCTTGGCTCCTGCCCGCTCTGAGAGTGACAGAAAAATCTATTGCCACAGGGACTACAGGGCATACAAAGCTGGTTTATTCTAAAATTCCAAATTTTGGGTAGGTTCCAACCTCTCCTATGTTGGTCTCCTCCCCCAGCAATAGAAGGTTCTGTCTGTCATGGTACTGGCTCAGCATAAATTCTCATCTATAATGATTGCATCCTACTTGACCAGAAACACATTCTTCTGTAAAGTCATGTGATTTGTGGGGCTATGCAAGAAATTTGTCATTCACTGGAGGGCTGGTTAAATTCACTGTCCTCTAGGAAGACATGAAGCCAGTGGTTACTGTCCAAGTACACAAACAGACAGTAGCTGTTCAGGGGGTCTATGCAAATAGTAAGGAAAAGGGTTAAGTCACATATGTTTTGTTTAGGCATTTTTGGTGTCTTGATTCAGGAGATCCCCAACTTGGAATGACATGGAATGGGTTTCTAAGGATGGTCTACTTGATCCTACGTTTACCCAAAGAGACTGCATTACGCAGGGGGTTGGAAAATGAGAATATCAGCTTTATGTGGTAAGGGTCTTTTGGGCATTTATATTATTTTTTTACAAGCCTGAATGGAGGATCAAGACCCCACTGTGCTAGGCCCAATACAGAGAGAGAACAAAGATGACAGCTTTTTCTTTGGTATCACTGGCAGAGTGAAAGTTTGGAGGAGATCCAAGCCATAGTCAATACAATCCAGCAGCTTCATATGGAGAAGAAATCTCAGATTCCCCCATGTCTTTAACAAAAAACAAACAAACAAATAAAATAAAAAAGTGAATTGGGGTAGACTGGGAGCGGGAAGTGAGGTACTGAGGGAAGAGGGAAAAGAGGCAACAGACTGCAAAAGAATAGTATTGAGGCAGTTTGTTGGAGCTATCTTGTATGGCAGCGATATTTGCTTCAGTAAGCATGTTTCCAGTTTGTCCTTTCAGGATTAGTCAAACATGCAGCACCAGCTGAGATCCGGATCTGCTGAGGTCCAGATCAGGGACTGCAGTAATCCACTAGGTACACAAGCGGGTGGCTAACAGATAACTTTCATCTCATTTACAAGACTTCCGGGATGACAATTTTCAATACCTGCCAAATTGGAGTAGGCTGGTGCCAGGAGATTTATTTCTTACAGATTATGTTGTGTTATTAAATAAAAGCTGTGGCCCAGCATTAAACCACACTATTTTTGTCTGTGTCTCATTTACTGCTGTGTCCACTCAAATACTGTTTCATTAAAAAAAAAAAAAAAAAGATCAGGAAGGAAGTGGTGGATTACTCTAAGAACAGTGTGACTGATGTGACTCAATCAGGCACATGAGAAATCGTTTCTATTTACTGTTACCAAATAAAGGGATCATATTTCAAAATATTAATAGCTAACCCTTTGCAAGACACCAATTAGGACCAATATGAAGCAAATAATTAGAGCCTTGCAATCTGCAGATATCTGCTTTATATCCACGGATATCCATTAAATTTTTGAAAAATAGTATTTTATTCCTAAATTCATTTCCCTAATAATAAGGAACCAAGTTTGTCTGCTTGTAATCATGATCATCATTGGAATTTTTCAGATTATTAAAAACTGTTTATGGCTAAATGCTGTATCAACAGAGTCCTTTCTTCTCTAACAGTAACTGCAGACATACCATCAATCAGATATACTTTTCACAGATATGAAAGAAAATAAATTGGTAAAAAGTTTGCTATCAGGATGAAAAGGACTTGACATTCTTGAAGAAATTGCTACTAGCCACAAAATTGATTTGCGGCTTACTGTGAAGGCTATTCTGGAGTGAAACCAAAAAGCAAGAGGCAAACTTTTCAAAGAAAGTAGTTTGTTTCTCTAGCGATTTCTTTTAAAAATACTGAAAGCATTGTTATTCTGTAACTGTTAGAGCTAGATTCTGCTACACCTACAACAATGTTGAGTGGTAAATTAAAATGTATGTCTTAAATCCAAGTAACTAAATACAGATTAAGGTAGTGCTCAAAATATGGGTAGAAAAATCTGATTTATAATTATGAATTATTACAGCTATATTTAAAATAAACAATCCTTTACATTATGGCAGTGGTTGAGTATCTGTATGCAAAGCTGTCTGGAACCTGATTAGTCTACTTTCGCTGCCCAAATTGAGAGAAATGCAGAAGGTAAAACATAACCAATAATGAAAAGTAAGACATTTGTAACTTTTTAATTTTATTAAGCAAAAAAAGGTTTTGTTTATAATGCAATGTCAGTAAGGAAACTACAGTGTCCCTTTAAATTAAATTCTTCCCATATAGCCACTGATGCTGATTTTTATTAGTCAATATTTCATTATGATTTTTTTTCCTTTTAAGTGTTTCCTTTACTCTGTTACAAGCATTTGACTTTCCCACCCTTCCTCTACATTGATTGAATATTAATAATTATGGGCCAGATACTTTTACACTCACTCCTGTGGAATAGCACATTAGCCTACTCAATTGTCCCATTGAAATCACTGCAAGATAGGTGGCATTATCAGGCTCTATATAATCTCAGTTTTGAAGACAATCTTTTATGGTTTTTTACTGTGGCTCATTTACCAGTTTGAACTCACTTATGTTTTTGGGAACCAAAAGCATGTTTAAAGTTGTTACAATTATGCAAACAGCAAACATACTATGGGCTTAATCTGACAGAGAGCAAGGCATGGTATTTCCAAAGCAATGTTCACTGGGAAAGTATACTACCGCACTGCGCAGTTTTGTAATACTGATATCCTTTATTGACATGTATTCAGAGACTGTATTGTACAATTTGCAGTAGTCTCTGACAAATATATTCCCAATAAAATAAAGTAACTATATTGTAGAACAATATTAAGCTCTCACTGGAGCTTGACGATACAATCAAAAACTTTGCCTGGAGTAAAGGAACAAAAATATTAATCTTTTATGTCAATTTCAAGAGTGATTGCGCCTCAAATGGACCTTTATTTTGATACACAAGCGTCATAAATTTGAGAGAATACAGAAAGCAGAACATCTTTAAAAAGAAGTAAGTAAATATTTGTAAACAACTATTGATCTCCTGTAGTCACACACATTTTAAACATTTTACTGACAAAGGGCTAGATTTTCCATTTGCTCCTAGTCTTGGGTAAGGGGTGGCACACAATTGGGCCACCTAAGGAAGAGCCCTGGAAGTGCACTGAGAAAATCTCTTTCCCCTTATTTCTGGGAAGTAGTAATTACTACTCTTTGCACCAGCTCAGCTGTGCTGGTTGGAGCATTGGAAGGGGAGCACAGTAAATTCCCCACCACCCTTCAGCATGGTGGATAACTGCCAGACATAAAGATAACTGCCAGACCCCTTTCCCCCCACTCCACACGCATGCAATGAAAACGTGATGAGGCCACACAGGAGTACATGCACATCTCTCTCTTACACCTCCCTATAACCCCTGCACTGCTATGTAGGGCCAAGCCATGACTGAGCCTACAGGGCCCAATGAGGTCAATGGACTACTCAGAACATGGCAGTAGTTTCCTACGTACACGGAAAATGTCAGCTATTAACACTAAGAGCATTTTTAGGATTAGTGCCTGGTGTATACAGTAGCTGTTAACACTAAAATCATTAAGATTGAACTCTGACACACACAGATTGAAGCAGTCAAGTACTCAGAGTACTGTACTAACGAAGACAAGTAAGGGTGGCAGAATCTTGCCCTTAGTGAGTCTATTTAGTCCCATACCTTTCCACACAAAGTGACACCCATTTTGACTGCTCCAGTTCTTGTGTCAGAGTTCAATTTTAATGATTTTAGTGTTAACAGCTACTTGTATATCTCTGTGTACACCAGGAACTACCTCCTAAAAATGCACTTAGTGTTAGTAGCAGACATTTGTGTACGTAGGAAACTACTGCCATATTTTTAAAGGATAAAGGAAATGAGAGAATCTGACTCTCTGCCTCCACAAATTTTGCAGAACTAGTTACATTAGAAGCAACCAGGCTTGCCTTGTATGCCTCTTTTTTATTTTAGAATGTTCAAAGTTTTATAGAAAGAGCTCTCATTCCACTGTCTCTGAAGCTCTTAATTGCATAATGCATGTATGGCTGTTAGAATATCAAACTTTTGTGCCATGCTGTTTTACAGTCTGTGCTCATAATACTGAAGTACTCCACAAGCCAAAAATGAAACCATCACCAACACATAGATATGAAAAATTAAGGTTTTTGGAGTTACTCAAACATGTTTCAGAAGTTAAAAATTCCCTTCCTTACCTCTTCCCCATCCTCTGCAACTATACCCCTATGGGGAAGAAACAGCTGGGAGGAGACATTCAGGAACTTCGAGGTTTCTATGTTTGTTTTGTTTTGCATTCTCTTCAAAGACAGGTAATTCCTTTGAGATGAAGGTAGAATAGAAGGAAGATAGGGTGATCAGGATATCTGGTCACCCTAAAGGAAGATGATACACACTGAAAAATGATGGTCTGACTTTGACACCTTTATAAAGGGCTCAGAGAAGTTGTAATGTGTAAATTCTCTACTTTTAATAAGTTGGTTATTTGTCATTAATCTATTTCTGTTTTTCTGTCTTTTTAGATTGTAAGATCTTTGAGACAGGGACTGTCTTTCACTCTGTGTGTACAGTGCCTAGCCCCGGGGCCCATTTCCAGATTGGAGCTTCTTTGTGGTACCATATGGAATTACTAAACAAAGACAACATGATATTTGGCATGATTTAAGCACATTTCAAACAGGTTTCAATAGTTCCTATATACATATATGAAAGTAGTAATTTAGTGTGAATCATTTACGACTATTACTCAAACACCCAAGTCAAAACAGTATATCCTCATTTTAAAAGAATGCTGTATTTCCAATCCCAAGCATTCAGAAATTTTATGTTGAGCCTCAAAAAATTCATGACATTGACTTAAAAAAAAAAAAAAGGGGGTTTTTTGTTTGTGGTTTTTTTTGGTGGGGAGGGGCTTCTGAGTCTTTAAAGTGCACTCAGGTCACATTTCCAAACTTTTCTCCACAACAACAAGGGCTAGAATCTGCTTTCACGTGTTTTAAAAGTCAGAGATTCTCAAGTAATTTTTTTACTCCAAGTGCTGCAGCTTTAAAAAAAAAAAACATACTAAACAACATGAGATTCAGGATAAAACTATGAGAGCTAGCAACACTGAGAATGAAATGTTGGTCATATTCTGATGTACTTATCTAATCAAAGCTAATCAGGACACCCTTCTTTTGGGTATGCCTACACAGCAGTTCAGAGCATGCCATTGTTGCTTGAGCTGGCATGCTAAAAACAACAGTATGGGCATTGCAGAAAGGGCTGTGGCTCAAGCTAGCCATCTGAGACCAAGCCATTGACCCTTTGGGTTCAAGCTAGCCTGAGCCACCGTCCATATTGCATTAGTCACATTGCTACTTTTAGTGTGATAGTTTCAGCAGAGCTGAATTGAGCAAGTCTGCATACCCAGGCTGGGAGACAAACTCCCAGCTGTAGTAACAAACACACCCTCTGTGTTCAACAAAATACTCAGTCACTAATAAGAAATATAATCATATTTTGGAAAAGTCATGCACAGCTTGCGAGTGCAGCAGCAAATCAAAAGGAAAATTAATACAGTTCACAGCAGTTCTGTAATCTTTAAATGGATGGGACATTCTGTGAGTCTTTTGATTAAAATTCATCTAGAAAGGTTTTTTGGCCTTTACAGGTAATAAGTGTATAGTTTGTATGTGTTTGTTAAGCGAGTTAGTGAGAAGATACTGCGCTCTCAAAGCTGAATGAGAAGGAGCTATAAAACTGAGTGTCATCACCACAGTGAAGTGCTTTCAGTATGCTGATGACACTCAAATTTATGTCTCCTTCTCATCCAGCTTCAAGAGTGCAGAGAAGGGTCTTTCTCAGTGTTTGGGAGATACTTAGATATGAATAAGAGCATGTTTTTTGAGAGTGCATGCATCTAAGACTAAGGTGTTTGTAGTGCATTGCAGGAAGCAATTAGAGGATTCAGATTAGACTACTGTAACATGCAACACCTCAAACCCATTATAAAACCAGATCTAGGGGAGAATGAGGCAGCTTGCTCATTAGTAGTAGCATCTCACAGTGAGCATGACACCTTTGACCAGAATCTGCAGCGGCTGCCTACTAGTGGCCTGCGGGTAGAGTTTAAAAAGTGTTGTTTTCCCCCATGTTCGCCTGAGACCTTTCTCTCCCCGTCCACCACTGCCATAGTCTCACTTAACAGATAGGCTTAATCTGAAGTTTCCATGATTTAAAAGAGAGGGAACTGTAAGCAAGGTGCTCTTCCTTGACTTTGCAGTTTATCCTCCATAGGTCTGAAACAGCTCAAATTTTTAATCTTTAAGGCATGCTGCAAAACTCATCTTTGAACAGGCATTTGTGAAGGCTGAATTGGGGGGAGAGATGAAGAAAGTAGGATTTATTCTGGAATATGAGAGGAATATAGTTTTTTTTTAAATTTATTTATTGCTAAATATTTGTTTTATGTTTTATATTGAGATTTTTTATTGTTCTGCTTTTTATTTTCACAAGGTACTGGATTTTTTGTGGGTGCCAGAGTAGGATAGGTTTTTATGCTGTACAAATCAAAATACATAACTGCTTATTTTTATTAAATATCAGAATATTTAACTGGTTTTGGGAATCTAAATTGACTTTAACAATGAATGAATGAATGATTTGATTCTTTATTTTATTCTTACCTGAGAAGAATATGTGTGACCATCTGATCCACAAACAGGATTGGTATAAACTACTGGACACTGCTTGCAGTTTGAAGAAATGAGACCACCTCTCCACTGTTTATGGCCTAAACCAGCCTCTTTCATGCTGTAAATAAACAAAAAGCATGTGACCTGATAAGCCATAGTATCTGTAAAATCATACATATTTTCACACTTCAATTATCCATCATATGAAGAGCTGGTGCATCAGGTTCCAGTAAGTAAAACCATCTTTCCTACAATGTGTCTCTCCCTCAGCTTTTATACAACACTCATCACCGCAGAATGTGAGCACCTCCATGGTATCTCAATACCTAACTCTTTACAGAAAGCAAAAATTGAGAAAAGATATATTAACACTTACGCTTATTGTTTTAGTGGAAAAAATTAAATCCAGTTTGAATGGAGCTAGCATTAAAGCTTGTGTTTAAAGAGTTGCAAAAGTAAGTTGTTAAAATAAAAATGCCTAAAATAGAAAGAGTAACAGGGACATTCAGAATACTATTTACTTTATTTCCCTTTGTCTTTTGTTGTTTAGCTCCCCTGTAACTCAGATTTGCCAACTACCACTCTAAGAAAATTTCAAATGTGAAGCTGATGAGGTAACAACAAACCTTGGCAATTCATTGGAGCAAAGAGCAGGCATGTATACATATGCCAATGTAAATGTCTAGCACACTATTGGGTTTATATAAGACAGACAATAAAATAATCGTCAGTGATTTCTATGTGCTATTTATCTGCTTGGAACCTTACTGAGGAACAGAAGGAAAAGAAGAGAAGTCTGGAACACAATCTAATCCACTGGGCTATGTCTTTAGCAGCGAGTCTCAAAACTGATATTGTGAGGAAGTCTGTAGAATTAAAGTTCCTCCTCAACTCCCCGTTCTTTCATTCCATGATTCTCAAAGTGTTTTCTGTGCAGACAACCAAGGCTGCTTTGCTAATCACAGGTGGCTCATGGACCACAGTGGTTTGAGAATTACTTGTCTAGCGTGAAGAAGGGAAACTAAATAATAGAAAACAAATTTCCACTTTTATTGGCACCCTTCAATTTATTTGTGAAAGAAGTAAAAAGGTGCAATCGCATACACATATATACCTGATGTTGAATTGCTGGTAGTCAAAACACACTGGCCCTGATTCTCATTCATCCTATGGCTCCTCTACATCACTCTGGCAGTGAAAAGTGGTTTTAAAATGGGTGAAAACATAATTTACATGCATAACTATGCAGAAATAGTGTTGTAAATTACGAATTAGAGCAGTGTGAAGAGGTCTTAAAGCAAAGGATATCAGGCCCACTGCACATAAAACTTAACACTTACTACTGCCAAAGTCAATGAAAGCTTACATCTTCTACAGCATAAATGTTTTTATGCAAGTTAAACTTGCCCAGGAAGCTGGTTAGAACTAGACATACAGTAATATGGCACACATTTCCACGTACAGGCTCCAAATCAGCAAAAACATCTAAGTGCATGCTTAAAGGCTTGGCTGAATGGGGGACATAGATCTGCAAATGTATCACAGTCTTGGCTGCAACATTCTTGCTATTCTTGCCTTAATATTGATCATGACACGTTTTGCTAAACTGTGAATTGCTTTGTGTAGACTAGCATCAGTTGAAGACTATGTTAACACTGTTAATCACATTTCACTTGTAACCCAGGCGAATCTGAATCAGATCTACATATGAACAGTTAGTGCACTAATACACTATGACAGCTAATTCCTCCCTCTTCACTTTTCTAAAAGTTTCATGCTTTCATTTGTTTTTCAGTGTAATTTGGTCATTTAGAATGGACTATCTTCGTCTTATCCCTTGTTCTTCTGTAGCCTATAGGATGTTTTCAGATTCCCACCATGCAATCAATGCCATTATATACTTCGGAGAGAAACAAAAGTAAAAAAAAAATAATATTTTGCATAAGTTAAAACAGTTAAATATATTGTCACGTCTTTAAATTCTTTTTTAAACATAGCACATACTGTAGAAACGAGACAAGTTCCCTGCTCTCCACAGATTTCCTGTGTGACCTTGGACAAGTCACAGCCTCTGTGTGCCCCAGTTCCCTATCTGTAAAATGGGAATAGCAGCACTGCCCTACCTCACAGGGATTTTGTGAGGATAAATACATTTTAAAAATATCAGGTTCTTCAACACTATAGTGATGGAACCTTATTAGAACTTTATGTGTTGTTTACTACTAATATCTCCACTTTCCAGTTTGATATTAAACTGATACAAATAAGTTTGCATACTGATACACACATATACTGATGTAGGAAATTTTAAAAACCAAGCTGTTTAATACCAAAACCCAAAACTATTGAGTATGTGAACATTTACACGTCTTAATTATTAGTAATGGTTTCCATTTTGAAGCATACAAATACTTTCTTACAAACATCTGTTATTTAAAATACAAAAATGTGAATATGTTTACCATACTCAGTTTTTCAAAGTATGTAGCCTCCAGTACGTGAATGAAAATATGTATGAGCCTTTGTCATGAGGGGTTGAAAGAATATATACGATTATACAAATGAAACTGAGTTAAAACCATTGCTGCATGTTGATGATGGTTTGAACTAACGTAGTATATGATTACTTGGAAAGTTATGGAGTGTGAATTATAAATAGCCTTGGAAGGACTGAATCTTATCAGCATAAGTGAGAAAACATTGACTTCTCCAAACACATACAAACTGATGAAAAATATTTTCAATAATTTTTTTTTTTTTTTTTTTAAACAAATAGGCAAAGAAAGAAAAATGTTTCCTGAGAACTTATCACAGTTTAATTTAAAGATATTTACTTTGTATATTTTGACATGTGACATTGGGGTTGGAGTTCAGACTATGAATCTAGACATTGATATTCAAAAAGTTAAAGCGCTGTAACAGTTAAAACACAAATTGCCATAGTCTTGTGCAACTGTGAGAATGTAAATAGATAAAAATAAAAAATATGCTTAAAATAGGCCAATATTATCCATCAAAATTATTTACAAAATATTGAACTCTGCCAAACCTAAATATCAGTCCGTAATCCCCATCTTAACACAAGGTGGATAAAGAAACTTATTAAAATAAAACTTCCACATATGTAAGTATAAAAGCTTTTCCTTATGAGCAGCATAAGATATATTACAAAATAAGGATATTTTAATGTTTCAACTCATGGATATAGCAACATATTGTGAACATTTATTAAAGAATGCAGAGAAAAAAAGATCAGTATACATAATAGATAGTCATTAATATTCCCTTTGCCATATCTTTATTTTTTTATTATTTTTTAATAGAATTAGAAGGGAACAAAATCCAGAACCACTATGATATGCACCTGCTTACAATGAGTAACTGTGTGATTACACTGCTATAATTCTTGCTGGTCTCATTCCCTTCTTATTGTTTTGCCATCCTTACTTGTCATGTAAAATTCAGATTGTGAGGTGTGTTTCTAGGTCTTCTGTGAAATGGCCAGGGTGCTCTTGGGTACAATAAAATAATAGTACAAAATGCGCAAGTCCCCCTGCTCCTTTCCAGATATGGTCTTTGCTTGTACTAAGAAAAAGTGTACATATATAAACATGATGGGCTTCATTTCCATCTTAATTTTAATTGAAACATTTATGATTACATCAATTTGCATGCATAAAATCATGTATATATGTGTAGACTGAGTAACTGCACAGGCAAGAGGAGTTAAAAGCACATAATTAGCCAATCTGCCCAATTACTCAATCATGCAAATACCTGTTTGCATACATCAGTATAGTTTTCTGTATGCACAAATATCTTACCCGCAAATATCATGGGCACAGTTTAAGTGGTCCAATGAAACTGTGGCTCTGTACCAAAATTCCTACTTACCTAAAGATATCTATAAAATGAACACACCACTCTGAACAGAGGAGACAGACAGCAAGTTTGGGTTGCAAAGGAATTTATATTTAAGGGTCCTTAATTCAAATATCAGCAGAAGCAGATTTTTCAGAGTGCAGCTATTTAAAGTAAGTGGGGCTGATTTACTGTTGCTATGTGGACCTTAAATGTGATTCAAGGGACTTGTATAGTTCTTGCATCATGACTACTGTTGTGATGCTAAGAGACTTCCAAAGCACTGCTATTTAAAGGTTTTCTGATTGTGTGCCAGCATGGGGCTTTGAGGGGACTTTTAGCTGGACAGTGTGATTAACTTAATTGGAGGAAAGACTTGTTCAGCACTAATCAAACAGTTTTCACTGGAGCAGATTGGATTTCTTTTGGAGTGCTCTTTCTGTCTAGGACTTCCTTGAAGCTACAAGTAGGAATGAAATATAACTTCCACTGTATTGCTGAGATTTTCCTTTTAATTGACAAAAATCAAGCAAAGCACCCCTGTTCCAAACTTTTTGCTGTACTGTGTTGGCCGGCCACATTACTTAGGGTAACCTAACAAACAGAAGAAAACACTATGACAAGGAATAATCAAATCAAATCAAATCCAAGAAAAATAAACAAAACAATGCTAGTTTCAGAAAAGAACACTTAATACAGAAGACTACACAGAAGTCAGCTCATATTACTTTTTAGCATTTTGAATTTCCATGGTGCTGAAAGAGAAATAATCAGAACATGCAGGACATGGGACTATACGTGTGGATTTGCGTGCATGTGTGTGCGCGCGTGCGTGTGCATGTGCATTTTAATGTTTTATAACAACTGGTCAGATTTGAAAATTATACATAACCTATTATTTTGATCACAATTTCTCAACATACATACAGAGTAAGTTTCCAGATGTTAATCGCCAGATTTTTCTGTGTATGTTTAAAAGGGATAATATTGTTTGCTGATCTGAACTGGAGATGGGAAAATAAGGAAACATGAAATAAAGAGATTTTCTTGAAGATGCAAGTATCCAAATTCCTAGTGCCTGCTTCTGCCGACATGTTGCATCAATAACACAGATCTAAACCTTAAGGACAATTTCTCTTCTGGCTTCAATGAATGCAGTTCCACTGAGTTCATGGAGTTTCACTTATTTACACTAGCAGAGAATCTGTAGCAAGTGGTAAAGAGCACTAGGAGAGTTTTTTCTCCTTTCAAGGTGAAATCTTCTCTGACTCAGAGAGCCTGCAGAAAGCCCAAAAAGCAGCGAAAACCACAGCTCTTTTGTTTTGTGATGGATCTTGTCATGGAGCAGAACTCAATAGAACTTTTGCCTTTGGAAAAAGATAGGGTAAGGGGTGTGTGATTGGCTTGAGAAAATTGAGGGGTCTGACTAATGAGTCATGAAATCTATGCAGTTGGCATGTTGCAATACTGCCCATAGTAACAGCATGCAACTCAGATTCCTCCCACTCTTACCTGCAGACTAGGACAAAGATTCAACCTCCACAATTCCTGCACTGCAATCCTGTGCACAGTCTGTTTAGCTTTATGCAAGGTCACCAAAGATTTATTTTTAATACCTATATAATAAACCAAACCTAACCAAAACTGCACACTTTAACTGTAAGCTTGGTTTTGTTTTATTTTTTAAAAGTCAACCTTGCCTGGTTGAGTTTTCTGGACTTAATGCGTGACTACATTTTGTTGCACAATCCACCCCACAATACCACACCAGACTGGTATAGGTTGTGGCTCAGACTCCCTGGGCACTTCAACATCTTTCAAAATGGGGTCATAATCAATGTCTACTGACATAATAGCTTTCTGAGTTGGAGCCCATGAGGTCCACAGCAGTCTTGGTTGATGTGTGTCTGCAAACCATCATAAATCAAAATGGTTCTGCATACATAAAGGAAAAAAAAAAATAAAGCAGGAGGCAGCAGGCGAGAGGAAAGGGGTGAAGGGGAAAATAATCCTAGTGATTTAAGTCTTCTAAAACTCAGTAAGCAAACAACCGCATTCAAATTCATTATTGAAGTCACTAATGCTTAGACAATTGTTAGTAATATATTTGAATAACGGCATTGGCCCAGATCATGCTCTCTTGTAGAAAAATCCATGGGAGAGGTGTATAAAGGAGTAAACCTCTGTGAGGATTTCTTTATGGAGCTCTTATCACATCATTTAATCAGAGAAGAGTTTTGCCCCTTGTGGAAAAGGATGTAGATGTGGCCGCAGACATTGCTTCCAAATGTGGCAAATCCCCAAGGACCCATGGGAGGCCCAGCAGCCTCCCACCTTCCACTGTCCCCAGAATCCCCCAGAAGGTACTCAAGAAAAAGAGTACAGCCACAGGATATATAATTCCTGTTGGCCAGAGATGAGGAGTGCTGCACATCCCTCACTCCTATCCTGCTGACGCCTCCACAGATCCCAGCCTACGCAAACAGGACTCTGCAGAATCATGGGAGGGATTGGGGGACAGTGCAATGGAGCCACTGGATAACATTCCAAATGAAAGGGCAAACATCTGGACACAGAGTAGCCTCCCCATGCATGGATCTAAGAAGCATGAATTGTCCCATTATTTAACATTACATATTTTTAAAGCATATATTTAATGCTGAATTTGTTAACCACAGTACCGCAAAGTCAGGAATATGATCTATTTACCAAGGGAGTGCAGGATTATTTCTGGAAATTACTAGAATCTGATTCATAAGAATTTATTTGGCTCAGTTCCATGAATGCATTTGCTATATATTTTACTTAGGAACATTCATATCTATGCATTTGACACATACTTCATTTGGGAAATGATGAAACCTTAGAAAGTAGTTCTGTGATTTATCAACGCTCTTTTCCACCACATAATATGGGTGGTTTAAGAAAAAAGACATACTAACGTGAGCCATTAGTAGAAAACATGGACTTCCTGCCACTTGCATTGAGTTACAGTTGATAGGGAGGGTGTTTAGTGTCAGAACACTACATGAACTTGAGGCACAACAGTACAAGTTCTGCAAGCTTTATCCAAACTACAAAGCCATTAAAGTGCTGGATAATTAGTATGATGAACACTTCATTACACGGTATTCTTGTTCATGGGTACAAAACATTACTAAATACATGCAGCAAGATTGTCCCTTCACAGAGCATGCTATCCAGGGGTGGGGTTTTTGGTTTCCATGCTAAAAACCAAGGGAATCATTCCCACACCTGTTGAATCCCTGGGGATCTGCAAGAAGAAGGGCCATTGAACAGAGATCATGTTTCTGCTCTGGCCATGATGGGCCCTCACTCCTGATTTCTAGCAACATGGCTCCAGGAGTGATGGTATCACGAATCCCCAATTGGCCACAGCAGTTCATGGGGATTCTAAGGAGGCTATGTGGAAAAGCCCACGACCGCACTCACTTTTCTGAATGATTTCTGTGGGGACCATAGGCATCCCCTACATCCCTTTTTGCACACCACTCCTCCCCTTCCATAGATTCTGGGCCAGAGAGCCATCTGCAGAGTTTGAGAGGGAGGGGGCAAGAGATTGGCTCTAGGGCACTTGAGCTTCTCTCCTGCATGGAAGAGAGATCTATATAAGAAAGAGGCCACCCTGTATCGATATGCAGGGTTGTGATCTGGCCCACTAAACTCTTTGCATGGAGGAAACTATGAATCCTTATACACTGTAGAGAATAATCCCACTTGAGCAGGCAGGTGAATTAATGGCCTAAAGGTACTTTTCCATCTGTAGTTTCTTTGAAAAGAGGTTTTCCAGGATAAAGTCTTCTAACAATTTGTAGTATTAGGTGTCTTATATGAGTTTTCTTCACTTTTCATCATCCTTTATGTATGACCAAAAAAAAAAAAAGAGAGGGCTGTTGCTGTTATATAAATAATGCTAAAGAATTAGAAAGATACAGTACTCAGTCCAAAAGAAGGATAGTAATAAATAAAACATTCTTCATGTGCAGTAGTAAAAGACTGCAAATGACACATTCATTAAAAGTTTAAATTACAAAGATGTTTTCCTGAAAGCCACTGTCTGAAGTAGAGTTTACAGCACACTCTTCTCCTATTTCCTGAATTTACTACTCTTTCAAAATGTTGCAATACATAAGCAGGAATGTGTTACCATTAATAAACTGCATACTACAGCAATTCTCTCGAGGTTGAGCACATCATAATTAGAAGATAGGAACTTGCCATCCTATCACGACTACCTACTAAGGGTGGACAATTTAAACACATTGAACCAACAGATTTAATCATAATCACACAGCCATTTGCTGGTTATTTCCAAACAGCTCACCAGTCTATGCTGGCATTTACCAAACCCCCTCCCCCCCAAAAAAAAATACCCAAGATGAACACAAGTGGCATTATAAAAATAAATAGGTCAATACTCATTTGATGGATGTCATGTCATATCTTCATTCTGTAGGTTGCAATAAGATACACAAGACAGTGCATCTTTGTACAGAAAGTACCACATGTCCTCAGACACTACATTCTATCTAGCTATGGTATTTTTAGGATGCCAAATCACTGTACCATACAAGGGCCACACAGAGTATATTTTGTTATGATTCATTATGTGATACCTTAGCACCTAAGCCTGAGTTACCTCTGAACCCAGGGCTGCTGAAGCCTGATGAGTTGTCACTGAGTTCTGGTCTATACTTACCTGGAGATTTGGCAGCAGTCAACGTACACAAACTACGCAGAGTAGCTTGCATAACTCCCATTGACTGCTGTGCTTCCCTTCTGCGCGCCGTCTTTACTGCACTGCGCCAACGGGAACTGTGTTCCCATCGATGCAGCGCTGCACTACGCTACTTGAGGGGGTGGTTTTACTCAGCTGACTTCCTGATCGATTGAACGGGTCTACACTGACCGCTCAATCGATCCAGAAAGATCAATCTGGCGGTGGCGACTTTGCCGCCATCAGTATAGACATACCCTGAGCCAGAGGGTGTGATGAGGCAATTACCTGCAAGTCTTGTGATAGGCCGCACACCATTCAATCAGGGATCAGCCAATCTATTGGTGAGGACCAACCCAGGTGATCCCAAGGCATGTATAAAAGGCTCCTAATGGAAGCAGTCTCTCCAGTAAGATCATTGCAGAGGATGTGAGGGAGATTCCCAAACCTGAGCAATTCTTTTTGGGTAACAAATCTGAGGAACCATCCTAGATTAAGGTGTCAATTAGAGGAGCTTTTGGACAAACAGATAAATCAAACAGTAATAAATCACCAGGGCCAGCTGGTATTCACAGAAGTATTCTGAAGGAACTCAAATACGAAATTACAGAACTACTAACTGTTGTGTGTAACTAATCGTTTAAGTTAGCCTCTGTACTAGATGACTAGAGAATAGCAAATGTAACACTGATTTTCAGAAAAATGCTCCAGAGGCAATCCTGACAATTACAGGCCAGTAAACCCAACTGCAGTACCAGGCAAACTGGTTGAAACTATAGTAAAGAATAGAATGATCAGACACATAGATGAACACAATATGTTGGGGAAGAGTTAACATGGCTTTTTTAAAAGAAAATCATGCCCTTTCTATTTATCAGAATTCTTTGAGGGAGTCAAACACATGGACAAGAATGATCCAATGGATATAGTGTATACAAAACTTTCAGAAAGCCTTTGACAAGGTTCCTCATCAAAGGCTCTTAGACAAACTAAGCAATCATGGGATAAGAGGGAAGGTCCTCTTGTGGATCATTAACTGATTGAAAGACAAGAAGCAAAGGGTAGGAATAAATGGTCATTTTCCACAATGGATGGAGCACTAGCAGCATCCTCCAAAGATTGGTACCAGTGCTGTTTAACATATTCTTAAATGATCTGAAAAAGGGGGTAAACAGTGAAGTGGAAAAAGTTTGCAGAGGATACTAAATTACTCAAGATAGTTAAGTCCAAAACAGACTAAGAATTACAAAGGCATCTCTCAAAACTGGGTGACTTGGCAACAAAATGGCAAATGAAATTCCATGTTGATAAGTGCAAAGTAACACACATTGGAAAACATAATCCCAGCTATACATATAAAAGGGACCCAAAAAAAAGAAGAGACACATTTTTATCTGAACCCAAACAAGATAACTCCAAAAGTCAGCTAGAATGGATAGGCTCATTGAGCTTTTCTCCAATCCAAGATTCAGGAAGAAATTTACTCAATTTTTATAAATATACAATTATAATCTCTAATGACAGATATCTGGAGTCAATTGCCATGACTGCTATTTGTGCCTCTTTAAAGATACCTAGATTTGCAAAAAGACATTTTATTTATGAGCCTGGGGGGAAAAATAATCAAAACACAGCAATCACTCGGCAGATTCAAATGTACATTGCATCATGCATGTAGCTATTTCAGAGAGATACTACATAGCCAACAGTACAAAACATAAAGAACTCTGTTTCAGAGAACCAGCATCAGGCTGGACACTCCTTGCTTACAAGCCTTCATAACACATTTTGCATTGTAAAGTGGCTTGTAAGCTCACAAAGACATAAAAAATGAGCATGTGAACTTAGTGATTAAAATACTGTGTACGTCTATGTGCAGATTAGATGTCGCCTTTGGACTACTGGAAATTTACCTGAGTGAGTCTCAGTGGGTCGCACAAGAAATTTGTTTCACCACATCTTGTCTACTTTACTTTAGCACTAACTAAATTTGGATTCTTCTTCTTATTACAAACATGCTATTGCTAAACACACAGATTAATTTTGAACAGAATTTTTCTCCTTAAGGTTTGTTCAGTAATTAAGAAATTCCTTGACTATATATACACTTCTGCAGAACTGAAATTCCACTTTGTTCTTTTGGAGATTTCCTGCCCTGCAAAGTGAAAAAGAAAGACACTCTTTTCCTGTAGGTCATGTAGAATTGTAAGGTTCCCTGAGTCTATGTCAGTAGTAATGAACTGTGAAGCTTTTAAACACTAACATAAGCTATTTATGAAAGTAATAAATGGCATCTTCAAATCTATGTCAAAATTTTAAAATAAATGTCACACCTAAAATGGTATCATCCTTTACACTTAACAGCCTTTATTATGGCAGAAGATTTGCAAAGAATTTAACCAACAAGCAACAGGGTTACTTACCAGTAACTGTTGTTCTTCGAGATGTGTTGCTCATATCCATTCCATGTAGGTGAGTGCGCGCCCCGTGCACGAGTCTGCGGAAGCTTTTTTTTGCCCTAGCAACCCCAGCGGTCGGTCCCGGCGCCCCCTGGAGTGGCGCGCGTATAGCGCGGTATATAGGGCGCCGCCGACCGCGCGGGCCCCCAGTCCCTTCTTTCTGCCGACTCCGACAGTGGGGACGGAGGGTGGGTTTGGAATGGATATGAGCAACACATCTCGAAGAACAACAGTTACTGGTAAGTAACCCTGTTTTCTCTCTTCGAGAGTTGCTCATATGCATTCCATGTAGGTGATTATATAGCCATACCTTTGGTGGTGGGAAGGAGTCAGTTGCGAGAAGCCCTTCTCAGCACGGCTCTGCCGACTCCTGCGTCCTCTCTTGCCTGCTGCACGATGGCGTAATGGGAGGTGAAGGTATGGACCGATGACCAGGTTGCAGCTCTGCAGATATCTTGCACGGGCACTCGTTCCAGGAACGCCGCCGAGGTGGCTTGGGCTCTGGTTGAGTGCGCCGTAATCGGTCCCGGGAGTGGTACCTTTGCCATCTCATAAACAGGTGCGGATGCAGGTGGTGATCCAGGAGGAGATGCACTGGATGGAGACAGGTGAGCCTTTCATGCGGTCTGCCACTGCGACGAAGAGTTGCGTGGACTTCCGGAACGGCCTGGTCTGGTCTATGTAGAAAGCTAAGGCTCGCCTGACGTCCAGTGAGTGCCA
Organism: Emydura macquarii macquarii; assembly: GCF_026122565.2. Lineage (NCBI taxonomy): Eukaryota > Metazoa > Chordata > Testudines > Chelidae > Emydura > Emydura macquarii. Next base: position 12,428,034 of record NW_027131500.1, on the reverse strand, counting down.
TCTCCGCTCCTCCTCCGATCCGTGTGGTTTGGGAAAAAACACGGGGAGGAAGATATCCTGGTTATAATGAAACTGGGACACCACCTTAGGCAAGAAGGCCGGGTGCGGTCTCAGTCGCACTTTATCCTTATAGAAGACTGTATAAGGAGGGTCTGAGGTTAGGGCTCTTAACTCGGAGACCCTCCTAGCCGATGTAATGGCTACCAGGAAGGCTATCTTCCACGACAGGACCAGAAGTGGGCATGTAGCCATAGGCTCGAAGGGGGACCTGTGAGAATAGTGAGGACCAGATTTAAGTCCCAGAGAGGCAGAGGTTCACGAACTTGTGGGAACAGCCTCTCTATACCCTTGAGAAACCTAATGGACATTGGGTGAGAGAAGATAGATCTCCCCTCCACTGGGCAATGGAAGGCCGAGATGGCCGCCAGATGTACCCTTAGGGAGGCCAGGGCAAGGCCCTGCATTTTTAGATGTAGGAGATAGTCTAGGATGGCCTGTATGGTTGAGTCCAGTGGCAAAATGCCACGTGATTGTGCCCAATAACTGAAACGTCTCCACTTTGCCCGGTATACAACCTGGGTGGAAGGTTTCCTGCTTCCCAGCAGGACGCGCTGGACTTGTTCCGAACAAGCCCTCTCTCCCTCTGTTAGCCATGGAGCCTCCATGCCGTCAGGTGGAGGGAGTCCAGGTCTGGGTGGAGCAGGCGACCCTGTTCCTGGGAGAGGAGAGCGTAGCGTCTCGGGAGCGGGAGCGGTGTGGCGATGGAGAGGTCGAGCAGCATACTGTACCAGTGCTGTCTCGGCCATGCCAGTGCGATCAAGATGATATCCGCTCTGTCCCTCTTGACTTTCAAGAGCACCTTGGGAAGCAGTGGGTTCGGGGGAAACGCCTAGAGTAGTGGCCCCGACCAGTGTATCAGGAACGCGTCCGAAATGGAGTTCTGTTCGCGCCCGCGCAGGGAGCAAAATAATGGGCATTTCCTGTTCTGTAGTGTGGCAAAGAGGTCCAGATGGGGAACTCCCCACTTGCGGAAGAGAAACGCTGTAACCTCCCCATGAAGTGACCATTCGTGGCGGGGTAAGAACGACCTGCTGAGGCGGTCTGCCTCGTCGTTCCTCACCCCTGGGAGGTGAGACGCAACCAGATGGAAATCGTACCTCACCGCAAGGTCCCATAGCTGCAACGCCTCGTGGCACAAGGCCGAGGAGTGTGCTCCCCCTTGTCTGTTGATGTAAAACATCGTTGCGGTGTTGTCTGTAAGGACTTGCACCACCCTTCCTTTCAGAAAGCGGAGAAAAACCTTGCAGGCTAGAAGTACTGCTCGGAGCTCCCGAATGTTTATGTGGAGCAATCTTTCCTGTATTGACCATTGGCCTTGTGTACTGAGGCCGTGGGTCATGTGGGCACCCCACCCGATGTCGGAAAAATCTGTAATCAATGTTACAGAGGGGACCATGTCTGCAAATGGGACTCCTTCCATTATCTGTCTCGGGTCTGTCCACCAGTTCAGGGACGCTAGGACCTGGGGTGGGACAGTGACTACCTTGCTCAGAGAGTGTCTGGCTGGGGCATAAACTGAGGCTAACCACCCCTGCAGGGCCTGAGTCTGAGACGAGCCAGCCTCACCACATATGCACATGCCGCCATGTGCCCCAACAGCTGAAGGCAGCGCCTGGCTGTTGTCGTGGGGAATCTCTGTAGCTCGGAAATGATGGCTGTCATAGCTTGGAACTGGGGTTGTGGGAGGAAGGCCCTGGCCTGCACTGCATCTAGGGTGGCCCCAATGAATTCTATGCACTGGGGTCAGCGTGGATTTCTGCTCGTTTATGAGCAGCCCCAGTCTGTTGCATGTCGCGCACGTTAGGCTAAGCTGTTTGTTACATGAAGTCTGGACCTTCCCCGAAGTAACCAATCATCTAGGTAGGGCAAAATTTGAACACCTCTGCGCCGCAGGTAGGCCGCCACCACCGCCATGCACTTGGTGAAGACCCTGGGTGCGGAGGACAGGCCAAAGGGGAGGGCTGAAAATTGGTAGTGGCCACCAGCTACCATGAACCGTAGGAAACGTCTGCGGCCAGGGAGGATAGACACATGAAAATATGCGTCTTAAGTCGAGAGCGGCATACCAATCCCCAGGATCCAGTGTGGGAATGATGGAGGCTAGGGAGACCATGTGGAACTTGAGCCGCCTGATGAACTTGTTGAGGCGGCGCAGGTCCAGAATAGGCCGGAGGCCTCCCTTTGCCTTGGGGATAAGGAAATACCGGGAATAAAACCCCCTGCCCCTTTCCGTAGGTGGGACTTCCTCTATTGCCCCTAGGCGGAGCAGGGAGCAGACCTCCTGGAGGAGGAGTTGCTCGTGAGAGGGGTCCCTGAAGAGGGACGGGGTAGGGGGGGAATCCGGTGGGAAAGCCGAGAGCTGCAAGGCGTAACCTCTCCGCACCACACTTAGCACCCAGCGGTCTGAGGTTATGCCCTGCCACTCTTGGAGGAAAGGCCGAAGACTGTCTTTGAAGGGAAGGGTATGATCCTGATCGGCTACGAGGGCCGTTGGAATGGCAGAGGTGCCGCTCTCGAGCGTCCCATCAAAAAGGGCGCTTATTGTTTTTACGCGGCCCTGATTGGGAACCTTTGGCAGGGCCTGGACGGTCTCGGCGGTTGGTTTGTCTGAACCGGTCCCGACCTCTCCTAGGTTGTGATGGACGGGGGGGTAGCCTAGGAGCGGTCTGCTGCTGTCTCTGAGGCTGTTGTTTGCCCTGGCGTCTCGTCGCTTGAGGTACATACAGACCCAATGATCTCAGGGTGGCCCTCGAGTCCTTCAGGGCGTGTAGTTTACTGTCAGTCTTGTCCGAGAACAGGCCTGTACCGTCAAAGAGCAGATCTTGAATTGCCTGTTGTACCTCGGTTGAGAGGCCTGAGGACTGCAGCCAGGACGATCGGCGCATAACTATGCCGGATGCCATGGCTCTACCCGCCGCATCTGTAGCGTCGCTGGCAGACTGCAGCGTAGCTCCTCCGACAGTTGACCCCTCCTGGAGCAAGGTGGTAAAATCCAGTGCGAGGTCTTGAGGTAGGGCCGATGTAAATCTCTGGAGCGATGACCATAGGTTTAAATTATAACGCCCCAAAAGAGCCTGGTGGTTCGCCATGCGGAGCTGGAGAGCAGCGATCGAGTAAACCTTCCTCCCGAAAAGGTCTAATTTCTTATACTCCTTGTTTTTGGGAGTATTAGCCTGGGCACCCTGCCGTTCTCTCTGATTAACGGCGTCCACAACCAAGGTGCCCAGGGCTGGGTGGTTATATAGGTACTCGAACCCTTGCTGCGGTACATAGTATTTCCGCTCAGCCGTTTTTGAGGTTGGGGCCACCGAGGCAGGAGTCTCCCAGATAGGCTTGACCAGTTTCAGTACCCGGTCATGTACTGGAAGCGCTACTCTAGAAGGGCCTGCAGAGGCCGGAATGCCAAAGATGGGGTCCTCCTCCTCCGAGAGCTCCTTGAGATCTATTTTAAGGTTTTCTGCCAGCCTTTTCAGGAGCTCTTGGTGCGCCTTGAAATCAGGCAGCGGGGTCCTCTGGTCCCTGGATGTTGTATCAGGGGGAGAAGAGGAGGAGGACTGCAGTAGGGGACCCGTGGATGGCCCCTCCATAGGGTCGGACTCGTACTCCGACGACTGGTCATCCCCTTGTGGGCGCTCCTCCTGCGATCCGCTCTTAGGTGGGGGAGGAGGTTGGGGCTTTGAGGATGAGGGGAGTGACCCTGTCCCCTGTACTGTCTGTGGCGGCCAGGGTCCCCAGTAAGGCCATTGCCATGGGCCTTGCCCCCATGTCGGTACCGGGCCCAGTGCCGGGTATGGTGCCATGGTTGCGTGAGCCGGGCTTGGAGATCTCCGGCTCCTTTTGCGCTGCCCTTTAGCTGGAGATGGGCTGCGCGACGAGGGGGAGCGGTGGCGGTGCTTGCTGTGCTGGCGTGATGGAGAGTCGCTGGAGGAAGACGAGTACCTCCGCGTTTTGCGGCGATGTTTCCCGGTATGGCCTCTGGGACTCCGCGAACGCCGTCTCTCTGGGCTAACCTACGGTACCGGAGAGACCCCCGGTGGCGAGACACCCGGTGCCGGGGCTCGTGTCGGGCTGCGGGAACGGGGTTGAGAGACCCTTCGGTGCCGATAATGGTGCACCGGGCTGTCTGAGAGGGACCTCGAGCGTTGGCGGTAATGCCCCTCCCTCGGTACCGAGGCTCCGGAGCGCCAATGCGGTGTTGTGTCCTCCCTCGGTACCGCACGTCGCGTCGGAGAACGCGTTGGCGACCTCGATCTACCTCGGTACCGCGGGCTGTCTCTGGGTACCAGGGATCGGGAGCGTCGGTAGTGTCCCGATGTCTTTCCCGGTGCCTCCGAGCGTACCAGACTAGCTGATCTCGATCGCGTATGTCGGTACCGTTCTCGTACCCTCGGTGCCGAAGGGTGATGCTGGCTCGATGTAGGAGCATCGCATGTCGAAGGGCGGGATGGGCTCGGAGTCCGGGAATGAGATCGAGCCCGGAGTGTCGAAGTGTCCCGCCGCCCACTGACCGAGCGGGATTGGCGCCTGTCTCTGCGCGCAGCTGGGGATCTAGACCGGTGCCGGGTCTGGGGCACCGGGATCCGCACCCGACTGTGCTCCAACGATCGGGAACAACGATCTCTTGCCGGCACCGAGGCGCCCGGCGTCGGTGAAGGTCGGTGCCGGGAGCCCGAAGACGAGCGGGAGTGGTGCCGTGACTCTTTCGTCCGGGTCTTTCCCTGCAGCGTTGACCGGTGCCGGGGCTCCGAAGATCTTGTTTTGGATGCGGAGCTCTCCTGGGAACCTCCAGAGCACGCCCGGTGCCGTGTCTTGGAGGAGCTCGACGACTCATGGTCGGAGCTGGGAGGGGAGGATGTTGCTCTCCCTCTCCCCGACCGTCTGGGGGGAGACACTGAGTCCCGTCTCCTCCTCCCACCGGAGTAGCCCAGCACGGGCTTACCCCGAGACGCTGTCCCCGAGGCCCTTGGCCAAGGGGGGGATGGAGGCGTAGGCAAGGCCATGAGGGCTCGTGCCGCTGTAAACGCCTCCGGCGTCGACGGCCCTTGTAGGGGCGCTCCCCCACCCCCCGGGGTCGGGGGAGGCTCCCTACGAGGAGATGCCGGTGCCGGGACAGCCTCAACGGCACGTGGCTGGGGCATCTCCTGTATCACCCCCTGCTGTACCGGTCGCAGGGGGGGAGGGGGGGGGGGGGTCCATAGTTACGGCCGCCAGCCGTTTTTTCTTCTTCGGTGCCGTCTTGAGCGGTACCGGTGGTGTCGATGTCGGTGCCGAGGGAGCGCTGCGCAACGACGAGATGCTCAGTGCCGTTGGTGATCTGGAGGGCTCCGAGTCGGGTCGAAGTGCTGACTCCATCAAGATTGCCCGGAGGCGAGAATCTCTGTCCTTTTGAGTGCGGGGTTTGAATGATTTGCAAATGCGGCACTTATCCTTTCGGTGTTGTTCCCCGAGGCACCTAAGGCAGCGATCATGCGGGTCGCTGGCGGAGAACACCTTGGAGCAGGCTGCACGTGACTTGAACCCGGTGGAGCCGGGCATGGCTCCTAAGGACGAGCCCCTAAGGGCTAACTATTTACACTATCTTATCTAACTATTTACTAATGACTATAGTAATCTAAGAAAACAAAAAAAAAGAACTTATCTACACAATTAGAGGTTGCTAACTTGCGAAGAGGCAAGGGGAAGACGTTCCACTGACCGTCACGGGCGGAAAGAAGGAACTGGGGGCCCGAGCGGTCGGCGGCGCCATATATACCGCGCTTTACGCGCGCCACTCCAGGGGGCGCCGGACCGACCGCTGGGGTTGCTAGGGCAAAAAAAGCTTCCGCAGACTCGTGCACGGGGCGCGCACTCACCTACATGGAATGGATATGAGCAACTCTCGAAGAGAGAATCAGGCAATGCTGTTACATAATACAGTGTAGACAAAATTACACAAATATATATTGTTTGTGAGATTCTACAACATATTGCCATACTACTCTGCAATCACTAACAGTCTGTTTATTTTAAAAAAAACTTGAGCTCACAGATTATTAAAGAAACAGTCTTATTCATTTCACATTAAAAGGCAATGATCTCCTTGGAAGTTGTGGAAAACAGAAAGAATATGATGATGATGACAACTTGCAAAAGAATCTCAACCCACAGTATTGGGGTGGGGTGCAGTGAAAGGCCACATAAAACAGTTTTATTATTTACTATGTGATAGGAGACTTTGTACCACCTTATGCACCTTTGTAGCACATACGAATGATTGTATGTCAGACTGCCTGGGCATGTGAGGGAAGATCAAAGGGAAGAGTATGAATGGGGAATGATGGGGCAAAGGAAAAAGACAAGTGAACTTGGGAGGGTGGAGGTAAAGATGGAATGTAAAATAGTAGCCTTCGTGAAATTAGTGGGAGTTTTGCCACAGATTTAAGGGAGTCAGAATCTCATGTGGGAGGGGGGAGGGTTTAAACAAAAAAAGGTGCGATAAACTGGAATGGGCAGAATCAGAAATGGATGGGGGCAAAGAGGGACAAAGCAAATAAACTAGGTAAAATGAAACCTAGAAACAAGAAAAACAGAAAGGGGGAGATGAACAAGAAAAATGCAATAGCGCGCATGTGTGTGTATGTATCAGAGAGACTAGAGTTACATGCCATGTAAATACAACCAGATCTTTTGTTATTTGGGGGGGAAAAAACATCACTGGAGAAAAGATACACTATTTTGCATCATCTTAATATTAGCTATGAATGAAATTGTATGTATTAGGATAAGAATATTGCAAGGAGGCACCAGGTTCTTTTGAATCAACATCTGCATATTTTTCTATTGTGTGCATAAGGCTCTGCATCCATTATGTTATTGATTTATTTGTCCAAGATGCACTTATTTATGAAAGAAGATGGAAGAAATAGAAAGAAAGGAGACAGAGCTTTGATATTGACAATACCCAGATTAGTAAAATTAAAGTGTGGCACATAATCCTCTATGGAAAAATATACACTCATGACTAACATCATACAGTTGATGCTCGTCAAGTACAAATGTGTATTAGGATCAGAGTTTTCCTGATTATGACAAGAACTCCACGTCTTCACATTAAAAAAAGGTCACTGAGGATGTTATCTAAGCTTCAGGTCCACCCTAATTGAAACTGGGTAGAATTTAAAAGAAAAACAGATCTTCCATTTTCACCATCTAAAGTACTTTAGCTCCCATGAGACAGGATAGATCAACATATAAAACTGAAATGTTAAGACTAAGGGGGGGAAGAAACATGTTAATTTCATACTAAAATCTTCAAGTAAAAGTAGGAGAGGATGAAGAATTAGGTCACTTGACAATCAGTGGATTAACAAATGCAATTAAGGGGGAGAGGGAAGCTCAACTTCAATATGGTGTGTCCTTAAGAGTAAAGATATGTCTAGCATCTATAAGACCTGTACTAAGATGGGTTCTGGGAACTTAAAAAAATGGCTAGAATTGATTTCAGTTGAAGAATACTTTACATATAGGGAAGGTCTACACTTAAGCTTATCAATTTTTTTTAAAATAGAAAACTACATAATCTGATTTCTTTCATTTAAATGAAAAGGAAATTGATTAAAATTTATATTAAAACAAAGCATGAAAGCATTGGATGACTTGTGTTGGTAAGTTGAAAAATAATTTAAAATCTTCTGAAAAATGTAGTTAATAAAATACATAGTATAATTTGGGGACTTTCATTTTCTGCCCTTTCTGGGTAGATTATTGTGGATTTAAAGATTTCATGACTTCAAGATTAACATTACAAAACTGATAGATCCGGACAGGCATAATCAATATTGAGCACAAAAAAAAAAGGTTTAAAATAATCTCGTAGTCACTAAAAGACAGACAGTTTGTGAGGTAGAAGAATGAAGATGATGCAGTTTGTTAATGATGAAAACCCTGTATTCTACAGAAATGGTAATAGCTTCCTTACAACTTGAGAGAAGTACGATTTGTTTATTTAGTAGCATAGTACTAGCTGGAGCCATGGAAACGGTGACAGTATTCTAACTGACTAGTAGTTAATGTACTCTAGTATTAAGCAATATTTATAAAAACAAAATACTGGCACATAGGCCAATATCAAAACTCAGTACTTCCTGAAAAATGGAACACTATTTCATCAATACACAAACCTAATCTTTTGCAGTAACAATGCAGGATTAAAATTTTTCTTATATGGAATAAAATATGTTGTGTATGAATCTCACCTAAAGCATTGTATAAATATGCGTATTTGTATATGTATATTTTTACTGTTCATTACAAGTGTTATCAAAAAGGAGCAGTGATTTCTTCTTATTTTACTGTCAAGAATCTCTGAAAGCTGATACTATTTAGACAGTGCTATCAGTAATAACAGCACTGTGCAATACATCTGTGACATTTGAAAAACAACGAACGGGCCCTTGGGCTGAGTTTCCAGTCTAGAAGCTTGATCCTTCAAGATGTAGAGCACTCTGAGCACAGTCCAGCAAAACACTTAACTATGTGAATAGTCCAACTGAAGTCAATAATGTGTTGAGATTGTAACACATTTTAAAAAGAATAATTAACTTAAAGCCATCAGACTATCAAAAATTTTGAGTTAAAGGCTGCTTTTCCATATAAAAAAGAATCGGGGAAAAACATCTAACTTTTGAGGTCAAGCTTTTTAAATATGGCACAATTTAGAATTTATGAAGTAATTTAGGAGATGGTCTTATTTTCAAAAGACTAAGGCGTGACTAGAAACTAAAGCTCCAGTCTATTTCACTTAGTTATATTTGAAAATTTTCTCATGCAGACTTGAAATAATCAGTTTAATTCACTGATTTACAGTTAATCCCTCTATTTAATAAATTATTTAGTTGTAAATGTGAAAAATATTTTGATGAGATGTTTATGAATCCAAAATATTTAAGCTAGTTTGTCTTAATAAAAATAAATTGTATATGTTTTTTGTTTGTTTAAATTTCAGTTACCATCCTAATGCAGCTTGACACAAATGAACAAAGTTAATTATCTACAAAATAAACAAAATTTTCCTCATTTTCTAACATACTAAAAATGTAAAATTAATAAAAATCTGAAAATATTAAGTTCTTGAAGAATAAGGAAGGCATTATCATGATAGTATACCTACCTAGGTGTCAAAAAGATAAACAAATCTAATGTAAAGGCTCTATTGAGTTGTAAATCAACGTATTTTAATAGTTATATCAACCAATGAGAATGAATCTTTTGTTAGAAAATAACTGAAACACAAATGGAAAAGTATTTAAAAAAACAATTTCAATTGGGCTCCTTTAAATTGCCTTGATTTGAATCAATCCACCCTGTTTTGGTGTCAGTTTCTGGGAGCATCAGAAGACGCTTGCCAGCAGCTGAGTGACAAGAACAAAATTGATTGTGTTTTTGTAGCTGGACTCACCCCTCCCTAACAGTGATTGAGAAGCCTGGTACTATCCTCAACAGAAATAGGCCAGGAAACCAGCATAAAGTATTTGTAGAACTTTCTTCACAAAAGAAAGGATAGAAAATTGTTCCTAACACATAGGGTAGCATGACAGAAGGCACAAAATTAAGACTGAACAAAGAGATGGGAGACATGTTCAGAAGCAAGTATAGTCTTTCAGGTAAAATTTTCCATATAACTGAAGATAATTTAAAATCAGGCCTGGATAGGAATTTTTCGACAACACTTTTTTTCAGGATTTGTCAAAACTGAAACTTCATGGGAATGTACAAGTTTCAACAAAACCTTAATTGGAAAGGTTTCTCAGGTCCAGCATGGAACTGAGATAAATTGAGACACCCCAGAATAGCCATTGTGGTCAGGACACCACCTGGGATTTAGGAGATCCAGATTCAAATCATTGCTCATCCTGCTTCAGAACATGGATTTGAATCTGCTTTTCCCACATTACAGATGCGTGTTTTGACTACCATGCCATTAGCTCAGTTTCTCTCTTTTCATGAAAGACTGGATAATTTTGGATTCATCCCACCATGAAAAGGGAATTTTTTTGGAATCTTGAGATTTTTGGAACATGACAACCATTGAACCACCCAACTTTATTTAAAATATCTGAACACTGAAAGGACATGTTAAAAGGCTAAATTACAGAAAGCTATAATTTACTTTTCCTTCATAATGCTACTGAAGATGAAGACAAAGCAAGAGCATTGGAATGAGAACAAATATGTACATTTAAGATTAAGTAAATCAAAGTAAGCCCTATATAAAAATGAGGATTCAATTTAAGAAAAAATGCTTTTTCCTGAACAAATTCAAAAGAGAAAAGATTTCTAAAAACCGTAAGTTAATTGTGACTACCGTGATGTTATTAATGATTTCCTTTAAGTTGCTGTACATATGTTAAAACATCTGTGGCTTTAATTCTATTTTTAATATTTAAGGCAAGTCTATTATAAACTTGTTTACAGTGCATGGCCTATTAAAACATCAACAGAAAGAATGAGCATTTTGATAACTTTATTGGCTTAAACCAACTTGAAAAAGATCAAATTATTTCCCCATTTCGTAAGTGCACCATAAAGCTTTCACTTGCATCAGGTTACATTGCTTATATTATCTGAAATGACATTGCTCAAATTATTAGATGCAATATGCCATTTAGGGGCCTTAGAGATATGTGAAGTTGTACCAACTTTCGTAACAACACAGATGATTTCAGCCCTTAGTATATATATTGTTACTTTATATCTTGTTATTGTGATGAATGTTTTACCATTTGGTACTCATACATTGCTACTAATTTCCTACTAATATTCTAAACAACTACACATAATGGCCACCGTGTAAAGTTATCCAATCAGCTACACTACTGTAAAATCTTGCACTAACTAAAATACTTGACTATGATGATTAACAAAAACAAAACGTTAAAACATTTTAGATGACAATACTAAAACACTCCAAAAATATACCAAATAACCCTTTCCCTCTCATATAATAATTAATAATAATACATTCAATATTAAGCTACAGCTGAGGATATAACAAAGTTAAGGTTGCAGTTCTGTCCTTGCAGTCATGACTAGCCCTGGCCTACACTTACCTGGAGATTCGGCAGCCGTCGATGGGAGTTACGCAAGCTACTCTGCGTAGTTTGCATAACTCCCGTCAACTTCCCTTCTGCACACCGTCTTCACTGCACTGTGTCAACGGGAACTGTGTTCCCATCAAAGCAGTACTACGCTACTTGAGGGGGTGGTTTTACTCAGATGACTTCCTGATCGATTGAGTGGGTCTACACTGACTGCTCAATCGATCCAGAAAGATTGATCTGGCGACAGTGACTTTGCCACTGTCAGTATAGACATACCCTAAGGCAAAACAGGCACTGAAATTAGTATCTGAGCCAGGACTACAGAATAAGTTCTTTAATGAATTTCAGAGTTGGCCTTGATGATCATTGACCCCTGACTTGATCTTGGAGTATGTATGATTTTGGGTAAATTATAATATATTTGCTAAGCATGCATATAAAAATAATGAACATTACTACAGCTGTAACAGCAAATAGAAGAACCAAAATACAGTTACTAAAAATAGGCTTGGCTGTAGGTTTTAAGTGCTATGGGCTTAGAGTGAAGCCCAGTTGCAGTTGACAATAGGAATAAACTGGGTAAACATAATGAGTATTATGTTCTTGACCAAAAGTAATGAAATAATACGTGCTTGAGCTAAATTTATAAAATTTAACAATATGTATCTTATGATAGTTTAGCAACGTGTGGTGTGATAATAGGTAAACCACAAACAAACATGATAGCTTCATGCAAAAGTATCCTAAGATGCTAACCAGGGAGCTAACCTCATTGATACATTAAAACCCTTGGGACATTAATTGACAAAGGTAAGGTGGAAGTAAGGTTATTGGTTGGAAATTTAACTATGGTTAGCCAGAATATGACCCTAGAGGCTAAAACCTTATCAAATTTGGTCCCAGACATGTGGAAGTGGAATAGGAATGGATGTATAAAGATATGGTTATCCAACCTATTGTTGGGTCATGAGGACAATGATATGGGGCAACCAGGTAAGACTCCTGGCCCAGCACCTTCCTCTTGCCATCATCTCCACTTACTTTACCTTCCATCTTTGTCTCTAATGGTTTCCATAAAGTTATAATTATGAAAAATGTCAGTGTGTAAGTATGAACAATGCAGGACACTGCTTCACTGTACTTATTCTTATGCTGATATATACTGATTTTTCTATTATTTCAATTATGTTTGTCTATATTAAAGCTCAAAGTTTCTCTGTGTGCTTCAGCAATCTCATCTTCTCAATCAACTTTAAGTAGCTGTCTGAATAAAGAACCTATTATTTATGACAGATGCACTTTGCAACCTAGATTAATACCAGTAGTGGACTGGCTGCCTCCTATGCACATCCTCATGGCCTATGGCCATGTAACAGACAGCCTGCCTCTCGGACTGTTCCATAACCTTAAACCCTTTTGTCCATTCCCATCTCTTCTCTGGTTCTGTTCTATTAATTAACAAAAGATTCAAAAGATAGTTTTCAGTCTAAGCAAACATCCGCACAAAACAAAGGTTTCTTTTCCTCCTCCCAGGACTTCATGCCGGGGGGCCCTTTTCTGCTTTGGCAGACCTCCTAGACACTACCTGGTTGGAGTCTCAGCCTTAACTTCCAGGACACTCTCTCAGAGCCTGCTCACTCCTAGCAGTCTCTAATCACTGAGCATTCTCCCCCAACTTCCCCTTAGAACCTGGCCCATTCTAAGGCAAGTTCTACTTGAGGCACTGTTTTATTTCCTTCGTCTTCCCTTGCCATTTTTCTAGCAGCGATATTTCAGCCGGCTAAACCCAAGGGCTGTTATGGCTCTTCCTGCACAGCACCTTAATGTCTCCTACTAAGAGCTGGAGCCCATTCCTCTCCTACACCAGCATTTCAATTTGCTATTTCAAGTCCTGCTTCTCTGTAGATAGTTCATCCCTTTCTTGCAGGGCCTGCTGCTTATATTCCTTCAGAACAGCAAGTTCCCTTTAGTACTTCTCCTTCAAGAAGAGCAAACCATCAAGTCATCTCCCAATGGCATCATATTCACATCTTTCTCACACCTATGCAAGGTCTGTCCTGCCATACCCTAGATGTTTCCACATTCTCGTAACATCTCTCCAAGACTGGTCCTCTAATATCCTTTTTGTGAGTCTTCAACAACTCTATTTTCTTCCCTTACATCCTGTGTTACTCTGCAAGATAGCAGCAGGAATGGCTGTGGCTCCCACAGCTGCTCCTGGCTCTGGCTTCCAGGCCCAAACTCTCCTCCCAGCCAAGGTTTCCCACAGGAACCTCCCACCTCATCTGATTTCAGGGTCTTCCCTTTAGAGGCTTTTCACACTACTTAACTGGGAAAGGCTGGTCTTTTCTCCCTTCTTGGTTCAAACATCTTGGGCAGCTTACATTCCTCCAACAGCCCATACAATATGCACTGCAGAAATTTATAGGTCTGGGGATTGTATTTGAGACAGCCTAATATTCCTTGTCTCACAAACCCCATCCTTAACTTCCCTGGGGTTCTGGACATTATCAGGAAAAAACTTCGTTTCCACAACACACACAACTCTTAGAGGGGTTCTTCCTTCATCGTCTTGGCTGTACATACCTCTCCTGCCTCTTAGGACACACTTAGTCCACTGCTTCTCCTCTTTAACTTTTGCATTTTTACATTTCTTAAAGACCCTCTTCATATGTCACAGCACTTGACATTTAAAACTTTTAGGCAGGCCCTTCCTTCACTGGACCGCCTTTAGAATGTCTCTTCCCCAAATCCACTCTCAGCGCTCCCACTGCCAACTGGGTTACTCCACTCTTACGTCTAGGCTTCCACATTTAAAATATAGCAGGATCCCCCTCACCTGAAAGCAACAGGGAGACTCTCCCTACCACTGCTGCTGTGCCACTAGCCTCAACACTTGCTGCATGCCCCACTGCATTTTCTACTGCTGTCAATACCACTGCTCCTGCAGAAGCTACAGAGGAGCTTCTTGTATCCATTGCTGCTATTCCGCTAATAAACAGTTTCATCCATTCTCCACATCACTGCATAGACAGGAGAGGGTCTTGCAAATCCTGCCAACTAGGCTAGCTGTAGCAGGCCAGCTGACTCCTGTGTGATTCCTCATGGCCTAGGATTATGTTACAGGCAGCGCTGCCTCAGTTTCCCCTTTTGGACTGATCAGAAATGTAAAAAAGCATTTTGATCCATTCCTATCCCTATTCAGGTTCTGCTTTATTAATTTAACGACATTTAAAATAAAGCTTAAGTCTACCCAAATGTTCACATGAAAGGAGTAGTTATTTACCTTGTACAGTGATTAAGTTCTTTGAGAAATGTATACCTCTCAGTGCTCCACTTCAGGATGTGCACACACTCATGCACTTTTGATCAGAGAACTTCCCCAGCAGTGTCTGCAGGTCTGCAACTTTGTGCTCTGAATCAAGGGTTTATAGAGGGGTGGACTGCCATCACTCCAGTTTCTTCTCAACCAAAGTGCAATGACACACTTAAAGGCAAAGGGGAAGGAGGGCTGCTACTGGTACACTGATAGGGACATCCATCTCAAAGAATTACAGTTACTACACAAGGTGAGTAAGCTCTTGCTCTTCGTAGAGTAGTGTCCCTATGGGTGCTCCACAACTGGCAACTCCTGAGCAGCAGCACCCATCACAGAGGAGGGTGCCAAGGAGGCAGATTCAGTACAGATTGTAGAAGAGCTTTGTGGAAAGTTGAGGCACCTCTGGAAGCAGTCACAAGAGTGTAATGTTAGGAACACGTGTAACTGAAAACGAGGTGGCTGCCACGCAGATGTCTGAAATGGGTATGTCTTTCAGCGGGGCTACTGAGCTAGATTAAGCTCTGGTGGAATAAGATGACTCTTGGAGGGGGATCAATTCCTGAGGCTTCATAACAGATTAAGATGCATCCTGCAGCCACCCATTGGAATAGTCTTTGGGTAAAAATCGCCTGTCCTTTTGTGTGTTCTGCAATTGAGATGAAAAGCCCAGGTGAAGCCCTACAGGATCTAGTCCTGTTCAGTTAGAAGGCAAGGGCTCTTCTTAAATCCAGTGTGTGAAGGCTGTTTTTCTCTTGAAAATTGAGACTTGGGATTAAACATTGGAAGGTGAATCTCCTGGTTGATGTGAAATCCTGAAGAATCCTTGGGAAGGAAGTGTGTGTGCAGACATATCACCCTGTCTCAACAGAACACCATATATGACAAGTCAGCCATCAGAGCTCCAAGTTCCCCTACCTTTATGGGTGAGGTGATGGGTAAATGGAATGGGGTCTTAAGGGACTGATGAAGTAAAGAACAATTTGCCATAAATTCAAATGGGAATTTCCTCAGTGCGTTGAGGACTAAATTAAGGTCCCATGGCAGAGTTGCTTCCTTCACAAGAGGGAAGAGATTGAGGAAGCCTTTGATAAACCTCACCGTGGTTGAGTGAGGGAAAACTGAAAACCCTTTGATTGGGGGATGAACAGCTGTAATAGCAACAAGGCAAACTTTGATGGAACTCAACGATAAACCTGAGATTCTTAAATTAAATAGGCTATCAAGAACATGTGTCAGACAAGACTCAAGAAGAGGCATAGATCAGTGATTGCACCAAATCTGGAAGCATTTCCATCTCTGCAGGTAGGTTTTCCACCATGAAGCAATACTGTCCAGACATCTAGGGAACAGTGTTGTTCTATGCCAGAGAGCCATCTAAGAGCCATACCTTGAGGTGAAGTGCTGAAAGATTTGGATGAGTGATTGATCCCGATTCCTGGGTGAGGAAATTCACTAGTTAAAGAAAGATGGAGAGGTGGGCACTGAGACAGGCTGAGCAGCTCTGGGAACCACACCTGTCTAGAGCAAGATGGTGCTATGAGGTTGGATACTAATTTTCCATGTTTCAGTTTGTTCAGAACCAGTAAGGGCGTTGGAGAATAAGCCTAAACAGTATGTGAGGCCAAGGAATGATTAGGGCATCTCCCTTCGAGTTGCAGCCATCTCCGCCCCTTGAGCAGAATCATCTGCACTTTGCACTGGATGGAGTTGCAAAGATATCTATCTGTGGATGGCTGAAGATAAGACATATCTCTTGGAATACCTCGATGAACAATTCCCATTCATGGTCATTACTGAAATGTCTGCTGAGAGAATCTGTCACCATGTTCTGTAGTCCTGGTAGATAAACCACTGAGATCTGTATGTGGTGTAATATGCACTAGCCCCATAGTTTTATGGATTCAGTGCATAAGGACTGGGATCTTGCTCCTCCTTGACAACTGATATAAATACACTGTGATTGTATTACCCATCATTATTCTGATTGGGTGGCCCCTGATGTGTGGTAGGAAGTACTCACAAGCATAACAAATCATCTTAGCTCTAATATGTTATGGAGGACAACTTCCTGTGGGGTCCCACTTCCTTAAGCTGAGATGTTCTTGGAGTGTGAATATCTTATCAGGGAGGTGTCTGTTATGGTGGTGCTTGTGGAAGGAGGCTGCAGGAACCAAACTTCCATGCACACCTTTTGTGACTCTTTCCACCAACTGAGAAAGTATCCTTTGGGGTACTAATATCCGCTTGCATATGCTTGTGGGGGTCTTCAGCCAGGTCTGAAAACACCAACTGTAGTTTTGTACAGGCTGCCATATGGCCCATAAACTATAGGCAAGCCTGTAGTGTTATTTGCAGTCTAATATATAGGGGGTGACATAGACCCTGTGGGTCTCAGTGAGTGTGCCATTAATAGGAGTTTCAGCCTGTCCTCCCCTTAACTTTTTAGATCTGCTCTTAACTCTTGAGCAGTTCTTACATCTGGAGGGGATGTGAGATGCTCCTAGGCAGTAGAGGCAGCTTGAATGTCTGTCACTGAAGGAGAAAGACTTATAGCAGATCTGGCAGGGTTTGAAACTCAAGGTGTCGGGCATAACCCTCACTTGAGGTCACCCACAGATCAAGGCTGGAGAAAAATGATGAAGGCTGAGACTGGACAAAAAGAGAGAAGAGGATATCCTACCCCTCCAAAAGTACAAATTGTGCTAAATACAAGAAAATAGTAAGATAAAATAAATACTATAAAAACAAGGGAAAAAATAAGCAATTCATGTGACTAGCTAATAGACACAGCAATGCTCTGTCTCAAGCTGCAAGTTGTAGAGAAGGAACTGGAATGGTGACAGGCCTGCCATTCCCTGTATACTCCTGTATTGGGGCACGAAGGTGTCTAGGGAGCAGGCATGGAACGTGGACACTACTGATGAAAATGTCCAATCAAGAGCACACGGTCACGTGCACATCCTCATGTGGAGCATCCACAGGGACACTACTAGATGAACAAAAGTTTCTTTTCCTAACCCAGGCCTTACTGCCTGAAGAGCTCTGCACTCTTTCTCCTAGTTGCTCAGGGTCTGTCCTGCTTAGCAGGCTACTTACCTGCCCTTGCTGGCTGGAGTCTTAATCCAAGGCCTCTGCTGGAGTGTGCTCACTCCTCGTGTCTACGCTTTCCCTCAGCACCCCTATCTTCATACAGCTGCCCTTTATAGGGGAATCACCTGATCCCCCTCAGGTGGGCCCCATCCTGTAATCAGGGTTGGTTTAGCACTTGCAGCAAGCCACCCTATTACAAGCCTGATTCCAATTTTATGCTGGTGTAATTCCATTTAGTTCCATGGTTTTACTCTTGCTATATGCTAAAGTAAATCAGACCAGAATCAGGGTCTTCAACATAAAATTGCTGGCCACTTCATACCTTATTTAGTGTTCTCCTTGTTTTTGGAATGTCTGACACTATATTATTCCTCTAATAACTTGATTCCATAAAATATTAAACAAACAAAACTAGGTGTTACTACAGGCTAGATAGTTAGAATGTGATCTACCCCAGAGTAAGAGGCAGAGTGTTGTTTTGCTGTCCCTGAAGCAACCCTGGAGGGAGATTGACTCAGAGAATCAGTGAGTTACAATCTCCCTACCAGTTCCCTTGCTGCTCCAGAGTGTGAATAAACTGTGCAGTGTCTACATTTAGTGCAGTGTGCATTTCTTGACACATTGCTATAACTATGTCACTGGACGAATTGGAGAGGGAACCAAGGTGCCACTCATTCCTTGTCCTGCCCCATTCACTTGCATATGAGAGGGTGTAGAGAGTTTGCAAAGCCTGCTCCCTCCATGAGCAAGAAGCACTGATAAGTTGCCCCTTACTCCCCTGCACCAGCATGTAGGATGGGCAACAATCCAGTTCTATGTACGTTCAAGAGCAACTTTGGGGACTTTTAAAAATCCTGTTATGTCTGCTTCATCAATATTCTCCCTATCTCACCTCCCCCCTCAACTGACAATACCAACCAGAATAAATAAAAACTAGGTACTACTACTTATTTTGTTTTTCACAAAGTGGCATTTAAAAACAAACAAAAACAACCACCTCCCCTCCACTCCCCCAAATGAACAAAACCAAAAACCACAACTTGGACTTTGCAAAGCCCAGTTTGTTCAAAATGTTGGAAAGTGTTTCTAGGATATATGCCAGACTGCAAGTTGGAATACATTTTAAAGTAAAGTTATAGAATTACCACCACATTTGTGATACACTATATTGTAGTTAATGATAAACGTAAAGGATAACTTAACTTTACTGTTTTCCCAATTTTATATTCTCTAATTTCTCAGAGGTATACAAATGGATTACTCATATCATAAAAACATATTAAAATATTTTCCTTGCTAAAAATCAGTGCATGGCATTTTTATAAAATTATATAATTACTTAGTTATTATAGTTTTGCAGATACATTTATGTACAATGTGGAACTATTCTGAAAGATTCTATATTTTGAAATTTTATCTCCATCAAATAATGAGAGGACTCCTACATGCAGCAAAGAACATAAGAGATTCTCAGAGCCTTCTGACACATTCTTTCTTCAATAGATAAACTACTCTCTCTCTCTCTCTCTCTCTCTCTCTCTCTCTCTCTCTCTCTCTGCATGTGTTCAGAATCAGACCCATACAAAATGTTGGTGGGGCCTCATTATGTAAGCTCCACCAGGTTTTATTCACAATTGTTTACTGAGAATTCTATTTTTTCTTCTCTCAATATATGGTTCTCTTTCACTGGCCCACAGACTGATCCGTGCTCTCACCAGTGTGATGAAATGGGAAGGTAGGAAGCCATTAAATTGAAGAGCTTAATCTTTCACTGTTTATAGATTAACAGTGGAACTAGAATATGTTATTAGAATTCTGCTATGACAAAGGACCAGATTATACCCTTTCAATCTAACCCATGCAAAGCATCTCCTCCCCTTGTAGAAAATGGTTAACAACCTCTGTGTCAGCATCCCTCTCTTCCCCTGGACTCTAAAGAGGTTGACCACATGCCAGGGATGATAGCAGTGAAAAGGCCAAGAGATAAGTAAGTGGGTCAGATGCTTCTCTTTCCCCTCTGCTCAAGAGAGATCCCACAGAAATATAATAGAGAGGGAAGCTGTATTACATTTCTGCTGCTCCTTTAAAGTGGTGTCCCAAGTGGGCAGTTGCATCCCGGGAAATCTCTGGAAACATGGTTCCAATAGACATGTTATCAGGGAGCAGAGTTGTTCCACAGAAAAGAGAACTGCTACAGGGTCACAGGGCCTCTGCGTTCTGCATTTCTCAGCATATCCAAAGATTTGGTGAGCCAGGCCATTGCTTTCTTCCCAGTTCTAAGAAAAGAATGCACAGTGGAATCTCATGGACTTTCCTGCCCATCCCTACAGTGAAGGGAATGGAAATCTGGGCCACTGTTTGGGTCTGTCCATAGAGGCCAAGCTGAACTATGATGCAGCTGAATAGTAATCAAGTTTAACCACCATAGTTAAATTCAGGAGGTTTTTTTGTTTTGTTTTTTAAGTGTCAGTGAGGACTCAGAGTAGTAAGTACTCTCTACCAAAATATGGGAGGACGGGGAAATCACACAACAAAATTGTGACAAAATGAAGAGTTATTAAAAAAGGTTTTCAAACATATTAACTTTAGAAAAAGTCAAGAAATGTTATTCCCTTAACATGTCACCAAAAATGAAAATGTCCTACACTACAAGAAAGATTTTATGATCAATGAAGTTACTGTATTTGTTATGTACGCAATGCAGGTGTTACATATGGAAGAGAACAGTGACTAAAAACTTTGTCCTGATGCAACATTTTCGAGGAGGAGGAAATGCAAGAATAGAATACTAATGACAAAGACATCAGTAGGAAGGAAATGGGAGAAAAATTAAAAGAAATAGTATCTCAAATCTTGTTACTGAAGAGTAACCTTTAAATGATACTTTTATTTTTTAATGGATTTGATTTCTAAATACATCTTTTTGGTCCCTCTCGTGATAGTCTTGGCTCAACATATAATACTTTCAGAGGGGTAGCCATGTTAGTCTGTATACAGCAAAAGGCAACGAGAGTTCTGTGGCACTTTAAAGACTAACAGATTTAATATTTGTAGACATAAGCTTTTGAGAGACTTAGCTCTCTTCTTCAGATGCAGTAATACAGAAAATAGGTAACACAGATATCTTATAGGTATCCAGGTGCATTGAGAACAATGGAGGAGGTGGAGTCTGGTACTTAAGACCTAATGACGACCATTGAGTAGGAGCAAAGTAAAGTAATTTAAAAAATAATAACATCCATAAACCAGTGGGAGAACACTTTAATTCCCCAGGGCATTCTGTCTCTGACCTGAAAGTTGCTGTACTTCTCCAAAAAAACTCCAAAAACCGACTTCAAAGAGAAACTGCTGAATTAGAAATGATCTGCAAACTTGACACATTCAAACTGGGTTTAAACAGAGACTTGGAATGGCTCTCTCACTACCGAAGGTAAATTACTTTGCTCACCCATTCTCACCTCCTACTCAATGGTCCTCATTAGGTCTTAAGTACCGGACTCCATCTCCCCCATTGTTCTCAATGCACCTGGATACCTATAAGATACCTCTGTGTTATCTATTTTCTGTATTACTGCAACTGAAGAAGAGAACTGAGTCTCTCGAAAGCTTATGTCTACAAAATATTAAATTTGTTAGTCTTTAAAGTGCCACAGAACTCTCATTATATAATACTTTGTCATTCACCTGCAGCACTCTTGATTAAAAGCATCTATATAATTCACATAAAAAGATGGAATTCCCTAAAATGTTGGTTTCCTGTGGGAAAGATACCTCTGCATTTGCATTTATGTTCCCTGAACAACATATTTTTACAAAAATTATGCAATCTCCTAATTTATTATTTCATTGTTACATTTTCTAACATTGTTTAAAAATACACCTATTAAATTTGTTATTTTTAACTAAATCCTTCACGCACTCTATATGTATTTTGAGTTACAAGTTTGAATTTCTGTGTTTTTGTTATAGAATCATAGAATCATAGAATATTAGAGTTGGAAGGGACCTCAGGAGGTCATCTAGTCCAACCACCTGCTCAAAGCAGGACTAACCTCAGCTATATCATCCCAACCAGGGCTTTGTCAAGCCTCAGCTTAAAAACCTCTAAAGATGGAGATTCCACCACCTCCCTAGGTAACCTATTCCAGTGCTTCACCACCCTCCTAGTAAAAAACTTTTTCCTAATGTCCAACCTAGACCTCCCGCCCTGCAACTTGAGACCGTTGCTCCTTGTTCTGTCATCTGCCACCACCGAGAACAGCCTAGCCCATCTTCCCTGGAACCCCCTTTCAGGTAGTTAAAGGCCGCTATCAAATCCCCCCTCACTCTTCTCTTTTGCAGACTAAACAAGCCCAGTTCCCTCAGCCTCTCCTCATAAGTACTGTGCTCCAGCCCCCTAATCATTTTTGTTGCCCTCCGCTGCACTCTCTCCAACTTGCCCACATCCTTTTTGTAGTGGGGGGCCCAAAACTGGACACAATATTCTAAATGCGGCCTCACCAATGCCGAATAGAGGGGAATAATCACTTCCCGTGACCTGCTGGCAATGCCCCTCCTAATTGTCCCCTCCTAATTGTTCTTTAATACTATTGTAATCAACTTCCATACACTCTAACGACAATTATTTAACTAAATTCCATGCAAACACTAGGGAAAAAGACAAGTTTAACATTGATCAGGACCATGCAAGTTCTATCATTGTAATTGTTTGAAGAATCAAATCCTTATAGAGTTATTTATTTTTTAATTCAACTTAAATTTAAACATTATTTTAAGATGTATCTACCACTAAGGCACCAACATATTTTGAAAAAATAATAATTAAATCTTCTGGAATGATGTCTTGTCAGTTTAATACTTGTTAATTTACTAGCCTACAGTTTACTTTGTGATCACTTGACAAGAAATGCAAATATTTTTCACAATTGCTTTCTGTGTTAATCTAAGTGTCTGACCTTTTCATTATGCAATTTTTCAGTCATTTCTCTTTGATTTATCATCTCTTATGAAGGTTGCTTTTTTCATTTTATGGTGCCAAAAGAATTATTAAACAGCAGTCAATTAAACCATGCCTATCATTTGTCTTTTTGCAAAGCCAGAATATTAAATAGTTTTTATGTCAACTTAGTAGGATTTTATGTCAACTTAGTAGGTTTTAGATCTTTAAATACACATACACATTACTAATACCACAAGCAAAAAAATAAAAACCAACCATCTCCCCTCCCCTTCAAAGACCCCTACAACTTGTGTACACCTACAGAGGTATCATAAAAACTAAAGAGAACTTCATTTTTCTTTTTCAGATTTTTTTTCATGGAACAAAATTAACTAGCTATGTCTTTGATTGGAACCACTTCCCCCATCATTAAATTAAGTTAAGTAACTTTAGATTCACTCTCAATTAAGACTTACTTTCCACATGTTCAGAAAGACACTATATTTTCAGCCTAACAATGTTCAAATGAGGAACACAGACTTAATATTTGTGACACAAAAATAATATTCCTGGATCTTAAAACAAAGGAAGATTAAATTTGCGTATTTACTTCAGCGTTAAAGAGGTTTCCCAATAACTTCAATTTCCTTAAAAAAACAAAAACGAAAAAAACAAAAACAAACCCCACTTCCAGTATATGGCCCCATTTCAGCAAAGCACTTAAACAACAACACATACTTATATCCCATTGGCTTCAAGCTAAACATGTGCTTTAGTGCTTCACTGAATTGGGGCCTAAATAACTAATCTCAAAAGCAAAATGATAGCATTTTTGAGGGTTTAGTTAGATTTGGGTGTCACAACATGTTTTGGTACTTGTTTGAATAGAGGACTGGGAATTTGTTTTAATTACTTTGACATCTTAAAAATTAAATAAAGACAGTGTATATTTAGTGTCTAGAAATCTAAAGACATTATTTTAGGAATCTATAGATGGAAATTATCAATTTGCTTAGATTCCATCATATGGTGGCTTCTGTTGGTTCTGTTTCTGAGTGTGTTAAAAATCACAGAAACAGAGGTCATGATCGTATCTTTTATCGCCCAATCATCTAAAAAACCCACGTTGGTGAAAAGGAGATAAACACGACAGGTGAAGTTGACTAAAAGTCTACTTCCACAGCTCACCAAGGTAGAGTGTTCATTAAAATGCTTTCATTAATATTATTAATAGAAATTATTTATTAGCTGCTGAAAATAACTATTGGATTACTTTATCTAGAAAATGGCTAATTTTCCAGGATACACAGGGAACTGTGCCTAATAGTTAGGGTGACCGGATGTCCCAATTTTCTAGGGCTTTGTCTTGTATAGGCACCTATTACCCCTCACCCTCCCATCCCAATTTTTTACACTTGCTATCTGGTCACCCTACTAACAGTTCAACAGATTGTAATGGTAAAAACACTTTTGTGACAACCAGAAGCAGGTTGATATTACACCTTGATAGTTTTCAGAGCTCTGCAGACAATGCAATCTTCATGTTACCTACATCTCCCATAACACCATAAGTGCAGTGCTGACACAGTTTTCACTCTAGTTGTCAGTACTACTTTCTCAACCTTTTTCTTCCTCATGCATATCCATCACAGTGTCTGCTTGAAATAAAATCTAAAGGAGGAAAATCTTTATTTACAAGAACTACAGTAATCAGTATCTGAACTCTGTAAAAGTAGGATTTCCATTTTTTCCATTTACCACCGTATGTTTTCTGGGTCAATCACTAATTCTGGAGTCAGCAGTCAGCTTACAAGTTTTGCTTTTTCCACCAGAATACTTGTGCAACTTTTATATTAAATATCCTGCTGGCTGGTGGGTAGAGAGCATTGAGGTCAAACATACAAGTATTTCGTGCTAACATGTCATATATGGAAATCTCTCCTCTGAGGTTAGAAGGTCATTAAAGTGACATCACGTCCACCAAGCATCTGGGACAGTGTAAAAACTTAAGACAGCTATTTAAGTTAACAAAATTAACACTATTCCTCTTTTTTGTACTTTTCCAAATCTCTCTTTACAGTCATCAAACCTCTTCCATTTGCATGCTTTTCTGAAAAGACTAATTTTGTCAGGTTAGAGGTCTATTCATCAGAGGCATATTCGTGAAAAAATATTTATCACCCATGTCTACTGGGAAGGTAGTCATTTTAACCCATGTTGATTTACTCGTGCTAAAATGTCTTTGAAAATAATCACATTTAAGGGAAATGTTAGATTTTCAGGGATGATAATTCAACATGGAGAGGGTATATTCTCACTCAACAGTAATACCCAACCCATAATTCAGCATGCACCCCCCCCCCCACTAATGACAGTACACAAATCTTCACTTCCTCATATATTCACCCTGCATGTTGGTATTTTTCTCCTAATACAGCTTCTTTGTAAATCATATCATGAGAAAATGGCATGGAGAGGATGGATTAGAGTTCATAAATCCCTGGGAACCTTCTGGAGAAGAGAAAACCATACTGAGGAGATAAAGTTCCATCTTAACCACAGGGGAATGAAACTGAAAATTGAAAATAAACTGTTTTTAATGGGGCAGAGGTAATGCATGACAGAAAGGAACTGTGACAAAGTTAACTGGTGTTAGAAAACACTCAGGGATACACTACTGATACCATAGTGCAGGTGGTTATATATTCCAGAAGGACCTTTAAAATATAATTTTAGGAATTATGTATTGAACTTCCAATAGAAAAAGACATAGAAGATAAAGAGTTTTAGATATCAATCCAAACAAAAGCAGGGTTTTGGTTAAATCAGGCCATTAGTAATGGCTGTAATGCTAGGAAGAAAAAGTATAAATGTATTTATGTTAATTCTAGAAGCCTATAACCACAAATGGGACAGCTGAAACATTTAGCTTGTCAATAGGGGATCAATATATTGGAAATCTTGTCTCAGAAACAGAGTAGGATAATATATATTAGAAAAATTAGGTGATCCCAGACTATGATCTATATAGGAAGGATAGGTTACATCACATAAATAAATGGATTGGCATATACATAAAGGAGACCTTGGGGGAAACTAATGAGAGTTATTCCATGGTGAGGGGATCCATGGTAGGAAATCTATTTGCTTACAAGCCCAATAATGTATAAACACAAGGTATTCTTATAACCAGTGCAATTCTTCAGCCAGGAAGTCTGATGCAGAATCCATGTTTGGGAGGAAAAAGGGTTATTGTTAAAGCCTTCCTAGTGCAGCCTCCTCCTTGTAATAGCAGCTCTTGCTAAGAGGAGGTCAGAGCAGACAGAGTGGAGTTCCAGTGTGGCGCAGGGGCAGTGGGGGGGGAGGGGTGCTACTTTCAAATCTTCCCAGTTAAATTGTCTCATGACAGTTGAGGACTTCTCTCCCAGAACATTAATTTACAGATTCTAGTAAGTCCAGATCTGACACACCCCTATGCTAACCCACTAGATGCTTCATACTTTTAAAATCTTTGTTATCTAGAATTATGCTTTTAAAACCCAGCTTTCCCACAACAACAACTAGGACTTGGACTGGGTCATCAAGTGACAGTAAAACACATCAGGCACCTCCCTGCAGATGCTTTCTTGACCTCCAAAATCTCAGCTTTCACTATAAAAAAAAATCTCTAGCTATTATGGTTACAAAGAAAACTCAAACACATGCACTGAGTATATCTGATTCAGAGATCTCCATGTGAGTCTGAACAAAATAAAGAACAACTCAGAGATGTGAATTGTCCCATTCATCTCAGTGAGGGGTTAACTCAGATGCCCAGTGATAATGAATTAAAATTCAACATTATGAGCTATTTAATTCCTCGTATGAAAGGAGGAGCATGAGGACACAGATCTACAGAATTTACTGTGAGTGACATCTTATTTGGGGCATTCTCCTGTGAGATTCCAAAGGGTTCTTATCAGTCACTCTCCCAACCAACGTGTACAAGAGGCCCTCGAAGGCTTAGTGATGATTCACGGCCTGAACTATTTCTGTAGCCTGACGACACGTGGCTGTATATTTCCATTTCGTCAAACCCAGAGGACATGCCTGAGTGTGTGTCTCAGGCTGTGTCTATATTGCACAGTTAACCTGGGGATTGGCACACTGATGACAGCACCTAGGTTAGCTTAGTCAGGGTCTGAGCAAACTCACTACAAAGTCATACCTGCGTTACTGCATCCTATCCATTACTGAACTCATCCATGTGTGTCTGGGGGCATATTACATGGATCTCTGTACTGAAGAGACATTCCAGGATTCTACCCTACTCAAATGTGTCAATTGCAGGAGATCCTGTCTGTCATTCAGGGCGAGGAAGGAATTTCGTAAAGGACACTGGAAGACTAACAGCACTTGAATGATTTAGCCTGTGTTCTCACAGCAAAGTTTGGGGTACCAGTCTGAGTTAAAGTGGAGATTAGGGACTAACCCACCCCCAAAACAGGTAAGGATAGCCTAAGCTTAAAGCACCTTCAAACCCTGGTCAGAGGTTTCTTCCTGTGGATCACAGGGAGATCAAAAGGCTAAAACCTGTGTGAGAGCCTGGGGTAACTGTGCAATTCAAACATACCTTCAATGATAATAGAAACTGGGGAACAGAGATGATAATAAATTGATTAAAGCTAATTCCAATTTGGAGAGAGGTGACAATGAAAGGATGCTAGAAGTAGTAACCAGAGAATATGACAAAGATTATACAATTAATGCTATGGGCCCACCACTACCCAGATTTGCCTTTTTAGGGTTTTTTATTCCAAGAGGCTCTAACTTATTCTCTTAAATGTAGACCTAGATATCATCGTCCATGCCTCTGTTGTATCAAGATTAGATTATTGCCAGGTTCTTTAACTGGGGCTACATCTTAAATCCATTTGGAAACTGAACCTTGTGTAGACTGTGGCTGCCCAGTGTTAAGTGGAGTACCTTACTCTGGGCAGATGATACCAGTGGGATCTGGATCAACTGCCCATTGGTTTAAGGGTTAAGTTTATAGGATTGACTTTGTTCTACAAGCCCTAAAAGGCCTGGGACCAGCTTATTGAGAGATCACTTCTTTCCTCATGTAATATTGCTGCAGTAACAATCAGCAAAGGTATTCAAGATGGAGCCCACTGAGTGTATAAGACAGTGGACAACTGACAAGGTCCTGCCCACCCATGAGGACCCTTTGACTTTGGAATTTGTTTCTGCTGACCTTGATGCAGCTTTATACAACTTTATAAGTAAATTATGGGAAATATTGCCTTCCTTTAAGGGATCAGGTATTTGGCCACTTGCAGAGACAGGCCAGAAGATCAATGTTCTGATCCAAAATGGCAAATCCTGAAAATCGAAAAGGAATACAATAAAAAGTGGAAACATGGGCAAATTGCTAAGGAGGGGTAACAAAGACTAGCACCGGCATGTAGGGATAAAATCAGAAAGGCTAAGACATAAAATGAGTTACACCTAATAAGGGACATAAGAACTAATAAGAAGAGGTTCTATAAGTATTTTAGAAGCAAGAAAAAAAATGAAGGAAAGTGAAGGTCCTCTGCTTAGTAAGAAAGAAGAATTAACAGATGACATCACAAATGATGAGGTGTTAAATGCCTGTTTTGCTTCATAAAAAGTTTAATTGTGACTTGATACTTAATACAACCAATATTAACAACAAGGAGGAAGGAACAGAAGCCACAATAGGGAAAGAACAGGTTTAAGTTAGATGAATTCAAGTCAGCAGTGCTTAAGTGAATATAGATATGATATGTCTTGATTTTAGTAAAGCTTTTGATGTAATCCCCATGACATTCTCATAAGAAAACTAGGGAAATGTGGTCTAGATTAAATTACTGTAAGGTACATGCACAACTGATTAAAAGACCATACTTAAAGAGTAGTTCTCAATGGCTTGCTGTCAAATGGGAGGATGTATCTAGTGGTGTTCCACAGGGATCTTCCTGGGTCTAGTGCTAATTCAATATTTTTTATTAATGACTTAGATAATGGACTGGAGAGCATCTTCATAAAATGTGTGGATGGAGTTGCAAGCACTTTGGAGAACAGGATTAGAATTCAAAATGACCTTGGTAAATTGGAGAACTTGAAGATGAAATTCAATAAAGATAAGTACACAAATACAAAATGGGGAATAATTGGTTAGGCAGTCATACTGCAGAAAAGGATTTGGGGATTATAGTGGATCACAAATTGAACATAAACCAACAATGTGATGCAGCTGCAAAAAAAGCAAATATTCTGAGGTGTATTAACAGGAGTGTCATATCTAAAACCCAGGAAGTAATTATTCCACTCTACTTGTCACTGGTGAGACCTCAGCTGGAGTACTGCATCCAGTTTTGGTTGCCACACTTCAAAAAGATATGGACCGACTGCAGAGGAGAGCAACAAAAGTGACAAAACATTTAGAAAACCTGATCTGTGAAGAAAGGTTTAAAAAACTGGGCATGTTCAGTCTTCAGAAAAGAAGACTGAGGGTGGACCTGACCAGAGTTTTCAATATGTTATAGGCTGCTATAAAGAAGAGGGTGATCAATTGTTCTCAATGTTCATTGAAGATAGGACAAAAATAATGAGCTTAATCTGCAGCAAGGGAGATTTAGGTTGGATATTGGAAAAAACCTAACTATAATGTTAGTTAAGCATCTGAACAGATTACTAACGGACACTGTAGGTTCATTAGATGAACACCTGCCAGGGATTGACTAGGTATATTTTGTCCTGCATTTGTTTGGTGAGATGGACTATAAGACCTGTCTAGATCCCTTCTTACCCTATGTTTTTATGATTCTATGTATTGAGGTAGAACTAAGTCTCCCAATTTCTTTCTACTGCCTCTAAGTTGAGATTCTAAATGGCTGTCTCATGCAGTTTTGCCTAACAGCACCTATCCCTGTAGGGATGATTGACATTAGTTGAATATATCCTTGCCTCCACTCTTATCAAATTTACTAGTCTTCGCTTCAGCAAAACATTTTCCTACAAAAAGCTCTCAAAAAAATTACTACATACAGCTGTGGGTGGATAAGACAATACATATACAGAGAGCTATGTATTGCAGTAGGTGAATATGAGGTTTTTGAGGTGTATGGAAAAAAGTTTTTACAATTTTGGCAATTTTTTCATTTTATCAGCTGGAGCCCCAAATAACATCTATTTGGTCTGATACCAAACATGCTATGATATGTAGAAAAGCTTATTGTAAAATGAGTGGCTTGCCCCCTTGGCTGGAGAGCCTGGAGCTAAGCCAACCTTGATTTACAAGATGAGCCCCACCTGAGAGGAATCATGTGATTCCAGTATAAAAGGAGCATGAAGTTGCAATAAAGGGGGAATGAAATGCTCAGGAAGTCATGGCAGTCTGCAGAGAGTGAGGAAAACTCTTCTGGTAGGGAGGCCTAGGAGAGACCCTGACCAAGCAGGGGAGAGACTGCAAAGGCCCCATGCAGGAAGGCCTGGGAAGAGGAAGAGAAACTTTGGATTGTATGGATTTATGAATGGACTTTGACTTGAGGGTCTGAGTTTTATTTACTGTTTATTTTACATTAATAAACCCCATCCCCAAAGGGTATTTTTTATCCAAGAAAAAGCCTGATGTCAAGTTTATTTGAACAGTCCAAGATGGGAAACTAAGGCAGGCTTCTTGTAGTGTGACTCTAGGCCAGAAGAGGGCGCATGGGAGGCAGCTAGCCTGCTTACCACTATAAATAAAATAGTCTATGGCTAACGTCACTAACCTATCTGATTGTCTCACAAACGCTAACCAGTTTTAGTCTTACGTCATCTCTCCTCAAGACCATATATCTGGGCAATCTCATTTGAAAACACAGGTTCAACTATTGTCTATGTGCTAATATCTCACACGTCTACCTCTTTACTTCATATCAGTCTTCTTCCATTCAAATTAAACTCTGTCTTTTTGACATCTTCTCACGGATGTCCAGCTATTAACTTAAGTACAACAGAGTCAAAACTAAGCTCTTAATACTGTTCTCCCACACAATCCATAGACAATATCCTTTCTCTCGGGCTACGTCTACACTATCATTTATGTCAGCAAAACTTGTATCATTCAGGGATGTGAATATTTCACCCACCTGGGTGACATAATTTATACCAACATAAGCACGTGTCTACAGTGCTGTTGGCAGCAGAGTTTATTCCGCCAACATAGCTTATGCCACTCATAGGGGTGTTTTTTTTATGCTGATGGGAGAGCTAGCTCCTGTTGGCAATAAAGCGTCTTCACCTGATGCGCTGCAGCGGTAGCACTGTACGTGTAGACATGGCCTAAGTCACCAAAGACTACCCCACCCTCCTTACATTACTCAGGACCAAAACCTGGGTGATATCCTTGACTTGGTCATAGGATCATAGGACTTGGTCATACAGGAAATGCTGTTAATTACCCTAATCATAACCATCTCACTACTACCTTTTGCTGCCTCAATCTTTCAAGATCTGGTAACAAGTTTTCATTTTATGTATGTACTATGGTGGCTTAATCCCTAACTGAGACTACTAGGAGATACCTCAAGACAAACAAATAGTTATGAAGGGAAACAAATAGAGAGGCATATTTTACATATATACATACATGTATAATTATATACAAATATATACTCTACACAGCACATTACATGTATATCTACATATAGACAAAAAGGTATTTTAAAAAGAGATATTGTCATGCACATTTCTTGTGGCACTTGGCATTAACATGGCCTTTTTGTTTACTTCTTTGTTCGTGCGTCACTGATGAGGTAAGCTGAGCTCTGGAAACAACTGTTTTGTTTTGTTTTCCTGGAGTTGGTATAATCATACTTAAAGTACTAGTTTTTTAATATCAATTTTAAAATAGTTAATAGTTAGCTTTAAATTATTTATAACTTCCTAAATATGGTAGGCCCAGAGCTGACCTTATAACTATGAAAATCAGTGCTCCTTTACTGCATATAACACTGCAAAATAAATTAAGAGAAATGTATTTACATTGCAAAGTTAAGCACTTAGAAATTAAGAAATGCTAGAATTCATATAGGTAATGCTCTAACTGGGGAATGTCTCCTGATCTACTGCCCTGAAATCGAGGTCTTGCACACTTACCTCACTGCATATCAATTAGGGAGGCTCAAATGGATAAGACAATTTGGGCTCTTTTACCAAACAGCATAAGTAGGAACATCACCTGTTTTGCTTGTATCCTATGGCAAAACTCAATCTCTTGCCAAAGCCAGACGTACTGTAGATGCAGAATTGTTGCATGCCACAACTTATTATGATGGAGAGAGGGGTTAGTGGCAAGAACAAAAGATTGGTTCCCCTCACCAAACACTCTTAAGCAAAGTAAGCAGACCTCTCCTGGATCAGTAACTGGTTAAAAGACAAGAAACAAAGGGCAGGAATAAATGGTCAGTTTTCAGAATGGAGAGAGGTAAATAGGGGTGTCCCCCAAGGGTCTGTACTGGGACCAGTGCTATTCAACATATTCATAAATGATCTGGAAAAAGGGGCAAACAGTGAAATAGAAATGGTTGCAGATGATATAAAATTATTGTACATAGTTAATTCCAAACCAGACTGTGGAAAGTTAAAGGGACCCCACAAAACTTTTTGGTATCTGTTGGAGATGGAAGTAAAAGCCTTCTGGAGGGTGTTATCAACAGCACTGAAGGTCATACGAAGGTGGAAGGAAATACACAAGTATTCCCCTTCTTGTAGTCCTGTGCTTTTAAGGTTTGGGTTGAATAGGGTGTGTCCTGCTGCAACCTTAACTATCACTAAATGTAGTTATTAGATAGCAATTAAATAGTAACTCTACCTCAAGAAGAAATAACTTTAATTTTTCTATGCACCCAAGTAGAGACCCAAGTTGATAGTAACAGATAGGAATGACTACAGTCTGTGGGGAAAATGTTTCTGGGTAAGTGTGCTTATTATTACTATATAATTCCACTGCAACTGTGCCTAAACACTGCAGTTAGAGATCAGACTGCTCCATTGTACATATAAGAAGTAAAAAAGATTAAAGCATTATATGCACTGAAATCTTGTGAAAAGCAGAAATAATTTGCATCATGATTAGTTACTGAAGAAATATTCAGAATACTATTGTGAGAGAGAGATCCTGCAATTTGAAAATTTAAACTTGCAAACAATGGAACATTGAAAAATGGGGGAAATAATGGATAGCTGAAATTATCTTTTTTTTTGCAAAACAATTTTTTTGAAAAATGTACTCCTTTTTTTCAGTCAACAATTTCTAACTTTGAAATTTTTAGATCAGCTTTCCTTGCCAGTTACATAGCTAAGTTGGGAAGGTTAACTTTTTCCTCCTCCTACCTGGCTTTCTAGACTGTGGTGGTTCTTGGCTGCTCTCACAATCTGCTCCCACTTTTTTGTCAAAGGTATATTTTTCCCATTGATGGTTATTCACAATAACAGCACAATAACAGCTCAACAATAGTGATTGGCTCAATATTATTCTTCCATCTTCCCCTCAGTTGGCCACCATAAGGATGTCCTTCTAGGAGACACTTAGCTGATCTGTCTTCCATTATCGTACACACCCTGCCTATGAAATCATTGGGATTTCAATATTAATCATTTCTTTTCTTTATTTTTATTTCCTTTATTATGGAACCTTTCTTAGGTTAAGGGGGGTGGGGTGGGGGGGGGGGGAGAATAAGAAAGCATTACTCATAAGGGACAGAAATCTGGTGCAGATTTAAAGACTCAATACCAAATCTATCTGGATTAATATTTGGTTGGTATTTCTGTTGCTCTTGATAATGATTGCCACTGATAGGACTCAGAAATCCTTGAGTTTCATTTATAATATGTGAGGCTTTTTGTTTTTCACTGGAAGCGTTACTAATTCATTTAGGGCTTGTTCTTACAAGTGCTGAGCCCTCTGACCCCAGTACAGCAATGCCCTTAAACACGAGTAGATTCATGCTTCACTGAATCAGGGCCAGAGTGCTCCGCACAATACAGAAATGAGGATTATTTATTATGAATTTGTATTACAGCAACACCTAGATGCCCCAACTGAGATCAGGGCCCCATTGTGCTAGACAATGTACAAATACATACTGAGAGACGGTCTCTGCCAGCAAGAGCTTACAATCTGAGGTCCTGAACCTACACTGTGATTTCATGGGCAAACTGCAACACCCATGCAAAGTCTAACTGACAGCATAAAACTAAGCTTATAGTTAGGCTATTACATAAGCAATTCACACATATTAGTCTAACACTTCTGCATCAGAAGATTACGGATATTGGTCTGAACATTACAAACACATGTGCTAGCAAAGACCCCTGTTCCCATTCAGTGTTCCAGTAAAGTCAGTGGAACCCTGCATGGGCTGATAATGGTACCTTGACAGTACATCTGTTTCCTGGAACATTATTTGAACATATTACTGTGTATTTCTTGATTTCTACTGAATTCTGACACAGACATTGTACTTCAAGTCTTAATTTTCTTTTCCAGAACAGCTGAGAATTACAACTGGGGAAATGACTTTCTAGAAATTTTTATCCTCTGGTAATTCTACAAGAGAAAAAAATCAAGAGAAGTAGCATTCTGCTACTAAATTAGAATATATTAGTAATTTAATTATATTTACAAGAGGGATATTGCTGTGGGAAAGACATTTATAATATGAAAACTGTGCAGTTGTGATGGATGGCACTAGAATCATTCATAAGGAATAAGATGGAAGGACTTCCCAGAAGAAAGGAGAAGAAAGGAGGCATATAAAAATGCTAAAGTCAATTACAGATGTGAATAAATGGCATTTAAGATTTGCTGATTTCTCTGAAGTTTACAGCTCATTCTCCAGTTTCATTTGCTCCTTCACTACATTACGGTTGGTATTGTCTGCAAATTTGATCAAAATTATGTGTTCTCAGTTCATTTGTGTGCATCTAATTCAATTGTAAAGATTTTTGCTGATCTAATATATACACTTTATATTGCTGGATAAGATCTGTATAGGCTTCTCTTTCTGTTCTCTCACTGGACAATACCAAAGAGCTCCTCCAAGGACAGGACAAGGTGACTTGCAGATCCAACAGAACTCCTACACTAATAATGTTAATTTGGCATATAGACTGATAATACAATTTCTAACTAATGGCTTCATATTATATTTGAAAAATTTTATAGTATTTTTGAGTTTTTAAATGAGGTCTATCATTACTTTGGACTCTTCAGAAAAAAGTGAATACACATCATATCCTCAGGGAATATACTATAAACTGCAGACCCCATTGGACTCTCTGCAAGTGCCTAATTTAAAGCAGATTTCTATTGCTTTCTTTTCGGGAATGGTTGTTTTACTCCTTCCACTTATATTCATCTTTGTTTCTATTTGTTATTATATTTTTCCCCAGCTTCACGGATTATCATATCCAAATGTTAGAATGAGATGGAGGGCATAGAAACCGTTTATTACACAGTGTAAAGTTTATTTGAAATAATTTTCTAATGAACTGTACTATAAAATGTTTTGCATTGAGATGACATAACAACAGCAGACTTCAAGCAGTCAGGATTTGTGTACAATGACACACACAGAGAACTAGCTTGAACCAGCTGCAAAACTCCAGGAGAAGAATTAAGAACTCTCTCCCTCTAGTGACTAAATGTAGCAATGCCAAGCTATGTGTTGCAAGTATCACACAATTCTCTCTCTCTTTGTGGGTAACTGTTCCAAATTGCTCATGTGCAAGGATTTTAAAAGTGGGTTTAACAGCCTGAAGAAACCAGATTTCTTTAGAGTCACTAAATGTTATGGGGCATACTACTGTGTAGCCATTCATTCTGATGTTCACACACTCACTCCAGATGGCAAGATCTCCTATTTATCCACAACTCTTTACACTCTTTCCAGTCACCTTTCCCTTGCTCTCCCATAACCATGCCTAACTCCTTTATTCACCACTGCACTCCAGTTCACCGGTGATGTTGCCTTTCACTTGACAGCTCAATTTTTTCACCTGCTAGTTTTGATTTGTCATTTTCTTACACCCCCGCAAGCACTGCACCTGCTTTTGCTGATATTGCAATAATCCTTTATAATAATAGGCTATATTATCAGAAACTAGGCCTTTATTAAATACTTTTATTTCTCTCACCCAGCCTGGACACCTATAATTTCAGTTAGTAACTCTGGGCCTGATTCTGATCTCAGACTGCTCTAAAGGAATAACAGAATTCCCAGAGTAAGAATAGCATGAATGACAAGAGGTGGACCCCTTTCATCTACTTTCCACTGGCGGGTGCTGATGACCAATAAGGCTTGAAATGGTCCAGCTATCTTTGTAATTCCAGTGCTAGCATTCCTTGCCCTTCATTCTGCAACCAGAACTTGTCTTTCTAAAATCATTTTCAAATGATCAAATAATCTCATGGCTTTAGTTATAAACTATCTGATCTATGTATATTCAACCAAAGGTTGCCTTATGCTGTTTGCTCACTAAGGATTGGAAACATATTCCTGGTTTTAGTTAAAAATTAAATAATATTAACCAGAGGTGTTTTAGCTAGTGAGATCAGTGTTAGCCTATGCTGTAGGCAGGTTATGATGTTTTCAGATACCATCTGTTGAAAAGGTTTTAAGGAAACCCTTGGAAGCTACTAGCCATTACTTTGATCCTTGTGAATTTCTAAGAGACTGATATATGTCATATGATATACGAACCTGTATGTTCTGGCACTGGTTTAAAGCTATAGTTTTATAAAGAATACACTTATTGAAGACATTCTAGCTAGCTCTCACCCTATCTGTAATCTTTATCTAAAATAGAAGGAAAATAGTCACATATTAGCAGCTTCTTTCTCCATTTTTAGCCATAAACTCCTAAAAAAATGCAGCACTACTTTCAACCCAGAATATGATCTCTGCTGATTTCCTAAATGCAGCCTGGTGACATCTGAAAATGGGTAGGCAAAACTAACACGAAGGTATGTTCAGAGCCAATTTACAGCAGCAAGTAAAGATCATATTGTATCGGACTCAAAACTGGGTAGTCAAAGCATACCCAGAAGAGCCTCTACTAGATTTTATTGAATTCTATGGATCTCTCTGCTGTACTGGTCTTTATAGAGCAAACAACCCTCAAAAAAGCATTTTTGGCTATTATAGCGGACTTGCTGACTCTCTCCTAATTCAGTTTAAGTTTCCCCCTCCCAAACCTGATGCGCAGTAGTTCATCTCATGAGGCATTATTTTGTCTGAATCTGGTAAAATAAATGGCAATAGTTCTGAAGACTCCATATTGTTTCTGTTTGCTCTTATTTTTTGTGTTTGATCACATGGTACTATTGAGTTGTTAAAGGAACGCAATCATTCTAATAATTATTATAGCAATCGGCTCATTAAATGGATCAAAATTACTTTACAAAAGTCAGTTCCTCTTTTAAGTATAAATCTGCCTTCATGTATCAGGAGTAGGGGCCTTTGGTTGGAAGGAGGAGGTTAGATAACATTTTGATTTCTGCAGAGGCAGGACAATCTCTCTTTGTTTACCTACAATGAACAAAAAATAATGTTATAGCTTGTAGGAGTACTAATTGAAGCCAATTAGCATTTGATTTGCCTGCTATAGAGCTGTGTATATTAAAAATGCACAGACAGACAGGAATAGTGTTGGGATAAAAATTTGCATTTTTAAAAAACAAATTTCTCTCTCTCAATTACCACAACCTGAGACTACTACAAATGAAGCCATTTAAAAAATCTGATTTACTTCTTACTATTTATGCTGGCTGTTAACTTTTTTGCACTTCATTGAGTTTGGACAATGAAAATAGATTAATTTCTCTGGGTTTTTTTTGTTTATACACAGTTTCTAATTCTCAAACACACACACACACACACACACACACACACAAGCTTTTGAGCAACAAATACTGTAGGGAAATGTCTAAATCCAAACAAAATAGGATTCTATTAAAAATGTACACAAAATCTTTTGCAGGATCAGGGACTTAAATTGGTCTTGCATTTAGTTTGCATAGATTTCCTAATGGACATTTTATTATTATTATTTATTTGTATTACTGTAGTGCCTAGGAGCCTGAGCCATGGACAGGATCCCATTGTGCTAAGTACTGTACAAACACAAGAAAAAAAGACTGCAAGCTTTTTGCAGCATGGACAATCTAAATAATAATTAATAATATTTGCTGACACTTCTTAAAAATGAGTGAATAAAAATAATCAATTTGAGTTTTAGGATACTGGGCCATAATCTTGTCCTAGTAGTTCAGAATGAAAAAAGGATTCCACTATTAACCCTGTTTTCAACTCTCTTTTTAACTTCATTTGCAAAAACAAACTCTCCTTTTGAACTCAGGATAAATCTGTGGGAAGAGGATTTGATTTGATTTTTTTTTTTTTTTTTTTTTTTTTTTTATAAAGACAAGCAAATCGCAGGCTATTTTTGATTTATGGGACAGCACAATTCCACGTTCTGAATTCTGTTATTCAGAAAAAATATTTGTACTATTTAACATAAAGAACACAAAAATCCTGTACAAGTCAAGTCATATTTTCATCTCTCTCTTATTTCAACTCAGCTTCAGTCCTTCTCTATAAAGGTGTGTTTTGTGACATGAGCCAAAAAAGTCAAACTGGAAAAATTATGTTTCTTATATATGCATAGCTCTTCTCTCCCCTTTTAGTTCTTGCTGAAAACAATTTCCCACATGAGATTTTGTTTGCCAAGTTTCACCACCAAGCAGAAGCATTCCATGTGTAAATTATAACCTAATAAATAATAGGGATTATAATGGAAATGCTGATACAACAATATCTATTCTCTCAAATTGCATGCATATCTTCCATTAACGTTAGTGGAAGTTACTTATGAACAAAGAGAATGGACTCCCTTAGGGGTCCTATTCTCTTCTAGATGTGCATCTATAACTCCCACTAACATTAATGGAAGAAATGCGAATTGAGGGAATAATAGACCCTGTTTGCACTTTTATAATACCAGTACTGTTGATACATTGTATTCAGTAACTTTTTTAATTCCATAAGGGGAAAAAAAAAGCTAGCTATTAAAAAGTTGAATGTTTGATATAATAAATTAAATAAGTATTGCATCATGTAAAAACCTCCAAATATTCACAAAATTTTACTTCTCTTCATTTCTGACATCATAAAAGCACAGACTGTTACTTGACAAGTTGGATTAAACTATGGATAATCAAATTTCTTTTTTAGTACTTTGCGGATTACAAACATAACGACAATTGCATAGTTACACAATAATTGGACCAATCAAAGCTATATAATGTTACCATTGTGAAGAAAGTAGGGTTCCTCATTAGCCCATTACAAAAGAATTACTGTAAATTCAGCCTACGTGCAGCATCACTTCCTGTGCAAACAAACATAGATAATACAACAAGCTTGAAACTGTTCCAAGCTGGCAGACTGGCAGAACAAATTATGCAGAGCAACAGAAAGCCCTCAGTAGATTCAATAGAACTTGGAGCATAAGAATGATTAAGTGTTTCTTTACACAACTACAAATCACAGTAATGAATCAGAGTAAAATTTCCAATAAGGGACTTAACTGCACCAGCTGGCCTTCTTTAGAGAGCAATGTTATAATATGAAATGATGACATTCTAAATAGCAGTGTTTGCAACTTTTGTACAATCTGCCTAAAGCAAGTCCATTGTTGTTCGGTGGGGTTTTTTTGTTTTCTTTTTAAGAAAAGCATAAGAAATTGCATCGCCTAAAAATACATAGAGAAATATGGAAGAAAGTCCCCCCCCTTTTTTTTTTTTGGTAATTAACTAGAAGGTGAGTCTGATCCAACTCACAATGAAGTCATTGGGAAATTGCTACTATTCGCTTTAATGAGATTTGTATCAGTACTGCTCTGAATATTTAAGATTGTTAACTATAGAATTATGTAACAAAAATGCAGTTTAAAAAAAATACAAACCCTTTTCTACAAGTAAGTGTGAATTAAAAAATAAAATAACTATCTTCTTTTTGAAAACATGTCATGCATGAGGGCAGTGGAGGAGGAAACAGCTGCTCATAAAAGAATCTGCATCTATGATCAAGAAATGTGACGACACTTCCTATTCAAAGAAGTTGATTCTCTTATTAGCCGTTGACTCTTGCTCCACTGCCCCATGTGTGGCATGCTTTCAAAAAGGGGCATAGCTAATCAAGTATTCAAAAAGCAAAGACTATCACATTAACAATACTGTTTTGTCCTGTGTTATTCTGAAAATCAGTCTATATTTTCATATGGTCGCTTCTAGCCTTAAAATCCATTAATTTAAAGATCTATGAATGTTAGCTAGACCTCCTTAAGGAATACTGTCACTGATTGTACCTCAAACTTTCAACAACGCCAGTGTTATTAGCACTAGAGTCTAAAGAGCAGACCTCCAAAAAATAAAAACAAAAATCCATTTTTGCAATATGATACTGTGCTCCCATCCTGGTGAGGGTTCCATAAATAACCCATGAACAGAGGGTAGGATTTTCAGAGTAATATCGCCAAGCAAACGCAGGCCAATTTGTAGATTCACAAATATTGGCTTACATACATTTTGTTTGGACTAATCTTTGTGCTGCACTACATTAAAAACATGTTTGTAAAATACATTGGAACAATGTGGTCCTATTTTCTAGCATTCAATAGAAATCTTGGATTTCATTAATTGTTTTATATGTCATGGGAAGCAAATATTAGCATCTGAGAAGCCTGATGATAATCAATGGCTTATTAACCTTAAATATAATCATGTAGGAGTAGCTATGGCATAGCATATTTACGTTGCAATATGCATCCACCATTTACTGTGTTAAACTTATTTTTGACCTAGTTCAATACACTTCCTGTGCACCTGTGCACACACATGCATACACGCAGCATTAACACTAGTGTTGTGGGAAACAGGTTGCAGAGCAGTTAGAGCACTTTGTACCCAAAGAATGGGTTATCTCTATTAATAGGAAAAAATAGTGGATAGGAGACCCAAGATTAATCCTAATTTACATGTAACAAAGAACAGTTCTTACAGATAAGTTTTCAATAGTAATGAGTTTTAACAGCAAAAGCAGTGCAATTCAGGCTTTTATACTCATCACAAAATTTTAGCTCAGTTATCTTTCAAACTGTATTCCTTCAGACACAACAATCTTTATTTTAGCCCACCTCAGAAGTTTTGTAACCTGTAAAGTCTACCACACAGCCCAACACCTCCCTGA
Organism: Emydura macquarii macquarii; assembly: GCF_026122565.2. Taxonomy (NCBI): domain Eukaryota; kingdom Metazoa; phylum Chordata; order Testudines; family Chelidae; genus Emydura; species Emydura macquarii. The sequence goes on along the minus strand of NW_027131500.1, from coordinate 12,387,246 downwards.
ATCCACATACAAATATATCATGACTCTTCTTTATTTCTTTTGCTTGACCATTCTCAAGCGCCAAAGCAGATGGACAAAGCCCTGTCTCTCTTCTGTTTAGAGCCCCTGGATACATTGACACTTAGAAGCAAAGAAGCCCACTTATCTATTCAGTTCCTCCTTTGACTGCCCCATCACTGGGCCACAGGGTCCATTCTGCCGCAAGCTGATACCTCGTCTCATATGCAGTAGTCACTTAGGGCTCTTAAATACAGAACATGACATTTAAACTATCCTGAATTAATCTGTAAGCTTCAAATTTTGAAGAAAATTGTATCCCACTTCTGATATCAAATTTACCCTTCTATTTTTATTCTTTTACCACTCTGGCAACAGAACCTTACTGCAACTCTGTATTCTTGTCTTCCACGCAATTAAGACCTCAAACTTACCTTCCACAAACACAGGGGTTTTTGGGCATGTAATACATAATTGACCAATAGATAATCAAATATTGAGGTAAAAAATTTTCAAGATGCCTGAGCAGGAGGTAGGTTCTAAGTGCCTAAGTTACTTTTGAAAAAAGGACTAGGATGAAATAGTCAAAAAGTGCCTAAGTAATTTAGGAGCCTAACTTCCACTGAAATTAAATGATCCTTTAATGCTTTTGAAAATTTGACCCTTAGGTGCTTTTGAAAAAGTCATTCCCTAGGTCAATTTCTACTTACATAAAAATTAAGATAATATTATTTACCTACCACAAATGGGTATTACAAGCACGAGTTAATTAATGTGTGTAACAGTGCTTTGAGCAGAAGTAAGTATTTTATAACATTTTTCACCTACTAGCTAGCCATCTCTTCCATCTGGGGTCAATTATTTTTTACCCAAGGGACATCAGCTTCTTAGCCATGTAGTGCCACAGAATAGTAACAGAATAAGTGTTGTCACTCTGGGTATTGAAAACAGTGGAACCACTATTACAGTACTGTAGCACTTGGAATTTATTTTAGGTTCTTGTCACATCATCCATCACAGACAGGATTAACCAGATCTCATGTCTCATGGCACAAAGCTGATCACCTCAGAGTTGAAAAGAAATGTTTTCCTCATGTAACAGTACTTCATATATCATTAGATGCTCATATGTTATGGTAATAAGGACCATATAAATAAGTAGATATATATATTTTTCCCTTTCCCACTTTTCCACAATTTTTTGAAGCATTGGCAAGAGGCAGGGTTCTGAGACATGATAATGAACTAGAAGATGGACCAATGATTTGATTCAACACAGCAATGAAATTGCATTTATTTTATAGCATCTTCTAGGCATTTGGGCTCAGATATTATCAGTTTAACATAAAATCTATCAGAAGACTATATCCAGCCCTGGTAGAGGGAGAGATTAGATGATAAAACAGATTTTGCCATCTTTAATAAATGTGGTATTCTTGGAATGCTTTGTTCAATTAATTTGCTCACATAAGTATGTGATCTAAAAAAATGCATGAAGCCACAGCAGGAATATTACAACTTTTGGGCCAGACATTGCATTCAGGATTTGTCCCTGAGTAGCCAGGAAAAGTATTGGTCCAATGGGCATGTAAACCAGGTTCCAACAACCCATTAATTAATAATCTGTAATTCAGTAGATGATTTTGTTGGGGTTGGTCCTGCTTTGAGCATGGGGTTGGACTAGATGACCTTCTGAGGTCTCTTCCAACCCTAATCTTCTATGATTCTATGAATGATTGATGTTTATATATGTCTAATTAGTTATATATTTATTGGCTTGAATTTATGAAATAGTCAAAGATCTCAAATAAATCAGTTTCATTACATTTACTAAGCAGCTGTTAACTAGCATTTGTTAATCAGCATATAACAGAAAGGTATACTTTACACAGTCCCAGAACTGTTCCTCACAGCAATTATCAGTCTGGTCTTGGTAATGCCTGGTTCTGAGGTTAGTTTACAAGCTGATAAAATTATGCTCGAGTTGCTTACAGTTTCATTTTCATTATTTCATGTTTTGCACAGATATATCTTATTTTAGTATATTTATTTCTTAATATTTTGATAAGTTTCCAACTACATCCTCGAACATCTGGTTTATTTATGTCCTTTTCGTAAGTATATCATTTTTGCTAACTGAAGTATCTGTCACTTGTTCTATGCTAACCACAACATCACTAAAAATATTTAATCTTACTTAATTCTTGAACTAGTAATTTCTAGCAAACTGTCATTTTTCTTTACTTAGCATGACTGAAGAGCATTCTGGGAAGTCTGACTCAGAGGCAGGCTATAAAGCCTTCTAAAAATCTGGCTTCTAGGCCAACTGGTATGAGGCAGTAATTATCCCCCTAAAGCTACACAGTGGATACTCAGAGATCTACTCAGCTACAGAGATACTCCACAGAAGATTCTTTAGCACAATAGCTGACATACCTCCTGCAGCTCTTTACAATCCTGCCCAGTGGGTAGATGGAAGTTTCTCTGCAGTAATAAATCTGGTACCATTAAACTGCTCCAGACTGTTCATAGTCTACTGAGTTCCATATCACATAGATTTGCATATCCCAGTACACCCTTCTGGAATCCTTTCTTGCAAAGCATAACCACACCACTCCACTCATGTGGGGAGCAGCTATCAATTTTGCCATTTGTTTGTTCTGGGACAACAGAGAACAGGTGTGAATACGTGAAATAAAAGAAATAAGAGGAGAAAAGGGGAGTACATCATAAAAGAAACAGACAACAGTACACAGAACTGAGTGAAAAAAGGAAGGGAATGGAAAAGAACACAGATTAGATAACTGAAGGAGAGAAGATGATAAAGATATACACATTGTCTGGGGTTAATAAGTTTTATTTCAGTTACGCCCCTTTATTATACAGTATTTCCCTAGAGACATATCTGTAAGTCTGGGACAAAAAGGAGTGGATTTTGAGCACTTACATATATTACTATTGTTTGCTACTCTGGAGTCTAAAATAAAATAACTGAAAAGAGAAAAAGAAAGTTACCTCAAAATTTGCCAGAATGCACAAGAAACCTGTGAGTGAATGAGGGATTAAGAGCCTCGGATCCAACTCTCCTGCAGCAGAAGAGGGTGGTGGCAATGTGAAAATTGGGTGGATACAAAAATTGCCTCGGAAACCATTCTCAAAATCCTAAAATCAGTCCAATTGGTTCATCCCAAAACGCCACTGTTGGATCTGCCAATAAAACTAAAAAAACTAGCCATTTAAAACAAACTAACAAACCTGCACAAAATCCACAAAAGGCTCATAATTTAAGAAATAAAATGATGTGCATCTAATACCTCTTCACTTTCCTTATTTGATCATTCTGGGCTAAAGCATTCTTACATTTATGCAAGAGAAGAACAAGGCTTGTGTATTTTATCCGACTCCACTAGGATCAATCAGTGTAAGGTTACTCACTAGGCTCCAGAACATCAAAGAAGCTCAGATGATGCTGGATCTGGATGTGTAGCCCAAAGCAGTGTTCACATTCTGTGTCTCAATCAACAGGTTCTGGAAATGTGTTTCTAAAATGTGACTGAGCAACTCATCAATTGGCATTTTGCCAGTTCCTAGTCAAAATTTGGAATAGGCCCTCACAATGACAGGGTTTTAAGTGAGTGTGACCTTATTTGTAAATTTTCTCCTGTAGCTGAACAGATATGAGATAAAAACATAAGGAAAATTGTCAAACTAGAGTAAGATGCTGTTAATTAAGATGTTTTTCCTCTTTTCTGCCTACAAGCTGGGCTTACAGTTTTACTTTGATAAATATGCATGTGGGCCCCAATCCAGCAAAGAATTTAAATATGTTGTAAGCCTATTGAAACCAATGGCACTATTTGTGCTTAAAGTTATGTACATGCTTAGCACTCCTTAGGTTTCTTTGGGGGATTTTCTGCTGAGAATGCCTCTACTCCACCTGTAAAAGACCAATTGTTGAGTCTGTTTTGTCTATTTCTGAAGCCTTCTCATTCATAGCACAAGATACCAGTAAACAACAATAAAGAATAGGAAATACAAAATGTTCTCCAAAACAAATGATGACAGGCCTATGTACACATAGGACTGATCTATCATGTTGCTAGGGGTAATGCAAATGTGATTCCTAGATTAGCAACTACTTCACAAAAACAAAAGAAAAAGAATGGCATGAATTTTTCATTTGGTGCAATTAATGATGATGTACACAGAATAAGGCATTTTGAAGAGGCAAATCAGCCTCTGTGTCTGTGCACCATCAGACAAAACTTATCACAAGAACAGCACTGCAAGAAAATTATGAGTAACTGACTAAGACTACTGAAAACATAGAATGTATGCATGCATATATTTATTATAGGAGAAAATGAAAGATAGTTTATTATATTAATCAAATCAGTTTTGGAACTTTTTGCCCTCACACAGAGCAAGTCTTTTAAAAACATTTTTAAAGAGGTTAAAGAGGAGTACTAGATTCCTATGTATTGTCAGAAAATCCAAACTCTTAAAGCATTAAAATATTTTTACTACTGATAATTAAAAGATTTTTCAATATTTATTATTTTTGACCCCAGAGAATCCCAATTTTCATTTTCTAATCAACAGAATCAATGATTACCACAAAAAAAATCTTCTCCCACTTCTCAATCAAGGATCCACTGCATAGTGTTACAGTTAAGTCTCATACTACTTACAACATGCCACATGAGGTATTATAAATAATTAAAATGATCTGAAACAAAGTTTGGTGATTTACTTGGGGTTGGTCCTGCTTTGAGCAGGGGGTTGGACTAGATGATCTCCTGAGGCCCCTTCCAACCCTAATCTTCAATGATTCTATGAAAGTTATACTTCACAATTTCCTTAAATCCGTATAATATGCAGTTATGAATAATTTGGCTATATAGAAATACAAGGCAACAAATGCACTGTTTCGCACATATATTGAATTCACATGTGTAGATTAAAATGAAAAAAAGATTTTAAAAGATAAATCACAAGAATAGCTGTAATGCTATATTATTTCCCTCTTTATTCACTTTCTTTCTATTATGCAAAGGCTCTGATCCTGTAACTTTTAATCATGTGAGAAATCCTCTCTTATAAGTAGTCCAATGTGTTTCAGTGATACAAGAAAGACAGACCAATACAAATATTGGACTAAACCATGCACGATTAGATCAGCACATAGAGGGCATCTTTCCACACCTCTCCATGGAAGGAGTATCGGCAGCTCTGTAGCACTATGCCCCCAGCATCCTATACAGGCCTCTACACACAGTCCAGGGACAGTGCTGGGAGGGGTCTGAAATTGGGTGAGTCAGGGCAGTGGGCAGTGGAAGGGGAGGAGGGGAAAACACAGTCAGCCATCTAGCTCCACAGAAAATAGTAAAAAATAGTGCAAGCTTGGGCTGTCTTGTTTTTCTTATACAACTTCCCTGAAGGAGTGGGAACAGCACCTGGAACAGCCAATGAAAACTGACAGTGGGGAAAGCTAGCTAGTTAGCCCCAATGAGGAAAATCTGAGTGGATCTTTGTAAGGACTCCCCATGGAGACTTAATTCTCCAGAACCCTCACATACATTTTATAGCAGAAATAGATCATCTTGGTCATGACTGAAAGATGCCGAGATCAATCACTCCTGTGAGGAGCAAAACAGGAGTGGGGGCTCTTAAGGATGACATTTTGCAGTGTTTTATTCTCAGCATTTCCTCCTCCAATTGCTGGGGGGAAAAGCTATGGGTCTTACCCAAAAACCTGTTGGGTTCTCGGATATCTGCACACAGGTGGGCCCCCAGTAGTGACCTGCTTCTCCCGCCCTCCTCCTACCCCATGTGTGGCTGTTCCCAGTGAGCAGATGTGTGGAATGCTCAAAAGGAGGAACAATACGTTATATACACATATGAATAAATGAAGGATAACAGCCCAATGCCTTTCTACCTAACTTCCTTGGGGATGGAAATGGATGTATCTTGTTTGTCCTTCCCACCACTTTCACCCTGGTAAGACCACAAATTGCACGGAAAGCACTCTTCAGGAAGATAATGCAACATGATGGAGAGGGCTGGTGCCACTCATCGGGGAAGAAGGGGTAAATCCAAGCATGCAGAGTCCCCTCTATACACAGATCTATGGGACAGGATCAGGCTTAATAATACTGACTAGACCACATAAGTTTCCTAGCTTTTAGTTCTTATTAGTGAATTTCTACCATTCTAGAAAATTCACATAATGAGTTTTGATCATGTTCAGAGAGCATTTCAAAAACCAAAGCCCACCTTCCTGTACTATATATCAAGGACAATGGAGAAAGAAGGCCTTTCACAAATATTTATGCAAGATGGAAATAAAAAATATGCAAATACTGTAGGCAATTGCAGCTGGTCTAGAAGACTTTTCAGCACCTATCTACTTTACACAATTTTTTTAAAATTATTTTTTCTCTTGTGTAAATACCCTCTTAGAAATATAAGATATCTTCTCACAGTAATTTTGGCCTTTTGCTTTTGACGTTCATGTTTTCTCCTGTGGTCTGCATGAAACTGAAATAAGCAAAGATGACCTTTTTTCGACAATAACTCCTTCAACTTCTATAAACATCATGCCAAAATTGGTTAATTCAGAAGCATAGCTCTACAAATAGTTTGTTAAATAATTGCAGCTGCACAGTTTAAAACATTGCCTTTTACCTCACAAATATTAGTTAGCTTGTTTCTTTGATCAGCTACAGATGAATATATTTCACCATAACTAGATATTAGGAAACAGAGAACATTCCTTAGAGCAATTATGTTTTATCTCAAAAGCTTGATACTATCCTCTTAAATATAGTTTTCACCGGCCAAAAAATACTGTCTATTATGCTACTGGTTAAACTTTTTCATCATTACGGCTCCAATTCAGCACTTCAGCACATGTTTAGTTTTAAGCAGGTTGTTAAGGCCCACTGAAGTAAATGGGAGTTCAGCACATGTTCAAATGCTTTGTTAAAATGGGGCCTATATACAGTAGTTTGCACTTCTTACAAAAGAATTTTTAACGTTTCATAGCTAAAGCATTAAATGTGTTCCCAAAAAAGAAGTAAAAGGGGAAAAATAGTCCATATTCTGACCCTATGCAAACTGTGCTTCACACATCTGCTCATTGTATGTAACTGTTGTAGAACACAAATAGTACTACATCAAAAAAATTGGGGTGAATATTACACTTCAACAAAAAAGATACACCTAACAGAATGTTCGGGGTTACCTTATACAAGTATAGTCAGACAAATGTGTGCACAATGTATAACAATGCAGTCTTTGAAAGGGAAGAACTTTGACAATTCTAAAGAGATTTCAGTACAAAAAGAAAAAAGATGAAACCACGGCTGTGCAAGATTGTCTGCTGGGACAATTGTTTTTGTTGCAATTGGTATAAACAATGTATGTAGCAGTAGTTACACCAGCAGCTTTTATATGTACATCCTATAACACATTATGTAGAAATACGCAATGATGTCAGTACTTAATTTATCCATGCATAATTATTAAAAATCTTCATCTCAATTTTCCCCCAATAATATATTGTAGAGAAACTACAGTATATACAATTTGTTTGCAGCCCTTAGTGGTGAAGACAGTAAACTAATCAATGATATTAACTTTAAAGCATTTACCTGTGTGTAAGTCTCCGATGACTAATGCAAACAGCTGTCTGTTGGTCTTGAGCAATGCATACCTTATGGCGACTACATTTCATCTTTAAGCATGGATCTTTAGCTGGATCTAAAGCTAAAAACAATTGTAGAAAAATATTTTAAAACCCTTGTTTAGTAAGCATCTTACAGTAATTAGCTATTTAACCTTTTGCTTGTATGGCAGTTAATACAATGGAGCTTTGATTCTCAACTGGGGCTTCTAGATGCTACCATCATAAAAACAATAAAATAAATCTAATCAATTTTGTAACCTATTCAAATAGAATCAATCATTCATTCTTCACTGACTTTCCTATTTGTTCTCATTTATTTTAAGATACAATCAGCTAAATTAACTGAATTATAATGGCAAGTATCAAATCACAACCGTTTCAACCTTTTCAATAGCAGAACAAAGCACAGTCAACGATGTACAAACTTGGGCTGTGCAAATTTCTCAACTTTCATTTAAAGGAGAAAGCAGATTCTCATGAAATTTTACCATAAAAATGTGTAAAACATGCTTAATTTCACGACATGTTCATAAATAATTACAACAAATTTGTTTTAAAAATTATAAAAAGACCCTCCTCTCCTCCACATCTCACCAGCACACACAAAAAATTATATGATGTTTAAACCTATGAGGGCTTGTAGATGCCAGTACTGATTGCTAAGTAGACTTTTAAAGCAAATAGCCGCAAGCAAATCTGATGATAGCAGGGAAATCACATCAGAAGGTATTTCTGAAAGAACACCATAGGGCACTCCATTAGCCCACCAAGGAGGTGAATTATTAAATGACCTGAATATAATTCAGAAGAATGTGAAGGCTCTGGCCTTCACTTCTTTTTTCTACTGTGCAGAGTAGGGTGAGGGGGATTCATGAGTAGGAACCGCAACTGCTTTTCTGGAATCCTGCTCACAAATGGTTTGCTATTTTGTTAGCATTTCAAATGTGACAGCTCAGTTCTATTGACTAATGTCACTACAGCACTAACTTTACATCAAGTGAGGATCTGGCCCCTCAAATTTAAATATTTATAAAGACAAATGAATAAAAGGAATTCTTAGTGTTGATGCTCCTTAATGTGATTGATTTGTTAAAATCAAATACATAATGGAAGAATGAACAGTTTAATGAGCCCTTTATTGTTCAGTCTTACATTGTATTATTGTATCTTTTTTAAAAAGCTATTTTGATTTTAATATATATACACAGTGACATATCAAAATGACATATCAAGACAACTACATTAATGTCTTATTTTAAGTCAAGCATTCTTCAAGTACTGGGGAATGAACACACAAAATGCATCAGAGAATGTTCATGAAGCTTTATTTCTAGGGTGCTTTCATAGCATCCAAGCACATATTCAATGTGGAGGAAATTATTGTCCAATCAAATCCTCCAAACTGAAGGGCCATTTGGAAATACAGTGAGGATGACATATATATATAATTTTGATACAAATAAAGCACGTAGAACAGTGTTTCTTAACCTGGGGTTTTAGAGGGGTCGCAAGTGCAGAGCTGGTATTGGGGGTGGCAAGAAAGGCAATTGCCTGGAGCCACAGGGGCGCCATGAAACTAAGTTACATGCCTCAGCCCCGTGGGGGTGGGACTCAGGCTTCAGGGGTACAGTAGTTTGGAAAGGTTAAGAACCACTGACGTAGAAGAATAAAAATGATTTGGAGAAAAAGAGTTATAAAGAGTATTAGAAGAAAATATACAGTTGCAAAAATAAATGTTTAAATTGATTCTCTTGCATTAGTTCACACGTAGCTACAATTTTCCAACAACTTTGAGACAGCATCCATTGCAAACCAGTTACGACAGACAAAAGGGAAATTACTAAAGACTCAATGTCCACTTTAAGCGGCTATCTTGAAGAAGAATGAAGCCAGCAGAAGAAGTGAGGAATCAAACCACAACTGGAGAGAAAGAGATACGGCAGAGAATGCAAGTAGGATGCGACAAGGCATTTGGGCTATAATCATATGGTAGGAACAGCAGAGAGTGGGGTGAGAATACAGAGCTATATAACTGTGAGGTAAAAAAAAGCTTTGCTGGTGAAGGGAGGATGCTGAGGAATAGAAATAAAGAATGAAGCCACAGGGTGCAAGAAGACATTGGGAAATGAAACTAGGTTAAGGAAAACAAATGGAAAAATATCTTCTGTATATATTTACAGTCCAAGCCATAAAGGAATTGTGATATAAAAATCTGGCTTGTATTCAAAGTGTCTAGGCAATCAATACTCAGTGTAGGTGGAGTTCATTTGTACTTGCAGACACTGTTTTACAACAGGACTTGCTCTAGGTCAGACAGCACTTTGGTCAAGCACAACTGTACTCCTCAGTCCATCACCTTGCCACCCAAAATACTTTTAGGACTAGATCTACAAAGGGATTTAGGCACCTCACTGCCACTTCAGGCACCTAAATACAAAATTTGGATACTCAAAATCACTGCTTAGCTGCTGCCTAACCCTGTAAGTGCATTTATATAAATAATCATAAGTAGGAAAGACCTCAATAATATAGAAAAGAGGTTTTTAAAGTGAAAGAGAGGAAAAATTAAAAAGAAAAAGAAAAATAAGGGTTACTTTCACTTTAAAACCTTATTTTCTTTCTCTGTCTCACACGTGCTCTACTTTAAAAACGCTCTCTCAACCTGGCAGAGAACTCTTTAATTTTAACATTATTTTCTTTATTTCAAACTAACCTTATTTTTTCATAAAACCTTTTTCTTCTCACAAAACCTGGCTTCACATGTCCAAACACAAGCTCACCCCACATACACCGATTAAAATTTTTTTAAAAAGTTTTTAAAAATTCAAAATGGCTGATGGAGCCAAATATATAGAAGACCGGAAACGGGAAGCAGAGGGTGGGATATAAGCCCCAATGGGGTGTGGAAATCTGTCAAAAATACATGGTAATGAATACTACCATATATTGGGTCAGAGAGAGAGAGAGAATAATTCTATACCTCTGCACTCTCTTAGGATACTGAGGTTTCAGTCCCTGTTCCAATTAATATTTAAGAATTTCACACAATGTGGAACAGCTTCACAGGAGAGAGACCCACACCAGAATACCCTATGTCCCTGTGATTAGGGCATTGACCTGGGAGGTAGGAGGTTTGGTTTCAAGTACTTGTTTCAAACTAGATGTGGGGCTGGGAGAGAGGAGGGTTGAACTTTGGCACTTTTCACATCCCAGGTGAGTGCTCTTACTATCCAACTATCGGGTACCAGAGGAGCGTAGGGTGCACCACTACCGTCTTGGTTTTTGCAAGGTCCAGGAGCCTAACTTCAGGAGATGGCTCACAGCTGTGAATCCAAAATGGAGACAGAATCCTCCAAGGGAGTTTGGCCCTAATAGGCAGCAAAGCATCTAAAGTTAGGTGGTGCATCACTCAGTTTAAGTCCCCTTTGTGAATCTAGCTCTTAAGTGTTTTATTCTGGTTCCAGTAACCCACAACTGACTTTACTTAGGGATGCATTGATGCCATTTCCAAACTGAATCAGGTTGTCTTTATTTAGCTTTGAACTCAAACCTCAATACATGTGAAAACATAGCAAAGCCACATGTAAAAAACTTAAGGAAAACAGAAGTGATGGTAAATGATCATCATTCTGGACCTTTCATCCCTTGTAGTTTTTGGCATTCATATTTTCCCAACTGTAACGCCTAATGAAATAATGTATGAAGATATTTCAATTACAGATGTATTGCACCGCAGTCTAGCCTCCCACTTCATTCCTATTAAGAATGGAGTTTACACTATAAACTATGATGGTGAATGTAACAAATCAATATATAAAGGTGCTTATATGTCTGTCCACAAGCAAGCTGTACCACAAAGCATACAAAAATTGGTTCAGCTCAGCTACAAAAGCCTCCAATTGAATTATTATTATTCTCTATGGATTCCACATTAATGGAAATGATGTGGCATAATTATTGATTCAGGCTGATTTACAGGTTTTGTGATTATGAAGAAGAAATTCATGCTCTGGCTAGATTCTGTTGATGTGTGGGTAATACAGTACTCAACATGATACTTTTAGCAATTGCTACTTATTGTAATCCCCAAATGCAGACATTTAAATCTCAAAATGCAGCTTAAATTGCTTGTATACCAAGGTATGTCATAGTTCCTTCTGATGTATTTCACAGGGACCCTAGCCCCTTACAAATCGAATTTGTCCTGTTTTAAAGTCACTCTTCTTTCTTTTGCAAGTTGAACTACAGTAAAATTGCTGCTTTGTTTTACCTTCAAGACGATGAACTGAAAGGCAAACTTTGATAATCACATTTATTTACAGAGCAAGGTATTATTGCTTGATTCATCTCCAAACTAAAGATTCTACCCTGAAAAATAAACCTCCAAATAGAACTTAAGTGTGACCCCCAAAATATTCTTTGTGACTTGATAGTAAAATTTAACGCACATTTAAGCCAATTAAGTCCAACTGCCTTAGCATATCCAGAACACACAATATTTGAATAGTTCTGGGGATGATAGCTCCCACTCTAAGCTAGAAACATAAAGGAATCCCCAGTGCAGCTGGAATTTTTGGAATGTAGGAATCATAAATGGTTTTAGGGCCCATTCCTGCTTCAAATTCTCAACTGGGAACTCCATAAATGAGTTTCAGTTGTCGTGCATGTTTGTGTGTGGGAGAGAGAGAGAGAGAGAGAGAAAGAAAGAGAACACAGAAAAATCACTGTTCAAATGTCCTATTTCTCTTAAGAATAGAACAATCCTCCAATATTTTGATTCAATGCATCACTTTTCTCCTCTCTTCCATTTTTAAAAGTGAATGTGCTGTCAAACTTATGGGTCTGTTCTCCCGCATAATACAGCAGTGCAATTCATTTACCATTTCATTCAAGACAGCTTGTAACTCATCCCTAACACGTACACAATCCTAAAAACATAAAATTGTCATATCTAATACATTTCATATTTCCTTTGTGTCAGACAGTTGAGCATATTAAATTTTGTATTAACCCACTTAAGGCAAATAGGATGGTCTTTCATCAACATAAGTTACTTATAATATGCATAGAATCATAAACTATTAGGATTGGAAGGGACCTCAGGAGGTCATCTAGTCCAACCACCTGCTCAAATCAGGACCAACCCCAAACTACATCATTGCAGTCGGGGCTCTGTCAAGCCAGACCTTAAAAACCTCTAAGGATGGAGATTCCACCATCCTCCTTGGAACCTCCCTTCAGGTAGCTGAAGGCCAGTATCAAATCCGCTCTCAATCTTTTCTTCTGCAGACTAAACAAGCCTAGTTCTCTCAGCCTCTCTTCGTAAGTCTTGTGCTCCAGCCCCCTAATCATTTTCATTGCCTTCCATTGGACTCTCTCCAATTTGTCCATATCCTTCCTGTAGTGTGGGACCCAAAACTGGACACAATACTCCAAATGTGGCCTCACCAGTGCTGAATATAGGAATAATCACATCTTTTGATCTGCTGGTAATGCTCCTACTAATGCAGCCCAATATGCTGTTAGCCTTCTTGGCAATAAGGGCACACTATTGACTCATATTCAGTTTTTTGTCCACTGTAATCCCCAGGTCCTACTCTGCAGAACTGCTGCCTAGCCACATATTTGATTATACTAAACATGATTTTATCCTTTTTTTTAAAAAAAAATACATATTCTCCCATTTCCTGATACCATTTAAGGGGCTATAATAAAAGTAAGTCCAACTTTAGAAAAACCCTTCATTTTTGCTTTTAATAAATAACTAATAAAGGGAGCACTGGCAGCACTATTAAGGAAGCTACATATTTCCCATTATAAGACCCTATTTAAAGTTGCATACAACTTTGACAAATTTTAACCACTTGGGCTGAAATTTTATATATCCAGTATCTGCCTCAAGGTGAACTTTTTTGGAACGTTTTGGCCAAAAGACATTTCCAATGATGAGGCTAGGGAAAAATATGTTTTGAAATATATTTTGCAATGTTAAAAACAATTCTGGCAATCTTTTCTTTGAGAAGCTCAAGCACTCCTGGGCTTTGGAGTAGGCATGTATAGTTTGGCAAGGGGCAGCCTCTGTATGTGCCTTTTTCCACCTCCATGAAAATACAGCCAAGTTATAAATTCCTGAAAAATCTCAGTTTGCACATGCTCACTAGAGACTTAAGAATTTAGCAGCTAGAAACTCCAAAGATTATATCTTCACTGAGCATGCTCCACCCCTTAAGAGCTCCTACAAGTGACTGGACTGCACATGTGCCGTTCTCACAGAACAACTGAACATGCTTCCACTCAAGGATTCAGGGGTGAGGCTGGACTTTCCCTATAACAGCAGATCCTGGCTGCTATGGGCCAGGGTGGGACTGGGCACTTTAATTGTGCTCTCAATGCTTCCCGCTGCTGGTACCCAGGCAACTTACCAAGAAAGCCACCTGACTCCAATGCAGAAGGCACAAGAGCCAGACTAGGGGGAATGGAAATAAATAGATTAGGACAAGCAGTCTGACAAGAGTGGGACTGCAGGAGGTGCAGAGAGAGAAACGGTGAGGGGAGCGATGAGAAGACATTTTGGGACTGGGAGAAATTGGGACTGGAAGCTGAACAGGTGGAGGGGAAGCTCAGACTTGGGCTACACGACAGAGTTGGTAACAGAAAATAAGAGGGAGGGAATATTGAAATCAGATGAGGAGCTGTGGTGTGTGTGTGTGTGTGTGTGTGGAGGAACAATGGGACAGTAGCAGTTGGGGTGGATGGAAGAGATCCAAAAGGGAGCTAGTATGCAGGAGGAAAACTGCAACTGTCTAGGCAAAGACACCAGGACAAGAAGCCAAGGAAGAGTGTGATTGATACAAGGATCTGAGGAAGGGGGAGTCTAGGACTGGCTCAATAAAGATACTGGGATGAAAAGCCCAAGGAATGGAAACTAGACCAGAGTAGGCAAAGAGAATACAACTGGGACAAAGAGAGAACTGGGGACAGGGACTGGTGGAAGATATTGGACAGAACTGCAAAGCTTGATGTGGGATCAGGCAGCAGTGCCTCTGACTACTAGACAGCACTCCTCTCCACTGCCTGAATGGAACCCAAGATTCTTGACACATCATTCCTCTGATGTCAGCAAATATTTATGAAACCCATTGACAAAATGTGTTCCCCATCCCCTTGAGTGCTGGTCCACACATAGGAGGACACCCTACTTCTACTATCACTCACTCAACTCAAGTGGCAGAAGTTTGCATGGTGAGCTAAAGGTTCCCAACTTGATGTAGGTGTAAATTTCTACTTTTTCAAGATATATATATATATTTTTTTTTTTAAATAAAAAGCCTGGGAAATTACACAAACGAAAAACTGCATTAAAAGAACATTAAAGTTGCAAAGCCAAGTGCTCAAAAGTTAGGAAAGGCCAAAACTAAGGTTGCCTGTGAAATTTTACTTTGGATGTCTTGTGCATATGCATTATTATACAGTCTTTAATTGCACAACTAATTTTCCATTTCTCTAATTTTTTGTTTAGTAAACCATGTTTGTATATGAGTTAACTAAAAGCAAGTTTGTGTTCTTCCTATTTGTCTTCACATTCAAAAGTAAACTTTAAATTACAGTCTGAGTCGCTTTGTATGTTTGAGCTGCCAGGTGTTGTTAATATAAGGCTGAGTAAGCAAGCAGCATGGAAACCAGAACCAGTGTCTGATAGTTAATTAGAGATTTGACAGCTGATTTTGTAGTACTAAACGTGATTAAATATAGCTCCAAGTCATTGAACTGACTTTCTTAACAACACATTCAACTATACAAACTTAGGCAACCTATTCTAAACAAAAGCAAGTAAAAAAAATGATGGAATCCATAAAATAATAATTATGCAATGGAGACTGAAATGAACTGTTCATGTCATTATGAATGAATATGTCTAATTATTAATAAACAGTCAATAAACAGTGCTTTGTATTTCTACAGCCATGAAAAAATATCCATAAATCTGTCCCACCAGGCTATGTCACAGGTTTATGGGTTTGATATGGTTTGATTTAAGCCTTTGTGAAAAAAAGACTGAGCAGTGGATAGGCAATTCTTAAAACTTGCCATATAAACCGAGATAAACAAATATTTATCAGAAAATAAATATAATTAATAGTATTTCCTGATAATCATTAAGTTTCCAAGACAAACGTGATTTCCTTTCTGGTTCTCACATTTTCAGAAGGCATGAGGAAATAGACTTCATTCTCAGGATAAAATTAAGGTTTTGTTATTTAGAGAACACAATTCGGTATGCATTGCTAATAGTATTTCTAAGTCTGTGGAATTGTACCATGCTGGTGTCATATTATAAATAAAACCTTCCACTGCACTTGAAATGTATGTGAACTGCTAATTCAATGCAAATAGATCTTAATGCACTGTTAAATGGGAAATTTTAAATCACAGAACAAGGATATAGTGTCCATGGATTTTGCCCTTTGAAAATGAAACAATGTGCTTAGCCAAAGTGCAAAAAGCAATTTAAAAAGCTTCAAATAGGCCATGAAGGTTAGCAGTAGGGGTCCCCGAAGGGCCTAAAGGAGTCACGGTGAAAATGATTCACCAAAAATTTTGATCCTAATAAAATAAGTTTGGCTTGACCCACCTTTCAGACTAGATAAATATCCAGGCATGAAGACACATGTTCCAGGTCCCAACAGTTTTTAACATATAAAAAACAGAGTTTGTAAAAGTGTGACATTTATTAGATTCTGGTTTATAAACAAGTAAGTTATGAATTTATTTGGCCAACACACAGTGAAAGTATTCAGATTTCTTGCACCTCTTACAATCACAAACTCAACCTCTAAATTGGTTAGCAATAATATAAGAAGTTGGAAACCAACTTCTTTCGATCTGAATGTTTCTGAAATTCTGGACCTTTGATACTATATGAAGCCATTCTAATGGGAAAAAAAATACAAACACAATTTGTACTGAACTTAAGGAGTTCACACAGCTCTAACTGCAACAAGATATTGCATTCTGAAGTAAATAAAGTGTTTCCTTACCTGCTAATTTTAACTGTGATATGAGTTTGTTTTTTTTTCTGGTTGATGTGTCAAACAGATGGTGACAGCTAATGCAGAAGCAATTTCCCCTCTCCAAACCCAACCCAGAACATACTCTTCTAGTAGTTTCTTCTACTGGTTTCCACCTGTGAGCTTCCCAAACTGAAAATTGAGAGGTTAGCCTGATTTGACTTACCTATCAACAGACTCATTTAGACTAAGACACTAGTGATATATCATGGGGAGCCATCTGTACTTGTTTTCCCAAATCATGTGAAAAAGCTAGCAGGTAAGAACGTTTATTTCTCTATGATGCGACTTTTCCAGCAATAGATCAGCCTGACTAGCAGTAACCTCAAGCAAGCCAGAAAGAAGGGCAAAAGTAAATGGTAGAATTTGGAGCAAGACTGAAGGACTAAGGGTTGAGGTCAAAGAAAGTTTACTCAAATAAAATCCTTCTCCATTTTTTAGATAATAAATTATTTGGCACAAATACAGTGTTCATTTTAAATCTCCATATAGTGCCATATACATTTTCTGCACTGAATAAATAAGGATTTATCTTGATCATCACTACTGAACTATCCTAAATAATTGCTGCCCAAATACTGCACCAGTTGATGAAGATACACTGGGGTAACTGAAACCATTCAGACGGCCATTCTGCAAAACTCATCAATGGAGGCTTCAACTCACATGAAGACCACTGTCCTAATAGAAGGAGACTTTCTGAGCAGAAGCAATGAGCAGCCAGGTAAGAATGTTGAATATAGAATTGAATCCAGACTGGGGGACAGAAAATGAAGTAGGACATTCCATTCCGTGTGTAGGAGCACGGATACAAGATGACAATGTAATTTCCATTCCCAAGTCCATGGGCCTATGTGGGTACACCTTGAGAGCCCAGTTCAGATTTAGAATGCCAGGAATACTTTCTCTGCTGAGATTAGGCACAGAAGTATGGAAGAGGATCTCCTACTTAAAATTAAACAAGGGACTGAATTTGGAAACCAGAGAAGATACTTGGTACTACCTTTTCTTTATGGAAATTTATAGGGGGTACCAGACCAGAGAAGATGTCTGCAAGTTTACTGACTGTTATGGTTGACCAGATGGAACCAGAAAGGCACGGTTCCAGGACAGGAACAGCAAAAAGATGGAACTGAAGTTCCAAAGGCATTAAAAAGAGGATGCAAAACTCAAGTGAGCAATCATGGATTTAACCAAGTACAGGATTATGGGATGAAGCATTGAACTCCAAGGTAACCAGTGGAAAAAATGCTGTCCAAAAACTCCTGTAAAAATTCTAAATTTGTGGGAGACAGGCTTCCATTGCTCAGAGATTACAAGAATTCCATGAGGAACAGAAGATCAGTCAAGTTCTGAAATCAACAAGTTATTTTACTCTACATTGAATCAGGATGTTGAGAACACTGTGCCAAAACCATGCTCCTGAGCCCAATCACAAGACAAATGTTTTAAATTAAAAATTAAAGGGTTGGTGTGAAGCATGGGAACTTGGTGCAGGAAGTCTGCTAGGCAATCTTGGTAGGTAAAATAGATCTGCAAAACATGACCTTCTTAACCAGGCTGGGTCTATTATGCTCAACTGTGTTTTCTTCTGTTCTACTTTTCTGTGCACCCTCCAGAAGAGAGCAACAGCAGAAAAGGTAAAGGCTCACTCATCTACGCACTGCCAATCAGCTGGATGAACGCTTATGGATATCCATACCTGTTACAGAATCCAAAAATCTGATTGATCCATCCCACACCCTGAAAAAAAGCAAAGAAATATAGAGGAAAGAAAGATGTGTCAATTTCCTACAGAAAGATCATTTTCTGAGATGAAGCTTTGTCCTTTTCAGCCAGTTGATTTGGGCACAAATGACAGTGGTGGACTTTAATTTCTTCTGTGCCCATTAGAATAGAAGTATCTCATCTCTTGGAATTCTTCTGTCAGTTGAGACATTCAATCATCATCACATTACCCAATATACTATATCATTCTTTAGAGCTAACAGAGCTAGCTGTATAGCTCTAAGTTCTAGAATGTTGCTGGGTTGCCTCATCTATTAAAGAAACCATTTCCCTTGTATTGAATTGTAATTAGAGTGCCTCCCCCCACTAGGAACCAGTACTTGCATTTACAGGTTTTCTCCTATCCAGAGAAAGGGGAAGGAGGAGGAAAAGCAGGAGAATTCTGGAATGCACTTGAATCAAAAGGGACAAAATCTTGATAAAAGACTAGACATATCTTGAGGGACTTACCAATATAGCTCTGTTGGAAAAGTGACTGGATTTTGTGATTCTCCGAGAAGATAGAATCCTCTTCTGCAGGTGAATAAAAATAGTCACTATTTCTATTCACTTGTAGGTGACTTATGCAGAGTTATTATTGTGGTGCAGATGTGCATACACACACAAACCCCACCCCTTCCATGACTACTAGCCAAGTTAATGGAATGGATACTACCTTTTCTGGAAGTGACATTAACTGGAAGTGGAACTAAATCAAAGGCCTTTCTGGGTGGACTGGGAAAAAGAGAATATGAAGGCTCACGTCCCTTGAGTTTGACTAAGGCAAGAAAGTGTCCATAGCTAACCACTGCCATGACAATTCTATTATGAAGTACAGAATACTGAATAAGACTGTCTTTTATATAATTAGTTGTCTAACTTGTGAGTTTTGTTTATCTTATATTGATTTCTCAGCTTGATGTATACTTTTTTGTTTCTTTGTTATTGTGTTGAGGCCCTGGCACAAATAAATCTCTATTATTTGCTCAAATTAAAAGATCAGTTGTATGGAAAAAGTATAAAGGGATAAAATTGCCTGATTTGGTCTGCTAATGTAACAAGCTATATTAAAAATGTATGAGGAGAAAGATACCAGGGGATTCCACTCTGCCATGAAAACAACGAAACAAGAGTGGTGGGAGCAACACAAGTAAAAAAGTATCTGTGTATGATAGACAGACCTGGCACAAGTGGGAAATGTCTGACATGGGACATGAAATAACTGTAGCTGCTTCTGGCTTTTACACACTAATGACGATGTCTCTAAGTTCAGGTACACTGATATGCTAATAAATTATGGTAATACTTGTCTGTATTATGAAGTAAACAGTACCCCAAACCAGCCCAATATCCCCATATGGCAGTGTGCTCAATTATATAATCTAAAACGTACTTAGAGACTGGTATGTGGCCTTGCCTTTTGAATGTTCTTTTTGGCAGATATCCTCGAGTCAATGTACTTATCTTACCACACAGAATCTGAGGAATTTATTTCATTAGAGTTGTATTTCTTTGAAAATTGCAGTATCTTAGTGCAGCAAGGGCAATACTATATATAAAACACTGAACGTGAAATCCAATTACCTGAAATGTCAAATATCTCTTCCTTTTGCCAGCATGGTAACTCACCAGGCTAGGGACTAATACTACAAGTGCTTTTGGAAACTGGAATTCTAGTAGCAGGAAAGTTGTTTGTTGAACAGAGAAATCAAAAGAAAGATTCTGTACAACCCCTTTGTTTGGTTCACTTGGCACAGATACCATGGAAATCATAGAATCACAGAAACGTAGGGCTGGATGGGACCTTGAGAGGTCACTGAGGCAGGACAAAGTAAACCTAGACCATCCCTGATAGGTATTTGCCCAATCTGTTCTTAAAAAATACCACTGACCGGATTCTACAACCTCACTTGGAAATCTATTTCAGAGCTTAAATATTCATATAGGTTTTTTCCTAGTAGCTAACCTAAATCTCCCTGGCCATAGATTAAGCCCATTACTTCTTATTCTACCTTCTGTGGACATGGAGAACAACTGATCACCATCCTCTTTATACAGCCCTTAATATATTTGAAGACAGTTATCTTTTCTCAAAACTAAATCATGTTTGAATACAATATTGTCAACAATATATTCAATTGAAGCTACAGGTTAAGCACGGTTGAAAATTACATCAGTCACAACAGGTGCCTAACTATGTATTTCACTATCCTAATTTATGCAAGCAAGCTGACAATTTTAGCTTGAGATTTTTCAGTCTTTAAAAATGATAATTCTTAGCACTTACATAGTATGTTTTTACATATTCAAGATGTTGTCACAATCACCACAATGCCCATCTGAGATACATATTATCTCTATTTTACAGATAAGGGAACAGAGAGAGTCCAGCACATTGCAAGTCACTGGAAGAACTGGAATTAGGTATCTGGACTTCCTGCCTTCCATCCCACTACTCAGTTCACTAGACTCTGCCATCTCTTTAGATGTTTATGCCAAAAATTTTCCTTTCAGAAGGAGGATGCAACTTTACAATGGGAACTGTACATGTAAAAATAATGCAATGTCTTGGGAAGAGAATAATCATCATCATACTGAAAGGTAAGTGAGGTCTTAATGATTTTTCTTAGCCTTCAGCCTGTTATCTCCTGTTAATATAATCAGTTTTATAAAACAGTACCTTTCAAACTAATCATCTGACAAGTATATTTCACTGTCATTAAATGATAGTTTCATTGACTGCCACAAATCTGCATGTGATAAGATTCCTCTGCTCTCCCCCCCCGCGAGTAATCTAGATAATGACAACAGAAGTGATTACCCATTTGCTGACAGTCACAGTCTAATTCAGGTAGCTAATGCATTGTTACACATTCCCATCTGTAATTCTAAGAAGTTATAAATTAAAACTCATAATTGCTATTTAATAAACCACTACGGATGTATCAAATATACGTTACCTTGTTAGTAAACTATAATTTAATCCCATATCATATTTTACATATAAAGTGTGGCTTTACTGTGATTTTGTAAACTAATGTCATGATGCCCCATTTCTGTAAAGATTGAGACCAAATTTTATCAGTCCACAAGCAAATATATACATACATTTTTAACTGGCAATCCTGCTAACTCAACCCGAATTCTAAGTGTCAAGAGGAGTACATTCTGGCCCATACATCATCAACATAGAAATCTGTAATTAGAAGTTAACAATTTTGATGAGAAATGTACAAACAAGATTCCATTTACCTGTGCTGGCTCTACAGTGATACTAGTAGTAAAGGACAGGGGGGAAAGAGTTTTGTTAAGAATGTAAATAGGTGTGACTCAATACATACTGGAAACAGGACTACTGAGTTATGTTTTTATACTGTTGCTTTCCCAAGTAGAACTCCACTTAAAGAAAATTGTTTATACAAGTGCATTTTTAAAACACAAACAAAAATCAGTTCTGTTGTGGGGAATAGTTACCAAAACAATAAAAGACAAAGACACCAAAACGTTTTCCAAACACTTTCAGCACTTGAAATTTCCCTGTGAAGAGGCTAAAATTTATTAAATTAAATCCTTTCATTAAATACTAAAATGCCCATGTCTCTTGCCTCTCTATGGAATCCTGCATAAACAGCAAGACAGAGAAGTTAAATTAATTCAATTTGAAGATAATGAAATTAGAAGGGACGCTGAAGGGAGTTTACAGCTCTCATGTGCAGGGAAATTTGAGAGATTTATTTAATCATTTTGGCTTTAGATTAAAAGGTATCTAGAGAAGATGGAAATATAAAAATTATTGCAAGAAGAAAAGCACAAGAGATGTTAAAAAGCTAATCATTACAGACAAAATGTCTCTTACTCTGTGCCTTCACTTTGTTCATCACATTGCATTGCACCAATTTTCAGTGTAAATAATACAAACCTTATCCTATAATTTCTAATCTTGGGAACTGATTAACTTAAATTGATATGTGCCTCTAATAGATACACATGACTCTGGTACATAAACAGGATAAATCTTTGGTTTTTGTTTCTATTTATTTATTTTCATATTCTGAACTTCACTCAACCCAAAGCCCTGTGCGCTATGCAGACCTTGGACATAAATTATGTAGCACGGATCTTGCAGCTCTGCTTCTCCTCCCCCACTACCCTCTTATTATTGTCCACTGTCCCTTCACAATCCAGTCCATTTGATAAAATACACTTTGTGATATTTTTATAAAATTCAAGTTTTAATAGATGTTTTCAGGGGAAAGCTAGAGGTTTTGACAGTTGGATAACAGATAATTGAGGCATTAGATACTTAGGTCAGATCCGCCCTACATACTTTTCCCAGCTTAGCTATGTCACATAAGAGTGTGTGTGTGAGGGGGAAATCACACCACTGACATAACTATGCTTGTGTAACTCTCCATGTATATGCAGAGTCTGGCAAGAGAGTCCTTTTTGCTGGCATAGTTTATATAATTCAGGGAGGTGGTTTACCTACACCAGCAAAAGAACACATTTTGCAGGTATAAACAATTTAGGGGCTTTGCTGATATAGCTATACCAACACAGACTCTGAAATGTAGACTAAACCTTCCAAAGACATGGAATATAGGTTGAATTTTTGATATCGCGGAAACAACAGAGGCGTTGGTGTTGGGGAAGGAATGAAACTCCCCCCCCTCCCGTCTTATCCAGAAGGGGCACAAGTCAAGTCATTTAAGTTGGCAAGAAAGTGGATTTGAACTGTGCTTTCCCCACTAGCAACTTTTGACACCAACTGTCTGCTTCATTTCAATCTGCATTATGTTATGCTACTACATCCTGTAATGACAAACCAACTCTTTTTGGATGCTTCTGCTAAAATGAGGAGCTATAAAATAGTTAACAATGCTTAAACTGAAAATGTCATCAGTATTAATATCCCTTCGAGATGAACAGGAACAGCTTACCCAGTTCTCAAAGTTATTTTCTGCAGCTTTAAGCAGAGAACCATCAATTTGTATTAGGGTCTCATTTTGTAGATTTTTGTAATCATAAAGACTGAAGGCTCCCCACCCCCAAGAGAAATTAAAGCTTAGATTCTAGAGCACAATTATATGGCTATTAAAAATGGGTGATGGATTTTTCAGTGTTAGAGGACGGCTCTAGATCAAGACAATACGTTTTATAAGATTTGCCAGAACATATTTCTTTGTGTTTACCTAGACTATATCAGTTGACTTCTCAGGGTCTGAGTGGGAAACAACCAGCTTCTAAAAACTGCTGTGATCTGAGCTATATTAAGAACGGATTAGACTCCAGACATTAGCTATGGGCTTACTTTATTAATTTAGTTTCAAAATGATATATAAAAACACTTGCAAGTATGTAGGAAATGATGTGTACATGTCACAACCACAGAAAGAACTATTAAACAGATATATGTCGACTTCTTCAAAACATGTTTACTTTAGATCTCAAATAGTTAAAAATCATAAGTAAAATAAAGATTTGTTGCTGTCTTGAGTTGCTGAGAAGGCATGAAACAATTAGGAGCATCTGGGTTTTTTGGGTTGGTTTGTGTGTGTGTGTGTTTTTAAGATATATTTGGATCTGTGACCATTAGATGCTAGGGAAAATTAATGTATTCCAAAATTGATTACTTTATTACTAATGGATCCATTTATTTATCATTCACACTTGACAGGGTGACACAGCAGGGTTGCCCATCATCTCCTCTATAATTCAATTTATTGCAGAGCTCCTGGCAGTTTGTATTACCCAGGATACTGTTGTTTAGGGTATCATGGGAAATCAAGACTAGAAAGACTTAATATAGGAATCATCTTTACAGAGCTCTGTGGCTGAAACCTCACTGAAAATTTACTTTATAAAAAGACATTCTGAAAGCTTCCTAGTGCACCTCAAGAGGTTCTGATCATCATCAACCCCCAGCAAAGTCGATGGTATAGGATCAGGCACAACCTTTCCAGACTCCAGTCTTAGATAAGCCATTTTTTCCAAATGTTTATCATAATCCAGGGACAGGCAAAATAAGAACTAATTATACTTTTGCCTACCATTCAAAGCAAACCCTAATCTATTTTGGAGGTTCATTAGTGCTTTGTTTAACTCCCCAGCTTTTGGTAAGGTAGTCTGACAGCCTTCTCAACTTGGTTTGGCCCTGCTTCTGATCCCTTAGAATTTATGATGGGGCCTTTGCATTTGATATATCCATAAAGCTCAAAATACTTTTGGGAAAGCGAGGTTCACAGAATCTGACTCGAGAACAGATCCATGCTGAGATAAAGAATAGGGGAGAAAAGATGGAGAATCTCATTCCTCGGCTTACTTTACCAGGGAAGAATCTGAGTTCCACTCAGTGACATTCTTGAAAAGAAAAGGCTGAGGAAGAGAAAAATAGGAAGTTCCCGCCACCATTAGTGATAAAGATGGCGTTTAACTGCAAGAAGGAAGGCTCTGATGCAGTGGTTTCCAACCTTTTTGGCTAGAGGGCCTCAAATATAATTTTTACAACCCTGAAGGGCCACCAGTCTCCATCAGCAGCTCTCCTCCCCACTGCAGCCATACGGAAGGAGTTCAGAGAGGAGGTTGCCTCCTCGCTGATCTCTCATCCCCCTGGCTGCACACGTCCTGTAGCCCCATGCAATCCACCTGGGTCCCTAGGCAGTGGCCCCCTTCTGCAGCAAGGGGGACGGAGATCAGTGCCCCCCTCCTTCTGACTCCAGCAGGGACTCCCAACACCTAGGGACTCAGGCACAGCGCTTTGCTTTCTGCTGGAGATGGGAAAGACAGCACTGATCTCCTTTCCCCATGGCTGCAGCAAGGAGCCTGCATCTGTCTTGTAGCCCAGTGGCAACATACTGTCTGGGTTCTTAGGCAATGGGCTCCCTTCTGCAGCCAGTGGGAGGGGAACGGCAGGTCACTTTGAAAGATCCTGTGGGTCACGGGTTGGGAACCGCTGCTCGGATGAATTTACTGAATTTTTGGAGGTTAAAGATAAGCATCAGAACCAAATTTCTTTCTGGGACTTGCAATTACCATCCATGGAATTTTAAACCATGAATATCAGAGTGTAAAATGTCTTATTCTTAGTGTCACCAGATAGCAAGTGTGAAAAATGGGGACAGGGAGTGGGGGGGTAAGAGGCACCTATATAAGACAAAGCCTCAAATATTGGGACTGCCCCTAATAAATCGGGACATCTGATCACTCTACTTATTCTGGAGGGAGACCTTAAGTGAAACTATTTAAAGTGACAGGATTGTTACAGAATAAAATAATTGCCAGACTGGAAAGGATCTAATGATCAGCCTCATTTGGTATTCTCTCTCTATCGGTGACATAAGCTAGATGCTTCGGAGAATGCCAGAAAATCCAAACAATGCATACAGTAAGTGTGCAATACTATATTCATGGTAGAAAAAAGTGAAGAAACCATTTTTCATTATCTGATCAGTGCATAGCTGAATCTTTAGGATTGATCGCCTTTTTTTTTTTTTTTTTTTTTTTTTTTTTTTTGTAATTACCACAAATGTAACTGCTGGTAAAAGTTAATGTTTATACTGTATAATTAATTTTTTTCCAAAGAAATTGATTGGCTAACTGCTTCAATAATATTTAGAAGCAGCAAGTTTTGTAAGTTAATTAAAGGGATATTTCCTTTTATCAACCTTAAAACTGTTGTTTTTAATGCCAAATTTGTCTGTTCTTCCTTTCAGATTAAGGTTAAAGAGAAGGTGGTTAAGTGGCCTTCTCTACATTTTTATTTTATATGACTATCATTAACCTTCTAATTCTCCTAATCCTTTCAGTCAGTCTCATGTGGAATCACCCCATGCCTCTAGTCACTTCTGATGCCCTTCTTTAGTCTTTGTTTTGATTTCCGCTATGCCTTTTATAAGCAGACGAGACCAAAACTGAACACATTACAATACTATTAATTTATTTAATTATATGACTTTTTCAGCATATTAGTCTCTCTCCCCTAAATACAGCCCAATACTTTATTCTCCTTTAAATCTATTGCTGTGCACTGGGCAGTCACCCTCAGTGACCTGTCCATAATATCTGCATCTTATCCCTGAGAGGCTTCAAATAATTTAATCCATCCACAGATGGATTTAGAGCTATCATGTAGTTATCCAAAAAGAATTAGATATCCCGCCAAGCTGTCCAATTTCCTAGTTTTGTTTTGACCTTCCGGAGTTCTCACAGTACTCCCTAGTCTGGACAAAAACTAAATGATTGTGTTAAATTTTGTCACCCCACTTATCTCCATTTACAAGTATATTAATAAGCTTGAAATCATAGAGTCAGAAATGTAGAACTGGAATGGATCTTGATGAGTCTAGTCCAGTCTCCTGCACTGAGGCAGTACTAAGTATTACCTAGACCATCCCTACCAGAGGTTATTCTGGGCTGGATTTAAGGACAGGCAACGACCGCCTGGGTGCCGGGCTTTGGGTGCACCAGGCTCAGGGTGCTCTTTTTGTTGTTAGTGACAAAAGGGAAAACAGAATGTTTGAAGTAAAATGTTTCAGTTATTCCATATGTGGATTCATTTTTCACTAACCTCCTAGAATTATCTACTGTAACACTATTTAATACTGGTCCACTCAATGTTGGTGCGCAGTTCAGTTTCTTGATGTTAATACATTTCAGTTATTCTTAAAATTTAAAAGTTTCTATAAACTTAGAGGAAACTAATTTTTATTTGTGTATATATGGCATGAATAAATACAGATTTATGGATCCTAGCATGCAAATTTATTGTCTTCTATGACAGAGATAAATCATGTATGCTAATCGTGCATCAAAGTCGTGAAATGGGTTACAAATGTAATAAAAAATAAGATATTCAAAAGTTTAACAAATGGAGAGGGGTGAGGCACGGAAAACACTCTTCACCTAGGGTGCCATTTGGTCTAGGGTCGGCTCTGCTGTTATTAGATTTGTACTGTAGGCATTTGCCCATTCATCTTGGATAGATACAGCAGAAATGAAGAGGTTTTTATTTGATTATTTTAACTAAGTTGGAAAGATAAATTGATAACTGATTGTAGGTTGAATCAATTAGTGAATCATTCTCTCTTTGGAAGGAAGTTCTCAGCAAACATGAGAAAGGATATCAGGATGCAGCAAGCAGTAACAGGAGAAAAATCAAGCGATAGATAAGGCAACTTCTTCCTGGGGATTGATGTTCAGGATGTTTACTGGGCAATGTTTGGATTCTTGTAACTTTTCTAGGGGGATTTGAAGGAATCTGCAAAATCTTTTCATGAATTCCTGGAAGATCTTGAAAATCAGTAGATACAGTGATGGCATTCCCACCTTGTTTGGAGATGAAGATGACTTTTCAGGTGGAGGTGAGATCTCTTCTGCCTGAGACGCCTGTTCCTTTTGTACATCTGCCATTACCAGAGAAGTGTGTGGTACCATGTGTACTGTACTATAGGATGTTTTCAAGGAGCCTGTGGTTGATATGGTACTGGTGCTGTGTGTTAGTTGATGAAACTGGTCCCTATAGAGGCATTGTGGGTCCCAGAAACCCCACTAGGGAGGGGGTAAGGGAAGGAACCCCAAAGATATTCATAATCTCTTGGCCTATGATGTCTGATAGGTTCTCCAGGTTCATCTTCATGAAAGGGGCTCATGTGAGTTGGGTAGTACAGCAATGGAAAAGGATCTCTGTACCAAGGTCTGAGTAGGAGGAGTCTTCTTCAGAACTCGGGGGAAGGAGGAGTGAGGGATGGGAGGGTTCTAATGTTCTAATTGGTACCAAAGGCTGGAGCTTTAAACCGGTCCCAACATCCTGCTTTTGTGGCAGTACCATGGATTTATGCTGTTAGATCCTTCCATAATTGTTGATTCAGGTTCAGAAATAAGAAGATCCTCTGAAGAAAGGAATCTAGAAAGGAGGACTCCGATACTCTTCACCTGAAGTTGGGGTCAGTACCGGGTGGTGAGATGGAAGCTGTTGTGGTACCGAGATGATTGTAGTGTCCTGTCCCCTTTCAGAGGTACTGCAGGATACTGATACTGGGGCATGAACAATAGCTCTATGTCTCTCACTATATCGTAAGGGAACGGACTGTGACATCGTGTGATGGGCACATCCAAGCAGGGCTTCTTCCTCGGTACTGATGTCTCAGTCAGAACCTCTATTGTGACCTTATAGGGAATCTCCTGAGAGTGGTCTTATGCAGTGATCTGCTCCTCTTCGTTTCCCTTTTCTGAAGTCTTATTGTCTGGAGATGCAGATGAAGCAGCAACAATGACTGAAGATGCCTGCTACATAGAGACCAACATACCCCAGTGAGGCTGAGGTGGGAGGAGCATGTGAGCCAGAGCACTCTCTATAAGTATGAGCTTCAG
Source organism: Emydura macquarii macquarii (assembly GCF_026122565.2). Lineage (NCBI taxonomy): Eukaryota > Metazoa > Chordata > Testudines > Chelidae > Emydura > Emydura macquarii. The sequence continues at coordinate 12,358,356 of NW_027131500.1, read as the reverse complement.
TCTAGTCTCCCTGTGCTTCTTGGATCTCCCCTTAAAACCAAGACAGACCTTGCATTTGGCAGGGTTGTGGGAGTCCCCCAAAACACTGCAGGCAGTTGGAAAGTTCATTGTTGCAGGGAAAGGACCTGTGGCAAGTCTCTCAGGTTCTAAACCCTGGTGTCTCTACACAACAATTATGCCCTGATACAAAAGATCAAAAGAAGAAGAGGAGGAAAGGAAGGTACACTCCGCTCCCGAACAACACAAAATTTAAGTGAAACAAAAGATAACAAAACAAATTGTTAAAAGAATTACTAAAACAAAACAGTAAAACAATAATTCATGAGTTTAAAGGCAGGAAGCTGAAAACAGTGGGCAGCAGAACTCATCTCAGCCACATATGTTCTCATTTAGAGCATGAGCAAGCATCAGCCAGTGAATACTACTTCACAATCTCAGGTCAAGAGTACACAGTCGGACACACATCTATGGTGGAGCACCTATAGGGTCATACTCAAAGAACTTATCTGTCCTGTGTGTGTGTGTGTGTGTGTGTGCGCGCGCGTGTGTAGTGTGTGTGTGCGTGCGGCGGGGGGGGGGGGGGGGGAGGGCAATTTAGAGAAGGTATTGGAGGATTATCAGTAGTTGAGTGTTTTAGCATGCATTCTCACCGCAAAGTGGGAGTTTATCAGTCTAAGTGAACATCTCAGGGCTTGTCTACATGGCATGACAAAGCACACCAGAGGGATGTGATTGATGAAGTGCACCATGTTTGTAAGAGGACTACATTAATGAAAACTGGGCACCATTTAGAATGTGCAAGCAGGGTCTCCACAGGGCAGTTAGAATGCAACGCGTCACAGAGCTTTACAAATCATGCCCCTCTCATGCACTCTGCCAGAGCTTTGTAGACAAACCCTCACTTGGGCTTTAGCTTACAGCCCAAGACGACCACCTAGTTTGTGTTGAACGCACCAATAACCTAAGTTCATAGGTGGGGGGGGACACGCATAAAAGGGGTTATGCAACACCCAAAACAGACTCCAGGCTAATTACAGTGAAGACATAACTTTAGCAATTTTCATCTGCAGAACTCTAATATGGTTTTCAAACACCATTTGAACGTGGACTTCAGCAATTCCATGCAGCATATTTTCAGCTAACAAGTTAAAATTGCAAATGAGTGGAGAGGGAAGGGTTTAGCACTTACTTCCTGTCACACGCACCTGTGCGCGCATACACACTCCCAGTGAGCCAGACTAGTTTAGTGATATGTGCTGTTACAACTGGCTCCAGCGAGGTCTAGCCTACTGTGCAAGCAGCTGCCTTTTTATTCACTAATAAATATTTTTGTTTTATACACTTGTGACTCTCATTCCTGCCAAAACAGAAATTACACATTTTCCAAACCATCCTCCAGGGTTAAAACGAGTGTACGACTCCATGCCAGTATCCGAAAATTGCCAAGTGTCATGCTGTGAAGGAATTCTGCTTTTGTGGAGTGCTCAGAAACATTTGTCTATTATATTCAACACCGTAAACACTTCCATTTTTGGAAAGGGTCTGGAGTCAGTAGCAAGACAAAGGGCAATATTCCTCTGTTAGGGGGAATAGATTGTGTGTCACTGATTTACACCTGATGACCACTTTGACAGTGCTGTCTGACATGCTAACAGCCCTAAGCGCATGTGATCTTCCACATTTTTCCTGACGCCAAGCTTTCCACATGACCAGAGCCCCATATATTCTGTGATTCCATGGTGAGGAACTGATGGTCATTTTCAAGACATCCCTTAATTAATAGCAACTAAAATAAATTGGAGTACCACACCTAATATTCGGACACAACCACCCCACTCCAGCAATTAGAAAGAGTAGTTACTCTAGCACCAGGGCTGTGACTTATAAGATATGAGGCACAGACTGCTCCAAAACGTAAACAGAAAAGAAAAAAATGAAAAGCGGGGGAAAAATGAGGTAGAAATGAAAAGAGCAATGTCAGGGAGAGAAAGAAAAATGCCGGGAGACAGGAGAAGAGGAAAGGTATTGGAGGCTGACTTTGTAATTACAGTTGATAAACCTGTTCAGAAAAAGAAAGAACAAGCCTGTACTCAAACATTTGAGTTTTGGGGGAAAAAAATGTGAGTAAACTTCCCAGTTCATTTTTTTTTCTTTTGCGTGGGGGACAGGAGGTATCACTACACCTAATGGTTTCAGAAGTGAACATATACATGTTCTTATTTATTGTGATTTACAGTACATAAAAATAGCATCCATATGTTACTGTGGGTGCATCTGACACGAATTAGAAACAGTTCAACAAAAACAAAACGAACAGCAACCTCCAAGAAAAAAAATCCACCCACAATCCCAAAAGGGAAGATTTGACCCACCAAATCTCCATGCCCCACTGTCTTCAGCTACCTGTGCAACCAGCAGGCCTTGCAGTGCGCCCTGATCAGCCATCTTTCTATTTTGCACCGAGAGTGGAGGTTTGTTCCACAGATGAAGACCACTGCTCCATCATCAGCTGCTTCTCTATTAAACCAAGGGGGAATAGCACAAGTACCTCCACTTTCAGCATGACATGGGAAAAGGCAGTCTTTCAAGCAGGCAGCTTCCTAAGCCATACAGTGTTAGAAAGATAATTAATACCATAGATTTTATATGCGACTCAAGCTAGTGACAGTCAGCCTCATTTTTTCATTACTGGAATACATACATTTACATAATGCTGGTTGTAATTACTGTTTAAAACAGGCCCATCTTTAAAACATTTTAAAACCTTAAAATAAACCTCCCTAAAACGTATTGTATCTCATCTAGCTAAAAGAAAACAGGGTTACTTACCAGTAACTGATGTTCTTCGAGATGTGTTGCTCATGTCCATTCCACTATAGGTGTGTGCACGGTTACCCGGAACTTTTTTCCCCTTAGCAGATCCTGTAGGGCTGGCTCCGGCATATGAGGCGCTGCCGGCCCTACGCCCCCCTCAGTCCCTTCTTTCTGCCAACTCCAGCAGCAGGGACAAGGGGTGGGTTGTGGAATGGACATGAGCAACACATCTCGAAGAACATCAGTTACTGGTAAGTAACCTTGTTTTCTTCTTCGAGTGCTTGCTCATGTCCATTCCACTATAGGTGACTAACAAGTGATACCTTTGGAAGTAGGTCGGAGTTACCGGTAAGCTGCCCCCAGCACTGCTCTGCCAAATCCCATGTCCTCTCTCGCCTGCTGAATGATGGCATGGTGGGACGTGAAGGTATGCAGCGATGACCAGGTGACAGCTTTGCAGATGTCCTGCAGGGGCACTCTCTCCAGGAAGGCTGTAGATGAGGCTTGAGCTCTGGTTGAATGAGCTGTGATGGTTCCCAGAAGCAGCACCTTCGTCTTCTCGTAGCGGAACTTGATGCATGATGTAATCCACGAGGAGATGCGCTGGATGGACACAGGTGAGCCTTTCATTCGGTCAGCCGCTGCGACAAAGAGAAGCGTCAATTTCCGGAACGGCTTTATACGCTTGATTTACAAGGTCAGGGCTCATCTCACGTCCAGTGAATGCCATCTCCTCTCCTCCTCCAAACCGTAGGGCTTGGGAAAAAACACGGGGAGAAAAATGTCTTGATTACAATGAAATTGGGAAACCACCTTGGGTAGGAAGGTTGGATGCAGCCTCAGCTGGACCTTGTCCTTATACAATACTGTATAAGGGGCTCCAAGGTCAAGGTCCTAATCTCGGAGACTCTCCTGGCTGAGATAATGGCCACCAGGAAGGCTACCTTCCATGAAAGGATGAGCAGAGGGCATGAAGCCATGGGTTCAAAGGGGGGCCCCGTGAGTCTCAAGAGGACCAGGCTGAGATCCCAGGAAGGCACCAGGTCACGAACCTGCTGATAAAGCCTCTCCACCCTCTTGAGGAACCTGACCGACATGGGATGGGAGAACAGAGATCTCCCCTTCAGCGACTGAGGGAAGGTCAAAATGGCTGCCAGGTAAGCATTCAATGAGGCCAGCGCCAGTCCCTGGAGCTTTAGCTGGAGCAGGTACTCCGGGCTTGCCTGTATAGGCGAGAGGCTGGGCGGAATACCCCGGGACTCTGCCCGATAGGTAAACCGCCTCCATTTAGTCCAATACATGATCTGTGTAGAAGGCTTCCTGCTGCCAAGCAGGACTTGCTGGACCTGCACTGAGCAGGCTCTCTATCCCTCCATCAGCCACAGAGCCTCCAGGCCGTGAGGTGCAGGGAATCCAGGTCTGGGTGCAACAGGCGACCGTAGTCCTGGGATGGAAGGTCATGCTGCCTCGGGAGCTCCAGGGGTGGGGCAATCGAAAGGTCCAGCAGCATGCTGAACCAGTGCTGTCTTGGCCAGGCCAGAGCGATGAGTATAATGTTCGCCCTGTCCCTCTTTATTTTCAGCAGGACTTTGGGTAGGAGCAGAATGGGCGGAAACACATACATGAGGGTCCCCGTCCAGTACATGAGGAAGGTGTCAGAAATCGACCCAGTCTCGTGACCTCGGAGCGAGCAGAACCTCGGGCACTTCGTGTTCCAGGCCGACATGAATAAGTCCAGTTGGGGTGAACGCCCCACTTCTGGAAGATCATAGCCATCACCTCTGGGTGCAATGACCAGTCATGGCGGGGTAGAAACAACCTGCTGAGGTGATCCGCCTCGTCGTTCCTCGCTCCCGGGAGGTGAGAGGCCATCAGGTTGAAGTCATGCCTCATGGCAAGATCTCACAGACGGATAGCTTCCTCGCAAAAGGCTGAGGAGCGCGCTCCCCTCTGCCTGTTTATGTAAAACATGGCTGGGGTGTTGTCCGTCAGCACCTGCACCACTCTGCCTGTCAGGAAACGGAGGAACACCTTGCACGCTAGGCGAATGGCCCTCATCTCCTTCATGTTGATGTGCAGACGTCTCTCCTCCCCCAACCAGAGCCCGAGTGCCTAGGTTGGCACTGATGTGGGCTCCCCATCCTACGTCCAAAGTGTCGAAAATTAGGGTGACTGATGGGACCAGTTCCCTGAACTGAACACCTTTCATCACTGCCCTGGGAGTCCGCCACCAGTTTAGGGAGGCTAAGACACGTGGGGGAACTGTGACCACCCAGTCCAGTGGGTGTCTGCTTGGAACATATACCAAGGCCAACCATGCCTGAAGCGGTCTGAGCCTCAGGCGAGCTAGTCTCACTACGTACGTGCAGGCCACCATGTGGCCTAACAGCCATAGGCAGTACCTGGCTGCTGTCGTGGGGCATCAGTGCAGATGGGAGATGAGAGAGACAATCACCTCAAAATGTGGCTGAGGCAGGAAGGCTCTGGCCTGGGATGCGTCCAGGGTAGCCCCAATGAACTCTGTTCGTTGCACTGGGGTTAGTGTAGACTTTTGTTCATTTATGAGTAGTCCCAGCCTGCTGCACGTGCAGCAAGTGAGGGTTATGCTTTCCTGTACTTGGGACCTGGACCTGCCCCTGATCGGCCAAATGTCTAGGTAAGGAAAAATTTGCACACCCTTTCCCCTCAGGTGGGTAATCACTACCGCCATGCACTTGGTAAACACCCTTGGAGCCGAAGATAGGCCAAAGGGCAGGGCTGTGAACTGGTAGTGGGAGCCAGCCACCATGAAATGGAGAAAATGCCTGCAGCTTGGGAGGACAGACACATGAAAGTATGTGTCCTTGAGATCGAGGGCGGCATACCAGTCTCTTCGATCCAGGGAAGGGATTATGGAGGCTAGGGAGACCATGTGAAACCTGAGTTATTTGACATATTTGTTTAGATGATGCAGGTCTAATATGGGTCTCAGACTCCACCTTCGCCTTGGGGATGAGGAAGTACCTCAACTAGAACCCCTTCCGCCTTGCGGGACCATTTCCACTGCTCCCAGGTTGAGGAGGGTGTCCACCTCCTGTAAGAGGAGTTGCTCGTGAGAGGGGTCCCTGAAGAAGGATGGAGGAGGAGGGTTGTGGGGGGGTGGGGGGTAGATGTAAACTGTAGGACATAGCCCCCCAAGACTATCCCTTCAGATCATGCAGCTTCGCATCAGACTGGTCCGAGAAGAGGGCCGAACCATCAAAGGGGAGATCCTGAACAGACTGCTGCACCTCCTGGGACAGACCTGAGGATTACAGCCATGAGCACCTTCTCATACAGATGGCGGAGGCTATGGCCCTGCCCGCCGAGTCAGCAGTGTCACAGGACGGCTGCCCTAGCTACTGCGGTTCCTTCCTCCACGATAACGCTAAAGTCTGCAGCCTGGTCCTGGGGCAGGGCCTCAGCAAACCACCTGAGGGAGTCCCACAGGTTGAAATTATATCTGCCCAGGAGGGCCTGAAGTGCAGGCTTGCCATGAATAAATCTTTCTCCAAAACAAGTCTAGCTTCGTATTGTCCTTGTTCTTGGGAGTTGACCCTGGCTAATTAGCTGGTTAGCCGCATCTACCACCAGGGTTCCTGGGGCAGGATGTGTGAACAAATACTCAAACCCTCGGCTGGGACGTAGTATTTCTTCTCGGCCACCTTTGACATAGGGGAGACCAAGGAAGGGGTTTGCCACAGGGCCTTTACAATCTTAAGGATGTTTCATGGACTGGGAGGGCCATTCTGGGGCAGTCGCTGCCAGCACATTAAAGAGGCTATCTTTGGCCTCTTTTAACCCCTTCACCTCCAGCCCCAATTTGGAGGCCACCCTCTTGAGCAGCTCCTGGTGCGCCCTGAAATCCTCCAGTGGCACCGAGTGGTCCCGGGAGACTGCCTCATCCGGTGAGGAGAAAGAGGACTGCAGAGGTGCAGCCCCTCCTGGCGAAGGGTTGTACCCGCTGAGGTTCCGTCCAGGGGGTCCGACTTGTCGTCCAAGGAGTGGTGCCTATGGGCCTTCTCCTGTCCCGGAGGCATGGACTGCACCCCAGATGACAATGAATTGGGGCCCCGGCCCCACCTGGATACCCCCAAGGGGCCCAATAAGGCCACTGTTGCAGCCACTATCCCTGGGGCCAAACTGGGGCTGACTATGCCACTGGCTGTGATGCTTTGTGGGGGCATTGGCTCGCCCAATGACTGTCCCCCACCTGGGAGACCCCGAGTCATCATCATAGTCCCTGGACCAGCGGTGCAGTGTTTGTCCTTGGTCCCGGGCACCCTTCCATGCTGGGGACCACCCTCTCAACTTCTTCTACCTGGAAGACGATGAGGACTGCCTCTGTTGCCGCAAGCGGTGGCACTCCGAAGAGCTAGCAGTAGCAGAGCGTTGTCTCGGTACCGATGATTTCCACTGCTGCATGCCTTGCGACCCTGAAGACACCTTCGGTGACCGGGTTCTGTGACACAAACTCTGTGGTGTTGGATCTTCCTCTGGCAACCAGGTTCCGCGCCATCTAGGTATGAGCGAACTCCTCGGTGCCAGGGATCTGGAATGTGAGCTGTCCGAGCGCCTCCTAGAACACCTCAACTGGTGCTGCCTCCTGGCGTGCACTGCTTCCGGTGCCGGGGAGCGATGTCGGCGCTGAGAGGGAGACTTCATGTCCCATGCTGGGGCAGGTCAGCTCAACGATGCTGACCTGGAGCAACTACTAGGGGAGCGGCTCTACTTTACCCTCAGAGACCGTCCGGCAGGAGATCTTCCTCCCCATACTGAGGATCTCCACCACCACTCAGGGGGACCCAATGCAGGTTTCCCCCATGACACTGGTCCCTTCTCCCTCAGTGGAGGAGGGGGTGGAGGTGGTGTAGGCCAGGCCAATAAGGCTCTTGCCACCTGAAAAGCCTCCGATGTCGACAGCGTCAGCAGGGGCTCTCTTCCCACTCCCAGGAGTCGAGGGAGGCTACCTGACCGGAGATGCAGGCACTGGAGAAGTCTCGACAGGCCAAGTCCGGTGCATCTCCGTACTCAACCCTGCCCATACCGTCGGCGCAAGGGAGTGTCCGCACTCCATGCGCTGCTTCTTCCTCTTCGGTGCCGGTGATGTTGCATGGTGCCAAGTCGAGGGTGGTGCCGACAGTGTGCTCTGTACTGAGGTCATGCTCAGTACTGAGGCAGAGCAGGTTGGCTCAGATGCCGGGCGAAGCGCCGCCTCCATCAGCAGGGCTGTCAACTGGATTTCTCAGTCCTTTGGAGTCCTCAGTTTGAAAGCCCTGCAGATCTTGCACTTCTCTTTTCTGTGGGCTTCCCTCAAAACTTAAGGCAGCAGTCATGGGGGTTGCTGAGTGGGAAGGCCTTCCCGCAGGAGGCACAGGGCTTGAAGCCCAGCGACCGGGGCATGGCCCGGCCACTCAAAGTCCCTAGAGGGACTTGCCTTATCTCTAACTACTCTTAACAACACTTAACAACTACTTAAATAAATAAAGCTAACTTCAAATATCAAACAAGTACAAACAAGAGGAATAGTACTTGCTGAGAGCAAGGCTAGTTCCAGCAACTGTTACGGGCGGAAAGAAGGAACTGGGGGGCGTAGGGCTGGCAGCACCTCATATACTGTGACGTGTGGGGGGCTCCAGGGGGCACCGGAGCCAGCCCTACGGATATGCTACGGGGAAAAAATGTTCCAGGTAACCGTGCACAGAGGCGTGCACACACCTATACTGGAATGGACATAAGCAAGCACTCAAAGAAAAATCTAGTTCATAGGAGGCAAAAATTAGTCTTGGTTATATTTTTAATGGATTTTTAATATACTCCATTGAATAATATAAAACAAATTTTAAAGTTTTACAATTATATTTTAAAGGATAAAAAATGACTAATTAGACTTGTTTTCCTTTTAAAGTTCCATATATGGGGGGGAAAACCTCTCAATACCTATTTATAGTAATTCCCAAACAACACAACTAAGCAGATAATCAAGGTATCGGGGGAAATCCTTTAACCTATTGCAGGCATTGTTTTCAATTGGGCCAGGATTTCAAACATAATATTTTGCTCTCTATGCTTACTTGTCAAGTGCATTTCTGGTAGTCAAAGATCAGTCGACAATTTCTCATCCGATATAAAGACCACCACAAAAAACTAAATTGGGCAGTTATTTATCACAAATGAGAGGTTGATTCAAATTAAAAGGAAATGGGGGTCCCCTTTGTTGTTTTCTCTCATAACAAGAAAACGTAAGCAAATAAAAGGGATACTTGAGAATGTCCTCCCACCTTCTTAGTTCCATCTTATTACTTCAAGAGTGATTAACTGCCTACAATCACAGGCACATAGACAGTGAATTTATTGCTGAGAGCAAGGCTAGTTCCAGCAAACATATTTTCCCTGTGACAGCGTTGTGATTCTGGCCATCAAAAATGTTATGCAAGGCTTCAGCCACCTCAATTCATCTAATAGGAACAAAGAAACAAGTGTCTAATTACTGGATTATAAGCAGTAACTATCTGCTGGGCTTTTCCCCAGAACTATGCCTTGTCTTGCCCTATTTGCTCCAAGTACCATCACTTTTGGTAACAGTTTCAGAAGCAATCTGCTCTTTTACAATTAGGTCTGACAAACATTAACCAGCAACTTAACACCCTGAAGCCACCCAACGAACAATGAGACAAATGTGTGCGTGCAGGTGCGCACATGCCCATCTATGCCTGCCCGGTTTCATGCTCACTGCCCTTCCGTGGTCCACTTTCCATTCATCAGATAATGTGCTTCAGTTCCTCATCTGAAAATAGGGGTATCGCAAACCTTCTATCATTAATGTTTGTATATTGCCTTGGTATCTTTGGAGATTACAAGTACTGAAGTTTTTCAATCAAATGTTATCATGAAAGTTGCATTTAATCCTGTTGTTCAGATGCTCAAATTTCTAAAAAATTATCTTTTAAAAAATTCCAGTCAAGTTTTTCAAAAGTGATTAGTGATTTTGATTCTCTCAAACATTGGGTGCCCAACTTCAAACTTCATAAAGGGAACTGATTTTTCAGACAGTGGCTCCATTCATAGTAGTAATTAATACACACAAATGTGTTTGTAAGGTCAGGCGTTTTTCCTTTGCTGCTCTGACTACATCCATTTCTTTTTCATAGGTGCTGCTGTCCTGTAACCTTGCAAAAAATGTACACATTCAAGCAGCAGGAGCAGCAAAGACAAACTCTTCTCCCACTTAATTCCTCGTCTCAATAGCTTTATCTATAACGGGTATCAACAACAGATGCAGGTGAGCCAGTGCTGGATTAATTGCAAATTTAGACAAAAAAACAAAAAAAACCACAAAGGTATGTTCAGTACCAGTTTGGAAACCATGATTAAAATACAGTTTTGAAGTATTATTTCACATCATTGGCTACTATTTGATGACTGCATTGTGCTAATGTCCAACTAGTAAGTTGGAGATTCAAATTTGTGCTGTCAACTTGGATGTAAATTGTGCATCTACAACCACCATTGAAACAGAAGAGCTTCTTGAAATACTGCTATAATTACTGAACAGTGTAGACCAATGAGAAAGTATGCATTGATGATGAAATGAGTAATGCAAACCAACTTGCAGGAAAACAGATTTGCATTTCTTGGAAAAGTGACCTATTACTACCTACAATTAGCAAGTTACATGTGAAACAAAGAAAAAGCATATTTTATTTCCAAAACTAGAAGTCATGCTTTTAACTTAGAAAAAGTAATTATTTCAACCATTATTTCTTCTGACTTTGTTAATTCTAAACTAAAACAACCCTTAAAATGTTACATAAATAGATCATCTTAACACATTAAGTAATACATTGCATATACATTTGAAAACAATTTAAGTTTAGCACAAAATCATGTGGTAATACATTTGAGATAAAATTGACCTGAACAGTTCAGATCTCACACACGACATGCTCCCAAACACCAATAATAGATGAAATCATGCCCGGAAGCACAGAATACACAACACATTGATTTTTCAGGTCAGCAAAGCCTTTGTACACTTCTTGCTCAGACAAGCCATCAATGAAATACAGGGAAAGTATTCAATAGGGTGCACAGAGAATGAGACACACCTGAAAAACCCTGCAGCCTGAAATATTGCAACTATAAAGGAAAAACCACATGCCTCCATTTTCTAACATTTAAAGATGTTCCAGTGTTTCACAATAACAATCGTAGAGTTACTGAGCCAAAATAAGCTTAGATGGATTCAAACAGTGTTTAAAAATATGTTCATTGTTGTCTGGAATTATGAATTTAAACAGACCATGGATGTGCCCCACCAGAAATACACCTACGTAGTGATGGCCCACAGGAGCTCCCTGGAATTCCTGGTTTCTGCAACCATGAAAGCTTTTCCAGAGCTTGAGAAAGAAAGCTCCCTGCACCCAGAAAACACAGACTTAGGTATTCTGCATGGCCCAACTTTTACTGATGGAATCTCATCCCAGGCTTTTGTGTGTGTATGAATTTTAACTCAGTCTAGCAGTCTGACCCATTATCATCCCAACCACCCACCACCTAAAGCAGGGAGAAGAGCTGTAAGACGGACATAATTATTCACAGTATGTGCCAGCAGAAATGGATAGTGGTAGGTAGGCAGAATTCAAATTAAAGGTATTTCAAAGTTGCACAGTGTACAGTAACCATATTTCAAGTTACTCAATGCAGACAGTTCCAAAATTAAGGCTGACGGTGCTCTGCCTAGAACACCTCATTTGGAGATTAACCCAGGGCCAGCCCTAGACCAAATGGCACTTCAGGCAAAGAGCGTCTTCAATGCCCCATCCCCCTTCATTTGTTAAACTTTTGAATACCTTATTTTTTATTCCATTTGTAGCCCATTTCTCGACATTGATGCACGATTTGCATGCATGATTTATCCATCATATAAAAGGATAAATTTGCCCACTAGGATCTGTAAATCTGTAATTATTCATGTCATATATAAGCAATTAAAAATTTGTTTCCTCTAAGCTTACAGAAACTATTTAATTTTAAGAATAGCTGGAATGTACTAACATCAAGAAATTCAACTGTGCACCAAACACTGGGTGGACCAGTGTTAAATAGTATTACAGTAAGTGACAGCTTCAGAATGTTAATCCTAATCCTTTAGTTCAAAAGGTCACTTTCCTCACCTTTGCCCTTCCGAATTGAAGCACAACGTCAGAGAGATCCAAAGACTGGCCAATGGCGTTTTCAAATGATAAAATAGCAAGTGATATCAATCCCTCATCAGCCATCGTTGACTGAAGATATGTTTTAATGAGCCTGACCTTCGAAAAGCTGCGCTTACCACTAGTGACTGAACGGACATGTGAGCAGACTCCTCAAAGATATCCACACATTAGGAAAAAAGTATCCTTCAGCTCTGCATCTTGAATGAATTGAAGAATTTGGAGTGGAGAATGCTTCCCGTATGGCAAAGTGTGATGGATGTTCTCTGATTCGACATAGAGGTCTTTATCTGAACATTCATCGGATATCAACGCATGAACAATTGTATGGACTTTCTCCAAGAGTGTTTTTCTGTCTGCTGGCAGCTTACTAAGGTCATACAAAAAAACCCACGTCTTTTCATGATGTGTCATTTGTCTGAACCTTTTTTCAATTACACTGGAGCAGTGTCAATGACTAAGCAAAAAACTCCCTCTTAATTTTTTTTCCCCAAGCTTCCTATCTCCTCATCTCTACCTTCCTAATCAAACCGTCTCTTCTTCTGATGAATACCTGCTTCCTTCTCAACAGAATAGTAGCGGTCGTGATGTTCATCAACTGAATTTGTAAAGTCTTGCTTACAACATTAATTTGGAACAGGATATTGTGACAAACCACAACTGAGACCCGAAATTTCAAGTCAGTGATCTGGTTGCATAGGCTTTGCACCTGATGTTGGATTTTGGCCTCGGCTTTACTTGATTACAGCAGTTCCATCAGGGCATCAGGAACCTCAGTCAGTTGGTACCTCACTGGCCTTACGCTGTCAATGCGGCTCTCCCAGTAAGTGTGACTTCACTTTAGTTGTATCTCACTGAGTGACTGGTGATGCCCCGCTTCTTATGTACCTGCAAAGGCATGGCTGACAACATTCTAGATGGTTTGCAGAAAATGCATCCGCATACAGAATACCTGAAACGTTTTACTTCAAACATTCTATTTTCCTTTTTGTCACTAACAACAAAAACAGCACCCTGAGCCTGGCACTCCCCAAACCTGACACCCCAGGTGGTCACCTGCCCCTAAATCCAGCCCTGGATTAACCAAATGGCTTCAATACAAAGATTGATTTTTAATATTAGCCTGATATATATAGAAGCCTGATCCCTGAGCATTAATGTAATTTTATTTGTTTAGAACTTGTTTTTACTATAGGTATGGTTATTGTAGCATAACAGTAATTATGTTTTGACTGACGAAGAATTGCTGCAGATGCATGTTATTTGGCAAACACCTCTCCATTTTTAAATATTTAAATTAAAGGTTTATAAGTAACGTGTAGTACATAAGCAATGAGCTATACTCAACACAGTAAAATAAAATAGCATCACTACCTATGTAAAATATATTTACAAGACAAAGACAGCTGACATCTAATCTCTTAGCACGTTAGCAAGAGCTGCATGCAAAGAGCACTAGAACAGACCTGATATTAGCCATACATAGCATAACCATACAAACTCATCACATGCCCCTAAGTAATGTGCTTCACTTTGTCTATCATTATACAAAATCTTTTAAGTGTGCTTCTCCTCTGAAGCGGCTGAAAAAAAGGAACTGTTGGACTCAACGTTTATTGTGCCCTACTAATTTCCATATCAAATGCTTTCAATGTCCCAGTATAAAGATACTTATACTGCCAGCCCTACAATCTCAGCTGCTGATCTGGAAAGTCAAACTGGATTCTTACCATTTCATGCATCATCACTAATAAAGTTTCTGTTAGCTACATTAGATCTTCAGTTACTCCTGTACAATCCACTTTCCTTTATGCTCTCAATAACAACAATGGAGTCAATGAAGTCTTGTTGACTTCAATAGAGGAGGAGAGGTGTAACAATGAAAATCAGTAAAAAAAATTCTTGTGATGATGCACGAGAACTGATGTCATTCTCTTTTCGATGTGTTGGTGCTAGCATATCAAGGAGTTAAAAACCAGTAAAAAGGTATTTTGACACTAACATAAACAGACAGGACTCAATGCACATAATGGATAGATCTTCTGAATACAAAGGTAGCATTTTACACAGTCGCTTTTCTGGCAAACTTGCACCTTAAACTTCATCTTAAAAAAATAAAAAGGTGCCAATTGGAGAAAAAGGCAATTTATATTGGCTCTCTTTTTCTGAACTTTGTTTTACTTTTGCTGAACCTTAACCAGAGGAAAGAAAAACCTGTGTAGGTTTGTGTGTTTTTTAATTCCCTTTGCTTTTATTTGTTATTTCTTCTCTCCAGAAAAGGAAGATGAGGAAATGAGTGATCTCAAATTTTCTTGATGACCAGGGCTGTGTAAATTACTTATTAAATCCAGATGGTGAGCACAACAGGGTGTTCACTGGGCCTTTAAGGGAGCCGATAGGAGAGACATGACCCCAACTCAGTCCAAAACAAAGGCATTTGGAGGAATGAAGGGCAGAGGGATTGATTGCAGGAACCATGCGATTGTAGACCGGTTCACCAGGGCACACTGGGAAGAAGAGCTAGAGTATATAAAGAGCACCTTTCCGCCAGAAGAGAAGCCAGATCTAGGTTTAGGAACTTTTCAGGAAGCTAAATACTGCTTGTATTATTCAGGGAGAAATTCCAAACCTCAGGGAGAACAAATTTGGGAGATTACTACTATTATTTTGTGCATCATTTCAAAACCCAAAATCAAATAACCTACTTAGGTAATACAATGTATTGTGTATTGGGAGGGAGAGGTTTCTGTCCAGGAATACAGAAACTGCAAGTAACTCATTAAAGGGCCTGAGGAGTAGAGCTGATCAAAAATATGAAAACCACCACCATTTTTGCTTTCTATGCTTTCAAAAACATTTGTTTTTTTATTTGTTATTTTTGAAAATGAAAAATGTCAGTTCTTTAATTGATAATTTCATTTTGAATAAATACCACCAGTTGACTAAGATGACATCCAAAACTGGCAATGCAACCTCTCCCCTCAAAAAAAATCCCAAAAATTTGAATACCACAAAACAGCTACTTCTCTCAAAAATTCAAGACGTTTAAGCTCAACAGATTCTATGTTTTCTCAAGCATAAGTTTTCATTTTCCTACAAATCAGTAGTTTCCTCCATTAAAATGAAAAGACCAATGGAACATTAATTACTGAGTTACTGTCAGACCATTCCACTCAGTTAATCGGCCTCCTTTGCCAATTGCCTGCCTTTCAATCAGAGTTCATTTAATACAAACTGGTGAGGATTTGAGTGACAGGAAGCTAAGTGAGCTCCTGAATCAGAACACCCTGTTACAGAGGTATTTCTACATTTTTCTAGTTCTACAGTAAAATCAAGTGATGGTTTGTTTATTTATAATTTTTATTAATTTTTCCAAATACAACAAATATAACACACCAAGTATTAAAGAGGGCTAGGATAAAGTGAGGGAAGGACAGGTGACATATCTACATTTGGGGTCTACACTGATCATAGACCTCTAAAAGGTCAGCCCAAATTGCTTAGAATTTTTTGGGCATTCCCTTTCTGTGGAATGCCAGTTCTCCATTAACTGTGAGGATAGCCACATCCCAAAGCCAGGCATCAATATTTGGTGGGGATCAACTTTTCCAATTTAAACAGCATTAATTTTTTAGTGACCAAAGCTGCACATTGTGTGGTAACAAGGTGATGTGGTTCCAACCTCCAGGTATCAGGAAAATATCCAAGTAGTAAATTTAAGAAGGAAGGCTTCAACTTAGCACCCAATATCGAATTGCTCTTTTGCCCCAGAAATTCTTGCTACAGGGGCACTCCCAAAACATACAAGCTAATGCAGCATTAAGGGAGTTATATTTCCAGCATTTATGAAGCCCATTACCATTGACTGACCTACAATGAACCAGTATATTCAAACATGTCTAAGTGAAAAAGCCGTAGCCTCAGATCTACAGATGGTTTTAACCTTAGATACAATTTCATCCCATTGGATCAGAGATAGTTGTGCATTCAAATCTCTATTCCAAGCAACTCTCAAATTATCAATCTTTGGCAGAGATTTTGGGGCAGAAAATCATAAAAGGATACCACTGGCTGAATAAACCCAGGAAATTTCTTCCAAAACAACAGTTCTTGAGTTCCCAATGATCTACAAATAGTTTAAATTTATATTTGCAAATTAGCTGCGATACATTCAGAATTCCTCTGTCCATCCAGTCCTTCCACATTAAGGTTTAGCCACTGATTTTAAGGATAGGCTTTCTCCCTAGGACCATCTCTACTTGGATGAAAGCAGAACTTTCTAGCCAAGTTTGCCCACGCTTGCCTCACTGACATTATTGCCTTGCAGCCATTTGGAGCCATCAAATCTATAATAATTTGATTCTACAATGCGTGGAAGAAGGAGAAGGTATACCAATTCTTGTTTAATCTTAACCAAAGGTGGCTCTGTGTGGTCATATCTAAACAGCCACAATGATGCCTGGCTTAACAAAAACCACGTGATAATTTTCAAAGTTGGGAAAACAAAATCCTCCTAGAGACAGAGGAAGCAATATTTCTTGGAGTTAGATGGTTTAGAAGATAATGTTTGGCAATTTCCTGTGGGCGCTTCAGAGCTCAAGCAACCTGCACTCACGTTGGTAGCAGTGCCCTGGTGTCCTCTAGTGATATTTTAAAACCCAGAATGTTTACCTATATATCAGATGCACCAATGTAAACACTGGACTTCTATCTTCCACAGTCTTCAACAAATGGATCCTCATAAGAATTCCTTTCTGGAGTTTGGAATGAGTTTCTGGAGCGTGGAATGTCTTACAATTAAGTCAAACTGTTTTACTGAATATGAATGTATATTGTTTCACTTCACAATATGGAAAGTATTTTATAAATCACTTTTTTATATCTATGGTAAATCCTTGGTCAGTGGCATTATTATAGAAATATAAACTGAAGTACAAAAGATGAAAAAATAAATGACAAATATAAGTGACTGAAATTGCTTCAAATCTATTTCAGCTGAAATCCCGTGTAAATATATATTTACTACAATCTGATACTCTACAATCTGATACTCTAAAAGCCAACCGTAATGCATCGGAGTGGTCTGGGAAAAGCATCAAATGTATCTACTGACAACAATATCCGCAGGGTGTTCTTCCTCTATGGAAATGTCATTTTATATCTTATCCATTAGACGAAAATATTTCACTGTTCCTCCAAGGTATTTCTACTGAGCAAAGAAAAGCAGCCTCTATTCTGTAGAAACTAGTCAAGAGACTTTGTATATACAATTTTATTCAATAACCACACTATCCAAGCTTTGCTATAATCTGTGTTCTAAAAATAAACTGAACTGGAAGTATACTGTGTATGTTGATTTGCTCCTGGTGCATATTAAAAATGGTGAAAAAGTTTAGATTTTTTGAACTTGGTAAAGGATATCAATTTTATCAATATTATTCCAACCTTGACAAGTCTTCATTCATAATACTCAGTTTAATCCAAATGCAAAATGCGTATGTTAGAAGTACAGTAAGGTACTGAAATATTCAAAATGGTTTTTTTCCAAAGTTATAAAAAAAAGCAAAACCCTAAAAATGTCTAAAACAAATAGAAAGGAAAAATCCTTTCCTTTACCAGAAACTAAATACATTAATAGACTAGCTCCCTGTATTTGTGTAGAAACACACCACCCTCCGATCCCCCATTTTTAATTTTTTTTAAAAAACAGTATTTCTCTATACTGCTGTGAGCTAAAAAACAAGCAGCACTAAATGGAGACATTTACTAGGACCAACTCCTTCCTGAACTAACATTATTATTTTAAGGAACAGAATCACAGAGGTGAAATGCTAATCATAATATTTTTGATCTTTTGAAATAATATTTTGGAGAACAACTTTAACAGAAATGGTACAGTAAGATCTTACAATGTAGTCTTTATCACAATGCATTGATGTTTATATTCAGCTATTCCTATTGATGCCAACAGAATACCTCATATCTGTATGCCTATCTATGCAATTATGCCACACTCATCACCCTAACATAGGAGTGTCTTACAGGGCATTACAAATTAATCAAAGTGATGTGACAAAATATTCTTAAAATTTTAATTTAATTTCTGTCAGATGCATATCTTTTCATTGATCACCTATTGTTTATATTCATTGAGCATGTGTGTTTCAAATATATTATCAAGTACTGAAATGCAGGAAATTTAGAAAATATATTTTGAAAAAGACAGAGGAAAGGTCTATCTAAGTAAATATAAGGAGCCATTCATTCTTTTTCTAGGCTATGTGTGAAATTATAGCTGGTAAGAAAACCCAAGGATAGCATGGGGACAGACTGAAAGTTTCCCGCTATAATACTCCCTCTAGAGCAAAGATGAGAGATTATTCCTCAAATCTTCCATGGATCATGACCGACATACCTGAAGAACGTAACAGTGTGAACACACAGTATGTATAATTCACAAGGATTTATGTATATGAGTCAGCAATGGTCCCTTAACTCACCCACTATGAAAACTATTACTGTTCTTAGCAGGAGCTGAATTCTTAAGGGTCCAGTTATATTGCTTGTTTCCAGCAGAACATGGGCACACAGTTACACTGCGAAAGTGACAATATATGCACCCATTTTACTATGCATAGGTGCTCTGTAGAAGTGGCTTTAATACATAAACTTCCAAATTGAGCCAAAATATGGATCTATAACTTAAATGTAGCATGCAGGTCATTTTCCTTAGTGGGAAGGAAACCTTAGCCAACCTAAAGCTCCTATCCTAGCCTTCAATTTGCAACATAGGGGGCTGATGGAAAAGCTTAATATATAATTGCTAATGAAGTCAATGGGCTCCATGAAGGCACAGCAGTCTGCCCATTTGTAACAAACAGCAAGATCAGGGCCTAAAGAAGAAGTGCGGGAGAATGTAATAAAGTAATAAAAAATAAAATAAAAATACAGACTGACAACAGGTCACCAATCTTGAGCCTTAACCTAAGTGGAATTGCCAATATATTCAACTCAAAGCATCCAGCTATATAATGGGGAATACATATTTGTCCTTAACTACTGAAATGCTATAATTTGCAGTTTAAAACACAGCATGGCATCCCATCCGTATCCCTGCCACTTGCAGACAATTAAGGAATAAACTGAATAAACCCTAAGTGCTCAATATTGCTATTATTGTATTAGCTTCCACCAAAGTCAATGACAATGCAAATCAATGAAAGCATCAGCCCGTTATACTAAAACGTTTTATTGGGGGTTTGTGCTTTATTTTTAGATTTTTTTTTGTGGTTTTGTTTTTTTAATTAGAAAAACTTTATACTGTTTTGAACATTCATTCTCAATCTCAACGGAAGTATTAAAGGTTGCCTCATACCACAAGCCATCACTTAAAATAAAACCTAAAACTTATTGGAAAGAAAAAAAATAAAAACATCCAACTTAAGTAGATGACATTCATCCCACAAAATCTCTGACATCAATGTATCTATTTAATAGAAGCCTTTTTGAAAATCTGCATATGTAAGAGATTTTCTCTCGACAGCAGAACATTCAACTCTGTTTAAAACATTATGAAAAATTAGTAACTGAATTTACCCACTGGCCATTCACTAAATATTAACGTCTAACCAATAATTTTTTTCTTCAAAACAAAAGGAAATAAGTAGATTAGAGTATTAATATTTGGATTTCTTTCCTTGTAAAATTCAACAGTTCCCACATACAAGATAAATATCAACAGAAACTTATGGAAACTATTTCTTCCCTGCATTCTTAAAGACGACTCAGATTTTTTAAATAAATACAATGCTGTCTTATGCCTCAATTAAGCAAAGCATTTAAGCATGTACTTAAGCGAATTGGGTCCTAAAACCTACATTATTAACAGAACATATGGGTAGACTAATGTTTTAAGCTGTTCTGTTTGGAGTACTAAGTCCTGATTCTGCAAACCTTTATTCTTGCCCACTCATGCTGACTTTTGCAGGATAAATAACTATGGCTGAAAGGGCAAGGTGCCAAGCAGTCTGGCATCAATCCAGAAATGTATTAAGCATGTGAATAATTCTACTGAAGTCAATAAGCTTTTCAATTGTTTTATTTTTGTTTGCAAAACTATTAAACAGGCTTGAATTACAAACGAATTAATTAACAGAAAAATGGAGCATCTAATTATGTCAAACAGTAAGGCACACAGTATTTTTGAAAAATTATTTTAAAAGGATTGGTGGAGGGATGACATTACCTTATCCCCCTCAAAAAAAAGTTGCAATGGCAATATTCGGCACTTCCATTTAGCCTGCACAAAGAGTGATGAATATTAGGTTCAATCAAGAAAGGAAAAAATATAAAAAAAAGTTATGATTGTAATTACATGTGATAATGTGTGACATTTATAGCTTCAAAACAGAACAAAAATATAAAACTAAAAAGTAAACAGCATTACATGCTTTATTAATAAAAATTATATAGTAGGGTAATTATTTATGCCCAAAAATGAAAAATTCAGCATTTTAAAATATTTTTTTAGAAGATTTTATAAAGATAGTTGAAAATATAGAAAAATATAGTACTTTCATTTGTCTTACATGTACAATTTAAAGGTAAGTTCCCTGCTATATTGAATGGTAGAGCATACTTCTGTAAAAGCCAAAAGAAAACCTAATATCCATTGTTTTCATAGTATATAGAAAATTTATCCGTCACACAACTGAGTTTAAAAAAAAGTTATTTTTACTACAGTACATTCTTTTATAAAAGTTTACAGATTAGACTCTAAAAGAGCCAAATAAAGATGAAGTGAATAAAATCAAAAAATGAAGCACTGACACTGGCAATACAAATATGAAATTGAGGAGACTCAATTCTTGTCCTCAAGGAATTCTGTTTTCCTGTTCTAAAGGTCAGATTGCTCAGTGCTGTAACACAGATATTATAAATTGCCATGTGAGATTGTAATAAATTGCCATGTGAGAAGCTGTTGGGTTGAGCTTTGCCATTGTCTTTAAGGAGACAACTATTGGTCTCGTATTGTAGGTTTGTTCCTAGATTTTAAACATTTCAGGACTGGCCCTGTAAGTGCTGAGCACCCTTATCTACTGTTAAGGAAAAGATTTTGTGAACTTTACAATCTTAAGAATCTTGCTTAAGAAGCAAGCTCTTGACATGCAACAGAATCAAGGAATCCATGGTACTGAGTCCCAATCATGCAACAAAATCAGCTAGTGCAGACTGTTGAGCCTGTGAGGAATCCCAGTAACTTCAAAAGCAGTCTATAGGGTGCAAGGCTCCACGCTAGCAGATGGAACTAATAGTGGAATCTCCATCCTTAGAGGTTTTTAAGGCCCGACTTGACAATGCCCTGGCTGAGATGATTTAGTTGGCATTGGTCCTGCTTTGAGCAGGGCGTTGGACTAGGTGACCTCCTGAGGTACCTTGCAACCCTACTATACTATGATTTTTATCCCTCGATACTGCCTAAAATAGTTTATATTTGTAAGAAATACAAAAAAATTAACTTCCACGAAGAAAGGTACAAGTAAAGCTATTGAGAGGATATGTCTGATTAATAATTTAATCTTATTTTATGTAACCCTTTAAATAAACCAAGCTCTAAAATGGGGTGATTCAGCACTATTCTTCTCACATGCCTCTTATGGAGGCCTCTCAATATATTCTTGTAAGAGTCCATTTTAAGATCTTTACCTTGAAAATGTAAAATGCACAGAGGGGATTGGATAACTAGGATTGGTAAAAGATCTGGGTCACAGGACTGAATGTAATCCAGGTCAGTGGATGATGGTGTTTTGATAGTCTGTCTGAAATGAGATACTAGTGTCAGTTCAGATCCTTTCAGTACACACCCAGATTACAAAAAGAAAGCCACAAAACCCAATATACACTTTTTTTTTCTTTTTTGCCATCAGCCAAGCACTGAATGAGCATGGAAACGACCTACTTTTCACTTCTACAGGTAACCCCCTTCAGAATAGGGTCTAGTCATATTAAATCCATCAAAAATTTTATATGACATAGTATCAGAATGTCTTATGAAATGATAAATTTCAAGTTACAATGAACAGCACAATCTTCCCTAGTTCTCTCCCTTCTTCACCCTTACAAGAGCAAGGTTTTTAATATTTTTTATAATATACAATTATTTAGAGGCCCAATCCTTGTTCTAAGCACTCTACTAAACACAGAAAAAAGAATGTTCCTGCTCTATTACTAGAGAAATTCTCCAGTCTCTTCTTCATATTTCTGAGCTCTATTCTGAATAAGCAAATATCACTCCACCCTGAGATGGACATTGCATACGCTGAGCATGCTCAGTGAAAACCTAAGATTTCTAAAATGGTGCCCTGACAAAGAGCCAGGTATGTGTGTGTGGATCAGTGGAATCACAGCTCTGAGGTAAATGACAACAATTAACATGTGCAAGATTGGTGGCTACTGAGCATGTACAGTAAGAGGTGAGAGAGAGGTCAGTTAACTGAGCAACTGCCTGTTTACAACTCAGCATGTGTAAGTGAGGTAATTGAGAAAACTGAAGTGGATCACAGGTGATGACCAGGAATTGAACAGCAGCAGCAATGATTTTGAAAAGGAATACTCAATAGATTTATAAAGTAAGCTTAATATTCTTTTAATTATAGCATAGGATAGGATAGTATATAGTGTTAGTGTGTGTGTTGATAAGAATAATAAAATTCTATTAATAATTGCAATTTATCTATGTAAACTTTAAAGCTCTTTAAGATTTGCTGTCAGCAATTTGTTGCCAACTGGCCACTTGCAACAAATTGCTTCACTTGGAATAATTTGAACTATATACTACTGTAGTTTGAAATCTATTTAACTTGCAATAAGGGATTTGTGTCTCAGGAATTTTGTGCCTTGGTTAGGATTTTTAGATCATATTGTAGTTGGGATTATTAGTTACATCAATAAAAATATACTTTGTTTTGTAAAGAATATTGCCTGAGTCAATTACTTCATCGGAACTAAAATGGGGAAAAAATCCAGGAAAGTCATGTCACACACTACCCTGTTTTGCATCCGGATGGTTTGCCATTTTTGGGCAAACCACCTGCCTTGGTAAAACTCTCCAAAACCCATACCGAGGAGGGAAACCCATAAGTCCTCTATTGGTAATTGATTAAATTGCCTTGCTATCCTAACCTCATTTAATTCCTGTATAATCTTTTATTTAGTTAATTAGTTAACATGTCCCATCCTAACTACTGACTTCAATTTTTTTGACATCATATGGATTCTACTCCCCGAAAAGTGTATCCAAATCCCACACTAAACCCTTCACACAAATAACCCCCATATGCTTTGTTAGGGCAATCCCATAGGAGAACTCTTAACCTCCAGCCTAACTGGCGATGGTGCCTGTGCCCAATGCCTTGCCTGCTATGTGAAGAAAGGGCTCCTAAATGCACAGGCATGCCCCTTTTAAATCCTTCTGCCCTTACATTCCCAGGGGATGAGTCAATGTCACCATGCTGACTCCTTCCCCACACCTTTTTGCAACAGGTTCTTACTTTCTTTGTCCCACTCCACCATGAAGACTGTTCCCTTCCTCCGGCAAACCTGGACAACATCCCCCCTGCTTTAGGTACAGTGAGGTCATTCCTACAACACAGAGATGATGTGGTACAGATTTGTTAGGAAACTTGCACTTTACCTGACTGACTATTATTCCTGGCTCTGTTCACTAATATTATCACCTTTCACTCTCCAGAAAAATAGTAGTAAAGTAGAAGTAGCTATTTAATTGGAAATGTCGGCACAATCGCAAATACGAAGAGTACAGAAAACCCTTCTAGCTAGTTCTTAAGAAAAATATTGCTTCTTTCAACAGGCTCCCTGACCCAATATCAGTAAAAATTCAGATTGGGCATTTACTGCCTAAGTTAATTACCTGACAAAGAATGTAACACGGTTGCCACAGGGAAATTGAAAAGTGATGTATTGGCAGGTACAAATACCCCCTGAATCTATATACAATAGAGAGTTTTGTATTTAAGCAATTTTCTCTTCATTAATCTGGTAAAGCAAGTGTTGGAGCACTGTTAATTATTAAAGTGTCTTACTCAGCTAATGCTGTTTGCTTGTTCTTTCCATTACAAATCATGCAGTATGATATGGATAAAAGGATTATTGTAAGCATGCAACTCACATGCCTCACTCAGGAAGATGCATTTCCCCTTTTAATGTTATTTTTCAATTGAGTAACACATGGTAGTAGGAAGCAGAGATGTGCAGGTACAGCGTTTAAAATACTCACTATCAGCATGCCTGGAAGTCTCATGAACACAGGCTATTTTGGAGTAAGTTGGGAAGCCATTTCCAAAGATGAAAGAAAGAAAACATTTCACAGAAAACTAGCTATCAGTTCTCTGTCATTTTAATGGGATCAAGCTCAAGTGCTCATTTATCATAACTGTGATGTTGTCTCATCAGGAGAGCTGGTCTCACAAGCATGCATGTCTCAAGCCATTTAGTATTTTACAGGTCAAAGCCACCACGTTAAATCCACCCAGAAACCAAGAGGCAGTCAGCACAGATCACAAAGTTCAGACTAAGAAACCCACTTAATAAGCAGGCTGCTGCAAAGCGCACTGACTTCAATCAGGCCAAGATTTTACCCTATATGTATCTGATTTGAACATGTAATACAGTCATCATTAAAGACCTACACAGCTAAAATGGGGCAAGAGGCTCAAGAAACCCCAGGCAAGAATTTAAATTGATGATTATGGGGAGCAAGGAACCAATCAGCAGCCATCTCTCTCTGGCTGCCTAATGGGTGGCACAGTATTCATCAGCAAGGGGCCCCCCTTTCATCCTAAAATTGTCTGGCACCTTGCAGATCCAATCAGCTCTCCCACCTGTTAAAAATCAGATGGCATTGTTTTCCTCAAGTAATTATAAAATAAACCGAACAGTTGTTTTTATCATGGCACTCACTAATGACTTAAGGTATTTCTAATACAAAATCATTTTTGGAGTTTATATTTTAAATCAGATGCTATCATCCTGAGCTGAAACTTGTCACACACAGTCTCAGAGTCTAGAAATGATGTTTGCCCCAACTCATGGTCAAAATTCAGTTTGCCTTGGTAAGTTTACTGTATGTTAAAGCCAGCTTGCTTGCTTTTCTCTCTCTCTCTTTTTTTTTTTTTTTTTTAAGAATTAAAAAATTAAATTTAACAATTAGACAAGAGTATGATCAAATTTCTACTGGGATTTACTCAAAAAATAACTTTGGTAGTTACCATAGCTGTGAAACAATGTATGTCTATTGTGTATATAAATATCACTAATTTTTATTGCATGCACTATGCGTTTTCTCTGTAGAAACACTTTACAATAGTCCCCTCACCTTCTACCTCAATTCTTGTATATAGTTCTCTTCCTCACCTAGATTCCATAGCAATCTTTTCCCACCCCACCTCATAGACTCACACTTTAACGCCAGAAGGGACCATCACGATCATCTAGTCTGACCTCCTGCACATGGAAGATCACAGAACCTCACCCACCCACTCCTGTAATGGACCCATAAACTCTGGTTGAGTTACTGAAGTCCTCAAATCATGATTTAAAGACTAAGTTATAGAGAATCCACCATTTACATTAGTTTAAACCTGCAAGAGACCCATGATGCAGAAGAAGGCGAAAACTTCTCTTTCAAGCTGACCCAGGGGAAAATTCCTTCCTGATACCAAATATGGAGATCAATTAGACACTGAGTATCTGGACAAGACCCACCCCCAGCCAGACACACAGGAAAGAATTCATCTGCCTCTCAACTTCAACTCTCTTAATTACAAAATTATTTTTTAATCACAAAAGCTTCATTTGAAATGAACAAACTCGCACAAATACGCATTATGGAAGAAGTGTTTTTTAAAAAATAAGCTCATCCCCTTATGTTATGTCATCCCTTCCTCTCTAAGTCTCCTCTCTTTCTATCCACCTCTTGTGTTTACCCATTCAGTGCCTCTTCACTGTGAATGTGCTATTGTAGCTACAAGGAAAGAAGTCCAGGTCTCTGAGGCGCTCTGTGCTAGCGTTCAAAATCAAAGTTATAGTCAGTCTCACTCTCCTACTTTGTGCTTTGGAGCAAAACAAGAACTGGATTAGATCGACAGGGAATATGCAGTTGTCTAGTGTCTGGTTTCATAGAGGAAGTTTAAGGGGTGGAAGATGTCTAATGGTAGACTGCTCTCTTTGCTGTATCTCACTCAAATTATTTAAAACTGTAGTCACTGTACTAAAGCATTCCTCACAACTCCTCTCCATCCATACCACCCTTATCCTCTCTAATAACTGTTCTTGCAAACTAAAAAAGGGACTCCCCTACAAAGTCTTTCTATACTACAGTTTACTGGACAAGCTGGCTCCCTCCCTTGCGGCCCCAGGACCGGTGGAGCTGGTTCCCCTGCCCCAGCCCCAGAGGAATTCTGTGCCCCCACCAATTGGAGGGACCCATACCTCTACATGCGCACTCTTGCGCATGCCCTGTCTTATAATTCAGCCAAATCTGAATGGATTTTCACAAGAACAGCAAATGCATCTAGTTAGCCTCAAGCCCATCCTTCTTCCAATTTCCTTCTGCAAATCATAGCAAAGTTTGACCTCTTTAAAAGTTATAATTTTAAAAAAAGAAGGACCCTTCAAAGATTTTTATAATGTGAAATGTTAAACAACCTTAATATATAGGTTATTACTGCCCTTCCCTTCTCTTCCCTCAAAATAGTTGGTTACAATAATTGTGGATATAATGATTTCAACGTTACCTTTCCAGTTGCAGACCTATTTTAAATCTACCATAGTAACAGAAAAAAGGCTTCACAAATTCATAGAGATTTATATTTATTATTTTTAAAGGAATATGATTGTACATTTTAAAATAATGTAGCATAGTTTTAAATGGGATAATTTCTTACCTTGATCAAATGGTTTACCCGGACTCCATGTGCGGAAATAATCATCCTGGAAGGGGAAAAACAGCCTACATTTAACATGACATAAGAAATCAATGCAAACATACAAAAACTCAAAGGAATACAAAATGCAGAAGATGTATATACAAACCTCTACTTCCTGCAAGGGGCAAGCAATAAAAAACAAACAAGAAAAAAGTTATAGTTATCAAAACAGAACACACTACTTGCTTGGAATAGAAAGCAAGCATGCAACAGAATTCACATACCATTTCAAGCATTAAGTAAAAGAAGTATTTATACTATGTTGATTATTATTATTAAAAACAAGCAAACATAACACCTATGTGCAGTTTTACTGCTGCTTATTATAAAATGTTACAATAATTTTCATGTGTACCTAAAATATTTTTCTATAATGTTAACGAGCATATTCAATAAAATAAACCAGAATACATTAGCTTTTAACAAGTTAATTATTAATGCAAGTTCTCAAGTTAAGATGACTAGAAAAGTAGTCTATAAAATAAACATCTAAGAATTAAATATGAGTTGTACTTAGAGATTTGTCTCCAACATATAGTTAATCAACTATGTAGAGAATATACCACTAAATTATTCTATCACTCAATTTCAATTTATTGACAAATAATCCTAATCATTAAAGATTGACTCCTGATTAAATCATATTCTTTATTAGACTATGTGCATGACAGTAAAAACTAATAATCAAACATCTTTAAGAAGGACTAAGAAATTTATATATATATATATATATATATATATATATATATATATATATATATATATATATATATATATCTTACTTTTTTGATGCACCCACTGACTTTAGAAATACAAGATGAAGATTGGGAAGACTGACAATATCAGAAGTATATTCAACTCTACTTTATGCCTTTTCTAGAATAATCCCTTAAAAAGATTTTACTGGATATCAGAACATCTACATAAAGATAGATTAACTAATCATAGTAAATATTCAACAAGTTGCCAACCAGCAGTTCTAATCTACTTTTTTTAAAACCACAAATACAAAAAACTCGGAACAATAAATGGCCAGCTCTTTCCACAACACTAAAAATAAAGATATGCCCTTCTCCAAAAGTTTTTATGCCAAGATTTTCTAGTAAACACCAAGTAATGGGTACTGAAATCTCAATTAGAGGCAAAATGTACTCTACAAAAACCTAATACAACTGTCCATACATTCATGATAGGTTAAATAATTATCAAACACAGCTTTAATGGAGAAAATATCTTTGCATAGGTGAGGAAATGGAGGGGAAAAACACTAGAATTTGGTTTCGCACAAATGCAAATGTGTGTTTGTAGTAGAAGATGTCTTTAATGCCTGTGGTTGTTAATAACATTTATTTTTATAATACATTTGTAACGCATACACTAAATTCATAATCCTATGCTGAGCCACACCTCAGGAAAAAAAAAAAAAAAAAAAAGCTGGACCTAAATGTGGGAAGCACTCTTTTACCCTAATGTTGATCATTGCGACTGTCTCTGCATTGAAGTTTACTTCTCTATGCCTGCCTTTGTTCTATTCTTGAAAAAAAAAAAAAAAAAAAAAAAGACAATATACAAAACAATGTTATAAAAGTTTAAGAAAACTGAACAGAAATGATTAATGATGGTTGTTTTTCTGGTTCTTATCAAAGTGTGGATTCTCTATTTTCTGTCTATATACTTTTGTTGATTGTATAAAATGAAGGAGTATTCATATGTAATGATGCTCAATGAATCAGATGAATAGAGGAATATGTATAACAAAAACTTTAAGTGCATCATTTCTGTGATGAACCTGTAACATAACATACCTGGTGAGACTGAAACTTAGTTCCCTCAAATTTTACACTGAAAACTTGGACCACTATTTATTTGGCACATGGCAATCCGGTCAAGCTAAGCCATAGCATTTTAACAATATTCAAGGCACAAAACCTGTTTGACCAGTTGACCGAGATTCATGGTAATCATCAAAGTCTGTCTGATAATTGTATTGTCCGTTTCTCTAGACCGCAGCCAAGTTGCAACTGGGTATTTACGGGGCATGCATCTTGAATGCATCCATGATGTAATTAGAGTGTCTCTGCATGTATGTTCTGTATCTGTCATTATCACTCCTGTTCTTTCTGGGTGGAATAATGTCTGTATTTGTAAATGAATAGATAAAAGAAATCTAAATAGATTGTTTAAGTAATAAAAACCCATATATAAGTGACCCTTTTAATACCATGAATTTGAAGCTGTTTACCTGTCTTCCTGGTGCCGTGAATAAACCTCTTCAGTATTATTTGTGCTGCCTGATTCTTGGGGAAAGAATCCTTCATGCTTCACAATGCCAAAACACCTCACAAGTAGAAAACTTGTAAAAAATTACTTGTTAGTCAAAATTTTTATTTTTCCTAGACTAAACTATATGTGGTTCCCAACCTACTACAGTATATTCTATTGATATCATATACCTTTATTGGTTTTCCAAACCAATTATGTCACCAAAACGGCCCTTACTTAGACATAAAATCCATTTAAAATGGACATTTTTAAAAAGAAGGCTTATGTAACTCTAAACACAAAATAAAAATGTTAACTGATTATTAGATTAAGATTTTACAGTACTTGCTCAATAAGTAGGAGTTCTACAGTTCAACAAATATTATACTGTTCCTATAGTGTCATCGGTCATCTTTACAACAATTTGACTTGCTAGTCTTTTCAGAAATATTACTTTGATCAAGAAAATTCTACATACTCTAAATTCAATATGCTATTGAAGTCCACAAGAAAATACTAATTTACTAAAGTTCATTATTTCATAACTTTAAAATAGTTTTATACTAACATAATGATCACACAATGTTTATGTTGATAGTGAAGGTTGGGGAAAATTATTTTACAATTCTCCCTAACCACAGTGTCCCCTGATAAACTGTATACGCCAGAAGCAAATGTTTCAGGCTTTTGGATCCCTAAAGGAGGAGGATGTATCTTCATCTAATTTCAATTCTGGTTGCCTTGTTCTTGTCCCTTCATATCCCAAGCACATAGAGATGCACGATAGGGTCAATTCTGAAATTTGTCTTGAGATTGCATTGTCTTTCCATCACCAGACACCCAGAGGATGGGTGTATTCAAAGTGACATTCCCATTATTCTGCTTAAAACTAAAAGTGCCATCTCCACAATTCTTTAAAATCCTACAGACTAAAGATGATATACAATACCCTTATTAACCATACACTTATGGACTTCAGTGGGACTACTAACATGCTTAAGAAGTTAGGGAAGTGCTTAAATACCTTGCTGAATCAGAATCATAGTGATCTGGTGAACCTACAAATTTAAGTTTCATCCTACAGTTAAATACATGTTTTTAGAGGCCAATATATTTTGGGGGATTTCCTAAAATGGCTTATCCTATCTAAAAAGAAATCTATTTATTTAGGTAGTTTGATAATCGGATGGCCTTAACAAGAGAGTCTAAAAAAGGCAAAAAGCAGCTAACCAAATCATTGTAATAAGTAAAGCTATAAAAACAGAATCAGAAGAGTTGTCTTGTCTAATTGGATATTCTGGTTCAAACCATCTGATGTGCACACAGTGGCAACATTAGAACAGACACATGCATGCAATTAAGCGAAACAGCAACTTCTATTCAACTTTGGACACAAGGGAGGGGTGCTACTCATCCGTCACCTATATCTTCTAATAATGGGCATTTAATTGATTCCAGTGCAGATGTTACAGGGCTCTTTAGCATATAACACAACATGAGGCAGGCTACCCCCCAAACACCCAGCTCTCTCCAAGTCCTAGCATCCTCCATCCCTCAAGGGGGACAGAGGTTGCAGCAAGGTAGGGATGTCGGCCAACAAAGGCCACAGGGTATGACCTGTGTTCGTGAAGGACACAAGGTCTGATTCTATTAAATGAGCCCAAGGCCCAACACCAAAATCCCAGGTCTTTTACCTCCAGGAACCGTTCATTTTATTCTCAACCACACTGGAAACCAGACTCAAGTTGACATAAATAAACACCACCAGTCCAGTACCTCAGTTACGTATTCCTACTCAGCCCACTGTGGCTTGAAGGTGCTGCAAGACGAGTAAAAAAACCTCCCTGGTTCTCTGCTAATAGGCCCATGTGAGAAAATATTCCTTCCTGACCCTAAAACAGGCAATCAGCTAGACTGGCAGCATCTGTCAGGCCAGATTCCCATTCTGAGTAAGGGGGGTTAGAATGGACTGTTGGAACAAAGCCAAAAGAGGTTCTACATAGCACCTGCACTGGGCTAACCCCTGTGAGCTGAGGAATGCTGGCCAATCAGCACCCCCTCCCCCAGCTGGCCAATCGATGTCAAAGACTCCCAGGGGAGGAGCTACCTACTGTCCTTTGGCAAGCATCTCCCTCCCTTACTGTCCCCCTTTCACTGCCAGCCCCATCAATCTTCCAGTTGATGTGGACGGGTGGCATTTTTGTTGCTCTCTTGACTTTTCCAGCTGCAACTACTTACTGACAGGATAAGCATTCAAAGAATTTATCTGACATACTTTTCAACTTATATAAAATCAACAGTTAAATTTTGACTAATTCACTCCTCCTGTTCCATTCTTAAAAGGAAATTTTGCTCTCATAAACATCAAAATACAGTAAAAGAGGACAAAGCCCATTGTAAAGATGGTATTTATTAACAACCCTTTCAGTTGATGTAACAAGCATGAAACACGTCCGAAAAATACTATTAAAAGTGCTATTCAGCTCAAATCATTTGCAGTAGAATCTTGACAGGAAATGTAAGAATTTCCTGGAGGAACACCCTCTTTCTTTTCAATCTACTTGACAAGCACGCAATCACTAAAAAAAACAACCCTGGGCATAATGCAATCCTTTGAGGGAGGGTCAGATTGTCTGACATGAAAGGTCCGAGAATGAAAATTAACAGGTAAGATGGAAAGGACTGAAAGAGGGAAAATTCTATGTGACAGCCTTCATAGTGGGTGTAGAAAGCAGTAAATCATCCCTACGGAGGGGTGGGAGGATTCAATTCATCCATGCTGAATTGAAAGAGAATTTAAGATTACTGGGGCACCCTGTTCCATAGCACGCTTCTACCAAATGCTGGTGAGAAGGGGTGACGATATCAACTCCATAACGTTTGAGAAAGTGTGGATGGAAGATCCTATGGTAGCCTTAAAGCCCTCCTCATGAGATGTGTGTCATCTCTTTTTCCACAAACATCACTGCTCTTTTCAGAGAACACAGCAGTCTTTGAATGCCTCTGCAATATACACACCTATATTCCTCTGTAGGCTCTGTTCACATCCAACTTACGCATATCTACTTCCTTATGATGCTTAGATTCAACCAGAACAGCCACAATACCCATTCCTGTTATATAAGGAAGGAGGTGGTGACCCCAGGGATGGAGACCTGGTTAGTTCCCTTCAACTACCATGTTTGATAGAATATGTGCCATGTTTGATAGAACATGTAATGGAAATCTCATGGAGATCACGCCACATTTCCAGACTCCCATGGATAAGGAAGTTTCAAGTAGACGAGATACTTGCAGCAAGACGAGGAAGAGACATACCAACTGTGAAGCTGAAAGTTGCCTCCTTCCCCATCACTGAGGTTTTAAAGAACAGGTTGGTCAAACACCTGCCAGGGATGGTCTTACTTAGACCCACCTCACAGGGGCCAGAATTGATAACCTTTCAATGTCCTTTCCAGCCCTACATTTCTATGATTACAGTATAATTAAGAGTTCAGCAAAAATATGCACAGATGTAGAAATATAAGAGAGGAAAGGATATAACCAGATTCAAAAAGGAAGATCACATGGGTATTAAGGAAAAATGGGCTTATATCATATTAAACAGATGTAGCCTATGTTTAACAATAAATTTGTAAGTGGACCAATCATGAAAATATACATCTATATATTGGACAAAGACCTGACCTCACTTATTCATATCTTTGTCATCTCTCGGCTGGATTACAACCATGCATTATACATGGGTGTGAAGCCTTCAGTATTTAGGAAACTCCAAGTAATCCAGAATGTTGCAGCATATCTCCTCAGAAATGCAGGCTAACACAAACACATACAACCTGCCAACTGCAATGGCTTCCCATGGAATTCTGAATCAAGTTCAAGGCCTCAGTCCTTATTTGCAAAGTGCCCATGATATGGGCCCAGGATATCTAAAAGACCAACTAAAGCTCTGGGAGGAAGACCATGATCAACAACTACACTCTTCTGGTGCAATGGATTTCTCAACAATAAGAGTTAAGTTTGTCTGTGCATGAGACAGACCTTTCTCTGTGGGTAATCTGAGACTGTGTAATGAACTCCCCCAAAAACTAAGGACCATCACACCACCACAAACTACAACACCTTCCACTCCACATGCAGGGTGCATTTCTTTGACCTTACCTTCTCCAATATAAACAAAGAGCAACAGGTGTATTTATATTTAATAAACACCCTACCAGAATATGGTACTACACTCCACTCTTCTCCTTCAAGGACAGGGATGAGAGAACAAAACAACATGTACCAGATGTGTAGTGACATTAGTGGAAGGCACTCGGACACTACAGAGATGATGAGCACAGTATAAAAACCTATACTGAATAGAACAGAATTTAAGACGACAAAAGTTGGAATAGTTTAGTAATTGTCTATTTCCAAATAGAGCTAAGGAAAAGGAAAGCATAATATTTCCAATTTTCATTAAAGAAATACTTCCTTCATAAACTAAGTAGATATTTCCTCCATTCATGGAGAGCTAAAGCGTAAGGATGGAAAATATTTAGAAAAATGATTAAAAATGGAATATGCACCAAAGGTCAATGTACTCATGAACCAGTGCTGTAAGATATTCAGATACCAATATACAACTAGAAAATGAGAGGTGACATTTTTGGTTAAATATCTGACATATTCATACAGTAAGCAAACAATTAATTGATTCACAGATGGAACTTAAGTTACTGAGGGTTTCTCCTCCAGAGTTAGTTGCTTAATATATTGCAAAGAACTAAGCACCAAGTTAATTACATTTTTGACATTTTCTTGCTTTCAGTGATCTCATTTCAGGTATCTGGCATAAGAATTATAAGAAAATCGCTAGTGACTTTGTTTCTGTGTAGGGCTTAGATAAAGGAATGTCTAATTTCACAACATTCAAGAAAAACAAATATTGTATTGGAAAGTCATGAGACTCCACAGAAAAATTAGCACATATCTGGGACAGCCTCATTTTCAGCAGCATTGCAGAGTTAGTTATATTATTTGCTAAACTCTAACTACCAAGACACAAACCAGATCTTCCTCATCAGGAAACTGATAGGTCATTTGACATGCTTACATCAGCTCATGACCATCAATTTTTCCCAATCATGTAGGCAGAGAGAGCTTTATGTTCTCCCTTTTACATGGTCTCCAAGAGTTAAGAAATGTATAATGAACTGAATTAGATAAATGAATATTAGATATTTAATACTGTTATAAGAAAATTAAAAAATTCTGCTTTCTGTGCGTGTCTTGTTGTCACCGCTTTCAAAACTGTAAGAAGTCAAAGTTGGTTTGTGTCTTATTTACAGTGGATTCTTGATCTCTGTAGAGAACAGTATGAAGAAAACCAGGCAAACATGATTTACTTGCCAGGTGCACACTTCCCTAGTAAAACACAGTGAGAGGATGGTTATTGACTAAACAGAACTAGCCAACCAATGACTCCGACACCACAAGCAGCGGCTAAGTAAGAACATGGCAAGTGTTGTAAGGAACACTGGAATGCATGAAAACAATGAACATGGCTACCCCTCTGTAACTAATGAAAAGACGGACTAAGTAAGGAGGAGAATAGTAATGGTTTAAAAAAAAAAAAAAGATAAATAAGGAAGTACCAATTCAAGTTTTAGCAGGATAAGTAAAAATATATCAGTTACAACAATTGTGAGTTAGTGTGTCTGAAAATATATTTAGAACAGAATGTTTATTAATGAGATAATTAAAACTATCTGTGCATGTGTGATGTTATGAGACAAGGCATAAAGGATGTGAGTTTAACAAAGTGGGGTAGAGCAACACAGGACTTACACGAGGTCAAACCAGCATGGAACTGATGACAACAGCCTACCTGTCCCCAGGACTGGATAATTGATAATTATGATATCTTGCTCTCTCTTATACTTTATGCCTAAATAAGGTCTTCCTTATTAAAGCTTTAAACTAGTCAAGCTTAGTAACTGGCATGGATTCTGCTTTTCAACCAACACCAAGGGAGCAAAGTGAAAATCCCAGCAACTCCAACACCTTCAGTGAACAGAGAGTGAAGCTTCTGATGTTTAGCAGCCTTTCAGATCTCCAGCAGAGGAAGGGAGAGAAGATAAATTACCACAGAAAGGAGAGCAGTGATATTTGCAGTCAGGAGGTCCAATTATAAGAACTCATCCAATAAAAATATTGGACTATTTGCCCATGCCTAATGTGCAATATCTTTGCACAAGAAATTGATGAAAGATACAGATGTTTATGAGCAGATTGTTGTTCATTAATAAGGAATATACTTTGACTTTTGCCATAGATACATATGGTAAATATTGGCCACTGCATATCACTTGCAGATAATTTGCAGACATGTTCAATAATGCAGAACAATTTAAATACATCACAGAACTTCGCAAAACCTTATGCATAGAACACTGACTCAAAAGAGTTCTCAGAAGAAAGCAATCATCATAGTCTATTGTTGGAAAAGTAAAACAGAGCATTTTGTAGCACAAACTGATTACCTACCATCTTTCCCTCATAAGGAAAAACAGCTAATAAAACACAAGGTGAACTACTGTACTTTATGGACCATAACATGAACAATTAAAGCTTTGCTATTGTTATTAGTATGTGAGAGTATGTGTGTGAGGGCACACAATCTAATGCTCATGAATGAATGGTGCTAGATACAAGCTTGACAGAGAAAAGTTGTATCTTTTTTGTAGACAGAACACCACAATGAATTATAGTGCAACGTAGCCTGTTGTGAACTTTACCAAGATAGATGTTGATGAATTATAGTCACTACCTACCTGAGTTGGATTTGAATAGTTGACCTACTGTATAAAGATTCCACATCCTATTAACCTTTCCCTAAATTATGTAGTTTCCAATTACTGAGGACTTGTACCCTTGGTATCCTATAGCAGTGGTTCTCAACCAGGGGTACACGTACCCCTTGGGGTACGCAGAGGTCTTCCAGAGGGTACATCAACTCATCTAGATATTTGCCTAGTTTTACAACAGGCAACATAAAAATCACTAGCAAAGTCAGTACAAACTAAAATTTCATACGGACAATGACATGTTTATATTGCTCTATATACTATACACTGAAATGTAAGAATATTTATATTCCAGTTAATTTATTTTATAATGATATGGTAAAAATGAGAAAATAAGCAATTTTTCAGTAATAGTGTGCTGTGTCACTTTTGTATTTCTATGTCTGATTGTATAAGGAAGTAGTTTTTAAGTGAGGTGAAACCTGGGGGGTATGCAAGACAAATCAGACTCCTGAAAGAGGTATAGCAGTCTGAAAAAATTGAGAGCCACTGTCCTATAGGACTGTAGCCTTTATATATTTTGTTTTTTAAAAAGTATAATTTTTTTAAACAAAATATATTGAGGCTGCAGCCCTAATACTGCTTAGGGTAGTTTAATGCTTTGTATTTCTTAACTGTCCTCAAAAATAAATAGCTAGAATAGTACCACAGGAACCATCAGTAGGTCTTCAGGGAATCACATCTTATGTTGCCAGTCTTGCAGGTGTAATAATAAAAAAAAACCCAGATCCCCTAGCTGATGTTGCAGTGCCCCTTGTTTGGGTGTTTTATTACTACTACTGCAACTACAACTCTTCAGATCCCAGCTTCACAATGTTGCCCACAGATGCAAATTTTCACAAGCTTTTTCCTTTGAAAATTTTTACATCTTTCTTTTATATCCACGTAACTTTACAAACCAAAAACACAGCGCGTCCCCAGCTCTAGTTTATACTTAAGAAATCTAAAAATCTGGTGCCTCCACATCTTTTACTGCAGGACACTGCACATTCCTAGATGATTGGGCAAAGGTCACATTCTTGCTTGTCATATGCCAGAATGAGTAAATTCTATTTTGGTACCCCAAATGTTGGAATACTTTTGCAAAAGATTACTGAACCGTTAGTTTCTCTGAAAGTATATGGGGGATAGGAAGTGATGTCTAGGGGATGAGAGAAATGAGAGCCCATACTTAAGATTCTCTCTTCAATAGTTAGTGCTATTTGTTCTTCATTGTACCTTCCATGCCCCCCCCCCCCCCCGTTCTCCATTTGGCTTTGTTTTTCTTACTGAGATCATGCATGCTATTTCCAGGTTGACAAATAGAGAGCTCTCTGAAGGATATTTCAGCATATTCATATTCAAGGCATTCATATTAAGGGCACTCAAGATGGCAGTGAACCAAAACTTTCTGGAAACCTGTCCCCAAGCGGTCTTGCACAAGCACCACCTAATAGCACTAAATACTATGGGCCTGTGGCTATAAAAAGAACTGAGAGCCGTGGCCACCTCAGTTCCTTAGTCCTGAATTTCACAGCACTGAGATGAATAGGAAACTATGAGGAAGAGGAAAAGGCAGAATGGTAATAGGCAGAGGCAAATTTTGAAAAAAAAAAAAAAAGAAAGGAGGAGGTTGAGAAACACAGAATGTGCAGTAGGTGCATCAGAATAGTTGGTGCTAAAAACAGTGATTCCTGTGAACAGTGCCACATTTCCTTTCCTTTTACTGCCTCTCTTTCAGCAATGAAAAGCTCACTTGCTTACTCTTCTCCTTTCACGTGTGTGGGACAAGGAGGAAACTGCCCAGAGGAAGACCCACAGAGTCAGCACAGACAAGAGCAAGAGATGTCAGATTCCACAACAATTTGTCAGATACTACTGCCATCATGACATTAATGCCTAAAAGCTGTGGATGGATGTCTAAATCAAGGAATAATTCTGAGCAGGAAACACACTTAAAATCCCTTTTTTTAAAAAAATCATCCATTGTCGACACCAACTCAAGAAGTACATTGCAAATCAACTAATTTCAAAATTTCAAGAATTCACATCAAAAGGCAAATATACTACAAAGAAAAAACCCTGTAACACCAAAAATATTAAAATTTTAACTATATACTAACTTTGATCAAGTTCATGTCTAATGCAGTAACAGGAGCAGCAGATGGCCAGAAAGAAACTGAAACTGATAGAAGAGAGTTGAGAATATAGCCTTGGGCCACAATACTTTGGTGCTGTTTGGTGGTGCTCATATGAACCTCAGCTGGAATAAACTTCCAAAAGTTTTCCAGATCATTGCAGTGCAACCACTTTGCTCTCATTGGAGGTTCTCCAAAGGAGAAAGAATTATTGCAATGTAAGTGTCATGGAGTGCAGCCTTGTCGCGGTGGAGAGGCTTGCATGGGCTAAAGACCCTTAGAGCTATACCATCCAGAGCTTTCATGCTCTTGGTATGGTCACCCTTGATGAGGCCAGGTTCATGGATTAAACACGGTCCAAACACCACAAAACCCCAACAGCGGATCGAGCGCATAATAAGACCTTTTAGAACTCTGTGGCTATGAAGGCAGATGAGGGCCAGAGCAGGAGGAAGGCCACTGGTTATCTTAGATCTCCTTGCCACTGAGTCTGGGGCTTCCTCCTGTCAAGCTTCATGTGGTTACCGCCTGTGCACCGGTTTCCCCACGTTTAAAGATTTCATGAGCAGGCCTCTGACAAAGGACTTACCTCCACAAAGTCCTGCAGCGATGGTCGAATAGTGGTGAAGACAAGAGCAGTGATCTCTGGAGCCTTCAAGTCACAAATTTGCATGCAGGTGGCATCTGTCTGATGGTCATCTTGTGCTTGGATGAGACGGAAGTGCATTTTAACAACAGCGCTGTGACTGAACAGGCCTTATTAAGATTCTCTCAGCTCACCCCAAAGGAGAAGTGGGTTAGAAAAAGTTAAAAATAAGAGATAAAAGAATGAATTTTGCCACTTGGAATATCTGCACCCTCATGAATTCTCAGAAGAGATAATGGCCAGAAAGAACTGCTGCCATAATTGCCAGAGAATTAGCAAGTCTCAACATTAGCATTGTGCCATCAAAAATAAGATTGCCAGTCAGCTACTGGAGTTTCCTGTGGGGATCAATGAGCATCTCGAGTATTTGTCTCAAGCTCAGCACCAACCAGCATGGCAGTCATCAGCACATAAACACCAACACTCTATGATGAGGAAGACAACAAGTAGCAATTTACAGCACTCTCAATGCAGTCCTCACAGCCACACCTAAGGAAGACAAACTCATCCTAAGAGATTTCAGTGCCAGAGTTGGACAGGATTCCCAACTCTGGAGTAGCATAATAGGCAAAGAAGGGGTGGAAAATGTAAACAGTGGTATTCTCCTCCTTAGCAAATGTGCGGATCATGATCGGATCATCTTCAGGCAGAGCAACAAATTTAAAACGACCTAGAAACATCCTTGGCCAAAACACTGGCACCCCCTCGACTATGTAAAAGTCAGAGCCCGAGATCATACAGACATCCATATAACACGAGCCATGAGAGGTACAGGCCATCAATTAGTAAGATCAATCATGTATCTGCAGCTCACTCCACCACACCACAAACAACCAAAGACTAAGCAAAAGCGTTACAATGTCAAAGCATTTCAAGACCAAGCCAATTGCGAGTCTTTCCAACAATACCTGTCTGAGAAACTTTCTAACTTGCCTGAAAACATCACTGACATACAAGAGGATTGGGATCCATTTAAAAATACCATTCACAGTGCATATGATGAAACCATAGGATATTCCACTCACCGGTACAAAGACTGGTTTGATGAAAACAATAAGGAAATCCTGGCATTAATTCAACTGAAAAAAAATAATATAACTGGCAAAATGACTTCTCTAACCAATGAAAACATAAGTCCTATCACCTGCTCAAAACCAAACTCCAAAGGAGGTTATGTGACACCAAAAACAAGTGGTGACGAGAAAAGGTCTGTAAGATCCAGGGTTTTGTAGACCAGAATGATGACATGAGAAGCTTCTTTCAAGCAATAAAAACTATATATGAGCCAAGTTCAAATGTCCAACCCCCTTACATCCTCAGTATGGCTCCACCCTCCTTAAGGACATTGCAACCATTAAACACAGGAAGGAGCATTTTGAGAGCCTACTAAACTGCAAAACCATGGTCTCTGAAGACACCATTGAGTTTATTCCACAGTGTTCAGCAATGGAACACACCTTACTGATCCTCCATCTTTTGAGGAAGTCTGACATGCCATCACCCAAACAAAAACAAAAAAAAATCACAAGGCACCTGGCCCAGATGTCATCCCAGCTGAGATTTTTCAAGCTGGGGAACAATGCTCCAGAACAAATGCCACCAACTCCTTGACAAAATCTGGACCTGTGAAGAAATTCCACCTGACCTTAAGAGTACCAACATTGTTACAATATTCAAGAAAGAGTACAAATTTTTGTGAGAGCGCTACAGAGATATATCCATCCTTTACATCACAGGGAAGATACTTGCTGGATTCTAATAAATGGCAACCTCCCCCCTTACTGAGGAATTTCTCCCCAAATCAGTGTGTGGCTTTAGGCCATCTTGAGATACAACCAACATGATCTTCATGGCGTGACAGATTCAGGAGAAGTGCAAAGAACAACACCAGGAACTGTTCATTGCATTCATCAACCGAAGGAAGGCCTTTGACTCTATCAATCACAATGCCTATGGAAGATGCTGTGTAGGCTTGGCTGCCCATAGAAATTCATTTCCATCATTAGAATACTGATGGGATGACTGCTACCATTCTGTGCAACAGCTCAGAGACTGAACAATTCATCATTCACATTGGTGTCAAGCAGAGCGGTGTCATTGCTCCAATTCTCTTTTCCATTTACTTTGCTGTGATCCTGATTCTCATCCATGACCACCTTCCTGATGGAATCGGGATGGCCAACTCTTTGACATCTTCCAAACAATACTTAAGATTACGAGAATTGGCATCACTGATCTTCAATATGCAGATGATTGCATCATCCTCGCACAGAGAGGCTGACCTGCAAAGCACCCTAAATCTTTTTGCAGATGCCTAACACAAGGGGAAGCCAGTACATGGGACTGAAAGTACTGTCCTTGCGTCCAGAATAGGACTGTAGAGATTCAGACAAGAAGAACAGACTGACCGACTCACGGATCTGAGCAGACGGTGTAAAAATGTATCTGACCAAAAGGGGGTGCTGGCGCACTAGGGCACTGCCCACAGTCAGCAAAATAGCAGAGTCATATTTCACCACTTTCCCCATCTCAGTTAAGCAATGAGTGCATAGTATACTTGAAACATTAAGTGCAGTTCTAGAAATACTACCTGCTCAAGGAACAGTGATTCCAGTTCTAGAGATTGTAGATTCCGGTTCTAGTACAATACAGTATACTATTGATATAGATAAAATCTTTAAAATCAGAATGAACCTTCTCAAGTGCACCTACTATAATAAAATCCCCTTTATACAAGTACCAGTTCCTTCAGAATAGAGCTATACAGTTTTACTATGTCAAAAATCAGAAGTTTCTGCTGATAAAATACTGCTGTAATTATAAGAGGCACAAACCGACAATAAATTATCATCATGCTGAAGTGTATAGGTATCTATATTACAGGTATTGTATGTCCAATAGAAATACAGTAGTGAACTAAAATCAAAGAGCTAGCATACAAATCAATATCTAAAACAAAAAAATTCTGACACATTCAGTTCCACAATTAAAATAAAAAGAAGCCTCAACCTATTCATTATTATCTCTGCTCCCCTCCACCACCACTGATCTAAATATTTACTAATTCACAGTGTAATTAATGTTAGTCTTTTACCCAATCGGTCGTGCAAACTACAGGATAGTAGTTGGGTAACAGATTATATAATAGGAAAAATGCTTTCCCTTTCTAGACTAACATTTTTATTGTATATCACTATGGGTATAACTGTTTTCCAAAACACAATTTATCTTACCTTGACGATCCACGCCCTACATAAGGACTAATCTTAAATAAAATGTTTTCACATATAAAATATTTTCATCTGTAAACTTTTACTTTAACTAAGGCAGTATTGATACATCTCTGACCCCTTTTTAACAAATCCTGTTAAAGTAAATAAATATAAAAAGTTTAAAGTTAAATTGCAACTGTTTAAAAAGTAATATATCACATGGTAGTTTGAACACATATTAAATGTAAATTTTAACCAGATCATCACAATGCAGTATGTGACAGCAAAACAAAAATAATTATTGTTGAAATTATAAGGCAACTTTTGTACTAAAATTTCAACTGTAACATTGGTATAAATCTCAGATTCAGACAAAGGAGAAAAAAATGCTGCATTTGAATTTTGGAAGATGACACTATACTTTGCTATATTTCTATGCCAAATGGGCTACTTTTCATAGCTCTTAAAAAGTATTACCAACTTTTTAAACCTTCTTCAAAATTCTTTTGTCAGCACCTATTCATGAGGAGCTACCTGAATCTTTGATGGAACCTCACTTGTATTCCCTGCTGTGGTTTTTTTTTTTTTTGGAACATCTATGGATTTAATTATCTGAAATAAACGGTTTCTCATGACAAGAAAAACTGCTCTTTGGTTTCATTCAGTATCTGAAAAATATTGTAGCATGATCTAACATGAAAAAAAAAATCTATCAGTCTAAACAAATGGATGTAATAATATCCATGGAATATAGTGAAAGGGGTCATTTCCTTAGTTTAACCAGTGATGAGTTCCCCAGAATGTGGGAAAGAATAAAATCAAAAGAAAATCAGTTTATCCAGATTTGGAATATTGCCAGTCAATTGAATCCTGTCAGTAATTCACAATGTAGTTAATTACAGTCCAGAGGAAAACAAATTTAAACCATGTACTTCTACAGGAATGAAGGAGAACATTATGGTATTTGCAAATAGTGGAGTAGCATGGGAGCAGCACTCAAGGGCCACAATCAAGATCAGAACACCACTGTGCTAGCAACTCTCCAGACATATAAGACAGCACAGCTCCTGCCCCATATGGTTTACAATCTATTATAAAACACAATGAACAAGTATGATAAATAATAGGAAGGAATGGGAAGAAAAGAGGAGGTTAACAGTAATACATTTGTGAAGCTACATAGGCTACCTATGTGCTCATTTGAAAGTACTGCTTTGAAAAATGGTTTTTGTGCTTTTATTCCTCTGACTTAGCCATAATTAGTTGGATTGTTTCAGGAAGGCATCACACCAGAAGACAGTTTTCTTCTTCAGAGAAGAGAGTAATGGTCTTACAAACTAGTTCAAGGAAAGTGTTCCATGAACAAAGCACAGCATGGAAAAAGAAGTGGACAGATGACAAAGCTTGACATCACTGGCAGAAAGGAGGGCGATGTGATGAGAGGCATGAGTGGATAAGCAGCAGCAGCATTACAAAGGGACTTGATGAGAAAGCTACACCTGATACATTGAAAATAAGGGAGTTTCTAAGATAGCAGAGGATGATATGATCTGATCAACAGGCCAAAAAGATCATCTTGGTAGCTGCATTTTATGTGAACTACAATAGGGCAGTCTGAGCATTTACCCCCTCCTCTTTTTTTAAATGGTTTAGGAAGTTGTTTATAGCAATATGTATCCTTTACTTCACAAGTACATTACACTATGCTTCAAATTAGAGATGACTAACTTGGAGAAGGACTGAGAACAAATGTTTAATTGTATTACTGTAGACAGCAATAACCACAATGTGGAGCAGTAGTCATGCGACTACTTACATACATAAAGGTAAGCAAGCACATGCGTATTTGCATGATCAGGGCCTAAATTGCACCCATATAAATTTCCTATGTACCCATTCTGCATTTGGACATACAGAGTAGGTAATATGCATAATTGCATTTGTGTGTCCATAAATGCAGTTTCCAGTTTAAATAATTTTACAGATTTTGCCTTTTTACACTTGTCTTGCATAAAATCATATCCTTCCTTTACAAAGTGCACATTCTTAATCAATCAGTCTGGTAGAATCACTTTTCAGGCCCACTATCAATTTTTGTAGGTTGTTATATTATAGATCACTACAAGGAAGACGATGGAGGTGGGATGAGGT
This sequence comes from Emydura macquarii macquarii, assembly GCF_026122565.2. Taxonomy (NCBI): domain Eukaryota; kingdom Metazoa; phylum Chordata; order Testudines; family Chelidae; genus Emydura; species Emydura macquarii. The sequence goes on along the minus strand of NW_027131500.1, from coordinate 12,314,062 downwards.
CAAGGGTTGATTTGTTTACCATTAAATCAAATAGGTTTTCTCTTTTTTTTTTTTTTTTTTTTTAAATGTAAACAGAAATGTTACAAAAATTCTTAGCTTTGTCATCTGTAGATGTACTTTAGTCACTTCTCACCCAATAGGATACAACTACCAATTGGGTTATGTTGGTTCAGATCTCACCAGCTGAGGGAGAGAGGGGAGAAATATGGCAGAGTCCCTCAGATACTGGTGTCCAGCAGAAAACAGAACAGCAGAGAAAGAGAAACTAGCTCCCTTCCCCTTGACATGCTACTCTGATTCGATCCCAAAACCCAGTCACAATGGAATGACTCTTCCTATCCCAGACAGCTCAGCAAACAGCTCTGGGGCAGGAGCAGCAGAGAGTCTAGAGGCTGTGGAGCCAGCTTTATATCCTCTTGATGCAATGCTGCCCCAGATAGGAGTACTTTGGGATCACAAAACACAGTGGGAAAGATTGTATCATGGATTTAATTTTTTTGAGTTGAAGACCACCCCCAAAAATTGAGATCCAGTGATGTTCTCTACGGGAAGGATTAGGATAGGTAAATAACGTGCTAATGGCAATTTTTAATTGTTCAAACAGCAGTGAAAATCACCCATGTAATTGCTGAGGGATTCACAAATCTGTCAAGATTTAAATTCTTTTCCCCTCGGTTTCATTACTTAGTTCTTGTACCACGGAAAGACAAAAATATAACATTAAGCAGATTTCCTCCAAGATAAATTATAATGAGATCAGTGTGATCTACTATGTTATGTGGTTAAACTCACTTCAGAATCATAAGAAAAACGCCTTTACCAAAATCTTACATTTAATCTCATAATATTGTCTTCGTTAACATTCTATGTACTTTTTAATAAAGTAAATCTTACCTAAATACCAGAAGTTGGAATAGTCAATGGAAAGAGGGAAGTTTATATCCTGCCCCTCATACCTCCATTGTGTAAATGTTGTTGTAGTGGTGTTGGTCCCAGGACATTAGAGAGACAAGGTGGGTGAGTTAATACCATTTCACAAAATGAGCACTTCGTATCCAATCTCTCAATCCTCGTCCTCAAAGGAAACCTGCACAACATTTTCAAAAGACAAGCCTGGGAACTAAAATTCATTAACTTTGCTGGACACTGAAAATCATGGCCTAACTAAAAACACTGGATGCATGGCTTATTACAACAATCGGTAACCCATTCATTCTCCACTTTTTTGTATTCTGACTGCAGAGGCATTAACAAGCCACTTCAGTTTGAATGGTCCCTTAGAATATGCATTAACTACTTATGCTGAACAATCTGTACCACCTTGTATTTAGCTACGACATTCTGAGTACCTTTCCCAGACATAAAGAAGAGCTCTATGTAGCTTGAAAGCCTGTCTTTTTAACCAACAGAAATTGAGTCAATAAAAGATATTACCTCACACAATTTGTCTCTCATTTCTCCACAAAGTTTTCACACTAAGTCTGAGATTTTCAAAACATTGGCCAAACTCCACTCCCAGTCTAAGTAAACAGGTTGGGAAACATACCTACCTTTCCATATTCCATTCAGCAAGACTAAATTCAGTAAGTCACTGATGCTCTTAAACCATCAAATCAGAGGGGTCCAATCACTGCTGTTCAGACTTATTAATGCTAAACCACTAAAATACACTAATTCCTCTTTGTACTTTGCCATTACTTACATGGCTTATGCTGGAGGAGCACATAATACTGTATATAACAAAATGGCAAAAATTAATATTAGTGTGGCCTTTTCACTGTTAAGAAATTCTGAATTAAGGTCACCATGAAAACTCTTCCTGATTGAGATAGGATCTTCCTTTATAAAAGGATAGCAATGTAAATCTGACTGGCTATTCAGGGAATACGGGTTCCCACCATCAGTTGTACCACTAACTATTTCGGTATACTTAAAGCAGTAGAACACAACACCGCCAGCCCCCCCAACGCCAGTGTGGCCATAATTATATGGTATAAACATGCTTTACTAGTATAATTTATTCCTGTACAAGAATGGACATAAATTGTACAAGTCCACAAAAAGGCTGTATAACTGTATTAGAGATGTGATCCCCCCCCCCCCCCCCAGTTATCTCAGTATAAAAAATATGTGCAGACCAGGTGTAAGTTATTTGAGAACAAAGAATGCTACTTAATTCCCCCTTTTTTTTTTCTTTTTTTTTTTTTGGCATATTAAAAAGAGCCAAATCAAACCTTAGCAAACTTGTAAAACACTCATGTCAAATATTTCGGCAAAATTTTCCAGTTAAGATGTGTTTTGTACAGAAAAATTGTCATAATTTTAACTATAGCATTATTATAATACATGATTATGGGACTCCTATGTTACAACAGATTTATTATATTCTTGACTTATTTAAATAGCAGTTCACTAAAACATAATAAGAGAATGTTACCATTTTATAGAGAACTTACAAAGAAACTGAGGCACTGAGAGAAACACTGATTTGCCTGAGGTCACACGGGAAGTCTGGCAACACAGAGAATTGAAGCATGGTTTTGCAGTCTCCCAGGTTTCTGCCCTAACCACTGGACCATCTTTTCTAAATATCTTCCATGTACCTTTATTTCACAAATTTTTTGCTAATGCCTTCAGAATGCACTACAGAACTTCACAATCTGTTGAAACCAATATAATCCTTTCATAAAATAATATTTAAGTAAATTATAGGCAGGAAAGAAGGAAAAGTCTTGCATTGCTACACTGTTGGCTTAGGAGTTTGTCAGCCTTAAAGTGTGTCAATGTGTGTTTTAATCTCTCTCCTTCTATAGAAGTAGAAGAAATCATCTTTAATAGGACTGACACTTGGGATCTAGCTAACCTTTTAGCCAAAAGGTCTAGGAAACGACTATATAGAAGTGTTAATTTGTATAACAATCATACAAGCTGATTAACCTTTAAAAATACATCTGAGATAAATAAAAACATAAAATGGATTGCAAAGAAAGTGACATTTAACAGATTAATAACAAATATTATAAAAATATAAGTTATGATATAACTGAACTGGATAGTGGAACAAAATACTGGAATAACTGCATCTGCTTTGCAAACAAATTTGGTAAAGTAAGGATTCTGCTTATAAAGAACTAAAATAAACAGTGATGTTTTATCACTTTTGAACTGCTTTTAAAAATGCATATGTCCCATTTCAGAGAAGATAAATATTTCATAACGATTGCTTGAAGGTCAGCCCATTAGCACAACAGCAGTGTGTTTGGGGAAAGTCAGTCTTTTTTAGGTTGAGCCATCACCTAGGTGATGTGCTCAGTCTCTCTCTGAAAGGCTGTAAACTGTGCCAGTCTCTTGCTCACCCCACAACCAATCCATGAAGAAATCCTAGAATCAGTGTTACAAGGAAACAATAAACTAAACCTCAGAGCTAGAATTGAGGAGTCACAGTAAAATGGACAGAACAGGAGACTGAAATATATAAGCAACAAGTGTATCGGAATATAATTGTTTAATGTGGTTCTTGAATTTTGATTAAATATCACAAAATTAGTATTTACCAGGTTTTCCGTACTCAAAAGAATAAATCTTCAAAGCCAGTGTAAAAAGTACTGCCAAGATGAGCAAGCAAAGCCCCAAAATGTTCACATGCAAAAATAAATTTGAAAATTCAGATTTATAGGTAACTATATGTACTAACCAGTTTGTGCAAAAACAATTACCATTTTTGCATGCAAAACTACAGCTGGCTGAAATAGGCAAATGTATGAATTCACATCTATAAGTGTGAAGCCACTGCCACTAGGTTTTGAACGTTTGAAACTTTTTACCATGCCTGACTTGGTCATGTGGTCAAAACAACAATTTTTCCAACAGACAACACTACCAAGCCTGAACTGTGTTTCACTCTCATCACGGACGCTCATCAATGTTATCTTGATGTTGGTAGTCATACATACACCACATTTACATGATGTGCAGAACGAGCTGCTTCACGCAGAGCTCTGTGGTAATAACTTGAGCCCCCCCGGAAATGTGGCTGTGTCCTTCTTTATCACAAGTTCTTCCCCTCCCGCTGTTTAACAGGAAATCTCCATTTCCTTTTCTCCCAACTCCACAACTTATATTGATTCTGACATGTCACTCATTCTAATTAATCTCCCCACTGTACTGAATTCATACAGCAGGCAAGTTACAGTAGGTTGGAGAAGGTACCTAGTATGGGAGAGTGGTCACACAGGGAATATCTGCCCTTATAGGTCAAGGAACTATTAAATGACTTTACAGAAAGACCCAAACTTGTTTAAACCAGCCTGTCACTTATTTTGGGGAAATGCAGGAGTCAGTAGTACTTCATAAAAATACTGCTTCCTACTTTACTGAATTTTATGCTAATTTGCTACTACTATTTGTGCAGTTTTGCAATTTGCATTTGCAGTTTTATAAAAGCTTTTATAATTAGAAACTCAAGCTCCTCATGAAAAATTGAAACTATTACCTTCACTTCAATAATTTGCACAGCAATCAGTGGCACTGTCTAGAAGATAGGATGATGACTCCAAATGAAGAATAAGCAACAGGTTCTGAGGTTTATAAAGCAAAAGTACTGTTTTCATGTACGTTTGTAACAGAGTGAGAAGAGAGAAAGCAGAACTATTTTGCACATTTTTCATGCAGCATCAGCAGTTCTTTAAAATATCTGTACCCCATAGTCCTCTTTTAAGACCAGATTTGCTTTATTTATATATATATAAAAGGGGCTTCTACAAGGAGAGTCTGTGCAAGACGCACATAATTGATTTTAAAGGATTATAAAACCTTCCAAGGGCAAAAGCCAGACAGAATTTTTATTGAGTCTGACCCGTTATATATTATGGGAGGGCGTTGCTCATATGTTCCTGGATGCAAGAACTAAAGTAAAGCTCAGTATTACTGATACATTATGAGCATACAGGGAGTGATGCCAAGACACACAGAAATGTTTCTATTAATATTTTGAAAACTACCATGGATTTGTTTTATAAAATGTACAAGTTTAAAATATAAATAAGATCATGAAGTAAGTTAAATTGCATATGGACAAAATATAACTGTATACAGGAAAAATATGCATATGTCAATGTTTAAAAAAAGAACTAATCTATGATTTTGAAATTACTTTTGATTAAAAAAGGAAAATCTTGTGCATTGCCCAAAGAGCCAGTCTACCCAAATAGGCAGAATTATAATTGTGGTATTTTATTCACAGCTTGGCTGACTGGCAACCAGTCAGCTTCATTTTGCAGCTCATCAACAAGCTGCCCTTGTAAGTCAACTTTACATGACAGTACAAGTAGCATGCTGAGGGCACTGTATATATTCATATTAAAATACATAAAGGATTTTAATCACTCTTTCATTCAATGAGGCCACTGGGACAATCAAGAAGGGGACATGGCTGCAATGTATTCCATGTACTGAAAACACTTTACTATTCCTACATCTCTGTCATGGGTCTGACCCAATCAGTTCTATGGAAAAGCAACTCAATGCTTAAACAAGCTTGGATGAGTACTAGCTGGATGCAAGTCAATCCAGAAAGACTGAGAACGCTGAAGGAAGCAGCTGGAAGGACTGGCAAAGATTATATCAAAGGTGCTAATTGAGGAAACACAACCAACATTTGTAATACAGATATGCAATCCAGGCATACCATTAGCTACTGGACACCCACAGAAAGGTTTTAAAGAAAAGATCTAAGTTGCCCTACGCTGCTTTTTTTTGCCCACCCAAACAGACCACACTACACACAGTTTGTCTTTATGGAATTTTTCCATACTGTATTGTAAAAAACCTAATTGTACAAAGCTACTTGTGCCTTCCAACTTTAAGCTCTTTGATATCGAGATTCTATGCTTTGTTTCCCTGTTGTAAAGCAACAGGAATTTTATGGTGCTAACAACAAAATTAAACAGTTTCAGAAATGCAATATTCTAAAGGAAGTTTAAATAAAGGCTGAAAACTTACATATTAGCTTTTATGCCAGTGGAAAATCGAGGCCCCAATCTTATAACATCTCAGCTGATAAATACGATCATACAATTGGGGCCTAAAAAACAGAGGGATATATCACCAGGAACCTTTTGTGCTTCGTTTTTACACCGTATAAAAAAAAAGCAATCATTTTCTTTTCACAGGAATTTAAACTCATCCTGCATACTAGACAGACAAGACAGCTTCCAAACATATACAACTGAATAGTAAGTATGAACCTATGCAGCCTCTGGGCATCTATAATTTGTTAGCCAACAGACAAATTATACCAATATTTTTCAGATACTCTTTGCTTCATGCATTCCCTCCCTATTCTTTGTCACCCTCAATTCACTGTATCATGTATAAATTTTAGATTTAAGCTCTTTGGAACAGGGATATTCTCTTTCTTAGGTCTTCCATGGAACACTTAACACACTTTTAGATGTTGTGAAAATAATACCAGTTTGCATCTGTCTAATTAGCTATGCAGTATGCTTTCACTGTGTACTTTAGAGCAATAATGAGGAAAAAATTCTTACATAAATCAAGACTAATAAGGTTAGTCTTTTATTCCTATTTGGTGAAGAGGCACAGTGATGAGAGAAATGGCAGAAAAATGCCTTTCACGTTACACCAGATAAAGGCACCGATAGCCAAGAAAGTAAATGTGTGATGTATTTTTTAAAAGATACTGCCTGAGTCAGCACTATTCAGATTCATACTGGATAGAACTCATGGTTTGAGCAACCCAGTCAGAAGTATGGTGTAAAGAAAACCCATCTGGGTAATCAGTTAAATAATGCTAGTTGTATCTTTCACTTAAAGTTAGATCTAGTAGCATTTATTCAGGGCAGAGGGAGGCAAATGCTATCCTAGCATGTATCACGAGAGGTATTTCTAGTTGAGATAGGGATGTAGAAATGCCATCACAAGGTACTTGTAGGACCTCATCTGGGGGAAAAAAAGCTTAGCTTAAGAAAGAGGAATTCAAACAGGAACAGGTACAGACAATGGCTACTATAGGATATGGGGAATGGAGAGCTTGTTTTATGAGAGGAGACTAAAAGAGCCTGGCTAGTTTAACCTAGCAAAATGAAGATTTAGAAGGGACATGCTTTTGCTTCATACATTGCTAAATACATTGGGGAAGAGGAAGGGGTTAACACCAGGAAGAAAAAAGAGCTATTTAATCAAACGAAAATGTTGGCACAAGAATACAGACCATGAATATAAACTGACCATGAATAAATTTAGGCTGAAAATTAGAAGATTTTTAATCATCAGACGACTGATATTCTGGAAAAGTGTGCCAATAGAAGTAATGGGGGCAAACAACCCAATAAGTTTCAAAGGGAGCTTGATACATTTATTAACAGGATTATATTATAGGGTTCCCTGTGATAGCAGTGTACGAGACTCAGTGACCCAGGAAGTTCCTTCCAGACCTATGTTCCTCTCATAGGCAGCGGGTGTCATAGACATAGGTTTAGCCTTCCCAAACAGCCAGACATGTTCCCACCCATGCTCCGCTGAGGTCCTGCCCCCTCCTGCTGTGTCCCGCTCTTTCCCCAAGGGCCCAGCCCAGGCAGGTGGGTGCTGCAGTAGCTCTTCCTGCCCTTGCTCAGCCACTCCCAAAGGAGCCAAAGGCAGGGTCCAGGACTCAGGGTGGCTGGGAGCGGTGCTTGGGCCACCTAACCAGCCAGTGCTCCAGGGCTGGAACTGGGGCCATGCCCAGCCAGCACTCTGGGGCTGGAGCCACTGCTCAGGATTTGGGGCTGGGCCACCCAGCTAGCACTCCAAGGCTGGGGCCGGCCAGTGCTTGGGTTACTCGGGGCTGGGACTGGTTGCTCAAGCCAGCTGGCAGGCCGGAACTCAGGCTGCCTGGGGTGGGCCAAGCTTGGGACAGCTGGGATGGGGCTCCTCCAGCCGCAGTAAGGGGCTCGGGGCTCCAGCAAGGGAGGAGGTTGAAGGGGCATGGCCTCAGGCAGAAAGAGCAGGGCCACAGGCTACCCTCCCTGAATGGGGGGTTCCCGCGCCACCCATGGTTCCTGTCTTCCAACTCAAAAGTCAGTTACCTCAGGATGCTGATATGAAACTAAAGACAATGGGTCTGGATTCATCAGAAACAATGATACTAGAGTTTTGTCATCATAATGCATCCACAAACCAGGCATCTAATTATAGTGTGTTTAAATTTAAATCTCTTGTACAGTAATGGAACAAGTATGCAGACAAAACAGTCTAAAACTCTGAAGACTAATGGAACTATGAACTATAATCAACATGGGTTTAAAGAGAACAGAACTTGCCAGACATACTTCTTTGTTTTCTGGGAGGCATAAAGTGTGGCTAGAATTAAAAAATTAGTGAATTAGAGGAACACATCAAATACAACATGTCTTACTAAAATGTAGATACTTGATTCAGTGCAAGAGTAAATAACTTACTGAATTGCTGAGAAGGGGGGAGAGGCATCTATTCACTCAGGTGTTGACTGGGTTATAGCAGAAGATCTAACCTTATATCTTTATTATTAATCTAGGATGAAGCTGAGCCCTAAATGAAGACAGACATACTATAATGCGAAGTGACCTAGAAGTTACAAAAATAAAAAATGAAAAAGCCTTCGACACCTTGGAAAAATTCAAACTAAATACAAGCACAAGTTAAGCACTGATCATCCCTCAAAAAGGTGACAAAACTTAGGCTCAACTTTATCTCCACAAGGTAATACATTTCACAGCTAAGAGCCTTCCTCTGAGAATGCCCTGCGATCTCTTGCAACAAATATCACTAGTTTTTGACTCATTATTCTTGAGTGAATAAAACTGGCCAAAACTCAGAGTATGTCTACACTGCCAGGGCTGCACGGATTGATGCAGCAAGATGGATTCAGCAGGATGTGGAGACCCGCTGAAATCAATCCCAGAAGTGCTCTCTGGTCAATGCCATTAATCCACCCCCCCCTCTCCCGAAAGGAATAAGGCTGTGTCACCTGAAGGCATCTCCCATCAACGCCGCGCAGTGGAGATGGCATGGTATGGCAACATAAGTAAGTTGACAGGAGATACATAATGTAGCTTGCATATCTCCTGTCAACTGCCGGCAGCAGTGTAGACCAGGCCTCATGATGCCACTAGCACCTCACTTGTTTCTGAACTTTGTGTACTTACATGCATCCTCTGTCTTGTTTCCAAGCCATGTTCTGTATCCGCTAAAGTTGCTTATTATAGAATCAGTACCATACCTCTGGGACAATTCAGCATGGCTATGGCTTTGGCTTTACAAGCCCTCAGACATTCTTATATCTTGATCACTTTTTCCGTCATGACCTTAATTTTCTTTAGTACTTCTTATTCTTCCCTTGAAAAACTCATCTGTTTACAACATTTGCCTGCATCCTTCTCTGTGAATACTGAAGCAAATAATTTATTTTTTCCCCACTGTCTCTCTTTTCTGTTAATACATTACTTATTGTGAGCACATCTAATCTCAGTGATGAATAGAAAGGGAAACATGAATTTTCATACAATGATGTTATCAGAAGGAGTTAAGGTTGAGAGTACATATCAGAAATTTAGGATAAAATGCATTATAGGAATGCTGCAATTATTCCCATCCTAAGCATCATAAACTTAGAAAATTCAGTGTAAAGTTAAATTTAAAGGAAATTCGAACATGTTAAAGTATCAAAATGCTATAATTCAGGAACCCAAACAGCCTTGTATCTGTCCCATATGGACATCATGAAATAAATATACTATTATGATTACATTATTGGTTACTCCAGATTAGATTAAACTAATTTTTAAAGATGCCCCAGATGTTTCCTTCTCCCTACCCAATAGTGCTACTATAAGGCAGAGTTTAGGTTGTTTGAGTACCCTAGCCTTGCATTGCCATACATTAACATGCATGCATTTCTATTAAATTTAACTGTAACTCTGAATTTCCTGGGTTTATAAATACTTGGTTTGTGATAACTGCAATAGACCTATAATGTGTTTACGCTAAATGACCAATATGTACTCTCAACCTCAGCTGAAATGTACATTCCAGTTTCCCTCAGCCTCTTTCTTCGGGCAAATACTCATACCAAGCCAGGCTCCATGCTGTACACATGCACAGAAAGGTAGAAACACGCACACATACACACAAACCTCGCAGCCGGGCCGAGAAACTTGGGCTAGTAGGGCTTGCAATAGAGCTCTAAAAACAGCATGTAGACCGTGCTTTGAAGTTGTGGCTTGGGCTCCCTCCCTAGACTTCAAATCCTGAGCTGCAACTTCAAAGCCCTGTCTACACAGCTGTTTTTAGAGTATTAGAACAAACCCTGTTAATCTGAATCTACCAATCCAGGCTGGGAAGCTCACTGCTGCAGGCTGTGTAGACATACCCACAAAGGCTGGAGTAGGATCCATAGCCTGTTATGTTCCCCCCACACACACACACTACCAGGAAGGGGAAAAAAAGATAAATAGAGCTGTGCAGGAGTAAACCCTGTGGCCTGTTCTTGCTGTTTCCAAGTTGGGCTGCACCCATGGGTGTTGCTATGCCAGAATCCCTGAAGAATAAAATAACTGTGCCTTACTGTGTCTTACTTCCGCTGCTAAACTTCCTACCCATCCCATGCTCAGGAAGCTCCCATGATCATATAACCAAAAGTATTTATTCTAAGGTCATTATACCCTTGAATTTATTGGATCAAACCTGGAACTTTTAAGGGGCTGATCCAAAGACCACTGAAGTCCTTCATTAAGGAATTGGATCAGATCCTAAATGACAAGTTCCATTAACTGCTTCTATTGAAGAGCAGGCTCTATTCCTGTGGTGATGAAATGCTAGGTTTGTACGTAAGCCATTTCAATTTCTCTTTCTCAAGCAGCAGACATAAAATTTCTTCTCGAAACGTACTACTTTTATTATATTATAATTGAATCAAATAATAATTCTATGACATATTTAAAGAAATTCTGGTTTTGTCCTATTTCCCCCAAATTTAATCTACCCTTAACATTGCCCTTCCTTCAGGTCCTGTGACAGGCTATTATCTCCTTCAACCTCAAACCGATCAGTATTTGCAAAGGAGATTGACTAGAAAAAACTAAGGTGCTGCAGGAAACTATAATTCAGTAGATGAATCAGTATTCAACCATACACCAGTAAGTACAGCATTAGGAGACATTGTGATTCTAAAAATGAGAGTCCTGTAGCACCTTAAAGACTAACAAATTTCTGAGGGCATCAGCTTTCGTGGGCTGCAATGGATTTCATCAGATGCATGAAATGGAAATCACAGATAGGAGGTATATATACACATCCAAGGATAAGAAACATAACAACAGGGAGGACAAGTGCTAACAAAGTCAAATCAGCAAAAACAATGAGAGTCCTGTAGCACCTTAAAGACTAACAAATTTCTGCAGGCATAAGTTTTCGTAGGCTGCAACTTTTTTGCTGTATACAGACTAACACGGCTACCCCTCTAGAAAGTCAATTCAGTTAAGGTAGATGAGGCCTATTCACAACTGTTGATTAGAAGGGAGAATGTGTGAACAGTGACAATTACTTCTTGTAATGAGATAACCATTCCAAGTCCCTATTCAGACCCAGTCTGATTGTGTCAAGTTTGCATATGAGTTCCAGCTCTGCAGTTTCTCGCTGAAGTCTGTTTTTGAAGAATGGCAATTTTCAAGTCAGAGTGTCCTGGGAGATTGAAGTTCTCTCCTACTGTCTTATAGATGTTACCATTTTTTATGTCTGATTTGTGTCCATTTATTCTTTTGCTTAATGACAGTCCAATTTGGCCAATGTACATGGCAGAGGGGTATTGCTGGCACATGATGGCATCTATTACATTAGTAGATGTGCAGGTGAATGAGCTCCTTATGGTGTGGCTGATGGGGTTAGGACCTGTGATTGTGTCACTAGAGTCGATGTGCGGGCAGAGTTGGCAACAGGGTTTGTTGCAGGGATAGTTTACTGGTTAGTGTTCTTGTTGTATGGTGTATGGTTGCTGGTGAGTATTTGCTTCAGGTTGGGGGGCTGTCTGTAAGTAAGGATAGGCCTGCCTCCCATGACTTGAGCAAGTGAGGGATCTAGAAGCTATTTGTGATTCTAGAAGCTATTTCTCCTGTATGGCACTTAACACTAAGCTCCTGTCTATTTATCCTGGCTAAAATCTTGATAGTTTTAATTAAAAATGACATGTGTCTTTTCACAAGAAACAGCATATCCGCCTCAAAGCCCTGGATAAATTCCAGTTGGAAAATTAAATTGTGTACCTAAGATGTCCCTGTGTTTTAAATAGATTAAGAGTCTTCTGTCATCTTTAAAACAGAAATGCATTGCTGAACGCTAAATGCTTTTGTATTCTGCCTCAGAGTTGGATAAATTTCAGTGATATTTAACATTAATTCTGTATACAATATGGATTTCAGAGTATCTTGGGATCCTTCTGAATGAAAGAAAAATGTAAATTTTAGCCTCTCTCTTATTCTTCCTCTCTCTCTACCAGTTTCTACATTGAATCTCCATGTACTGTTCTCCTTCATTTGTTTATATCATTCCCATTAACATGGTCTATCCCATCTCCCAATATGCTGCTGTCTTTTCTATTCAGAAGATATTTATAGTATTTGTATTAGGGTTCATTTATGTTAGAAATCTAAAGTTGCCATACACCTTAGTCCCATTTAAAAGTAAGACCAAACCACCTGAACTAATTTTATTATATATGCCAAAGTGTAAACTACATTGAATATTCCCATTTATAAAATACTGCTGTACAAAAGACCCTCATTCATATTATTGGAAAGAAAACAACACATCCTACTTTTTAATTTACTTTATCAATTCTAAACCCTGGCTTTCAGAAATACTCATCTACAGACCTGATTCAAACCCCATGGAAGTCAACTGAAGTCTTTCCATTGATTTCCATAGTCTTTGAAAATCAGGCTTCATCATTAGCTCCACATGGATTATTAGTAGGAATGAGTATGATGAGTATGAATGAACAATTAATAGTTCATATGAATTCAAACAGCAGAAAAGAGAGCTAGAGCCGATTATAACAATTTCCTGAAGTGGTACTTTCTAATATTTTCAGCTATCCAGCAATGTTTGCATAATATTTCAAGTTGTAAGAACACAAAGTTGTGGCTATCATTAATAGCAGGAACAGGGTGGGTACTCTGCTACATTTCATTTGGCACACACCACCTCAATTCATAAAAAAAGTAGCTGAATAGCTTAATGTGGGTTAAATAAGGATTCTGGTATCAGATTCTTTTTATACAACAGGTCACCCATTCTCTCCTTTCCACTTTAAAATGATGTCACTATTGCAATGAAATATTTATATTACAAGGATATATTCACTGCATTGAACCAGATTTACAGTATTACCCTAGTGTCTGCCAGATAAAACCTAGGCTCATGGCCCCAAGCAAAACATTTGTTGGGGAAGAGATTACTGTGGCAGAAAGGAGCCACAATATGAACCCCACTATATGAACGCTGTTTCCAAGGATAGGCATAGCCAGGGAATGAGCTGAAATAACTTAGAATGAAGAGGAGTAGAAAACATTCTGGGGGCCTGACTTGAGCAGAATTATTCCTGAATTACTTGGTGTAAATGAGAACAGAAACAGACTCCCTATATTTGGGCAGCCCCCTTGCACTGTTCTGGCTTGAAACTATAGTCATTGAAATTTGGCTCTGATCAGTCTTTTTTTCCCCCCCCCTTTTTTTTTTTTAATTTTTTATTTATTTATTTATTTTTTTAAAAGAAAAATCAGTACAGACTTGGCAGATCTCAAAGTAAGCTACAAGAAACACCAGAGAAGAATAAGAACATAAAAATTGCAAAGAATGAAAAGGATTTTAGTAGGCACATAGCAATCACTGCAGGCAACCCTGGCTCGCTGCAGGAATCTAGACAGACATTTTCAAAAAAACAGTTACTAAAGGTGTGTAATACATATCCATATATTTAGGAGGAGAATCAAGCCCCCGAGATATACTGTCTTGTCAGAGACCCTTTGGCACCAGCAGTCTGCAGCATCTAATGATAAGATGCTAACCTAGTTTGTACCAATACTGGACATCAGAATATCGTGGGCCAAGTACCATGAAGTTTCCTATTGACTATATGAAAAACAGCATATAAAAAGTCTTCAAAAATATGAAAAATATCCAGAACAAAAGCAATACAATTCATAAAGATGAAATGTTCCTTCTGCCCTTCGGTACCATAATCCAGTTAAGGAACAGCTAAGGAGGCATCTTCATATGTCCACACCACTGCAGACTATATGATATGCTAATGGACAAACCTTAACCTCCACACCACGTCTGAGGACAGGAGCTCAGCACAGGAAATCATTACTTGGGATGGGATCCTCTTCTTCAGGCCTCTGATGCTGAGGTTGGGAAATCAGAGGGATCCACAGGCTCCACTGCTCTCCCTTTTCATCACCCTGAAAAGAACCTGCACAAATTCACATCTTTTTTAAGTGGGACTACAGTAGGAATGTGTTTTCTTCCCTGCATCTTTGGAGCAATTGTCCCACATGCCAAACCTAGTAAGTGGACTTGGCACTAGGGAATTGCACAAGAGTTGAGGGAAAGAAACTGCTCCAGCCAAGCTGTAACAGCCATTGCTGCAAATTCAGTAACAACCTACACACAACCACATGGGAAACTGCTACTTGATTACTATACTAATAGATCCACTGGTTTTGCCCTTTCCCTGACTTGCTCCAAGCACACCTGTGCACTACTGGCTCACAGAGCATTGGTCTCAGATCCTGCCGAATAAAACAATACCAGTATAACTGCCTCAAATCTCTCAGTATGTGGTGAGGTAGACAGGATTGATCTTTTGTATTAACCTTAAGTAATATTATACATAAAAAACAATGAAGTAGACATGGAAGGGACCTTGTTAACCCTTGAAAGCTATATAATTAATAAATATTTTATTGCATTGTTTTTAATCATGAATGCAATGAACATTCAAGAAACTGAAGCACGTGTTTTGTTTCTATATCACTCCACACTGCCCACTTCTCTAAAGACAAATCCTAAGCATAAAAAGCAAGGCATTTATAAAATTAATATGTAAAGGCTTCAAGATGATAGTCTAAGAGCTACAGAAGCACCTATCTCTAGCACCAGCAGATCCTTCGAATGAAACCGGCATCTTCCAAAGACAATAAATCAGAACAAAGACAGTCCAACAAAAGAAGAAAAAAAATACAGGAAGACGGTATTTTATATTGAGCACTCCGCAAGTTCTGGATTTAGGCAGAGCCGAAATGTGCAGCAATATAGATTTGTGGAAAAACAACGAACAAAATAAAATACTTTAATCCTCAAAGTCATTTTTACTTATATAAACATACTACTTACTTAAAAAATATATTTAGTCAAAAAGTAGGAACATTCTTCATGAAACATTTTTATGGAAATCGTCTCTCAATGGATTTTTTTTTAAACTTTGAAACATTTCAATCAGTTGTATTAAAACCCTAAAATTCCCAGAGCCATTACTCCAAACCTCCATTGCATTACTTGTAGTAGTTTCTATGAAAATTTGGTATAGTACAAAGAATCTTGAAGGGACACATTGTACATAAAACCTATTAGCCTATATGCAGTCTGGTTTTATGTATACCTCTCCCTTCTTAATACAGTGACAACACACCCCCTAGTTACCTATTTAAAAAAAAAACAAAAAAAACACCTTTTATTTTACTAGTGTTTAGCTTTTGTGGTAAAAGTGTGCCTCCGCTGCACAATGACGACTTGTGAAGTGCCATTTTTTAGTAACATTCACATCCATGGAAGTCTTCTTTACAGGAAAATTTTAATGCAAAGCAATCTCTTATTTACTGTAGCATCTCTCAGAATATTATAAATGCCTCATTTATAAAGTATTTCCATTTCATATTCATAATTCAACAAGCAGCAGCAAACAATGACTTCCATGTGAAAATTTGAATGATAGTATAAGCATTTACTTACAATATTCAAATATATCAAGTATTTTACATTTTTCTATGGTGTAAATACACTGATGGCAACAGCTACCATAAAGCCAAATCTTACCTCAAACTCAAGAGACTATTGCCTGGCCAAAGGGATAGTGCAAGCCTTCTATAGCCCACTGGAGATGGTCCAATACCCTCGATATGTAAGGCAATGGACTCCAACAGGACTGGAATTATAGCAAAGCACCACCCACGCTGCATGGCATTAGGGCATTTCAGAATGCGTTTGTTGGTTTAAATTATTTGTTCATTCCCTGGAAATCTGGCATTCTGCTAAAATGCAAAACTGAATCACAGAACCATAGAAGATTAAGGATAGAAGGAACCTCAGCAGCTTATCTAGTCCAACTCCCTGCTGAAAGCAGGACCAACCCAAACTAAATCATCTCAGCCAGGGCTCTCTCAAGCTTGGCCTTAAAAACCTCCAAGGATGGAGATTCCACCACCTCCCTAGTAACCCATTACAATGCTTCACCAGCCTCCTAGTGAAAAAGTTTCTTCTAATATCCAAACTAGACCTCCCCCACTGCAACTTGAGATCATTGTTCCTTTTTCTGTCATCTACCACCACTGAGAACAGCTGAGCTCCATCCTCTTTGGAATCCCCCTTCAGGCAGTTGTTAAATCCCCCCCTCGCTCTTATCTTCTGCAGACTAAATAAGCCCAGTTCTCTCAGCCTCTCCTCATAAGGCATGTGCTCCAGCCCTTTAATAATTTTTGTTCCCTCCCCTGGACTCTCTCCATTTTGTCCACATCTTTTCTTTAGTGGGGTGCCCAAAACTGGACACAGTACCCCTAATGGTAATAGGTGGAAAGTGCAAGGTCATGCATTTAGGGACTAATAAGAATTTCTGCTATAAACTGGGGATGCATCAGTTGGAAGTGACAGAGAAGGAGGAGAAGGACCTGGGCATATTGATTGATCACAGGATGACTGAGCCACCAATGGAATGTAGCCATGAAAAAAGCTAATGTGGTCCTTGGATAAATCTGACGAGGTATTTCCAATAGAGGTAGGGAGATGTTAGTACCGTTCTACAAGGCGCTGGTGAGACCCCATCTGGACTACTGTGCGCAGTTCTGGTCCCCTATGTTTAAGAAAGATGCATTCAAACTGGCACGGGTGCAGAGAAGGGCTACTAGGATGATCAGAGGAATGGAAAACCTCCCATTTGAGAGGAGACTCAAAGAGCTTGCCTCGTTTAGCCTAACCAGAAACAGGTTGAGGGGAGATATGATTGCTCTCTATAAATACATCAGAGGGATAAATACAAGGAATTATTTAAGTTCAGCACCAATGTGGACACAAGAACTAATGGATATAAACTGGCCATCCGGAAGTTAGACTTGAAATTAGATGCAGGTTTCTAACCATCAGAGGAGTGATGTTCCGGAATAGTCTTCCAAGGGGAGCAGTGGAGGCAAAAAAAACCTAGCTGGCTTCAAAACTGAGCTTGATAGATTTATGGAGGGGGATGGTATAATGGGACAGCATCGTTTGGCAATTGACTGATCTTTGACTACTGGTGGTAGATATGCCAATGGCCTGTGAAGGGATGTTAGATGGGGTGGTTTCTGAGTTATTACAGAGAATTCTTTCTGTGGTGTCTGGCTCGTGAGTCTTGCCCTCAGGGTTTAACTAATTGCCATATTTGGGGTCGGGAAGGAATTTCCCCCCAGGGCATTTTGGCAAAGGCTCTGGAGGTTTTTCACCTTCCCCTGTAACATGGGGCACAGCTCACTTGCTGCTGGAGTCGCTGTACTTAAAGTTTTTAAACCATGATTTGAGAACTTTAATAACTCAGTCATAGGTTAGAAGTTTATTACAGGAATGGGTGGGTGAGGTTCTGTGGCCTGAGTTGTGCAGGAGGTCAGACTAGATGATCATATTGGTACCTTCTGACCTTACAGTCTATGAATCTTAAATGCAAGACTCCACCCTTGTCCTTGTTGAACCTCATCAGATTTCTTTTGGCCCAATCCTCCAACCTGTCTAGGTCACTCTGAATCCTATCCCTACCCTCCAGCATATCTACCTCTCCCCTCAGCCTAATATCTTTAAAACGTGCTGAGAGTGCAATCCATCCCATCATCCAGCTCATTAATGAAGATGTTGAGCAAAACCAGCCCCAGGACCAACCCCTGGAACACTCTGATACCTGTTGCCAACTAGACATCGAGCTGTTGATCACTACCCATTGAGCCCAATGAACTAAGTAGCTTTCTATCCACCTTATAGCCCAGCCATCCAACCCATACTTCCTTAACTTGCTAGAAAGAATACTGTGGGAGACCATATCACAAACTTTGCTCAAGTCAAGGTATATCACGTCCACCTCTTTCCACAGAGATATCCAGAGACATTTATTTATCCAGGGATATCACATCAGTTATCTCATCACCCATGAATAATACATGGCTGAAAAAGTTAATGTTAATAGCCTTTCCAAAAGTACTATATTTGTTTCCTTAAAATATTTTATGAAAATATTTTTATAAATGCATTTCCTCTCCTGATAAGAATATCAAAGACATCATACAACTGATATTTTTGTGGAAATGCCAAATACACATATTTCTTATGATATCTGATTTTATGAACAGTGCAAAACTATCACAGCCCTGATGCCAGACAATTTTTCAATGGAGAAAAAGATAAATTTGAAAATGCATATTAATATGTGAACACTAATAATTCTAAATATTTTGATTAAATACTGACAGATAACATAAGTAGATTTTTTTTCTGCTAGAAAACCTGTCTTTGTCAAGTAATATGCCTGCTTGATCATATTGATTTCATCTGAGAAGAGGTTAGAAAGAATCAGTGTGAAAAGGTCACAGTGTCAGATGAACAGCTGCAAATTTTAGACCAATTGTCTTGATAATGGAAAATACTCCAACTCAATGACAGACAAAAAATGATCTATCGAGAAAGAATACCCTCCTCCCTCTCTAATTCCCAGTAGCTTCCCCTCAAGCTAGACCGTTTATTGACTTGTCACCTAACCTATTACCCTAATAGCCGTTTGTCTGCACCACATGCCTTACCCCTTTTATGTTTCCCATCCTTTTTACAAGCACATGATTCTATCCCTTTTTGCAGGCATACATGCTTATTTACATTCTCTCTCAGTGAAGCACCGTAATTTATTTCTTACTGGAGAAAGCATTATTCCTCTGTTTAATTATGGAGAGATAACTCAAATGCCATCCCAATTAATTTAATTTAATTTCCTAGTTTTTTTTAAACAGAAAAAGAAATGTTTGTTGGTAGGAGTTAGTAATCATTTAGATAGTTGCAGTTCTCATCTAGGTTTGCAGCGGATAGGCTACAGAGGCTAGGTGATAATCAAAAGACCCAGCAGTACGTAGTGCTTTTCGTCAGTATATCTCAAACAACTTTACATCATCAGTCCCATTTTACAAATGGGAAACTGATGCACAGACAGATGAAGTGACTTGCCCAAGTCACCCAACAGTCCAGTAGCAGAACTAGGAACAGTCCCAGTCCACAGGTCTTTCTGCTAGGTAACATAGTTGCTATGTGATTCCTCAGTGCTCCTCCCCATTCCTGTGTATTTTGCAAAATAGAGATAATGGGTGTGGTTTGAAGTGTTTGCAATGTGTAGTTCCTGCTACCAGGGCCAATGAGAGAAATCTCATCTATGGTCTGTGTCCAAAAACAGTAGACACGCAGGATGAGTGAGGTAATATCTTTTAGAAGAGGGGGAAAAAAAGATATTATAAGGAAATAAAAGACCTTCACCTATCTTGTCTCTTTAATATCCTGGGACCAAGGTGACCACTGCATCCAAAAACACGGAGTTTTATTACATGGTTGTTACAATACCTTTAAGAATGAGAGAAAAGACTGATTGTGTCTGCTCCACCATCTACCCACACCATTCCCTGCAACATGTAGCCCCTTCATCAACTATTCCAGCTTCCTTTCCCCTCCCCGCTTTCCCCATCGCACTAAGATTTTTTTTTTTTTTCCTGGAGACTGTATTTAAGGAACACCTTGGTCAAATGGCCCCACATTCAGATTACTAACAAAACCCCGCACCCCATGAAGCACACCAAATTTCAAGGACAGTTGATTCACCATATCTTAGAAGAGTCAAGCTTCAAACACAAAACTGGAGTTAACTTTAACTGTAGCAGAACTCTCCCTCTGCTATAATACTGTATGTATTTTGTTCCTAAAGTATCCGTAGTTATTTCATTTTTCATTTCTTTAATTTATTATTTATATTAAATATATTTTTCTACATTTACTTTCATTGTGACTTTCAAGAAATATCTTCTCTTACTATGCTAGTAAAACAAGCTAAGAAATAATGGAAGAATGATATAAATATTTTGAATTTCATCTCCAGACAGGACAGAGCTTCTTTAAGGTTCTCTATCCACCAGTACCTTGTTAAGCATGTAAAACTTCCAAGAGGCAGGCTTACGTTCACAGTTTCCTTGGAAAATATTTTCACAGACTGCATATTAAACCAAGTTTTAATGGTTTCC
Source organism: Emydura macquarii macquarii (assembly GCF_026122565.2). Taxonomy (NCBI): domain Eukaryota; kingdom Metazoa; phylum Chordata; order Testudines; family Chelidae; genus Emydura; species Emydura macquarii. The sequence continues at coordinate 12,293,471 of NW_027131500.1, read as the reverse complement.
CTGCAAGTTTGCCTACATAAAAGTTTCTTTGTCTTTTGCATTGATTTTCCATAACATACTTCGCATGTGGTAAAATTCCATTAAAAGGTGTAAGCTTATAAGAAAACAAATCCACCTATTATGATTCCAAATTGTAAGGCTTTCTGTACTACAATGGATGTCCAAGGTTTAGATTAATAATTCTACATAATGAATAAGTACACAAAATCTAGATCATCATCATGGGGCATCTATTCACTATAATTTATACTCCTTACAGGAAACTAAAGTGTATTTTTCCATCTATTATTTACCATAAATTCCACAGAATTTGTTAGGTCAGACATTTTACAGTATAATTGGGGGAACAACCACCAACAAAAACAACAACTAAAGATTTGAGCCCAGCCAGCTCCTGAGAACTTTTGAGTATGTAGTTGTTTTGGTACATTTTCATTAATAAACCTGACATCAAAACAACAGCACAATGTCATTTTCAAGGACATCATTTCCCAAGGTTACATTTCTGAAAGTAGTTCTTTGGTGTCTGATATTGTTGTATCATATATACTGATTGGCTGACACTTCGATGTATCTTCTCACTCCCTAACAATCTAATTTTGATATCTGCTACACTTAAGTAGCAGATACACTTAAGTAGCATCTTACTCCACAAACTGCCCCCTGAAGAAATTTTAACTGAAAAAAATTTAACCTAGGAAGAGGACTACTCTATTAGTCTACATATTAGGGATTTTTGTTTGAGAAAATGTAAGAAAATGCATTTTGTTGTATAATTAAAGTATACTAAATATAGATAAAAGCCAGTAACCTATCTGTAACTGTTGCTCTTGGAGATGTGATGCAGATATGCATTTTTGTGGATGACGCCACCTCATGCACAGGAAACGGAGAACTTTACCTAGCAGTACCCATACGAGTGTTGCTCATGCCATGCAGCTGTAGCCCCTCTCCTGCTGTATAAGAGCGGCACCACACTGACCTCCTCAGCTCCTTCACACTGAATGTCAAAAGTGCAGACTCCAATGCAGAGAAAATGGAGATAGAATACACGTTTGCATCACATCTCGAACATTAGTTACAGAAAAGTAATAGTTTTTCTTTTCAGAGTAGATGCAGCTGTGTATTCTGTGTGGGTGACCTGCAAGCAGTACTCATAATAGTTAGGTCTTGGAGTCTAATTAAAGAGGGACTGCAGGATTGCATTCCCAAAGATTGCATATGATCCGGATGCAGCTGTAGTGGCATAGTGGTTTGCAAAAGAATGCACAGAGGAGCAAATGGCCACCCTGCAAATGTCCAATATAGGAATGTAATTTAGAAATGCCATTGACATTGCCTGAGCTCTCATGGAATGAGCTCATACCCCTTGAGGAAGTGTAGCCTAGGCTGTATGTTGTCATGATACAGGACGTTATCCACCTGGATACTTTTTGAAGAGACTGCTTGAGTCTTCATTCAGTCGAATATGAAAAACGGATGCAGCAAGGAACAGAAAAGTTTAGTTCTGTCAAGATAAAATGCTAGATGTCACCTGACATCCAAAGCATGGAGATGCTGCTCCTCTGGAGTTGAACGTGGCTTACAGAAGAACATCAGCAGATACGTAACTTGGTTCAAATGAAACTGGGAGCCACCTGCGATAACTGGGTGTGGCTGCAGGGTCACTTTGTCTTTGGAAAATTGTGTGTAGGGAGGCTCCACCACCAAAGCCTGCAACTCGCACACTCTCCTTGGAGATGTTATCACCACAAGGAAGGCAGTTTTCTGACACACAAGGGAAAACAAGCTGCAAGAGGCTGAAACAGAGGTCCCATAAGAGCCACTAAAACAGTATTAAGAACTGGCTCTTTAACCGGTGTGTGGAGATGAGTGACTCCTTTCAAGAATCTCATTGCCATGTGGTTTGAAAACAGACTTCCCATGGATAGGCAGATGAAATGCCAAAAATCACCATTAGGTGGACTCAGTAAACTAAGCACAACCCTAGAAGACTGAAGGTTATTTTGGTCACGCTGTAGCAATGAGAATGAGCCTGGTATGGTCCAATTTCAGCTTGAGAATGACCTAGGGGATAATCTAAATTGGAGGACAGGCATACAAGAGTGCCGATTCCCAGCTCCAGTGAAAAATGTGGGTCAAGGAGCCTGGACTGAGACCCCCACGTGAGTGAAACAGATGACATTTCTTATTTTCTTTCACCGCAAACAGGTCAGTTTGGGGGGGGGAGGGGGGGGGGGGGAGAGACGACGACGACACACACTCCCAAACAGAAAAAATGGACCCAGGGCTTCAGAGAACACTCACAATTCAAGTAGAAATTCCGGCTTCAGTGCTCGGCCAGGTGATTGTGGATCTCAGACAAGTGAGCGGCCACAGGGAAAATGTTTTCCTCAGTGAAAAACTGCCAGACCCTGATTGCCTCCTGACAAAGCACGTGGGAATGCGCTCCCCCTGCCTGTTCACATAATACATTGCAGTGGTACTGTAAATATGAGAACCGCTGAGCCCCCTGCTGTATTCTTGAAAGGTTGTGACAAGCATTGTAGATGGCATGAATGTCCAGGACGTTAATACATGGAGAAACTTCCCATTCCAATGCAGACCTGGAATCTTCAATGACCGCAAATGTACTCCCCAACCTATTAAGGAGGCAACAAAGACAGTAATTCTGGAGACAGAGCAAAGGAAATGCTCTGGCACACATTGTCCTGAACAGTTCACCACCATCGGTGGAGGAAGTCAGACCAGTCTGTCTAAGGGATGAGGGTGTAGATGATAGACCAACATCAGCTACATTTGAAGAGGACAAAGACAACCTGGTATATTGGGCTACCTGTGTGCATGCAGTCATTTGGCCCAGCAACCTCAGACATATTCAGGCTGTGGATGAGGTTAGGACTGCAGCTCCAGATATAAGGAACAAATCACCTGGAATCACTAGTTTAGCAGAAATGCTCTCAAAGTCATAGTCTATCAGGGGCCCAATGAACTAGTTGGAACAATGTTGACTGCCTGCTGTTTAGGCAGATGAGACCCAGATGATTAAGTAGGAGCAGTAGGAACTGGACATGACAGAATGTACATATATGGGAAGATATGAATTCCCCTCTTCCTGAAGCATATGGTCACCATGACCACACATTTGGTCAAGACCCATGGGGTGGGTGGAAGACAGGCCATGTAGATCCGGTCTGCCACAACCAACTGGAGAAACCTCTGGTAGTTCAGGAGAATTAGCACATGAAAATAAGCATCCTGAAGGCCTGGAGCAGCAAGCCAACCATTGTGGTTAATGGCAGGGAGGATAGTTGCCAGGGTGATCATCTGAAATCTCACGTATTCGTTTAGATTGTGAAGGTCTAGAATAGGTTTCATCCCTTGCATGGGCTTGGGAACCAGGAAATACCAGGAGTAGAATCCCTGTCCCCAATGCTGCAAGGAGACCTCTTCTACAGCCCCCAAGGCCAGTAAAGACTGAATCTGCTCAAGGAGCAGTGTCTCATGACAGGCTTCACTGAAAAGGGACAAGGTGAAGTTTTGGGAGAGGGGACAGAGAAGAATTGTATAGCATAACCTGATCAGAGGATGCTTAGGAACCAGCTACCTGTTGTAAGTCTAGCCACAAACCACTGTAAAGGCAGGCCAGCCTGTCCGCAAACAAGAGGGATGGGGAAGCAGAGGTTACCATTGGATCACTGTTCTGGACACGTGAATCAGAACAGCCACTTGCGTGATGCCAAGGAGGTGGGCTGGGGAACAGGGGGAACTGGCTAAACCCAGAATCACAGGACCTCCACCTTTGGAATCTATGGTTCTTTCTGGTGTAGTCCTGCTGCTGCACAGGAAGGGAGGACTGTCAGGCACACACTCCTAAAGCACATACAGTAACTCAGAAGTCTTTAAATGAGTGCAAAGTTTCATCGGTCTTTTCTGAAACAAAACCTGGCCATCAAATTCTCAATGGTCTGCGACACACTCACTGGTCACAGTGCTTGAGTTCTGAAGCCATAAGGCCCTCCTCATGGTTACAGATGATGCCATAATCCTGGCTGAGGCATCCGCCAAATCCAGGATCGCCTGCAATGAAGTTTTGTCCACCAAACAGGCCTCCAAAATGAAAACCTTGAATCCTTGTCTGGAGGCTTCTGGCAACTTGTCCATGAACTTAAACCTGGCTGACCAACTAACAAAGTCATATTTGGAGAACAATGCCTGCTGGTTCACGATGAGCATCTTCAGGGAAATAGAGGTATAAATCTGTTTCCCCATTAAGTCCATTTTTTTGAACTCGCCATCTTTGGGGGTCGATTTATACCTTCCCTGCTGAGCCTTGGCATTTGCTGCAGTCACCACCAGGGAGTTAGGGGCTGGGTGGGAACAGAAACCCTTGTGTGGATACAAAGTACTGATTCTCTGAATGCTTCGCTGTCAGAGGCAATAAAGTTGGGGTAGTCCAGAGGACCTTTTTCAAGATCCCAGAAAGCCTCATTTATCAGGAGAGCTAATCTCCCTGGAGCTGACGGTTGGAGAATACACAGCAGTTTGTGCGTATTCCAGCTGGATATCCAAGGATACCTGAGGAGGGCCCGATATGTCTTCAAGTCCTTGGGCACCAAGGGAGAGGAAGCTTCCAGCATGGTAAAATCATTTGGGGAAGACAAGAAGGTGGTTTGTTGTGCTAACGATGGATCCTGTTCTTGAACCACAGGATCTGGTCAGAAGAGCCCCGTAGGACCAGAGGAAACAGACGCAGCAGTTATGGGAGCCACCATAGGGACCAGTGATCTTGCTCTGGAGTAAGTTGAAGAGCAGGACCTCAGGGACCAAGGAGCATCCCTGGTATTTCAAGGAGGCCACTGGGCATACAAATAAGGCATTGGTGGCCTGTAGGTCCTGAGCCAAGAGCCTCGACTATGGAACAGTTGTCTATCTTGGTACTAATAGTGATTCAAGGTTGATTTCTGGTACCTATCCAGTGAGGTGAGGGCGGATGACCCTGAACTGTATCTTGAAGAACCCCAGAGATTCTGCAGTGATAACAATGGGGCAGCCGGCCCCAATGGGGAAAACTGTCAGATTAATATGAAGCCCAATAAGGAGATGGCATTGGTGTCAAAGAGGAGTGGGGGAATTGTCACCAAATGAGACACACCCCCACCTGCTACTAGGGAAGGCGCTGGCACCAAGACCAGTACCAAACTGACTGATGGGATCTGCCACCAAGAAAATGACTGTACCAAAGGATCCCCCAGCATAAAGAAGGGCCTCTGGTGCCAGTCCTAGCCTCAACTCCACAGTCTGAGGCCCCAGGTGTTCAAGCTGCAGAGCTGACGAACCCAGCAGCTCTATGACATGGCCAGAAGGTGCCATGGGCACAATGGAGGGTGAGCCGGTAGATACCATAGCACCGGAGAACTCCTGAATCACTGGAGAATTCAGGATTGAAAGGCAAAGCAAGTCTGATGCCTCCTGTTATGCCACTGGCATAAAGACCATTATCATTGGTCTTGTTGTCATCCATACCAGACTTAATAGGTGCCCCAAAGCCAGAACTAGAGTTAACTGTACGGGCCTCACTGCTCTCGGCTCAACACCAAGGAGCAGTTGGATAGACCTGCTCTAGCCCTGGTGCTGGAGAGAGAGTACAGTAACAGTCAGCACTCGTCTTCAAAGAGGAGGAGGAGTCTCCCATAGCCCTGGAATGGTCCCAGTTTGTTTTATGGGACCTCTTCCTTCCTCCCTCCCTCTTGGGGAAACACCAGAGCCTGAATGTGGAGCAGCATCACTATCCAGGTCCAAAGGCAACCACCAATCAGATAAGGGCTTCAGTGTGGAAGTGGGCCTCATGGCCTGTTCCAGAAGGTGCTGCTTCAATCACAAGTCTCTGTAGCCTTATTGATGGATTGATTGATTAAATATAAATTATTGATTAATCTCTTAGACAGCAATGGTCAATAAAAGTTTGGTCTCCTGAGGGCTACAGCATCAGGAATATTAGTATTAGAAAAAGAGATAAATATGAGAAAATTTCAATTTATTACAAGTCCCTTCATTAACATTCACTAAGCAGATAAACAGTGCCACAAATACTAATAAACAATAGCAGATAGAGATATAGTGCAAAGTGTTTAGTTCTCTGATTGCCATCATTTACATCTCACGTCTCCTGCTAGGGCCTCATGGAGTGTCATTCACGATCTTCCTCATCATCATCACCACCACCACTACTACCACTAGCACCAGTGGTTGTCATCCTAACCTCTCCCCCTTTGTTCTCCATCACACACAGACCACCTAACACCTTTTTTCTGAGTCATGCTTACACCCACTAAGTCTCATACATATGCATAAGGGTTCCAACCCTTTTCTCCCTATCCATACTTTCACACCCCACTAATCTAGGGGTGCCCCATTTCTCATTGGCCTTCCGCTTAGTTCTCCTTACTCATATTATGCATCTACATAAACGAGACCCAAGGGTAACCTACGGTGATGGCAGAATTTCTCATGATGTTACAACCAGCTGTCTTGCGGTCTAGACAGGTACATTATAGCATATTTTCCCAAACATCACCCACTGGCACATTCTTTACAGTAATCTTATAACTCTATTGGTACTGAATTATCCCTGGGTCACCTACTTATATCAAACCTCCTGAGGCCTAATATGGCTAAGCTGAAATCTTACAGGCCTCAACCTATAGACACCGTTATAACATGAATACTTATATTTCACCTCTATACCTTAAATATACTTAGTATCTTTTACTCTTGACTACATCTCTCGTCACCTGGATCCTGCTTGTGAACAACTTGCAAATGGAACGCCACTCTTCAATGTGTCCCTCACCAAGGCACAACAAGCACCTTGTGTGGGGGTGGTTAGGATGGCCCCACTACATGATAGGGAATGCTTGAACCTTGATTAGGACATCACACACAGCAGCAAACTAGTGTAGCTAACACTAAACTAACACTTAACTAAACCTAAGGTATTACTATTCCTATATACAAGAAAAAGTTCTCAAATAGAGACAAAAAGTGTGAGGTGAAGACTTCACACAGAACTCAAACCAGGAGTGAGAAGGAACTGAGGGTGGCAGGGTGATGACATCTTTATATAGCCAGGGGAGGGGCTACGGCTATAGGGCATGAGTGTCATTGCTACAGATACCACTAGGCAAAGTTCTCCAGCTTCAGTGCCCAGGGCACAACCACCCACATAGAATATACTGCTACATCTATTCACAGCAGCAGCAAGGACACATGAAATCTTGAACTGTAACTTCTGTTCCCAGTAATCTATATTTAATCTGTATTTAAAAGGGTTCCCCTCCCCCCCTTCAAGTGATGCCTAGATATAGATTTCTTCTCTATTGAAATTATGAGGGTTCTAAATTTTCAGTAACATGCATAAAACATTTAACTCCATGAAAACGGGGACTGGTCAGAAGATAGATTTCTAGAAGGAGCTACTTAACAATGGAGAGTGCAAAATGTTATATAGGTTATCATGACCTGAATTTATAGCTCACTGCACAAAGACACTGCGGTGCATCTGCAGAACCCTAGTAAAGGTTGTAGGGATCCAGGCAGGTACAGCAGTGACTTCACTGGACCTCTAATTACTTCGGTTTATTCTTGCTAGTGACAAAGGGCAATCTAAAGAGCTAAATTTACTGATTGATTTAGATTCATAAAAACTACCTATCGGTGACCACTTAAAAATTAAAATACATATAAGACGCTCATCCTACCTTACACAAAACTATCTACCTGCTAATACTAGAAAAAGAAAATGAACACAAACCCATCTAACGCCAATCATATTAGTATTAAATCATGAGTGGAAAGAACATAGTCCCAAAAACGTGCTAAATGACCTAAAGACTTGAGGTTACAATCTAAGGGGACTAGATTTTGCCTGGTGTTTATATAGGTATAGAACTGGGGGAAGGAAATTATGGCTTTGATGCAGAAATTATTTCTTGAAGTGCAACGTCTGTGTCATGTATGAGGTTAAACTGGATTACCAGAGATTTTAAAACCAGAATAAGGCTACAAAGAGCTTTCCTTTCATCCAGCCTGTGTAGAGACCAGACAAAATTATAATTCTGCACTATGGGTAACAGACTCCCTTACTCCCCTGGAGAACACATCACACACCAAAAGCTGTCAGGGAAGTGAGGTCATTCTTTTCTCTGCACACACCCTTCAACAAGGCAGAATGCACAGGGGGAGCTGGCTACATCCCACAGAATTATTTAATGTTATTTAAAGATTCTCCATTAGTAAATTTTATAAATAAAAATCAAGTTGAAACATTCTTTTAAATTTTGGAAGCAACTTTATAATGTCTAAATATACAGAAAAGTATTCAAATGTCCTCCTTTTAAAAAAAAAAATCGATTTTAAATGCCTTTCTAACACTGACCAAAACAGAATCTGGAATTTTTGCGTCTTAGACACAATGGGGGAGGACCCGCCTAATTTATGTGAAAGCAGAAGCAATTTTCAACCACACTTCCTAATACCAAGATGCATGTAAATTCACATATATATCCCTTAATCTGTAAAAGTAGCATGGACATAAATGAAAGTATAAAAACCATTAAGCAGAATATCTATCCCTCAGAAAGTCAATGTTAAAAGGTGAAATGAAATACCTTTTCAAGAACAAAACCAAAAATCTTTACAGATCAAGATAGAAGTTCAAAATTGTGTCTCACCTATGTGGTCTGATGTTAACAAACGCATAAAAGTCTACAGTTTTGTTGTGAAGGGATTAGTGTTAATATTCTGAGGGACTTTAATCCACATTGTTTCTCTGTCTCACTCGCCAGATGAATTTCACTTTGAGCTCAGATGGAAGGATGGGAAAACACTAAGAAAAGGTGGGGAGGAAATGTTTCCTTGACTCGGTTGCATTTAAGAGGGAGTCTAATAATTCTCTAGTGTGCATACAATATTGTACAACTGGGACAAATCCAGTAAAGACTATAGTGATATATATTTAAATAGCTGAATGAAGAATTTGTATGGTTCAGCTCACACAACTTCATGGAATAAGCCTTTTTTATGGTTCCCTAACTCTTTCAGGCCTTCTGCTTCATCCATTGAAGTATGTACGTACCCTTGTCTAACAAAATGCTGTTGAGAATGTTCTAAGTCAATTGTCCAGAGCTCATAAGAAAGAATTACCAGCTGAGAAGATGCCAACATTGTTTAGAATCCTACCAAACTCAGGCCTTAAAAGGCTTAGCAGGAAAGAGAGAGAGTCTCCCTGCATACACAGATCTGATCTTCAGAGTGTCATAGTTAAATACAAGATGGAACAGATTGTTTAGCATAAGCAGTTAACACACAGTTCAAGGAATCATTCAAGGTGAAGTGGCCCCTTAACACTCCTCCAGGCATAGGGAGCAAAGGAAGGGGGAAAGCAGCTGAAGGGGTGGGGGGAGTTGTTAGGTTATAAATTGTTGTAATAAACCATAAATCCAGTGTGCCTGTTCAGTCCATGATAGTGTCTAGCAAAGTTATGAATTTAAGCTCTCAGGCTCATCTTTTGAATGTGTTGTGCAGGTTTCCTTGGAGGACAAGGACTGAGAGGTTAGATATATAGTGATCACTTTGTGAAAATTGGTCATTCAGGAAATCTTACCTGAACCCCTGCTTCTGGACTTCAAACCAACCCCCACCCTATCCAAGCTCATCATCAGAAGCAAGCTGACCAAAGACCAGACACACCTACTCAAAGCAGTACTAGACTCTGCCAAAACAACTGATGGAAAACCTGCAGGCATATCTCCACTGCTACAATGAGCCACACCCTTCACAACACACCTTTCAAAATCCCTGGTCCTATACATGCTTATCACAACATATGGTGTACCTCATTCAGTGAGCTAAATACCCCAATAGCAACTATATAGGTGAAACCAGACAATCACTATGTTCTCAAATTAACTCACAGGAAAATGATAAAAGATAAGAACATCAATTGCAGGTAACCACTTTTCAGTCTTGCCCTAGTGTCTGTTTGAGTTTACAAAGCCTGAATATTTTACTTGGAATCTGTTTTATTTATTTTTTGTAATGCTCAAAGCTCCATATATTTAACATCTGTGCAAAAGCGGACTAGGAAATTTTCTATTAGATTTTGGGTTCTTTTGAATTTGCCACTACTCTTACCACTTATTTGGAAATAGACAGTAGTCTTTATGTATTGTAAAAATGAGCCTGAGATATTTCCTCAAACATATGCCTATATAGCACCACTCTGGATTCCCTCAAGAAAAAGATCCCATCTGAAATGTTCTCTAAGTAGTAAGTTCATTGCTACAGGAAAACAGCTGTGATTAATTACAAAGGGAAAACTGCAACTGTATCCAGTAGGGAGGGTCACTAAAAAACCTAAAAAGTCTGTAGAAGGGAAATGAGCATGAAGATGCAAGTTAGAATGCAGTTGGAAAAAGTACTTCCTTTTTTCCCCCCTCCTGTTCAACGAAGGGAGAGATGAGGCATTGTTGATGAGTAGGTCTTGTCAGGAGGAGAAGAGAGAGTATTTTGCAAAACCAAGATCCCTGCACCAGCTGGGGACCTTAGGTTACCTCTCTCAGTCCCTATGAGCTTTGGAACTCAAACTTGCACAGAATGTAAAAAGTGCATATTTTCAAGGTAAATGACTATGAACTTAAAAAAAAAAAAAAAAAGAGCACACAACATAGCACATAATAAAAGGAACCTTACATCAACTTAACTTTGTAGCATAGACAAAATATTAGTCTTTTAGATGCTTGTTTTCACATTTGTTTGCTTGTAACCATTTCTACCTTTATCCCTTTAATTGATACCACTCAAATACGTGATTCTTCTGTTTTGCTTTCATTATAAATCATCAGTGCCATGTAGGTTCAGTAAAGCGTGTGCTTGTAGAAAGCTAACAGGTTTGAGTGCTTTACTGTCTCTGTAAAGGCAGTGAACCTACACTTTCTCTGTGAGGGTTCAATGAGAGGGTCTGGTCCCTGCAGTAGGATGATTCTGGAGCGAATTCAGAAATGGAAGTATACACTAAGATCAGCAAGGAGTAAACAGATTGAGTAAAGTGAGGGTGAGGCTTGTGGGCCATTGGGGTAAGAGAGCTTTGGACCAAAGCTGCACAGCCACAAGACACCCAGAGTTACAAGGCAGACGGTGATGATCCCCTTACTGGCTTGTGTGAATCTCAAAATATTATAGTATCACAAAATGTGATATCACCCAGAACTGATCTAAACCTCCTCCAGATTTCTGTGGCAACAAAACAGTCCAAACAATTATGTCTGGTTCAGCTGGAGCATTTGATTCTGAAGAGTACTACACCTCATGCTTCAGCGGCAAGATTAGGAAAAAACACTTTTACTTTCAATGTAGAGAACCAATAGCTCTGCTTAATAAAAATTTGGTCATGAAGTACAAGGTCAAGAAGCTACAGGTAGCTGAGTGGCACAGAACAGGTTCTATGGGCCAGTTTGAGCTGAAGTATTAACGAATTGCTCATACTCTTTATATACATAAATAAAGTAAATACATGTGCTTCTGCTGCAGGCAGAGTCTCTCTCAAAATGAGAACTAATTTACACACATCCATTTTCCATCCCATTTTTATTATAAATTATTTACTTTCGAAAGTTAACGTCATAATTGTTGGGAAACAAAGCTTTGAAAGCAAGGAGCCAAATCAGATATACCTCACAATCATTTATTCCACAGCTAGTATAGAAGGGCAGTTGCCTTTCATACTAGGTTTACAGCTATTTAGAGAACAGGGATAACTTTTGTCATAATAAAACTCTGAAAAGGTTAACAGATCTACACAAATTGGTGTATTTATCTTATGCAGTAACACAGGAAAGGCTCTGTTATTACTTGCCAGATCAGTTACAAGATGGTCAATATTTTGCACCATAAGAGCCTGCATAAAAGCCTTAACAAAAATTTTAAAAAGACGGTTTCGGGGGCATGTGTGAACTATACAGCAATTTAATAAAAACCTACCTAGCTAGATAGCAGAAAAAAAGTACAATGACATCACAGTAGTCAAATACTTGGAATTCAGATTATCATTTCAGTATTGTATTATGCTTTATACCAATGGCCTTTAATTAGCGTAAAAATGATGCACTCTGTTAGGCTTTCATCTAACAAAGGGGACACATGGCCTCAATGGCTTGTGCAAATAGAAGCCCATCATTAACATATTACAACAGAATTCCCTTAAACTGAGTCATGACCATGGGGTGTACAGGATAATAAGATCATGAAAAATAATTCTGAAAAAGACCTGTAAATTACTTTTCAAATTGGCACAGAGCATGAGTACTGTAATATTCCTTTTTAAGGCCATCACATTTTTATAACCTTATCCCCTCTAGTGGATTAGCATCTGATTTTCATACTTGTTGAGCACTAATGACAATACATAAAGTAAGGAGCTTATTAACAACAACAATGCGACTAACATCCACATCAGAATCTTGGCATAAAATTTAGGCCTAAGCCTTTAAAACATGCCAAAGAACAGATGCTGTGTTTCATACAAAGACAATGGAAGTTCAGTAATTATAAGAACTAACCAGCTAAACTTAACCACAAACTATTGCTAAGTTGTGAAGTAACTTCCTCTTTTACCTTTCTTCTATTTCAACATGCTTCATACCTATAAATGTGTAAAAGATACTTCTACACATTGACCAGGAGACCCAACTCGGTGAAGGTTGACCATATCAATTTTACGCCTTCTTCCACCTGCATCTTGGTGTGACCTTTGATCAACCAGTCGTCTATGTACTGATAGACTTGTACCTCCTCCTTTCTCAGGAATGCAGAGATGACCACCATACACCTAGTAAACACTCAAGAAGCCGTAGAAAGGTCAAGCAGAAGTACCATGAACTAATAGTGGGTCTGGTTGACTATGAACCAGAGAAATCTTTTGTGACTTGGAATGACTGACATGTGAAAATATGCATTCTTCAAGTTAAGGGTGGCATACCAATCCCCCCGATCCAAGGAGGGAATAATCAAGGCTAAAGAGACCAGGCAGAACCTCAACTTCCTCATGAATCTGTTGAGCTTTAAAGTACAGAATGGGTCTGAGACCACATTTGTCTTCTGGGATTAGGAAGTAGCAGGAGTAGAACACTTTGCTCCTTAGCTCCCAAGGAATCTCCTCCATTTCTTCTATCTTTAGGAGCACCTATACATCTTGATTAGAAATTGCTCTTGAGAAGGGTCCTTGAAGAGAGACGGGCAGGAGGGGCAGGGTAGGGAACTGAATTGAAGAGAGTATCCCAGTTCTACTGTGCATAGCACCCAATGATCCAATGTGATTTGGACCCACGCATGGTAGAAGTGGGATAACCGGTCTAAAAAGAATAAGGGTGAAGGATCTGAGTCCTGAATTTGTATGCTGTCCTCAGCCACATGCTCAAAAGTTCTGTTTGGGATTGGAGGATTGTCTTGTTGGAGCAGGGCCTTGACTGGTAGAAGGCTGAGAGGGTATCCTCCTATAATTCAAGCCCCTTTTAAGATTATACTCCTATCTGGGTTGGGATTGGTAGAACCGAGATAGTGGTTGAGGTCTGAAATGCCTCTTTGCGTTGCTGGAGTCCTAAGGACTTTAAAGAGGCCCGAGAGTCGTTAAGGCTGTGCAGTTTCAAGTTTGTCTGCTCCGAGAACAGCGCCAGACCTTCGAACAGAAGGTTCTGGACTGTCTGCTGGACCTCGTGTGGGAGGCCTGAGGCTTGCATACATGAGCTCTGATGCATCGCTACTGCTAATGACATTGTGCAAGCTGCAGCATCTGCCACATCCAGTGCTGCCTGAAGTGAGCCCCTTGCAACCACCTTGCCTTCCTCTATCAGGGCTGTGAATTCCACCCTGGACAGTATAGACTCTGAGAACTTTGACAAGACCCTCAAGAATTAAAACGGTATTTACTCAACACTGCCAGCTGGTTCACAATACAAGGTTGAAGCTCCCCACAAGTACACCTTTCTCTTGAAGAGGTCCAATTTTTTCATGTCCTTTGCCTTTGGGATGGGGCCTTGCTGACCTTGCCTCTCAAGCTCATTATTGCTGCAACTACAAGCGACCCTGGTGGGGAATGAGCATATAGGTATTCATGCTCCTTGAAGGATACGAAATGTGTTTCTCTCTACCCTCTTTGCAGTTGGACTCAGGGAAGCCAGGGTCTCCCATAGTGTCTTCATTGCATCACTAATTGTCTTTATTAGCAGCAGTACTATCCTGGATGGGCCCACAGGGGCTAGAATGTCTACCATAGGGTCTGCGTTATTAGAGGCCTCCTCAATTTGTAGCCCCAAATTCTGCACCACCCTCTTCAAGAGCTCCTGATGAGCAATGCTGTCATCCACAACCGGTGCCACTGAGGACCCTTCAACTGCTTTGTCTGGGGATGAAGACAATGATACTCTAACCAGGGCAGTCTCGACCTTCTGCTCCCAGAGAATCCTGTGATGCCAGTTCCTCAAACTCGGTGCTGGGGGCAACGTCGTGCTTGGTGCTGGGTGCAGCATCATATTCGGTGCTCATTTCGGTATCAAGCAGTAGCATGTCCTATGATTGAGGTGGGTGATATCTGCTCTTGGAGACGAGTGATAGTGACCATTCCAATTGTGACCCTTGAGCCTGATGGAATGCCCAAGGGATCCAAAAAGGCCACTGAGCTGGCATTTATTACTGCAGCAGCCAAGGCATGGGGAAGTGATGACCAGTCTCAATCCTCTGGTGTCACCTCTGACGGGTGCCAGCTTCACCTAGGGGAGTAGGACTTTGCTTCAGAGGTGGAGCCTGACAACTCATTCCACGGGGACGAGGGTGGTGTGGTTCCCGTCGGTGCCAGAGAGTCAGGCCAGGTCACCTTGCCCTCCAGGCAATAGCTTGATACCCGAGATGCCCATGTCCATTAAAATTTAAGAATCAATAGCAGAAAATTAAAGTTAAAGGCCTTCTGTAACAGATCCCTTCAGTTTAAGTGTCATTACATAGGGAACCTGACCCCAAAGTACTGCAAGTAGTTTGGATTGTGTCTATTTTTCAATAGAAAATGATCAATAAGACAGACACAGTTAATCTTTAACAAAAGTATATCTAAGCAAGGTATTTGCTTTGTATTAATGAAACATGCATTCAAACGGTATGCTTAGAAGCCAAAATAAAGTGTAAAACTAAAAGTGAAACAACCAAAATATTGTAAGGCCAACATGACTAAAGTGTGATTAGCTGTGTTACTGGCAGTTGCACAGAAAATCCTTATCACTGAAGTTTAGGGAATAATCAAGTACTGGACAGAGATGCGTATCACTGCTGTTATTGCTTTAACAGTTTTATATCTTATTGGAGAAGGACCAAGTGAATGATCCAAATGACTTCATACTGCTGCATTATGACTTCATATTTCAGCATGAACTACCAAACAAAAGACAGACCCATCAAAGCATGAGAAGAGACTTCACAAAAAGACTGCTTTGACTTAAAAATGGACATTTCTGCAGAAAAAGCAAAGTGTCATGCAAAGTTGGCCAAAGAATCACACCACAAAAAGGCCAAGGAAAATAACTTGAATTAGGTGACTGACTAAAGCTATGCCAGCATGTGTTCAACATATGGCCTAAACAGATCTTACACAAACTGGAATGACACAGGATTCTTGGTACAATGATACTGGAGTTTTTCCTGAGAAAGTTTTAAGAAGCCATGAAGGACATGCCTCATTTTGTCATTGGATGATAAAGGACTCATCCTGGCTGGACATAACTAATCTTTGTCAGAAGCACAGGTCATGTTCTGATTGTCCCACATCAACTTTGCCAAGAACAGGAACCAGATTGTATAACCCAGCAGAAAGTGTATAAAATGCCACGCGTAGTTCAACGCTTTGCTACCTGAAACTGAAACAGCTGAATGAGAGAGATAGCGAGCAGGACTATCATTGTCTGGTCAGCAAAAGGGCACATTACATAGTAACAACTGAAGTTTTCCAACTGACAAACATGCTATTATAAAAATCTATCCTTTAAAGTACTGATACAAGATACAGAAAGACAGAAAAAAAATACAGCTGTTGAAACACCTTAAGTAAATAATCTGAATGAACTCTCTATCTTGAGAAAACAGTCATTGTGACTGTGGAGCTCAGCTGGAGAACCCACCTTCACACTAGTTACAATAGATAAGTAGTGAAGTTGCTTTTATCCATGTATTGTTTACTTAAGTGATCCCTTGGTTATTTTAAGCTAAATGCTTCTCAGAAAGTAGGTATGTGAGTTAAAACTCTGAATAACTAAGGACAAGTCTACACTACAAAATTAAGTTGATCTAAGTTACAGCGACATACAGCCACCGCAATAAATTGAATCTGTTTTACACATCCACACTATGCTCCTCTGTCGACGGTGCACATCCTCACCAGGAGCACATGCACCGATTTATCTGCCAGTGTGGGGCATTGTGGGATGGCTTTTTAAAGACAGCAATAGTCAATGTAAGCAACACAGTCTCTATACTGACAGTGTGTTGACCTAACTACGCTGATTTAAGCGCTAAGCCTCTTACATTGGTGGAGTTATTATAATCAGTGCAGTGGGCAAATTACATCGGTGGGAGCTACATTTTAGTGTTATGTCAACATAAGCTGCCTTACGTCAACCTAATTCTGTAATGTAGACCAGGCTTGAAATGTATGATGTGTACCTGTGTGTTACTAACAAGTATAGTCTCAAGGCTTTGTCCACATGGCACAGAAAAAAGCATCCCGTTTGAAACAGAACTACCTTAACATGAACTAATTACCTTCTAGAGTGCGTTAGCAGGGTCTACACTGGGCGAGAAGAGCACAATGTTAGAGCAATTTACAAATCACGTGCTTCTAGTGCACTTTGCCAACGCTGTGTAGACAAGCCCTTAATTGTCTAGAGGTTACACTAAATCAATACGTAATTGAGAGTGCCGAGGCTGGAAAGCCTCATTACACTAAGCCTAGCACTATTTGTAGCTGTAGGAAGTACAGATTCCTCTTAAAGTTAGCTGTGAAACATTAAGCATTTCAAATAGTACAGCCTAAAAGTTGCACAGATTTTTGTAGTCAAGAGAATTGACAGTTTCAATTGAATTGGCTCAAACTGAAGGTGTTAATACTACTTGAGCCATTGGTTAAAGTGGCATAAGAGCCTACAGCACTGGTGAAATTCCAGAGATATTAGAATAAGTGCATATTTATGATAGTCTTGTGAGTGTATAAGTGGTAAAACTTGGCTACAAGTATCATCTGGGCAAGGTAATTTTGAGGTGAAATTATGCTCTTTGATAATTAAGTAACTTGTCTAAATTTCTGAATTCTATTTTACAATTGTTTGGTTGAACTGACACCAGCAGTCCCATAATTTCATCGGTATATAAACTTGTTGGAGATGTATAAAGATCTAAATTTAAGAATCCATAATTCCATGATATCAAAAACCACCCTTCCAAACTAATACAGAACTAGGAAAGAGTTTACCTTTGTAACAAGACTGAGATAAGACCTTGAGTTAATTTCTCTCAAACTTTGTAATATTGCATGTTGCATGCAAAGTTCAATATTTGACATTGTGGTCACAATCATCTAAACATCTTTATTTTGCTGTAATTTTTTTCTCTTTTTTCCCCTCACATTTATAATAATTCTCCAGTCTGTACCTCAGCTAAGGAAGACAGATCCAAAACAAAGATTAGTGGAGGTAACTGGTTAATTAAGTTATTTAATGTATGTTTTATAGCCTCCCTTTCTCACAGCACCCACAATTCCAAGTGATGACATGAGTTCCTGCACTTCTGAAAAACCTCAGTGTAAGTATGGTGTTATGTAGGATGTAAATGTTTGATGTAGGCTACTACAGCCTCATAAAACTGAATTAAATCTATATACATGGGTGAGAGAGAGATGCTCACATAAGAGTAACATGTCCCATTAAATAATATGTATTTATTATCAAAGTGCAAATACCAATGCACACACAACAAAAAGACATACCAATCATTCAGAATGTGTGACGTTAGCTGTAATCACAAGGGCACTACTGAGTCTCATACAATCACATTGCATACACTGTTCAATCTTTGCTGAAACCTCACTTCTGGTCAATGAACAAATGGGAAAAAGATGACTTCGTTTCATAAAACAGATAGTGGTAAGTTGTTCCAGTCTCCAAAAGGAAAAAGTGGAAATATGACTACAAATAAGACATGATGGTTTTAGACACACTGAAAGTAGGTGTTGTGTAATTTGAAGTGCCGGCTGTGAAGAATATTACCTTTTAAATAGGACACATCTGTCAATGAAGGAAACACAGATGTTTTTTGGTTTTGTTTTGTTTGGGATGAAACTTTGAAAAGACTTGATTACCCAAACTGGCTTGTCAACAAGAATGCCTTGAGACCTCTTAAGAGGTACCTCTACAAATTGCAAACCAGTATAAGACTGTAATAATACAAACAAATCTTATTCTTCCTTATGCAACAGACACTGTTTCAATAGTTAACGTATAATGCTTAAAAAGGCCACAAAACTGAGAACAGTGGCTTCATGAACTATCAGCCTTGCACCATATTAATGACAGGGCTGAGGCTGTATCAGAGAGCAACTCATTTCAAAACAAGAAAAGTTGATTATTGATCATCTCCATGAATCAACTATCTCTGCTGCTTCAGCTTTTAGCATTTGAGAGATACATTGTTGACCGTTCTACCAATAAGATTTTCTTTTTTGTAAAGCTAACAGAGCCCCATCAGAAGAATTCTTATTTGGGATATTTTAAAAATCAAAGATTTCCATATTGAAGTATGCCACTCCAACTGAATCCGGACAGACAGTGCCGAAGAAATGACAGATAAAGTAACTGCTCAGTTATAGGATCCAAAAATTCACACTTAGCACGTCATGGCTTCACTGTTTCACAGACTGTCAAGCTCTTGCTGCTAAGAGAATGCCTGAAAATCTAAACCAAAGTTCTTAATTTGGCTGTTAAAATAGTTAACTGCAAGGAAGGCCATCCAATGAGTTCTTGTCATTTTGCACTACTCTCGGGTTTCCAGCAACTTCTTCCCACTGAAGTGATGGGGTATTTGCAAGGGACAACATGATCTCAAGTCTTCTAATTAAGAAAAGTGAAAGGTTTATCTGAAGGATCACCAATCTTCTCTTCAGTAATGTATCTTGGTTGATACACTTCGCTTACCATGCTGACATCTTTGGACACCAATATGAATTAAGCTTGTCTTCAAGGATGAGATATATCAACAGGATGCAAGGATTCATCAGCAAAACTTGCATTCTCAAGCATGAAGAGGAAGCTGAGTTACTGCCTCTTGTTTCAGACTTCAAGGCTGATGAGAGCTCTTCAGGAAAAACCAAGTCATCACAAGGAAATTTCAGACCCAACAGCATGACAATTTCCCTGATAACTCAAAAAAGAGACAGATCACAAGCCCCTTCATCTGAAAAACTTGACTTGGCAGCACTTATCTCTTGCAGGACAAAAAGATAGTCTTCTCCGATAACAAGATGCTGTCACTTGTCTTCTCTAGCCAGAGACTGCTGGTGTTTGCCCTCATTGGAGTAGGTGAGTACAACGTTAGCCTTTAACATTTTTCTTTGCATTTCTGCAGCCCAGTTCTTTTTTGTTTTTTGTCCTCCTCATCCCCCAAATTCAGAGTAGACAATATAAAAAGATAATTGCAATCACCTGTCAATCAAAACGGACTTACAGTTGTGCATTTCCCCAATTCAATTTTATGCAGCCATCACATTGACTCACAAGAGTTTTTAAAATATTTTATCTTTTTGAATCTTCATACTTAGTTATTTAGGGTACAGTTGTGATAAAATTGCACATGCTCATAATTAAGATTACACATCTTGGAGAAAAGTGTCAAAATGTAGGTATTCACCATATCCGACATTTAGGCAAAGCTGCAGCAGACCATTACCGAAAAAAAGGGCCTATAAATAAAATGTGCTATGAAGCAGTACCTCACATTCAATACTTCATGCATGTGTAGCAACTACCATAAAGGTACTTGAGATACAACTTTCAAATATTTAACATCTTCTAAACAAAAAAAATATATATAGTTTCCTAATAGATCATATGTAAGATTTCAGAACTGAACCTATGTTTAACTACAAATACACACTAGTAACAATGAAAATTCTTCACTGGAGTCAAGGAACGTTCTCTTAGGTATTCTTTCCATCTGCATATTGGTCACAGTCCAACAAACCACCAATTTAACTAAGCATGAAATCAATGGCATAGCTTGCAGCATTACTCACATGCCTAAAGTATATGTGTTAAATACTTTACTTGATATGGCCTACAGTTCTTTGTAGGAATGCAAGTCTAAGTAAAATAGTTTTTCCAAAATCCAGGAGTTATTTTTAAATTTGTTGTAAACACAAAGTATAATAGTTTAAGTTTGATGTGTCATCTGGAAATCTTTAAAATATTAGTCATTGGCATATATTAGACTCTGTCACTATAGTTTTACCGTGTTTTCCTTTATAAATTGTTATAGGTATTGTTACGTATTAAAAACACATTTCTTAACAAGATTCAGTGTTCCTCTCACTCTATTTTTATAATCAGCAAGATCTTTATAAAGAAAAAGATTTTACTCTGACAAGCAATTCTAAACTATAGAATAACTTGGACAAAGTGAGCTTGAGTTTATGAGTAGAAAATACAGGGGGGTCAGTTTAGAAAATATTTCATCTCAGCTCTGAGAATCAACCTGGATTCTTACCTTCTCACTCATCAACAGCACCAATAATAAAGCCCTCACTTCCACTTGTGTATTATCTTCAAACTATATCCTATGCAGTTACACCTGTGCTGCCCCATAGTTTTCACTGAGTCTGCACAAGTGAAACTGACTGGAACTTAAACAAGTCTGATGCACAGAAAACACAACCTGACTCAGCTGAGGTGGCTCTGCACTGCTAACTGGTGTAAAAACTAGTAAAGCCATTCTTAAAGTTAGACACGATTCTGAATGTACAGAAGGAACTGAACATCAGAGTAACAATTGTACATAGTCCCTTTTCAAATTAAAACATTTCAAGGCAAAAAAAAAAAAACTTCATTGCTGCTATTTCTATTACCTACAGAAGAATGCTAAAGGGAACATTGACTTGCATGAGAAGCCAACTTCAGACGCTAGTAATCATTTAATTGAAAAAAAAAATATGCACTGTAGTGTTGACCTTTCCCTTTTTCTCAAATTGTTTTTATGTTTTGAACCAGTTACTTCCCACAAGTATGGACCCAAGACATTTTAAATCTTACACTGCTTGCCTTTACTTAGATTTAAAAATATAAATTAAGAGGATTAGTGTTACTGCTAATGTGCAATGCAATACAGTAAATTAATAGTAGCAGTAAGGATATTGCAGAATAAAATTTAAAATGTGGTCTTTAATTTTTCTGGAGATGAAGGACCAAGAAAACAAAATTGTTTTCATAAGCCAACAACATTTGCTTGAACACCAACTGTTACTTATGGTCTATTTTTTTAAAAAATGAGTAAATGCCAAGAGTACAAAATACATTTTTTACCAAGCACAGGTGACAGGACACCTCTAAAGATCAGTGAAGACCTCTGAGAAGTAACATGTGCTACAGTAAATCTGCAGGGGCCTCAAGACCTCTTCGCACAGAGATGAAGAGAAGTTGAAACTGCCATTGGTGTGCAGAGTCAGCATTAACTTGCTATCAAACTTCTCACGGAGTATGTATGTATGTTAGGGGAGTTAGGATGTCAGAGAGTTGCCATGCAGTCAGTTCCAGTTACTCCTCTCCCCTTTCTATTCTTCCCAAAGATGCAAAGGCAGAATTCTACAATGTCTCAATGGAGGGTTGCATGGGCTCAAAGAAGGGGGTACCACTGGCCGCTTAGACCGATAACAAATTTGAATTTCCAGCCATCTGTCTTGGGAGTTAAAACTCACTATATTATAGTGTGAATACATTGAAACAGACTTACCAGTTCAATACATTGAATCAATAGGGCATGAACTGCATAAAGATCATAAATCATGTAAGATGGAGAAATTTTATAGTCTGTTTTTAAGGTGACTGCTGATGTTCTCCAAATTTCAGAAGTCTGGTTTTCAGAATCAAGCTATATTTTATATTATAAACTGATAAAACAATAGGAGTAAGTTGTATTGATTGAGAGAATGGTACAGATTGTAATTCACAGTGCTCATCAGGTTTTCTGATTGTGTGGGTAGTTAAGCACTGGAACAAACAGCTTAGGTTTCCCTTTTGCTCAGTTCTTGAAATAGGAAGATCGACTTTCCAATGCTCTCTACTCCTGATGGCTCATATTTAAATGAGACAATCCAAAAAGGTCAGAAACATTCTCCTGGGGTTTGAACTTGCAGCATTCAAACCAATGAAGGTTTTGTCACTTGATTTGAACAGGAGTAGGATCAAGTCCTTAATCGCCAAGAACAATGCAGAGCAAATATATCTTTACACATCAAACTGCCTTAGGTGGCTGGTCAGAGATTTCCTCCATTTAATGGTGGTGCAATCATTGTGGCAACAAATTAACTTTTGAAAGGAGGCCGCTTCAAGTTTGTAATTTATCATGATGGACAAATTTGATAGAGGACTAACAAACAGTGTTGGTGAAATCCTTAGATTTTAGGTTTTGCCTTCGATAATGTTCCCAATGATAGAACTATTACCTACATTTTTGTAGGGAATATCACGAACACATTGTTTTGGTATTCAAGGCAATTCAAGTTTTCAGAAATAACAGCTGTAGATGTCCACAGCATAAAAGCTTCTTAATATTTACACATCTATAGCATCCTGTTATTTGATAAACTTTATTTTTCATCCAAAAACTATGGCTACACCATTAATGATTCTGGAAACACTATGGATTTTTTTACAAAAATAAAAATTATGAGCTTCACATCATAGTGAATTTCCATTTAGCTGATGAAAATCCTAAAAATCTCCCTGTAATTTCAGTTCCTTTTCTTTGCTTAATAATGCCACGTGCATAGTGCGTAGAACAGATTCACAGAAATGTAGGATGGGCCAGGATCTCGATAGGTCATCTCGTCAAGTCCCCTGAACTGAGGGGGACTTGTGAGTCCCCAGCAGGTATGGTCTAGATACCATCCAGGAGAAACCTTTGTCTAACCTACTCTTAAAAAATCTTCAGTGATGGAGGTTCCTCATCCTCTCTAGATAATTTGTTCCAGTGCTTAACTACCCACACAATTAGGAAGTTTTTCTTAATGTCTAACCTAAATCTCCCTTTGTGCAATTTAAGCCCATTACTTTTTGTCCTATCCTCAGTGATTAAGGAGAACAATGTAATCACCCTCCTCCTTAAAGCACCCTTTTACATACTAGAAGACCTATGTTCCTCTCCTCCCAGTATTCTCTTCTCCAGACTCAACAAACCCAATTTTTTCCATCTTTCTTCACAGGTCACGTTTTCTAGACTTTTAATGATTTTTGTTGCCTCCTCTGGACTTTCTCCAGTTTGTCCACATCCTTCCTGAAGTGTGGTGGCCAGAACTAACAGAGTAATCCAGTTGAGACCTTTTAAGTGCTGATCCTACACTGAGCTCACCTTGGCTGAGCCACTGAGTCCTTAAGCTTACATACATGAATACAGTGTGATACATTACTAATTTAACAAAACAACATGAATTTCTTTTAACACTGTTTTCATTTTATAACTATTTTCATATATTGCATGTATTAAGAGATTATACCAGTGAGGAGGTTATGCTAGTATAAGATAATAAACAAAATGTTCAGATGGACAATTTATTACATATATTTGCCAGATCTTTGGTGTCTCAGTTCTCTGATTCTTCAACATGCCTCTAACCAGCTGTCTGAAAAATCAAAAATATTCAAATTTGTAGGCACTTCAAGTATGTTTCTACAATATTTCTACAGTAATTATATTCAAACTATGATGCATACATGGCATTATACCCACAGAAAACAAAAGCTTTAAGTCACTTTATATCCATTAAGAAAGACTTGTGTTCTATGTACAAGTGTTAGCTCTAACTATGGACTACGAGTTTCACAATCAATTTTAAAACAAAGAGTAATCTTCCTCTGTTTGTATATAACTTAGCTACAGGAAATGCAGGTCACTAGACAATAGCTCAAATATTTAAATTATTTTATTAAATAATCTGGCAAATGGAAATTAAGGTATACACTTTGATTTCTGTTTAAATAAGCAAGAGCAAAAGACACTGAGCATGGCTCTCAGATGCAAAATTGCAATCTCAACAATAATTCAGATCACTTTTTAGCGGAAACAGGAAACTCTTGATTTTACGTGGAAGGCACTCAGATACTATGATGCTGGATGGCAGTATAAAACCTTTAGATACATCTTTTTCCCCCTCATTGTCTCTCTCTTTCCAGAGTCTAACTGATTTCCATGGGGATTTCTTGGTGTTTTCATTTTTGGGTTCATGAACTCAGGCAGTAGACAGGTTCCTGCTGGGGTTTCTCCATTCAGGTGTGATTTGATAATTCTGGCTCCACACCACAGCTGCAGCCATGACAGGCCAGATGGCAGAAGCTACTTGCAACCTTGCAGTTCGGCTGGCATCCTCCCAATTCACACCTACTGAAGTTGGAAGTCCCAGGACACCAAATATGACCTTCACCACAAGAGCAGGTAAAGGAGATTGGGGCAAAGAAATTAAGGAAAAGCAGTGTAAGAAATGAGACAAACAGTTTTACACCAAAAATATTTAAGCTCTCCCAAGACAAAGTACAGAAGGGGAAAAAAAGAGTGCTTTGGCTGATGCTTTCAAAAAAATCATCAGAAGGAAAAGGAAAGCCTAGAACCTAATGCCTCTAGCCATGGGCATCTATTCCTTTTAATAATTCATCTGCTTTGTGCTAGAGAAGAATCAACTGTTCCATCCCTTTACCCATTTCCCCACTTCCTGGGTTAGGGAAAAGTAGGACTCCAACCCACTCCTCTTCAGTAGTCCTCAGTTTCAGCTCTCCCTTTTGTTACCAAGGCCAATAAGAATCCCTTAATTTGTTTACTGAATAAGAAATGCAATATGGAATAATCCTTCTTAGCTTTACAACTCCATGCTTTTTATTTCCTATCATTTGGTAGAAACTGCCTCTAAATGGATCAATGAAATATAATTATTTAATAAATTTTACTATATGATCTTTAAAATGTGTCAATTTGTCAACTACAATCTTTAACCAATTGTGTTAGTCTTATCCACCTGCTTAGAAAATGGTAAATCATTTATTTTGTATTAGTACAGTGAAAATATTGAAGCTTTATTGTTTTGGGATTTATGCTGAACTCTATATATGCTTATATAACCCCATTAGTATCGTTAAAAGGAGTTATAAGGAGACAAATTCAGTTACTCTCCTGTGTTCTTGCAAATAGACCATACTTGTATGGCATTTCATATTCTATTTACATAAGCAGCATTTTACATTATTATTTTGTTTATTACTTGCATTACCACTGCACCTAGGAGCCCCAGTTATGGACTAGGAGCTCATTGGGCTAGGTACTGTGCAAACAAAACAAAACAAAACAAAAAAAGAGACAATCCCTTGCACAAAGAGCTTACCATCTAAGACAGGAGACAATAGATGAATACACAAAGACTGGGGAAAGTAAACAATGACAGAATATTGATCAGCGTGATAGGCAGTAGGCTCAGGACAACAGTGAGGTAGCTAAAGTGAAGTTTTATGTAGGCATCACAATAAGAGAGTTACAAAAAGAGTTCTGAAGGAGGATAATGTGTTAGTTTTGCCTATGTGTTTGTGGGGAATGCCTCCCTCAAGTGAAGGGCAGCATGAAAGAAAGCACAAAGGTGCTTGTTTGAAAACTTAACAAGTGGGTGAGAGTTTACACTGAATGACAAGAAGGGAGGAGCGAACAGGGGGGCAGGGCCTTGAGGGAAGAGGCGGGTGGGGGAATTCCAACACTCCTGCTGGAGAGTTGTTTTTAAAATATTACAAAATTGGCAACCCTAGGTTTAGACATAGTCTGGATATGAGGCCCTAGAGAAAGTGCCAAGTTAAAGATGACACCCAGACACCCATGGGCCCAAGTGACAGGCAGCATGGTAGTGTTTTCCACAGTGTTTGAGAAAGGAGGTAACAGAGATGGTTTGGAAGGGAAGATCAGAAATTTCATTTAGTCATGTTGATCTTGAGCTGATGACTATACACCCACAATATGTAAGAGAGAGAGGCCAAGATTTTAGTTTGACTAGAAAGAGACATTTCTGGAGCAGTGAGGTAGATCTGTGACTCACCAGCAGAGAGAGAATAATTGAATTTTCATTAGCAGATGATGTTGCCCAGAACAAGGATCAGGGTTTAATATACAAAGATCTCAGCCAACTTACAACCATGGCAAACACACCACTAAAAATCCTTTTAACCTTTCATTAAAAATTAAAAGGAGGAGAAACAGAAAGCATTTGAAATGTAAAATAAAAGCCTTATTTAATACATAACGTCATCACTTGTTCCCTTTCCATGGAGAAAGCTTTTCAAAGGAAAAACCCCCTTGATTGGCAGTCTCTTAAATGGTACCAAATATGGTAGAAAATTGTCCTTTTGAGGGAAAAGAGGAGAAGTGAGTTGAGATGGGCTGGAGCTGTCGTTGTTTTTGTTTACGTCTGATCCAGTTTCTTCCCCGGTGGTGTTTGGGATTTATTTCAAGCCAGTAGAAGTGGTGATATCATCTAGGTCCCTCTCTCTATCCAGTCTGGTCAGGACATCTCTCAGGACAACAAAGGCCTGGAGTTCCAATAGACAGCAAGGGTGGCAACCACGAGTTATCCGTGAAGCTTGCTCCAGTAGCCAGTGTTTCTCCCCAAAGTCTCATTCTTTAAGGACTCACAAAGGGATTGGTGGGCATAACAGTATTCCCTCATTATTTTGTCCACCAATTAAGCCTAGTTTCTGACACCCCAACATTGGTTCACTGATGTCTGGCTCCACACTGTTCTTGTTCACTAAGCATATATATCAGTAGGTCTTTTTGTCTGGAATAATTCAGTCCGTCTCCCATTCATACCTGACAATACTGACCAGCAAATTCTGAGTTTTCAAATGACACCTTAAGGCATATTTTGTACAAAGACCACCACCACAGTGTGTAAGGTGTGAATACAGGGGTGTAATTCTGTCACAAAGCAACAGTAACAGGAAAGAAGCCCAGCCCCCACTCTCCTCCAGTCTGAGCCAGGTTGGAGTAGGGGAGGTAAGAGAAGAAGCAGCCTCCATAAGGATGGGCAGCTGCAAAGGCCACATCAGACAAAGGAATCCAGGACTCTGTATAAGCCAGGAGCTAGAGCAGGGGTGCGCAAACTTTTTGGCTTGAGAGCCAGATCTGGAGTGGGAGGAGGAGGGGAGGGGCTGTGCGGAGGGACCAGTTACCGCACAGCACTGCTTGGGGTTGGGAACAGCTCCAGTCAGGGTGCCACTAGGCCCACATGGTGGGAGAGGGGCAGGGGGGGAAGCAGGGCTGTGCGGCGGGGAGCGGCTGCGGTGTGGCACTGGGGCCACTCCTGGCCCCAAACAGTCAGGGCGCCGCTGAGCCCACGTAGTGGGACAAGGTTCAGGAGGGAAGGGGCGAGGCCAGGAGGAGGGAGTGGGCCTGATGAAATGCTCAGATGGGCCATATGTTGCCCGTGGGCCATAGTGTGCCCACCCCTGAGCCAGAGGGTGTGAGAAAGGAAGAGTCCATTGATGGATGTGATATCTTTAGAGATGGAGAATTTGCAAGTAGTATCTCCTCAAACGAGAGACATTTTGCTAGAAAAGTTTGAGAAACAAAAAGAGGGTGCAGAATGGCAAATTCAATCATAAGCCACCACCATCATTTTAGAGAAAGTATTTTTTAAGAATAAATTACAGATTCCCCTTTGCAGGTACAGGTTAATCAGCTATTTTATAACTCTTCTCTTTTGAAGAGTACATTTATATTCTACTGAAGGATCAATAACTCTAAGTAGATGCATTTCTACCATCAGATATGTATTTCTATTAATACAGTAATTTGTAGCTAATCTATGTGGAGTGATTGTCTTATTTTTTTCTGAAATTACTACTTGCACAATAAAAGTGAGGGAGCTCAAGGAAATAAAGTTATATTAGAAAGAAACCCTACCTACCTAAACCTTTAATGCTAGCTTTACACATAGTGAAGTACACCAAAGAGACCGCTAAAGACAAAAATCAGTTTCTTAAGGCACAGATTGGATGGATCTAATTTGAAGACTGGAAAAAAGCAGAAGCCACAACTTTGGATCCCATGGAGATGTGCAGAAAAGACAACTAATATGACAAGACATAAAAGCTCAAAATTATTTAATTGGATCTTGGAAAACCTAGGTTCTGTAAAGAGAAATGCTGGATGAAGCCCAACTGTATATTTTCCTCCATCTTTACAAGACAAACAATATCATTACAAAAATGTTTTTATAATGGTCTTTCGAACGCTGAAAAACATCATTTTACTGAAATCTTCAAGGCTGCTACTCAGACAAAAATTAGATTTCTGCATTTTAGGCTCAGAGCTTTCTGGAGGCTTTCACAGCTATTCTGCCATGGAACCCAATTCTCATTCAAGTAACAAAGCTTCCCTGAACTGCTGTCATGGAATTTGCATAAGCTTTACTATAACTCCTCAAAGGAAAGTAGTCAGACATTCTCAGCTGTATATGCATGTGGTCCAAGAGTGAGGATGCTTAGATAGAACCCCGACAATCAGAAGGACAAGCAGGTGTTAATTGATAACATCACTGTAACTGTCTTTATTTAAGGCTGACATGTTTTGTCTTTAACTAGTACATTATCAATTTCCATTTCAGTTTACTCAAATATTTGTAAAAGCGTGAAGATTGAATGTATTGACAATCTCTGATTTTATTCTGCAGCAGTACGCCCAATTGATTGTTTAAGTTAGACTTCAGATAACATTATTTTAAAGAATATAAATGTTTGCTATTTTTTTATCCACGACTTGTGTTTAAGGAATTCAGCACATAAAAAGTATTTAATACAGATTATACTGTGTATTAAAAACTAACAGTGCTGTACAAAAGAGATACAGTATCTTTTCCCCAACCTGTTTACAACTTGAAATACAAAGATCAGAGAAGAATATAGATAGAGGGACTCTTAGAAGTTTTAGTTTTTATTTACATGCAGGATGGGAGTACTACCTGTAGCAGCCAGTATGGCTTCTAATCCCCTCTTTTGCTCAGCTTCCTTTTCCTGTTTATATAGCCCAGCCCTATGGGTGGGGCAAGTTGGTCCTTGATTGCACCGTCTTGGCTATAGGCTCCAGACTGTTCCTTAAAAGAGGTAGTACTCACGCCCTTCCCTACCCCCTTCCCCTCCCCCCCCCCAAGATATGCTGAGATCAGGGGGAAAGATAATTCTCGCTGCAGCATTCTTGACAGCTGGATCGTTGCAATGGGAAACAAGATAGTCAGCAGAAGAATGGCCTGAAGAAGTATGGTCCAGTAGTCTGGGTACTGGAGAACTAGGTTCAATTACTTAACCAACACAGATTTCTTGTGTGATGCTGGGCAAGTAAGTTTCTCTGTGCTTCAGTTCTCCCATCTTTAAAATGGGGCTACCACTTCCCTGCCTCATTCAGGTGAAGCACAAAGCTTAAGCAGCACTGGGATACTATAAAAATTGGGTTTCAGAGGGGTAGCCATGTTAGTCTGTTTTTAGACAAACAGTGAGTCCTGTGGCGCCGTTAAAGACTAATAAATCTGTTAGTCTTTAAAGTGCCACAGGACTCCCGCTGTTACAGATACAGAAAGGAGGAGACTAGCTTATCAAAGCAGAGATAACCAATGCTATAGAGAAAGATAAGCTGGGTGAGGGAATATATTTTATTGTCCAGCTTCTGAAAGACTAGCTTTTGCGCTACACAGAGCTCTTCTTCAGGTCAGAGAAAGATGGCAGGATTTGGCGATACCTTGTATATGAGGAAAAGTAAAGACACGATATAAAAGCGATCCAAAGGTTGCGCTTCTCAGTGATGGGTAAGACAGTGGCAATGAATGTGCATCCTGGAAAAAATGTCACAAGACAAGAAGACGTGAAGCCAGACAGAGTGGAATTATCACAAACAGAGAATCAGCTATGATAGTCACCTACACAGAATTAGTGAAACAGACAAAAGGTTAGGATATACTAGAGGCAGCACAGTAGCACCACATACAATTAAGTATGCCCAGTATTTTCATGGATAACCTTAATTTCAGAATTTCCTACCTTTTGAGAGCTTAACTTTGAAATTTTAACTCTGTATAAAGAGCATTTTCTTGACTGTAATGCAAAGTCAGAAAAATATCATGACATTATATATTTTACAGGGGTAACCGTGAAATTCTTTGGTGTGGGTTATACTGAAGGTCAGACTAGATGATCTAATGGTCCTTTCTGGCTTTATAATCCATCAAAATACTCTCTCTCGGAACACACTGTTCAAGTCTGGTCATAATATTTTTTTTTAAAACAGCAGAAATAGAAGGGGTGTTGAAAATTAGAGACATTGAAATATTTGGAGTGGACATTAGGAAAAAGGAATCTGGACATGGAAAAGGGATTTTTCTTCACACAAATTATATAATGCTACATGTAACTGAGGCTAAGAGCATAAGTACAATTACAAAAAGTTAGACATTTATAAGGATAATGAGAATGTTCAATTGTATTAAATAGGATTAAAAGAAATAAGTCAGTGATATAAATCTTTATGCTTCAGGGCGTACACAAATGGAAGAAATATCCTTTATGGGCATGCTTTTTCTTAATTGCCCACTTCATGTTTTCTTGTTTTTTCATATGAAACTTCTGGTACTGCCCACTATCAGAAAGAGGATATTGGACAAAAACGTACCAATGGTCTGATCTAGTATGGCTATTCCAATACAGGTGGTAGACACAATGGATGTAGATGAAGTCAACTAAAGGAATACCTGAGGAAACTAGAAAGAAGGAAGAGGAAGAATGACTAGATACTATGCTTTGATTTTTTAAGAGAGTATGCAAAGAACATATCTAATTAAAAGTTCTAGTACAATTTTTGCTATAAAAATTAAGAAATTTGAAACACAAAAGTAAATTTACTTCAGAGTTAACCCTCTATTATATATGAATGGTTCTTATTAAGAAAAGAGGCATATAATACAGTGCCCAGACTTCTGCTTTCTTAATAAGTATTTCTGTACTGACTCCTACTTTTAATGAAGGAGAGGGTCAAACTAACACTGTTATGGGCATTGATAATGCAAACCCAGCAGGGAAATTCCTTTATATATTAAGTCTAGCTACCACACCACTAATCAAACAAATCATTACCATACACATGGAGGGAAATGTTTCAATTTTCACTGAATGGAAGAGCTACTTTGCCAAACGCCTGTTAATGGAATGCTTCACTCACTAGATGGAACAAGCTATGCTCTCTTACCTAGCAACTCCTCTCTCACACACAATCATAACCAACTTATTTTTATGCAAGTTTTTTTCCTACCTTTAGGTAATCTAATCACCACAAGATATTACAGCATAAATCCAATGAAATGCCATTTTAAAACATGCTCATTTTCATTGCACTATTTTAAAAAGAGCCTTATCTGGTTCCACAGAGGTATATTTTTCAAATAAAGTTCATGGGGTTGATTCAGCACTGCATTCCTCCAGCTTACTGGGAGATGACTGGAATAATGCAGAGGTGAGTTCAGCTATATATTTTTAAAAAGTGAACTTTAACAACAGCAAAAAAAAATCCACCCAGGGCTCCGCCGGCCTTATGTGCTGTTATGGGGAGAAAGAATACCTGGCACTCCACAGCACCATCCCCTGATTTGAACAGGGGGACAGTCTGGGGTCCACCCTTTCACACTGCACCACGTAGCAGGGATAAGCCAGTATGCCTGGCAAATTACTTCCACTGGGCAGCCTCAGGACAGGGTACGTACATGTCACCATACCCCACTCTAAGTCACTGAACAAAGTTTCAAACTAGTCTAAGTGATTTCAGGCAATATTTGTAAAGGTATTATAAAAGTTTTAAATATCTGGCCTTTAGTCCCTAGTAGAACACACCCCATGAATGTTGTATCAGTCAAAAGGCAACCAATAAATCACATAGCATTTAGGAGTCTCAAAAGAGACTAAGTTTTGGACAGTTTCTGTCTCCTCAAGAATGAGAAACCCCTAAAAACATTAAATTTACCTTTAAAAAAAAAAAAAAAAGTCAATTCCCAGTATTACTTAGAGGACAAAATGTCTTCTTTCTGAAAGAAGTGTCCCCCAAAAAGTGTTTAATCAGCTCTAAATATAACAAAATACACAAAAATGAAAAAAGCTGTAATAATCACATTATTTATCTTGGTACAACTCTTTCCAACTTCATAAACAACAAGAAAGCCCAAAGCCACACAAAATTTAACTTGTTTCTGGTTTAATTACAAAAGTCAAAACCAATTATATTAACCAAAATAAGTGCTCAAACTCATTAAAACTACCAAAAAAACCCCAAACCTGATCAGCTAACGGCGAAACATGGTAGTTTTCACTGCACAATTCTGAACTCATTTTAATCTACGTGGATGAGAATGAAAGTGTTTGCACAAAACACCATAAAGTGAAACTGTCATGTTTTGCATGTCATTATTTAGATGGTGCATTCCCCTTCTCCTCCCGATTTACTTCCAAGTTAAAATATCCATATCTCTAAACACAATAGTGTGCAGAAAATTCAAATAGGGAGCAGAAACTCCTATACTTTCCTTGGTTGTATAGGCACCATCTTAAATTTCTGTACAGGTTACCTTCATTTTTCCTCTCTCCCTTCCCAACATGGGCAGGACCGACGGGGGGTCACCCCAACTGACAACTTGACCTCTTAAAGAGCCAAATACACATACATCTAGTTTCCTTACTCCTCTGTCCCAACACACACACACACACACACACACACACACACACACACACACACACACACACACACACACACACACAACGAAGGAATGTGAGCTATCCAAACCTACTCTCCCTTCCAAAGTCAAATGCAAAATATACTTCCTTGGAAAAACAGAACCCTTTAGGTATACACACCTCATTTGTGATTAAATGCAGAATCCAGCACCAAGTACAGCAAAGTACCATTCTAGTCCACTGAAAAGATAACTCACATTAGTCAAAATTTCCTGGGCCACATGGATCCAATGCCCCCTCTGCCAACAAATAGCTGACCTCCATTCCATGAATTCAGTCCATTTATAGTACTAGAATTAATAAACACTGTGTAGGGAAGTCGACTCAAGACCTGTGAATCAGACCCCTGCCCATCCTGAACGCTACATGAGAGTTGTAAGTACCTCACTTGACTGAAATAGCCAATGCCACACAAATGCATGCTGTGTCTGAAGGAGGAAGAGACGATTCCTCCACCCCCCCATCCCACAAAGCCACATGGAGCTATCCAAACCTACTCTCCCTTCCAAAACACTTTGAAGAGTTTGCAGCCACAGTGCAGTCTCTTTCTGTTGAAGGCACACATCCACAATTGGTTAAGTCAGTTCACAGATTCCTGGCTGATGCTGAGCTCTGACATAGCATCATTTGTAATTAACACTTCTACCATTTGTTTTGGCTAGGAGATTCCATCCCATCCTGGGGGACGATGACCTCAGTTATACATGCCTGTGTGACTTGCCTTCTGGACTACACCAGTTCAACGTATTTGGGCATGACATTCCTGCTAGTACAGAATGCTGCACTGCATCTCCTCAGTAACATAGGCTACTGTGAGCAATTCAGACCCTGTGTGATGGGATCTTCAAGTCTCACACTGAATCAGAATGAGGAGCAGAGCAATACTGGGCTAGGGAGGTCCTGACCCTCAGCAGGTGCAAGACATGTTCTCTGCAGAGGAACAGTTTAACATGGACACAAGAAGCCCAGAAGTGGGGAAAGATGAGCTGCATGTGACACCAGGAAGCAATACTGATACCGAGAGCTATGCCAAGAGTGGCAACAGCTTTGTGTAGGCTGCACTAGCAGCAGTGTCTTGAATTCTCCCCACTTCTTTTGGTGTGAAAACCCCCAAGAGAGACTGGGAAAATGGACACTAAGGACATGTCTACACTGCAATAAAAACCCCACAACCTGGTCAGCAGTCTGGAGCTAAAAATTGCAGTGTAGAAGTTTAGACTCTAGCTGGAGCTCTGAGACCCACCCCCTTGCAAGGTCTCAGAGTTCAGCCGAACATCTACACTGCAATTTTTAGCCCCGTAAGCTGACTCCCATTACCTGGGCCAGCTGCGGCCAAGACACGGGTAATTTACTGCAGTACAGACATACCCTAGGAGACTGGAGAGAGTCTGCTAGGCCAGCAGTCACCCCCAAAACTGAGGAGCTCCAGACTGTTAGGAAGTGACTGAGGGGAGGAACATAATTTGGGGTAGCTCAATAACTGGGCTGGACACTTTGATAAATCCCTAGGGGCCTGGGTCAGGACCTAGTGGAGTAGGTGGGCCTGGATCCTCTTACCTGGCCCCTCCACAGCCCCCACCATCTAGTCATTGAACCCTTTGGAGCAATCAGAGCATGAGTGGATGATTTAAACACAGGCAGAGTCTCTTCTGGGATGACTAGACCAACCAAGACCATAAGGCCACACAAGCTGACCACTAGGCCAGCTAGTCATCACGCCTTTCCACTACACCCATCTTCTGCTTTCTACTATGGCTTCCCATAGAATACAGAGCCAAGATCAAGGTCTCAGTCCTTATCTTCAAGGTGCTCAATGGATTGAGCCTAGCATACCTAAACAATCACCTGATGCTTCCTAGATGAGGACCATGATGGACAACCCCATTCCTCAGGCACAATGAACCTGCCATTCATTCCTGGATAAAGTTTACCTATATAGGCGAATGAGCTTTCTCAGCAGCCTGCCCTAGGTTGTGGAATGCATGAAGAGCCACAAGATCCAAGAATCACCTCAGACAGCACCACTTTCCACTCAAATCCAAGATGTGCTTCTTTAACCTTGTCTTCAAACAAACATAGCACAGCTGAGAAAAATAATTTTAAAAGCATTTTAAAAGCCTCATCCAATGAGAGAAAGATCTCACGTGGCAAATGTTGAACATGTTAAACGTAATTTAATGCAAATCTGGAAGATATAAGATACCACAGCAATGAGGGTAGTATAAGAGCCTGAATTACATTCCTGCTTAGCAGTATCAGCCACCACCAGCATGTTACCCCTGTGTTCTCCTCACCGATTCTCCACAGAAGAGTGTGTCCAATTCACACTTGACATTCTGGTCCTATATATTTTAGATTATACCTCGCTGTCTCTCTCAAAAACAAAGACCTACCTCAGTACTTCAGTAACTACCAAGACATCAACTTGAAGGGTGACACTATCATGCTGACGAATATAATCTTGTTTTTAACTTGTATTCTCCCATCTGTCTCCATTTGTTGAGTTTTGGCTTATAGTAAGCTGTTTGAGGCAGAGACAGTCTTATTGTTCTGTATTGGTATAGCACTCAGCACAACAGTCCTGGTCCACATCTAGGCATGATGGTAATGCAAATAATTAATAATCATAATTTTATTATCCCTGCCATGTTGCCACTACCTGTCTTTCAGAATTCATTCTGAACAGGAGCAGGATTGCATCTAGGACTTAAGAGATGGATTTAATAAAAAATTCATATGACTTGTATGTTGCTGGAGCTGGCACAAGCCATGAAAGATAAATTTTTCATTGATTCTGTAGCCCTGAGGATTTCTACAGAGTGCAGGAGTTGGACACAGATTCAATAAAAAGATCTCTTTGCATTCTCAACTGAATGGCCTCTGTCAGAACTGAGGATCCAGTAATCTTTCCAAAAGCCTCCTATATTCCACACTAGACGAACATCTTGTATTTATTTTTTCCCATCCACAACTGAAATGAGAGTTTTTTATTCCTTATTCCCCTAGATGATCTTGGTGTTATAGTTTTCTGACATTTAAATAGTTGCCCTTATTACTGCATATTTAACAAAAAAAAGCTCATTCAGAAGAACAGGTACTTTATTAACCTGCACTGACATATCACAAAACAATGACTGACATCTCTGATATGTTCTTCCAAATTTCAATCAATTCTTTATTCCACAATATATATTTTATTCATACATTCGTGAAATTTCCCACATTTAGTGTCTTTTTTCATTTAGTAATACAGGTGCCTAGGAAATTAATATTAAGAACTTACAAGCAACGAATGTGCGTGGCACTTTCAGTGAATAAATGCAATAAAAAAGTGATTGAGAGCTTAGTACCCAACCTAATCATCTTAATAATAAAAAGCTTTACAAGAAAAGATATCACTGATCTTTAAAACAGTTCAAGATGCCTTTTGTGAACTTTACTGATCAATATAGTGACAGTATTTCTACTCTGCATTTTTGTACATTTTGAAGACATGTATTTAGCCCTGTGTAGTGTTCTTGTAGCCATGTCAGTATAATTGAGGATATTAGAGAGAAAAGGTGGGTGAGGCAATGTATCTTTTATTGGACTTGAAAAAAATTTTAAAAAAAAATTAAGAAATTATTTTAAGAGTGATCAGAAATCAGCATTTTAGAAAAAAAATCACTTACAGTATCCCGTTAGAAATATATAGTTACAGAAATGTAATGTTATTTTATTTTCATTTTTTTAAAATTTACAATTAAATGAATTTGTTTGAAGGTTATCAGAAGCCAATTTTGTTGACTTTCCAAAACTGAACATCTGAAACTTGGCTAGATTCTGCCATCCTCAGTTCAAAGAAATGGACAGCTCGCAGAATACACTACTGAACATAAGGTGGTAGAACCTGGGTCTTTTTAAGTAATGTGCACTGAAATTTTTTCCTATTAAAAAAATAAAAATTGAGAACTCTACAGTTTGACTAAAAAAGAAAAAGAAGAAATTAACAAGTGAAGGTCTAGCGGGAAGCAAACCAAAACAAAAAAACAAAAAAACAAAAAAAAAGCAAGGAACAAAAAAAGGCCTGTCATAGTTTAACCTTTAGGAACAAAAATATTTTTGTAACCACTGTATTAAATAAAAGCATTTGCATTTAATGTCAAATATTTTTTCTGAACTAAGGATTCTTCTGTCCACGGGCAATCAGTGGTTAAATGAAACATAATATTATCATTACTCTCATAAAAGAATCATGGCTGGCTTAAGGAAAAAGGACACAGACTAGGGAAGGAAGCATAGGGAAACAGAGGGAAGGACAGGAGAGTTCTGGAGGCCACATTTAGGCTACTAGGTACGAGAATGAAGTCCATGACCTCCATGATAGCATTCTCTGAAATGCTTCCAGTTTCACACGCAGGGCCAGTTAGACAGAACAGCAGGGTCTCAATGTGTGGATGAGACGATAGTGTAGGGAAGAAAGGGTTAGATTTATTAGGAACTGGGAAACCTTTGG
The DNA here is from genome assembly GCF_026122565.2 of Emydura macquarii macquarii. Taxonomy (NCBI): domain Eukaryota; kingdom Metazoa; phylum Chordata; order Testudines; family Chelidae; genus Emydura; species Emydura macquarii. The sequence goes on along the minus strand of NW_027131500.1, from coordinate 12,255,836 downwards.
GGGAAAGAGGGAGCCTATCCAGGAAAGATGAACTCCACTTAAATCAAAATGGAACCAGATTGCTGGCATGTAAAATTAAAAAGGTCATAGAGAAGTTTTTAAACTAAGGGCTGGGGGAAAGTCAACAGGTGCGGAGGAGCATGTGGTTCAGATGGAGATATCCCTTGGGGAGGATGTATTTATGGAAGCTTTCTATATTCTAGTAAGGGGGAGAGGATGGAAGATAAAATATTGGTAGGATCTCATGAGAAACAGTCAAAGGAAAAATAGTCCCAATCAATTACATCACATAATGGCAGATAAAACAATTGTCACTTTTTAGCTAAGTGCTTAAGTGCTCAGGGAAATTACAGAGGATATAAAAAAGAAAAAAGAAACCTCAATAATAATGGGGGATTTCAACTATCCCCATATTGACTAGGTACATGTCACCTCAAGGTGGGATGCAGAAATGAAGTTTCTTGACACTTAAATGACTGCTTCTTGGAGCAACTAGTCCTGGAACCCACAAGAGGAAAGGCAATTCTGGATTTAGTCCTAAGTGAAGCATAGGATCTGGTCCAAGAGATGAATATAGCTGAACCGCTTGGTAATAGTGACCATAACATAATAAAATTTAACATTCCCATGGCGTGGAGGGGAGGAAACCCAAGGAAGCCCACCATGGTAGCATTTAATTTCAGAAAGGAGAACTATACAAAAATGAGGAAGTTAGTTAAACAGAAATTAAAAAGGTACAGTGCCAAAAGTGAAATCCTTGCAAGCTGCACGGAAACTTTTTAAAGACACCACAATACAGGCTCAATTTAAATGTTTACCTCAAATTAAAAAACATAGTAAGAGGACCAAAACTGTGCCACTGTGGCTAAAAACAACAAAATAAAAGAAGAAGTTGGAGGCAGAAAAGGCATCCTTTTCCTAAGGAAAAGTTAAATCCTACTGAGGAAAATAGAAAGGAGCTTAAACTCTGGCATGGGCCACTGTCAGAAGACTGGAATCTGGGCTAGATAGACCAAGGCTCTGACCTAGGATGGCCACTCTTCTGTAGTAGAGAAATCTAGTAAGGAGTATGGAGGAAAACAGCAGATGAGCAAAAGATGGACTGAAGGGGCCCACGAAGACATGATATGAAGCTGTTCTTCTTGGTTTCAAAATAGGAGGGTGAGGGAAGAAACCCTGGAAAAGTCAGGAGGAGACAGCATATGAAGAATGGACAGGACACTAGCAGAGTATAAAATGGTGCTTAAAGTGCTAATGGGTTCCCTAGGAACGAACAGAGGAGAGACGTGGAAGACATGGGCAGAGGATCTATGGCATGTGTAAAACGGATGCAGTTCTTAAATGTTTATGTCCATACTTGAGGGTTGTTTATCCAAGGGTTTATCTATTAAAATTACAATACATTTTCTGTGTGTTAGGTAAACACTACTGAAACACCCTTCCCACTTTCACTCTTTCCTAACGAAGACGATTTGTTTAATAATTTTCTGTATTCCTAAAGGCACCTAAATAAGTGTGATCATAATCTTGAGCCCACTGTTGAGCATAGCAGCTGAATTATGGCCCACATGATAGGGGATCAAATCCCTCTCTTTCTCCACATCGCAAGGCTGCTGTACAAAGGCTACTGCAACCTATTAGTCAGAATAACCTCCATGGCCCCTTTTGCAAATTCACTTCCGGGGGGCGGGGGACGACGACGGACGGACAGACAGACAACGGAACAGAAAGATGCACACATCTGCAGAGGCTCATGCCCCACCCTAAACCAGCCTTTCATGCTGCTGTGCAGAAAGATCTTCTAGAGTAGGTTCAATGGCACAGAGATGCATGACTCATACCTCCCACTCCCTCTGCCAAGGGTTCTCCAAAAATTCCAGAGGCAAGGGCAGGTGTTCCCTATGGTGAAGTCTTCCAATGTAAATTGGTTCCACTACTCTAATCCCCTTAGAATGCAGCAATTATCACCAGCAGAGAGGCACTAATTGTTGCATTCCAAGGATTATCAACTCATGGCTGAGCAGGCGAGGAGTATAGAAGAAACCACAGCTCCTAGTTCTGACGCAGCTAATTGTTGTGAGGAGTGAAGAGCATCTGGGGCAGTCTTGCTACAGCTGAGTGTGAAGATATTATTCAGAATCCAGCCCACAGATACAAAACCACTTGCAAATACAAGATAACACTGGGCATGTCTGAAAGTGGAGACCAAAGTGGTTCTCAGTGAAACTAACACATCAGTGAGTAATATTAGAATCATAGAATATTAGAGTTGAAAGGGACCTCAGAAGGTCATCTAGTCCAACCCCCTGCTCAAAGCAGGGCTAACCTCAGCTAAAACATCCCAGCCAGGGATTTGTCAAGCCTCATCGTAAAAACCTCTAAAGATGGAGATTCCACCACCTCCCTAGGTAACCCATTCCAGTGCTCCACCACCCTCCTAGTGAAAAACCTTTTCCTAATATCCAACCTAGACCTCCCCCACTGCAACTTGAGACCATTGCTCCTTGTTCTGTCATCTACCACCATTGAGAACAGCCTAGCTCCATCCTCCCTCGAACCCCCTTTCAGGTAGTTAAAGGCTGCTATCAAATCCCCCCCTCATTCTTCTCTTTTACAGACTAAACAAACCTAGTTCCTTCAGCCACTCCTCATATGTCTTGTGCTCCAGTCCCCTAATCATTTTTGTTGCCCTCCACTGGACTCTCTCCAACTTGTCAACATCCTTTTTATAGTGGGGGGCCCAAAAATAGACACAATACTACAAATGCGGACTCACCAATGTCAATAGAGGGGAATAATCACTTTCCTCAATCTGCTGGCAATGCTCCTACTGATGCAGCCCAATATGCTATTAGCCTTCTTGGCAACCAGGGCACACTGCTGACTCTTATCCAGCTTCTTATCCACTGTAACCCCCAGGTCCTTTTCTGAGAAATGCTGCCTAGCTCATCGGTCCCCAGTCTGTAGCTGTGCATGGGATTCTTCCGTCTTAAGTACAGGACTCTGCACTTGTCCTTGTTGAACCTCATCAGATTTCTTTTGGCCCAATCCTCCAATTTGTCTAGGTCACTCTTTATCCTATCCCTACCTTCCAGAGTATCTACCACTCCCCCTAGCTTAGTGTTATCTACAAACTTGCTGAGGATGCAATCTACCCCATCCTCCAGATCATTAATGAAGATGTTGAAGAAAACTGGCCCAAGGACCAACACCTGGATCACTCGGCTTGTTACCGGCTGCCAGCTAGACATCGAGCCATTGATCACTACCCGTTGAGCCTGATGATCTAACCAGCTCTCTATCCATTTTATAGTCCATTCATCCAACCCATTCTTCTTTAACTTGCTGATAAGAATACTGTGGGAGACCGTACCAAAAGCTTTGCTAAAGTCAAGATATATCATGTCCACCGCTTTCCCATATCCACAGAGCCATTCATTTCTTCATAGAAGGCAATCAGGTTGGTCAGACATGACTTGCCTTTGGTGAATCCATGTTTACTGCTCCTGATCATCTTCCTCTCTCTTCCAATAGATTCGTTGAGGACCTGCTCCATGATTTTTCCAGGGATTGAGATGAGGCTGACCAGTCTGTAGTTCCCTGGATCCTTTTTCTTCCCTTCCTTGAAAATGGGCACTATATTTGCCTTTTTCCAATCATCAGGGACCTCCCCCAATTGCCAGGAGCTTTCAAAGATAATAGCCAATGGCTCTGAAATCACATCAGCCAATTTCCTCAGCACCCTCAGATGCATTGCATCTGGCCCATGGACTTTTGTATGTCCAATCTTTCTAAATAGTCCTGAACCTGTTCCTTCAGCACTGAGGGATGTTTACCTCCTCCCCATTCAGTGCAGTAGTCTGGAAGCTGACCATGTCTGTGAAGACAGAGGCAAAAAAGGCATTGAGTACCTCAGCCTTCTCCACATCCTCTGTCACTAAGTTGCCTCCCACAGTCTAAGTGGCCCACACTTCCCCTAACACACCTGTGGTAACACACCTGTAGAAACCCTTTTTGTTCCCCTTCCCATCCCTTGCTAGCTGCAACTCCAATTGCGCTTTGGCCTTCCTGATATCATATGGTCTCAGATGCAAAAGAATGTAAAAAGTAAAAATAAAAAGCTGCCTGCCTCAAAGATTCTCTGCTGGCTAAGTGAAAAAAATGGGAAGGCAAGCCTGGGCAGGATGACCAGGTAGGCTCTTTAATAGCGAAATTCCACTTTTAAAAACAGATGCTACCGTAAAAAGTTTGTTTTGTATTTTCTTACCACTGGGGAGGGTAGTTAACTTTCTGAAGAACCAGATGTTCAGCAACTCTATAATAAAAGCAGGCATTTGTTTGAATGGTTCTAATTTAAAATTGCCTCATTTTTGTGCTATTCATGGAGATTTATTAGACTTAACACTCAAAAATAGGAATAAAAATGCTCTCTCAACAGTATGCTAGGGTTTATTTAAAATAAAAATTGCATTACTATAGTAATGTTAACACTGAAAAATCTACAAATGGTGTTTCAAAAGCGACAATGCTGTGACTTATTCCTATTTGCTTCCATCAACGTTCAATGTAGTGGATTTCACCTAATCACTTTTTTGTGTGAAAAAAATTATTCAAATTCCTTGTGTACCTACCCCTTTAAAAATTTGCATATCCCTTGTAGGTGGATCCAGTATCAAGTAACTCTGTAGCATCTATTTCTTATTACCTCAATGAGGTGGAATTTTTCAGGAATTCCTAAAAACCACTTTAAGAATATACTTGGTTTCTCTAGCATTTGACCAGGAGTCACTGTCAGACACATGTTGCTTCGTGCTGTTTCTTCCATTTATTTTATACTCATGTTCTTTGTTTTTGTTTTGGGGGTTTTTTTTCTTTTGTTTTTCTCTCCAAAAACAGGTCCAAATTGTAAGTTTATTCTGTGGCTTTACAGAGTTGTATATGATGCTAAAATTGTGTCCTTCCTTAGGTTAGATCCCTATGACTTCCAAATTTTTTTTTTCCATTTGTCCAGGCACTGTTCCAAAATTTTTAAGAGATGTACCTACCACTTTTGCCCCAACTCGTTCACCTGCTCACTATTTTCTAATGTATGGTGGTCATGGAGGGCCCATTATATTTTAATTTGAGTTTGGCCCTGGTGCTCATTAGATTCTCTACAATGAACGTAATAGGCCACTTTACTGTCCAGACTTCTAGTTTATTGAAATCATTCAGAACTTTCCCCCCTTCTTTTTTAATTGACTGTTCCCTGTCCTGTATTATCAGCCATTTTTATAATGTTACTGCATATTCCTTTTTTCAGTGTCAATGATCTGTGAAGTGAACAAATATTTAGCACTTTAAAAGTGCTTTGAAAATCTAAAGCTCTATATAAACTGGCCCCATCTCCGATCCTTGTGATACTCCTTATCTGTAGAAGGCAACAAATGCATTACGATCCAGCAAGGATGTACCACACAGCAAGAGACATGGCAAAACAAACGCTTATTTCTAGGATTGCTGACAGAATGGGGACTCTAGCTTGGGAAGCAGTGACTCCCAACAAGAGTTGAGTGTTGTGGTGGATAATGAGCTGAACACAAGTTCCCACTCCATAACCATAACGAAAAGAGCCAATGTGATCTTGGGACGCATCAACAAGGGAATCTCGAGTAGAAATAGAGGTTATTTTACCTCTATATTTGCCACTGGTGCGACTGCTGCTGGAATATTGTGTCCAATTCTGGTGGCCTCAATTCAAGAAAAATGTTGGTAAATTGAAGACGGTTGAGAGAACTATGAGAATGACTAAAGGATTAGAAAACATGTCTTATAGTGAGCCTCAAGGAGCTCATTCTATTTTGTTCAATAAAGAAAAGGTTAAGGGATGACTTGATTATGAAGATTAAGTATCTGCATGGGGAATAAATATTCAATATGGGCTCTTCAATCTAGCAGAGAAAGGTATAACATGATCCAATGGCTGAAAATTGAATCTAGACAAATTCAGACTTGAACTAAGGTGCAAATTTTTAAACAGTGATAGTAATTAACCTTTGGAACAACTTACTAGGGGTTGTAATGGATTCTCCATCACATGTAATTTTTAAATCAAAATTGTATGTTTTTTCTAAGAGACATACTCTAGACATTTTGGGAAAGTTTTATAGTCTGTTACACAGAAAGTCAGACTAGATGATCACAATGATCCCTTCTGGCCTTGAAATCTAAAAATTCAAATTAACATTCATAAAATTAAATTGCTGTGTTTATACTACTCCTATTCTGCTGTCATACTGATCTGTCAACTCATTCCCTTGTCAGCTCATTCTAGGGAATGAATGAGTTCACAGCTAAAATAGATTACAAAAAGAAAATATTAAACAAATGTTTTAAAATACTTATGGCAAGTGAATTTTGAAGTCATATCTGTGAATACCAGAAGCAGGGAGTTTTGTTTGTTTTAATGCAATGAATTTCCCCAATGAAATAAGGGAACCAGAATACTATATGATCTACCTGTCCAATAAAAGCTAGTTTACTCACCTTGAATTTCAAATATCAAATGCACAAACTGACTGCTTGGTCTTGTGTCTCCAAATCAAGAATTACTCAGAAAATGATTTCTAAAAGATATATTATAGAAAATTGTCTGGTGTTCATGGACAACTTAGAGAGGAAAAAATAAATTATATTTGGTTATGCAAGTTTACCCTGATCTAGTGCTCTATATAGGTAATTAAGTATGAAAGTTGGGCATGGAAAATGAAAAGCTACGCCACTTGTTTAAGAGTCCCTCTGGTAATTTTTCATCCTCCCAACCCCTGTGTGTGTAGATCTCAACAGTGCTCTCTTCTCCTCTCCTGATTCCATCACTTTCCTCTCAAAGGTTATTGACATTCCATCTCCCTCTCCCCACACAGCTCATCTGATCTATGGCAGGGATGTACCATACACCAAGAGAGCTCCCCACAGCTCCTTCAATGAAAACTCTTATGATGGTAATATGATGGGCCAAATACTACAAGTCTTGACACAATAGTATTTTACAACACAAGTAACTTCACAGAAATCAGTGGAACAATTTGCAGAGTAAAGTACTAAACATGTATGTATAAGGGTATCTGAATCGTACCATACTGTATTATTTTCAATAAAGCAAGTAATAGGTGTGGTTATACTGTATGCAGCAAATCAATTTCCCCTTTCACTCCTCCCAAATGTTACTTAGTTTTTAAGAAAAAAGGTCAGTATAGTAAGAGCTAATATGTTAATTTTGTATGGGTAGTATTCCGACCTCTGTCTCACTGGCCCTTTCCTTTACAGGCAAAGTTTAAAAACCGAAGTAGGTCATTCCTATTCCATTTTCCTGACCTTAACTGTCTTGCATGTGGTACTAAGTCTGAGTCCTTATTCAAGTGTATGTAAAATCATATTTTGTCTTTTCTTTGAGTTTGACTTGGTGTTTCAAATCTGAACTAAGATATCTGATTGCAACTCCTTGTATTGCATAGTTTTTTTGTTTTTAATTGGTTTCCAATGCCCCCATTGCCAGGGATAGACACTCTCTGGTTAGCAGCTTTTACAATACAGAAGACTTTTGTTAATATAAAACCACTACGTCCAATAAAGGAGGAACCTCCAACCTGTGCCTTTCTTGAACATGCAGCCTAGATAATAAAAAGGTACGGAATGCAAATCAAGCTTTATATAAAGGAGAAACAGGGATTTTAATACCAGATCAGTGGTCCATTAATCCAGTATGCTGTTTCCAACAGTGACCACAACCAGGTGTTATAGAGGAAGGGGCAAGAAGCCCTGTACTGAACAATTATAGAATAGTCAGCCTACACAGGAAAATTCTTTCTAATCCCTGCAAGGCAGTATCTTACTTATGCCCTGAAGCATGAGAGTTGAGATGTATATAGATATAGATATTAGCATAGCTGTGGATGTTTATTATCCATGTAATGAATATATAATCCTTTTCTTGAATCCTATTAAGTGAACTGGCATACTAGTTATTAACATAGTAAAAATATTTGGTGAGATGAATAAACTCTATCCCTAACCTCTAATTCGGTAAGCTAGAAGGAGACAGAGAAATGGGCCCAAATAGAGAAGTTCAGATCTCAAATCTGATACCAATTCAAATTAAAGACTGGATCCAGTGTTAGTTTATGACCATCACTATAGTTGTTACTCCAGAATTATAAATATGAATTAGTCATGTTTCTCCTCTCAGCTACACCAGCTTTAAACAAGATTACCCCCATTGATGTCACTAGTTATTTCTGATTGTACATCAGTTAGAGAAGAATTAGGTCCACTGATCTTTAATCAGAAGATATATATGTTGTTACAATGTTAAAAAAAGTTCTTCCTTCAAACTTCAGCATTGATTTCAATTGAGAAAAAATACAGATAGCACAAAAAAAGCAAATAGTTAACCTGCACATCCACAAGGTTGCTTTCGTCTATCACTTTAAGGGATTTTTTCCCTCCAGAAGTCCTTAACCCTAAATCTCCACTCTGCATTTACAAGATCAAATATACCAATTGCTTCATTTATCCAATGATCCATTTAAACCCACTGCAGAAAGGCAGATAAAAAAGCTGAATGTTTATGACTAAAGATTTGATTACATTGTAATTGTCTTCAGAAATTACCTAAAGTGGTTGTAGAGCACTTATCCCACAATCATTATTCATTCAAGTACCATCCATAAATTAGTCAAATTTTGCAAGGGGGGGGGGGGGAGACACAAAAAAAATTTATGTAAATATTTAGGATCAACCCTAGGATAAGTGGCCCTACTTACAAAAACTGAAAAGGGATCTTTTTAGAGCTACCTATCTTCTCAGAAACACATACACAGTATGTAACTTATAGACCTTTGAGAATATTAAGGACTCAGATTGTCAACAGCATAATGGAGGTTGGCTGAGTCCAGAATAAATTAGAATAGCCATAAGGAACTCTTTAGAGTTGTTGAGAGGAGGAAAAAAAGAGGAAGGTGACCAGATAATCTGTCTGCATAATGGATGGTTTAAAAAAAAAAAAATAACCCTTAAGAACCAACAGCACATATTGGCTTCCAGAGATTGTTCCTTTGGAAACAAATAACATGCAACTCTATATAATGCAACTCTTGCTACTTCTAATCACTACTCCTTTGCTTATTAGTTGCTGGGCCAGGTACATCCTTTTCTCCTGCCAACTTTTGGGGGCAGCTCCCTTTGCCAACAGCTGTTAACCATAAGGTCCGCAGGGTTTTTGCCACCCAAAAGCCCCCTAAAGTAAGCAGATGGATTGGAGGAGCCTTCTACAGTCATTGATGTCACATACCACACGACAAAGACAAAGTGCAACACATTTGGCACATTCCTAAGACCAGTTTAGTTCACAAAAAGAGGAAAATTACCACTTTATTGCTCTCTGTAATAGATATTTGGAGCCAAATATTTTTCTGCTTCCAGAGAAAAACTTCTGGTTTGTTTTTTAAATGGGGGAGGAGGACTTCATCCTCAAAACAATTATATATGGGTCTGGATTTTGTCCCAATCACCTTTAAAGCAAAAGGCTCCTTTGGGATGAGATTTATGGAGATGAACATACCTGAACATAAACACAAACCTTTAAATAAAAGGATAATATTGCTACTAGCATAGTGAATGACGATGTGTCCATGAAATGCAAATTTCAATTTCGCTTTTCAAGTTATTCAACTAACAGCCTCTAATTAAAATATAGGTTCTTTTGCGTAGAATAATTAGAACACAAAGTAACTTTCATGATAGTCCTGTACTATAAATTAAACACATACTATTGTGCAGCATGCACAAGATGCTAAAGTTAAAAATCCTTGATCTCAGCAGTGAAAGAGAACATTCAAAACCTACATCTACAAAATAGCAAGCACAGAAATATAAATTATGTTACAGCACATTGCCCTAGCCATAAAACATTTTTTTTTTTCATTTTGAGCTGTCAATATTTACTTTGGACTGTCAGGATCAGTTTCTATGCTAAGCAAGTTCACTGTACACTGAATAGCGCTAATGAACGTAGTTCAGAGTAATCACAAGGTTATGTGAATACTACAGAACAAATAGAGTCAAATTAAACTGTTTCCACTTTTTTTAAAGTGGAGACAGAGAAAGACAGACAAAATACTCAGGGCACTACAGGTAATTTTATGGCTTGTTTTGGAAAGGTTTGTTGAACCAAAGGTTTGTTGAACATCTTTAGTGGTTCCAAAAGTCAGAAACAGTGAAAGTTTCTCAATATGGAATGGTCAGTATACTACTAAACTCACTTGTATAATCTCAGCTAGTCTTGAAATAGTTTCTGCAAAGTTATATTGCAGTTCTTATTAAAGAACAATAAATGGACTCAAGACCCTAAGGGCCAGATATTCAAGCGTGCTCAAGAAGCCCCAGTTTACACTTACACACACATGCACAGAAGCAATCCCACCTTTGTAGTCAGTAACACTAAGGCTATGTCTATACAAACTCAAATTTTTAACCAAGCCTGCAAAAGATGAGGTATGCTCTTCCGAGTACGTAGCACTTGTCTAGATGGCTAAAGAGCAGAGTAAAAGAGGTGGTTAGAGACAAAAAGGCATCCTTTAAAAATTGGAAGTCAAATCCTAATGAAGAAAAAAGAAAGGAGCATAAACTCTGGCAAGTCAAATGTACAAGTATAAGAAGGCAGGCCAAGAAAGAACTTGAACAGCAGCTAGCTAAGGAGACAATAACTAAAACAGAAAATAAAAATTAAGTATTTCAAAAACAGAAAGCCTGCCCAAACAATCAGTGGGGCCACTGGATGATTGAGGTGCAAAGAAGCACTCGAAGACTGGCCATTGCAGAAAAACTAAATGAATTATTTCCATCTTCAGGACCAGATGGTCTTCACCCAAGAGTTCTGAAGGAACTCAAACAGAATATTACAGAATGTGGTATGGAACCTATAGGTTAAATCAACCTCTAGCAACCCTCCAGTCATCTTGTAATGTAACTCCAATTTAAAAAAAAAAAACCTGCAGAGGTGATCCTAGCAATTACAGGCTGGTAAGTCTAGCTTCAGAACTAGGTAAATTGACTGAAACTATTGCAAAGAACAGAATTATCAGACATGTAGCTGAACCCAATATAGTGGTGAAGAGCCAATATGGCTTTTGTAAAGGGATATTATGTCTCACCAATCTACTAGAATTCTTTGAAGAAGTCAAACTCATGGACAACGCTGACCTAGTCAGTGCAGTGTACTTGGACTTTCAGAAAACCTTTGATAAGGTCCCTCTGTCATGCTGTCTGGAGAGGCTCACGACTAAGGGTGCAAACCTCAGGGCAGACTGTCAAGAAACAGGGCATGAATCCAAACTACTTGTGTGCTCTATACTTAGATTTCACCAACAAAGTGTGAAATGGTAAAGCACTGTAACAGCTTTCCTATGAAATCACAGACAGCCCTTTGGGTACTCTGGTCTATCTTACTACCCCAGGCAAGCCTGCCTCTGGTCCCTTACACCAAAAATCACAACAATATTCAGGTAACTCCCATTCCCAAAGGGCCAGTCACTTGCCCCAGATCAACTGTACCCTAGATCTCTCATGAAAGACAACGTTGGTTGCCACTTTTGTAATGTAAAGGTTTATTAAACTAGGAAACTAGGAAAAAGAAACAAGTTACTGACAAGGTTAAAGCAGGTAAAGATACACACAAATAAGATACAGTTTCAGTTCCCAAAGGTGATAGTAGATGCTGTAACATGCATGCTTTATGAGTCCTTCAGGGACATATACAGCTGGGGACTCCTTGCTTACGTTTAGAAATCTTCACCCCCTCAGAGTTCAAGCAGCACAGGAACACAGTTTCTTCTGGTCAGACATTTTCCTCCTCTTTCCCCAGAGTTCTAACTGATGGAACATGTGTCAGCGTCCATCTCTTTTTCATGTAAGTGGGGAGACAAAGTCCCTGTCTTTTGAGGTTACACAATGGCTCATTTAGTTTCAATGGACCCTCTTGTCTGCAGGCCCAGCACTTTACACTACTTAATGCATCTTTCCTGTCTGGTGAGTTACGCAATTAGAGAGGTTTACAATGCAAACGTTTGCTATCGCTCTATAACATGGGGTACAGATACGTGAGACAAATTCATGCAGCATCCTACAAGCTATTCAAAAAGTCTAAATACTAAACATTCTTATCAACTTAGCATGTTAAAATAAATGTTAACACAAGTGAACCAAACTGGCTTCTACCTCTGCATTTGTCCATTTTCAGCAGTACCTAGCACCTAGTCTGCCAACATCACACCCTCATCAAAAGCTTTTAAGCAAAGTAAACAGTCATGGGAGAAGAGAGAAGGTCCTCTTGTGGATAAGGAATTAGCTAAAAAGATCAGAAACAAACAAGTAAAAATAAATGGACAGTTTTCACAATAGAGAAAGGTAAAAAGCAGGATCCACCAAAGATCTGGACTTGGACCTGTGCTGTTCAACATGATCTTAAAAATGGATGAACGAACACTGATATGACAGTTTGCAGAAGATACAAAATAACTAACTAAGTATCTTCAGTAAAGTTCAAAACAGACTTGGAAGAATTACAAAAGGATCTCACTAATATGGGTGACTGGGCAACAAAATGACAGATGAAACTCAATGTTGGTAAGTGCAAAGTAGTGCACACTGGAAAATATAATCCCAACGATATATACAAAATTATCTAAATTAGCTGTTACCACTCAGGGAAGATCTTGGAACCCTTGGGGAAAGTTCTCTGCAAAACATCCTCTCAATGGGCAGTGGCAGTCAAAAAAAACATAAAAGACTGTTAGGAACCGTTAGGAAAGGGACAGATAATAAGACAAAAATATTATAATGCCACTATAAGTCCATCATATGCCCACACCTTGAATACCGCATGCAATTCTGGTCACTATCTCAAAAAAAGGTACTACAATTGGAAAATATAAAAGAAGGGCAACAAAATGATTAAGAATATCTTCCATATGAGAAAAGATTAAAAAGATTGGGACGTCTCAGTTTAGAAGAGAGACCGCTTCGGGGGAGGAGGGGAATATGATAGAAGTCTATAAAGTCATGAATGGTGTGGACAAAGTGAATAGGAATTGCCCCATTACATAAGATCTAGGGGTTGTCTAATTAAATTAATAGACCGCAAGTTTAAAAAACAAACACAAGGAAGTTCTCCAGACAATGCAGAGTCAGCCTGTGGGATCCATTGCCATGGGATGTTGTGAAGGCCAAAGCATAACTGGGTTCAAAAAAAGATTGAGTTAAGTTCATGGAGGATATGTCCATCAATGGCAATTAACCAAGATGGTCAGGGACAATTCCATGCTCCAGGTGTCCCAAAAGCTCCAGCTGCCAGAAACTCAGACTGGACGATAGGGGATGGATCACTCAAAACTGCCCTGTTCTGTTCATTCCCACTGAAGTATCTGGCAGGATACTGGGCTCGACAGTCCAACAGTGTGGCTGTTTTTTTTGTATTTAGAGTGTGGCAAGCTGGGTATAAATCTATAGTGCATTGGTCTGCCGTGCAAGAGGGGGCCACATGAACACAGCCATCACACACTGACAGTGATGATCAAAGTGCACTAGGGCAATGGCTGGCAATCTTTCCACACTGCTGTATTCCTTTCAGGAATGATTGATTATGTGTACCTCAAGTTTCACCAGACTTAAAAAATTTGTTTACAAAAATCAGACAAAAATACAAACGTGTCACAGCACACTATTACTGAAAAATTACTTACTTTCTCATTTTTACCATATATTATAAACTGATTGGAATATAAATATTATACTTACATTTCAGTGTGATAATTGAGCCTGTTTTTCACTCCTAAGCCTTGTCTGAAGCCTGAGACCCGCCACTTGGGGATGAAGCATGTAACTTGCTTCATAGGACCCCTGTGGCGTGAGGTCCCGGGCAATTGCCCTGCTTGCCACCCCCACACTTGCAACCACCCTAAACCCATCCCATGAACCACCTGGGAATTGCAACCTTCAGGCTGAGAAACACTGATCAAGATGAGATGAGTACTAGATGACACTAGACTCTGCATACACCCAGAGATACACATACCCCTGACTGAGAACCTCTACACCAAGGAACTGCCAGTGCATGGAAGCAGGGTCCATATAGCCAGTTGAAATGAAAGGTGGTAAGAAAAAGGGCTCTACCAATATGTTCTTTAATCACTTCCAGCCAAATAAGAGGTGGCCTATTTTATGGTCTAAACCCACTTGATCTTTATAGATTACCACTGTTGATGCTCAAAGGACAGATTTAGAGTGGGGAAGAAAGGAAAAAAGTCTATTGGTATGCCAGGAGGGAACCTCTATTCCAACCCACAATTTAGTAAGAATTTCAACTCCCTGAATATGAGTAAGAATCACACTGGCTAAATAACTAATCTATTTGTACTTCAACCCATGTCTACAGAGTGAAAAACTAATCAAAATGCTTTAGAGGACAATCTAGCCCTCAATGGTACCAAATACCCATCAGCTCTTTATTAAAAATTTATTCTCTTTGATTTTCCAAGGCTAAATCTTTCTTTAAGTCCCAAAAACCTTATTATTCTTGTGATTTTTCCATTTTCTCTTTTGTTCTTTATAGAGGAGAGAGAGTCCTCTGAATACATTTCCTTTAAAAGTAAAAGGAAATGTATATAAACAAACTTATCAAGACATTAGTTTTTCCACAGAAAAGGTGGCAGAGCGAGGGGAGGGGAAAGAAAGGCAAAAGGGATATACTTCTGGCCTCACATTCCATACTAATTTCCACCCTTTTACAAAACTCTAATGGCAGCCTTCAAAGGAAATTGGAAAACCTCTTCCCTTAGTGCACAAAGCCAATATCCATAAATATATATCACAAAAAACTGTACACCTGCTCCGAAAGCTTCTTGTCCCCCAATTTCCTCTTCTCCTGCTGAAAAGAGACTGCTGCTTTTTCCCCACTATAATCTCTGGATCCCAGATTCCATATAAACAGATTTACAAACCTGGTAGAATGTTTGGCATATCCCAATTCAGCTCCTCTTTCTGCTGATCAGTCAGATTCAGAGAACTAGTGTTCTTCTCCGTCTCTTCATAGCTTGCTACTACATGAAGAGGTAAGGCTTGGCCTGACATGAGTAATTAAGCACATGGGGGGGAGGCCTCATTCCTTGTAAAGTAGAACCAGGAAGGTAAATAAATCATGAGGCTAAAAACAGAGTGTTGGTGCTAAGATAAGTAAATGGGTCAGAAAGCTGAAAAGACAAATGTCTGAGCCAGTTAAGATAAGAGGGAGAACATAGTAAATGGCTTTTTGTGTAACAAACAAAAACAGTTAAAAATGTAAGAAGATTAAGAGTAGATTGAGTGTAAACATGTAGACAGAGCATATTGCACAGTGATTGGTTCCTGCAAAGTAAGCAAGCCAATCAAAACATGTGTAATGCAATATAGGGTAAATAATATGTAAGTGTACATAAGGGGAACTATGAAGCTGTAACTTTGACACTGTAGCATGCCCTGCAGCCACTGCCCCAGTGTTTGAGTCTGATAAATGTAGCATAGCATTAGTATACACCAAATAAAAATACCTGAGTGACAGTCTTTAGTCAAACTCAGTTCTTGGAAGGCCAAGTGAAAAAAAGGTTTCTGAGAAAATCCCAACATTAGAGTGCCAGAGTGCTATCCAAAATCTTACTCTGGTGAGGAAGGCTGAATCATGAAGTTTCAATACCACTTATCATGAGAAGACCATGTTTTCCATTCAGAGACATATCCCATAGTTTATTATAAAAGGACTGACTTTTCCCACATCCCTCCCCCCTAGCACCACTTACCACTCCTAGAAACATCCATCTCTGCAAGTGACTTCGCCACCCAGGCATATACTAAAGTAACAGTTCAGCAGACACTGAATCACCTCTCTCCAGATGAGTATCAGGTGCCCACACATCAGCATCTTTATATCATGGTTTCCTCAGAGAGGCCAATAATGCAATTAGTTGAAGCTGAATAAATCAAAGTAGCAGTAGATATAATAGCATGTTTGCAATGCTATTTGTACAGTTAAGTGGCCTCCCACTAACTTGAATCTTGTGAGGGTAAAAAAAACCAAGGCTAAGAAGTAAGAGTCTCCTTAGATAAAACAGAAGAGAACTGTGCTTTTGGAGCTAGAGGACTAGGGTTCACGTTGGTCACAAGATTACAGGTTTTGAGCAATATATATCAGAAACTGAGTTTAACACAACATATTTGTTGTAGACTTCCACCCAACAGTTTCACTCTTGCAAAGTCTATACAAAGTTGATCAATGTGTTTGAGTTAACTCATTTAAAATTACCTTCAATATGGAGTCAGTTGAATATGGAATATGCTCCTCAGTTCAAGGATACAACCAAGATTGCATTTTAAGCTTTCTAGTCATTCACCTGGCAACTTTGCTGAGTGTTCCTGCAATTACTTTCAGTATCCACTAAAACTCTTTCAGAAAGTTTGAAGGCAACTATTCAAAACATTTTAAAAGTTATTGTTGCCTTAAAAAAAAGATATTGAAACAGAAAAAAAAGTAGGCTCCTATAAGTAAAAAGCTTATTTTGAAAAGTTTCAAACTTTAAGGGCCATAAAAATCTAGGATATGGTCTTGCGTTTATTTACAAAGAAATAAGTTTTGTTATTAGATATAACAATATGCCCTTTATTTGATCCACACGGCCTAATCAAAATTTTATGAAGTTTATGCAAATCAAAGAGAAACAAAAACTCACTGCTAAGACCCTCAAGGCAAGGCACCACAGACCTGAATATCCAAAGCTTTGCACAGCACGGCAGGAGAAGAGCCAGGTGCCTTGCAGAGCTTTGGCACCCACAGCCTGGCACAGCTCATGACTTCTGCAGGGTTGTGGGTGCCAAGGATCCTGTAGCACTATTATGCTCCACACTGCAAGGGAAGGCAAGGGGACTGGAGATCCTCAAGAAGCTTCTAAATGACACTAGCTAGAGGTTTAAAAAAAAAAAAAAAAAAGTTTACAAAACAATTTGTTTACTGTCCTTGATATTACTGTTTTTCGGAATACAAAGGGTAGTACAAGAGGGTTTCTTGTGGATTGAAGAAGAGTCATGATATGGGCAGGAGCCAGGTGATATTAAGCTTGTTTCAGGATTTATACAATGCAATATTTACAACTGTACATTTTGATTTTTTTAATTGATTTGTTTAAACTTTATGAATGTAACTACAATAGTGGTAAATTGATTTTTGTTGTTAGCACTTATACAAGTAGAAAAGCAAAAGAATGTTATGTTGTAACTTGGTAGATTTTTGGTCCCAATAGTGGTGGTTTTAGTTTATCCATCCTATTGTGGGAGGAAGACCAGAGCATTTTTGCATTTTGCATTTTTGAACACCAACAGTTAGGAGACCCAGCAGAATGATCAGAAGAGTTTCTTACTCTGGAGATGGTCTGATATTAAAGCAATTCCGTGTAGTTAGACTATTTACATGAAGTCCTACTGTTCCGGAATCATTAATTATAAATCATTTAGTGAGTCTAACATTTTATAGCAATCTTTGTATTTAAGGCTTCTGTCATATTGGGTGGATTCCAATTCTTTGATAGGGAGCAAGGAGTTAAGTAGTTCAAACTTTAGTGGACATTTATTCTGAACATTTAGAGAATTGCTTCAAATTTTAGAGAGTCATAACACCCATAATACAGAGAATCCATAGTCACAGCAAATAAGTAAATGCAATAACTTATTTGTATGAGGGTTTAATTACAATTAATGGAGTATTTACATAAGAAAAAGCTCCTAATATACGGTATGTTAGTGAAAAAGCATACTGAGACTCAAGGGTTCTGGATGCTACAGAATCTAGCATTAGAATTGATACAATTTACAAATTTAACAGTTCAAGTCAGGATGCTAATTGTTTCTATACTTTAGAAAGCCACTTTTCTTTCCTCTTCTTGTTAAAGTCCTTTATGCATAACAATTCTTGAGATAAACTGAAGAGAAAAATGTCAAAAGGTTTACCTGGAAGAGTATTCAATAGAACAAGATTTGAGGGTAACCAAGGTTTAAGTCTAGCCACTTCGGGATTGTTTTTGGACTAATATTTACAACAGGCTGAGACAGATTTTGAAATGCCCTGTGAAAATTTATGAATACTATATGTTACGGGGGTGTTTTTTGCACTTCTGTGTTGTAGTAACACAAACTGGAGGCTGACTGGAAAATAACAGGTAAGAAGCAAAAAAAAATGGTTCAAGATAAACCACCCTTCAGCAAAAATGCTTGAATTGTTAAGGCACAATACCAGGACCATTAGCTTTGAAGACTCCGGCTGGATCTCCTACTGTGTGTATAGGAGCGGTTTCGTCCAGAAGGGCCAAAGCCTGGAAACATAGGAGGACTTAGAAAGGGAGCCCCTCTCTAGGAGAGATAGGAGGTAGTTGTTCAAAGGAACCAAAATTAGAGACAAGAACCCTTGTCTGGGGGTGACTCAAGAAATATCAAGTAACAGATATTCACAAGACTATTTGTTGTTACCCTTTGCTCATACTAGGGCAGAGAGGGAGGGGGACAAATACACACATTTTGACTTTCAGAAGGCTGTCCAGTCAATATACGCACGTACACCACTCGTCACAGCATCACAAAAGTAAAGAAACACAGGTGTCCAAGTTCAGATGGTCTAAGAGTGGGAGAATTGTGAAATTCCACTTCAAGGTAGGTAAAAGACATGAGGCCAAAGACCTGAAGGGGTGCTCCCACACAGGAAGGGTGCAGAGACTCAGCTAGCCCTGCAACCATGACATAAGCTTTCATTCTTCTCAAACCTGACTTTCAATAGAATGACAGAACTTTATGTATTTTAAAAAAATAAAATAAAAATAAAAAGATTATCTAGCTAACTTCAAATGTTCATAATTTACTGGAAGAGAAAGCTACTTACCCTATGCAGTAGCAAGTTCTTCGGTGTCCCTGTGGGGACTCCAATTCAGGTGTTGCTGCATCCTTGAATCATTGATCAGAGAATTTGAGCAGCAGTGCTCATCCAGGTCGCACGTGCATTCTCCCAGTCCCATGCCATTGTTGGCACCTATCTAGCGCCACATAACCAGACTCCCTTCAGGTCCTTCTCTACCACCGAGTCCATAGATTGAACTGGGAAGTAAAGGGGAAGACAGTGGGTAGTGGAGCACCCATAGGGACACCATCTCAAAGAACTTCAGTTACTTCACAGGGTGAATAACCTTCTCTTCTTCAAGGAGTGTCTCTGTGGGTGCACCCCTTCAGGCAACAGTCAAGCAGTGCCCCTCAGTAGACAGTAAAGTAGAATGAAAGTTTCACAAATTTTTGCACAAGTGTTCTGCAATTGCAAGTGTTGTGCAATTGTGTACAAAAAACACGGGTTCCTGGAACTTTTTCCCCTTAGCAGACCCCATAGGGTTGGCTCCGGTGCCCCCAGAGTACTGCACGCATGCCATGGTATATGAGGCACTGCCCACCCCACGGCCCCTCAGTCCCTTCTTTCTACCAACTCCGACAGCGGGGACAGAGGGTGGGTGTGGAATGGATATGAGCAACACATCTCGAAGAACACCACTTACTGGTAAGTAACCTTGTTTTCTACTTCGACTGATTGCTCATATCCATTCCAAAAGCAATACGTTGGAGGTGGGTAGGAGTTACCGGTGAGCTGCCCTCAGCACGGCTCTGCCGAATCCTGCGTCCCCTCTCGCCTGCTGACGATGGCGTAGTGGGATGTGAAGGTGTGCACCGACGACCAGGTGGCGGCTTTGCAGATGTCCTGCAGGGGCACCCTCTCCAGGAAGGCCGCAGACAAGGCCTGAGCTCTGGTTGGGTGCGCTGAGATGGCACCTTGAAGTGGCACATTCGCCTGCTCGTAGCAGCACTTGATGCAGGAGGTGATCCACGCGGTGGAGACAAGTGATCCTTTTATCTGGTCCACCACTGTGTCGAAGAGCTGCGTCGACTTCCGGAACGACTTCGTCCTGCTGATGTAGTAGGCCAGGGCTCATCTCACATTTAGCGAGTGCCATCTCCGCTCCTCCTTCAACCCGTGTTTTTTCCCAAACCACATGGGGAGGAAGATATCTTGGTTATAAAGAAACTGGGAGACCACCTTGGGCAAGAAGGCTGGGTGGGGCCTCAACCGCACCTTATCCTTATAAAACACGATGTAGGGGGGCTCTGAGGTCAAAGCTCTAATCTCGGAAACCCTCCTAGCTGAGGTAATGGCCACCAGGTGTCATATGTTGCACATGCCTTCAGTGAAAAACCTGTTTACATATAGTTATTTGTGTGGTAGATTAGTGGAAGTCTGTTCCATCAGTGTCATCTTTCAGGGTTCTCAAACATAATGTTTGCTCCCTTAATCTTCTGGAAGACCAAGATGCATGTTCGAAATATACTTAAAAAGTAACTGTTCTAGCCCTTTTCTGTAAAGAAGAGCTTGTCCCTGAGGTATTCAGATCTGTCCGCTGTAGTATTACATGCGGTGAGGCATAGATTTTCATCGCTGTTCCTTGATGCTACTGCAGGAAAATGGAGGTGATTATAGGAAAATTTGATGCTGGTTTAAGAGTCTGTAAGCGTGCTTGTAACACGTGTGATAGAATTGTTTGAAGAAGACCAGTAGGTATAAATGAGTTGCTTTTTATTTACAGTAACACCTCCTGTGTATAAAGTACACAACCTACTCCCTTCTTAAAGGAAAAGTACATGTACATACAGTGAGACTATTCTGTTTTATCACCTTTTCAGTCTGTGTGTTTAATGTGTTGGACCTAGTGACCTAGTGACAAGTGCATCTTTTAATCCCCTCAGCCTTGATTGTTAGAGCTGATCCGGGTAGGTGTGGGAGAAATTTTGCAAAAACTCTCACTTCCCATTGAAACTTCATCAATTTTCCACCTGATTTTGGTTGGTATGCTAACTTTTAAATATAGTTGAGGGGGCAATTGAATCTAGCATGATTTGCCCTTCAATAACATGCTATATTTGCTTACCACCAGTAGGTACAACCATATGGGGCTTTTCCCATAAACAGGGAACTCCTCCCAGCAAGGTGGGGTCCAGCAGCAAGTTGTTTTCTGCTACCTTGTGCTACAAATTTCACTGCCTATCTTCAGATCTATGAATCCAGGTATTAGGAATACATTTCTTATTGATGAGAGAGAGAGGGAGCAGTCTCAAATATAGTAAAAAATTGTCACTGCGGAATATTGTCTTTCCTGCACAGTATTTACTGTGCATCAGACAGCCAGTCAAAGCAGCCTTTTTCAGCAATAACAGGTCAAAAATAGGGTTTCTTTTAAATGGTTTGCCATGCAGAAACAAGTGAAGAAGTAAAGTAAGATGGAATCCCAAATTAGCTCAGTTCACTTCCAAAGTGGATTAAGCTAATATGGAATAAAACACTCTTATTCCAGAATAAGAGAGTGTCTAAACCTGAAATGTTAATAAGGAATAATTATCCACGTAGACAATCCTTATGCACCTTACCAGAATGTGCCATCCCTGATTTTAGATGCAATGCATGTTGAATATATTGTGGCATTCAGTAATTGCCAGTGTTTCACAGAAGTGTGTGATGACAATTCCTGATATAGTGAAGTGTTTTCCTTATAACCCAGTAGGAGGACTCTCCTTTTGAGAAAATGAACCTCTAGTTTCCAACTTATGTTTGTTTGTGTTAAGTGAAAAAAATTTCTCACCATCTTCTGTGATCTGAAGCAATGACCAAGACCCTGATCCAAAAGCCAAAAGTTAGTAGGAACTTTTCCATTTTTTGCAATAGGCTTTGGATAGGTGCTTCTTCTCTTAGAACCTATATTGTGTCAGAGAATTGTGTAAAGACTGTTATGAATGTTCATACTCTAGTCTGAATTTTTTCCTGCCCCCTTTTTTTAATAATCTAATACTTGTTCATTGCAATATTTTTATAAGGTCTGCAGTACAGGTATTAATTCTTAAAAGACGTGTGTAGGTGGGTATATAAAAATCATAATAAACCAGATGTCTTGAGCATGAAATTATTTGAGGATCTCTTTCCTGTTTTGCCTAAATCTTTCAGATGAAATGTAATATTGTTTATATAATGCAAAAGATGGGATATAAATCTGTGACTGGAACGTATTTGTCCAGCTTCTATGTGTAATAAGCTGAGACCCTTCTAACTTGATTTTATACCAGTAATTTGACATGCTTTGTGAAGTAGATGTAATCTAAATGGTCATCTTATCTAAAATAGAGTTTAAAAGGTGTATATATTCTATGAGGATTATAAAATGGAAACAAATTGTATTTTCAGCCGCTAACTCAATACAAACCATGTAGAAGTAGGTAACTAAGGTAAATTGCCTTCCTTGTGGTTTTTATGCTTCACTGTATGTGAGGCTGTTTTAAATCTAGTGGGTATAGCTATGAACTGTTCTGGTAAAAGGCAGCCCAGGGATGAGCTAACCACATCTTAAAAATCACTGAAACCAAGTGTATATCAACGAGCTGGTGAACAAAATAGTTAATTGATTTTAAGTCCAGTAAAATAAGATGCATAAAACATAGAAATAAAAGCAAATGAATTCAGTTTCTATTTCAATCAGAAATGACTCTTCAAAGAGATATTTAACAAGACAGAAAAAGATTTTAAAAAAATGCATGTTCTAATAGCCAAGATTTAAAAACATAAACCAAAAGTCCAAAGAAAAGGCAAACTCTGTGGAGAAAATTCAAACAAAATCCTTTCTATCTTTGTAGAGCAGAGCTGGTGACGCTTAAGCCTGGAAACATGCAAAAGGTGGTGCTGAGCATGCTCAGTAGATTTCTTGAAACACAATAGAAAAACTCCCTTATAGACAAGAGTTCTGCATGTACTATAGATCTGTAGTCTGACAGCCAAATAGAGCTCAGAGGAGAAATGCTATAAATGTAGAGACTTCCTCACGGACTTGATACGAGGCCAGCAAGTATGTTGGCTAGCTCATCATCAACTGAAACATCTTGACTGTAGGCAATATCTTTTTCTTTGACACGCAAGCTGAGAAAAACCAGACATCTGTTACTAGTGGACAGTGGAGCTGCTAGTCTGGAAGGATCCACTAGCCAAACTTTGGTTTTGCTGACTAGACACAGGTATTTGAGTCTGGTTCCAGAAAATCCAGGTGATGCACCCTCTATTTTAGACCACACTACAGACACAGAAAATCAGCTGGAAAGAAGAATAAAATAAAGCTCGTTTTTTGTGTGCGCGCGTTCAAGTAGAATGTTAATGTTGTTCTCAAATCCCACACTTTTGTTTGCAAAACAAAGCAGTTTGTTAGACTGCATAGGAATAACACTTCAGTAGACTCATTACTTAATAATTTTCTTCAAAAGATACTAAATATTCCTGCAGTTTCCTGTCCTTGAGGAGCTGTGTGTAGACCCTTCATTAGATGAGGTTACTCAGGCCTTCAGGCAGCTGTCCATGGGCAGTCTCCAGGCCCCTATGACTTTCCACCTGAAATGTACAAATGTCGAGGTGTCCACCTGGTCAGGGAACTCACCAGTCTTTTCAAGACTTACAGGGAATCAGGGTACCATGCCCTAGGAGTATAAGAATGCTTTCATAGCCCACATGTACAAAGGAAGGGAAGAATATTTAGCTGTGACAACCATCGTGGAATCTCGCCGCTATGTATAGCAGGGAAGATCCTTGCAGTGGTTGTCATTAACAAGCTTGTCTCTCACCTAGTGGACTTGGTTTATCCAGAGTCACAGCGTGGCTTTTGTGCTGGCTGTGGCACCATGGATATGATTACTGCAGCCTGACAAATACAAGAGAAGGCTCACGTTTGGAACAAGGGCCAGTATATGATGTGTGTTAATCTGACCAAGGCCTTCAACTAAGTGAATCATCAGGGCTTATGGAAATGCTTTAATAAATTTGGCTGCCCAGAGAAGATTGTTATAATCTGCACATTTCATGATGGCCAGGGTGATGGTGTGGTGACTCATCAGAAGCCTTCTCTCACCAGCCTCACCAAACAAGGATGTATAATGGCTCCAGTCCTCTTTGTCATGGTCTCTTCATCCATGCTCTTGTTTGCATTTCAGGACTTGGCAGAGGCATATAAGGCCGGTTTAGATTGGATGGGGGTTTATTCAATCTACAGGAACTCAGTGCCTACCCTAAGGTAGTGTGTAATAGCCACTAGCTGCCCTCATTGCACAGACACTTGAGAACATTCACTTAGTTTTGCTTATGCCTCAAAATGCTTCAGTTTCACAATCAGCCTGAAAAAGATGGAGGTCATGTACCAGCCAGCACCAGATTGAGCATCACAATCCCTTGTCACAATTGACAATGCACCCAGGAAATTCAGCTACCTGAGTAGCATGCTTTCCAGCAATGCTATGTCAGCTCACACAGGAAAGCAGAGTGAGTTGGGGCCCAGGACTGAAGAATTGGAGTGACACAGCTATATGCCAGTTCAGATTGCAGAGGGAGGAACGTCCCAGACATGTGGTCCTCATGGTGATTGTCTGAATACTGAAAGCAGTGCACTACAGCTGAGCACAGGACCCGCTCTAAGGGTCAATCCATCCTCAGATATAAAGGCACTTTTTGAAGACTGCTCTTAAAGTATGAGAGAGAGAGACATTAAAATCTGGGATCTCTTTGCACTGGACAGACCCAGATGGAGAGGTCTGGGCCATGAGGTTGTTTACCTTTTGAGGAGCGGCTTGTATGGTCTCTTGAGGAGAAGCATTGGTAGGACTTACTGTACTGTCGTCAGGTACCCACACAATTACAATTGCACAAGTGTTCTGGAAGTCACACACACACACACACACACACACACACACACCCACCCACCCACCCTTCCCATCCTCATTTTAGGAAGTTCAGTCATCCAGTCAGAAAGTGGCAAGAGCACATCAATGATGAAGTAGGTGACGTCAACAATTCATAAGCTAAAGTAGTATTTGTGAAATTCTTGGTATGAATAGTTTTGACAAGTGATTAATGATTTTTTGAGTGCCACAAAATAAAAAAGTCACCAAACATAATTAAACATCTTTGAAAATCTTGACCTCAAATATCCATTTTTAAAAAATCCATTAAGAAATCCAGATTCATTCACAAACTTTTTTTTTTTTTTTTTTAAGATTATTGTTCTAAACAAATAGTTCAACAAGCTCTAACTACTGATGTTATGCCTTTAATGGTTGCAGAACTTTAACTCTGTCTGTCCTTCATGGTGTTCCATCTCAAAACTAAATCAACATCAGATATTAAGCTTCTGCATAGCTTGGAATCATAAATACAAGTGGTAAAATAATGCTTAAAATCTCCTTCTACAATACTTACTCCAAGTTTTTCTAGTTCTTATTTCTTCAATATAGGGATGAAGTTTTGTACTTTCAGGGTGAGGGCTGGGAGGCTGGGTCAGAGACACCAGTTCTGAGCAGAACAGAAATACATAGGGAAGCTCCACTCCTATAATATTAATTTTCTACTGTACTAAAATTAGTGCTACTAATCTGAGCCTATCTTCATAGCCATAACCCTATGGAATAGTCTCTATAGTACAAACACACAGTGAAAGCAAACCAGTTTACAGAAACAACATCTGCCTTTGGCAAAACATTGGCTGAAACCTTACTTGCATTTATTTGCAAAACAAACTTCCACTATTGGGGGGAAAAAACAAATAAAAAAACCCACAACAACAACAGCTAAAGATCTTTTAAAAAACCTACCATAAAACACCAAGAGTGATCCACAGTTGCGGCAATTACTTTTCTCTGCTAACGGACAGAAAACCACTAGTAAAACATCTTTTTTTAAAATAGAAAAAGAACTCAAAACTTCCTTCAGCTCTCCCTAAAAAAAAGACACACACATAATTTAATGTATTAGTACATTATAAATGACATGTGTTCCCTCCCCACCACCTCCTCCTTCTTACAAGAATCCCACTTTCCCACAAGGAAAATAATATAGTCCAGTGGTTCTCAACCTTCCCCTCCCCCCCGAACACCGCTCGGGTCAGGTACATTCAGGTCAAGTACCACTTGACCTGACTGTACTTGACCCGAGTACCAATCAGGGAAAAAAAAAAAAGGGGGGGGGGGGGCGCGGGGAAACTTTCGGCAGTGGTGGGGTTTCGCGGTAGTGGGGGGGGGGGAAAACGACTTTCGGTGGCGGCGGGGTTACATGGGGGGGGAACAATGCCCTCCGCCAAAACCCTGCTGCCGTTTGCCCCTTTTCGGCGGCAGGGTTTCGCCGGGGGGGGGGGGGGGGGGACGGGGGGGGGGGGGACGGGGACGACCGACGACACACTTTCGGCGGCGGATTTGGCAGCGCGGCACGGCTCGCATACCACCCAGCCTTCTTTGAAGTACCACAGGTGGTACGCGTACCACCAGTTGAGAACCGCTGATATAGTCTATAATACAGTTTGCTGCAAAAGGGAAAAAATACTTTCCTACTAGTTTAGACTACAACATCCTGTATGTAGAAAAACACATGTAAAGTAGGGTTAAATAGAATTCCAAAGTATTTCCCAGATTCTGCAGTTCCAACCGGAGAAACAATTCACTTAATGTGAACAGCTCATCTGTTTTTCTGCTTGCATTCAAAAAGAAATATATTAATGGCACAATCTACCAACCTGTAATCACACAGGATTATGTCTCTGAGTAAAAGGTAATAGGATCAGGCTCTAAATCATCTTCAGACGAAGTAAAGATTATTACACTTTTGCTGTGAACTGACATAAAACAGAGCAAACACTGTTATTGTACTTGTGTGTCTCATTAAAAAAAGAGGCAGCTCAAAACAACAGTCATTAAAAATTACATTATTTTTACAGTACCTGAGAACTGAAAGTTGTGAGAAAAAGGTTTTTATGTTTTGTCAACTGTGTCTATTTGACAGCAGTATTTTGCTGATTCTCCAATACAGCCATCAATTTTCCTTATTATTTGAGTAATTCTCTCATACTGAAACAGGGGAAAGAATAAACATAAAAGGAAAAAAGAAAAAACCACACACACACACTCCCACCCACCCCAGCAGGGGAACCCAGGAGTAGGAATGGAACCTGAAACTACTTTTTAGAAAAAGATTTCACTAACTTCCAGTTTACAGCATCACTTTTACTAGATTGATCTAGAGACCAAGAAGTGATGAGCTGGAAACTGGAAACTTATATATTAATACAAACACTTTCCAAATTAATAAAAATAATACAGGTAGTATTTATCATGTTTTATTAATTCATCTGTCAAGTTGGTGTATATATTCAGCCATCACCACAAAAAGGTACAAGGTTCATCATGGCACCACACTGTATCACCTCTCTTACTTTTAGGACTAAATCCTTTCCTTTATATATAAATGGGAAACAGCCAAGAAATGCACCAACAAACTTTAGTATTGCTACAGAGCTGTAAGAAACCTAGTGCATATCATCGAATTGTCAGCCGCAATATATCAAGTGTCTAGTTTTCACTCTGAGTTATCATGGATTTTATATGATTTCTTCAAAGGTCTGTTACTATACACTAGAGATCACCTTCACTCCCAGGTCACAGCTCCATCTTGAATCCAATAAATAACCTTTGAGAGCTTTCCATGTTCAAACAAATCTCTCAGGTGATTTTCTTCCAGGAGGTGATGTGTGTAACACTTATTATTACAAGCCTATGAGCATGAAACTTTTCATGAATTCCTCTCAACTGGTACTTTATTTGTACTGATACATTTGAATTAACTGGCCAGTTTGTTTTGTAAAGAAGACAATACTTCTATGAAAACAATCTGATCTGTGCATTCAGTTTTATTTCTGAAGCCTATGCTGTCCTCTAAACTAGGAAGAGTATTTCCTGACTTACGCCCTATTCATCCTCAAGATGTTGCACTAAAAGGTAATATTTTTTTCCTTTTCTGCAGAACTCCTTACAGTGTTACTGGGTAACCTTGTACAATTAATTTATCAATATATTACAAAATCAGCAGCATAAAAATATGAAGCTATCAATAGTGTTCTACTAGACAAACATTTTTGTAATGCACATGTAGATGCTTGCATCCTAACAGCCATGCACCAATTAGGAGTGGATCTTCAATTGGATTAATGCCTGGAGAAGAGACTTTTTTCACTCCCCCCTCTCCTGATTACTATACAAAGTCTGAACTCAACTACTTGTAAAAAGCAAGTTTTCAGTAAACTTTTTTTTAATTCTTCTACACAGAAAGGGCCCCAGAGTCTTGAATGGGATTTATTAAAAAAAAAAAAAAAAAAAAAAAAAAAATCACATGGAGAAAAATATTTGCCTTAATTATGCCCAAAATTTATTTGCCTGATGTGGTAGGTATACATCAGTCTGCCAACGGGAGGAGTCTGCAATCCTCTCTCACTGAAACTCTGCTTCTAACGGGGTATATCAAAAGGTCTGTTTTGTAGTGAGGGTGGCTCTCCTGGAGAAGTCCCATTGGATCAATTTCCCTTTGACCTGTTCCACATGCAATTGTACTGGTTCTCTCTTTTTATTACACTTGCCAACAATTGTTTTGGAAGGACTGAGAGACTTTGTAGTATGCTTATATTCCCATCCTTGGAGATTTCACTTTGCCTTGAGACTTAGCCATTATTTTGGAAACTGATTCTCTGAAAGATTTCCCCAAGCGTATTTTGGATATCTTTCCAGGCACATAGCCACCATGTTTGCCCTGCTGGCCATAATCCTGGCCGAGAAATAAAAAAAGATTTGAGGTAGTTGAGATGCACTTAACCGCACTGTTCTTTCAAAGGCTTTGTTTCAGCCCGTTGCCTTTTAACATTCCATGGAAATAATTTGTATAATTCAAGACATAATAAGGCTCACTCAAGCAAGTAATGTAGATACTACAGGTCTTTACACCTAGTTTATACTATTTTTTTTTTTTTTTTTTTTTTGTAAAAATCCAAAGTCCACCATTCTAAGTACAGAAAAGGCTACAGTAGTCAGCCAGAAATTGTCAAAATCTCTATGCTCTATCGCTAGGACTTCCATCAGTGCTACAATCAGGGCAAATGAAGCTGTGATGGAATCAGTGGATATTATGTTATAAAGTTCCCTCATACAGAGCTTGTGTTCCTGAAGTCATCTCAGAGATGAATCTGCTCAGTTATCTGCTGGCAACTCAATCCAAGCCATATGCTTTGGAAGAGAGGTCAAATACGCCATCCCTCACACTGCAGAACTTGGATTAGCTGAACCTTCCCACTGGCCTGGAAACAGGACAGAATTAGAGGAATGAGCGGGTCAAATTCTAAACCCAAGGGAAAAACATTCCCTTGATGCCATTTTGCTACCTGTGATTTTCTCCAACATAAACAATAGGGTCATCGTAGGAAAGGTACTGGCAATGACAACTCTCCTTATTATGGTCTCAAGTATTCCCAAGTAAACAGTCCTCTCTTTCCCATTCTGACTCACAGAGCTAGCCTTCTCTCGGCCTTTGCCGCTGTTCTGAAGACTACAGAGCCCAGTGTCTTAAAAGATGAAAGACTGAAAGAGCTTTATAAAGACTCTGAGCTCTGAGACTGAATGAATTTTTTTGTTAATTGTTTTTTATTTGCGGAATCCTCTTAGCAAGGCAGTGAGTGTCAGACCTCTGTATAGAAATATCTGACAGGACTGAGGCATTCCATGAAGAGACAGGATGTAGATTTCTTGTCCTTTATGTGGTGTAGGCCGTAGGGTTCACATTACACTTGCCCATACAGTTGTTGTTTCTTTGATGGTACTAACATTTACAGTGGAGCTGTAGGATTTAAAATGCAAGCTCAAGGAGACATACCCGCATTACCTCTAATCGACTTAGCACACTAAAAGCAGAAGTGTAGTCACAGCAGCACAAGCAATGGGAGGGATTAACTGCCTTAGTACATACCTATATGGTCTCAGACAGGATCATACTTGTGGCAGTTTTCTCCTCCCGCTGCTATCAGAACTAGTGTGGGTATGCTTCAGAGCTTCAAATTACACCTTCCATATTTATTGTAGACATATGCTTAGAGACCAGGCCTGCTGTTTGTTATCTGCCTGAGCAGCTCTCCAGGGATATATGCCCAGGATGGCTAATTCCAGGGAACCATCAATGGGAATTGTGATTAGTTGGTGAAAGGGAACAGGGAATGGAGCTGCCCCATGAGAACCAAAGACATGCAGCACAGAAATACCTTTCTCAGTGCTTTCTACTGGGAGAAGCAGCTGGATACACTCCTATAAATATGGCACAAAAGATGCATGGTTCTGGGAGTTCACCAAAACTAGGCTCAGAGGCCTCACCCCCATAATAGCATTACAAACAGTCATGATAAGTGCTTTCTTAGGGAAAAAAGTTCAAAGCAGGCTTTGATTTCTGAGTATTCAGTTTCTATTTGGAAGCTTAAATTATTACTATCTATGTGATGTAACAGCTTAGTACAGGAAATATGCTCTTCAAAAAGAAGGTTTTCAGACAACCTTGCAGGTTACTAAATTCCATACTCTGCAAGCAGATGTGTGAAATAATCAAAGTGTCACAATACTGTCTTTGCTAAAACTTCTAAAATTGGATATTCCCAACCAAAAAGCAGCTAAACCACAAAATGTTTAAACATTTAATTGTTCTATTTGTTTAGTTTTTGTTTTTAAGAGGATTTAAAGATGCTCCTCCTAAAATCCCCAGGATGAAAATGCAGGGAAGATGTAAGTGAATTCAAGGTTCCAGTAGGGTTCCAGTCTATTTAATGCATATGCATAGGTTAAAGGAACTGGATGCAATTTGTGTAATGTATATGGGTGAAGGATATGAACCCCAGCTCCCTCTTAGCCATATATTTCTTTTGTTAAAAACCACACTCCAGAACATTTCATACTAAGTTATACATGGCTACAAGGTATCACGAAAACCAGATTTCAGATACTTTTTTTTTTTCTAATGTTATTTTATAAGAGTGAGGCACGAGAATAAGACTGAGGGTTATATTTTCAAAAAAGGAAACCTGGGTGTTTACACAATGGGGGAGAGAGGACGAGAGAGCTTGAGATTCCTTCCAGTTTCAGTTCTAGATGCTATTTCAATATGATCAAATGTGGAACTGAGGTTGTGACCTAAAACAGATGCACCATGTTTTTCTTTCTGCTGCAGGCCAGAAGAGATTTCCTGTGCATAAAGTTCAAGCTGGTGCTGTGCTGGAGGAGAAGATTCTTGGGCTGGAGGGGCAAGCAGACACACCACTGAGAATCACAGAAGGTAAGGAGTTCCTAGACAGCCAGGTTCAGGAAACAGTATTCCAAATTTAAGGAAGAAGAGCTGGCCACCAAGGATAAGGAGAGTGAGGAAGTCAGAAAGGAGGTATGGTATTTCGTAACTATCAGAGGCAGAAGGTCACGGCTGGAGACAAACAAGGATGGGCAGGCTGTAGCCGCCAGAGAAGAGAGGACCAAGAGGTATTCCACAAAGCTAGAAGTTTCCATTTGATACCAGGTCCTCAATGTGGAAACAATGAAACACACCAGTTGATCCAAGGGAATGGAGAGATGTATGGGACACACCTTGGGATGTCAGCTTGGCCCAAACTGTAACAAAATCAAGTTTGTCCACAAAGTTCTCCAACTGATCAAGAAAAACAGGTGATCCTTGTTGGGGAGTCAGTACTCAGAAGAACATTCTACAATGGACAGGCACACAACAGGACAGTGTGCTGCCCACCTTCTTGGAGCCAATATATGAAATGTCATTAAGACTGGATGCGCTTTTGAAGTTGATGGGAAAGAATCCATTGGTGATGATTCATATCAGCTCTAAGGACACTGCCTTGCGGGATATCTCACAAATAGTACACAACTTCAGAACATTTGGAAGCGTGCTGAAGAAAAATGTCTAAGTCATCCGAGATCCTTCCTGTCCCATGAGCGAAAGAAAGAATGCAGAAGATACTAGAAGTGAACTGATAGCTACGTAAGTGGGATGCAGCTTAGGATTTTGGTTTTGTGGCACACTGATCCACCTGGTATGAGAGGAAGCTGTATATTTTGGATGGCCTCTACCTCAATACAAGTGGGCCCACTCTTCTTAAGGACAGGTTGATTAGGTGAAGGGGAAAAAAAAGTCAGGAGGATGTTAAACTAATAGCAAAAAAGAGGAGTGTAAAAAGAGGGAAGATTGAGTATCCGCTACAAAACCAAGAGGTTGAGAACAAAAAAAGAAAATCAATCAAGGAACCAAATGACTTATGAGAAACATTCCTGAATTGCTTATAAACACTAGGAGACTGGGTAAAAAACAAGAGGAACTGGAATTACTCATTTATGAGTTTAAATGTGATATAGTTGGTGCTACTTAAACCTTTGAAAGGATTCCCAGGATTGGAATATTAAAATCCATGGTTATAACTTATTTAGGAAGGACCGACTGAGCAAAAAGGGAGACTGGCATTCTGTCAAAAATGGCATTACTATTTCAAAGTCACTCATAACTCAGAAGAAAATGATCTTGAATGTTTATGGATAAACGTCCTACCAGATCAAAGCACCAAATGGGGAATTAGTTAGTGTCTGCTACAGATCACCAAATCACAGTAGGGAACAGATGAGTAAGGAATCGGTCATCCTATCTCTAGCAAGTAGGGAAAAAAGCTGTGTGATCACAAGAGGCTTCAATTTAAGTGACATATGCTGGATGTCTCATGCTGTCAGTATTAGAACATCTTTGGAATTTCTAAATATTACATGACAGTCTTCTAACTCAAAATGTTGCATCCAAGATAGGGGAATTTTACATTAGACTTCATCTTGACAAATTAAGAAGAACTGGTCACAGAACTACAAAATTAATCGTAAGTTAGGTAAAAGTGATTGTGACTTGAACACATTTATCTGACATCACTACCAGGCAAATATAGGTGTGACTGACACAGGAACCAAGAATTAAAGTAGGGTAATATAATTAATGCCACTCAACACAGTTTTATGGAAAAAAGATTGTCTAACTTTTTTTGTCTGAGATTATAAGTTTGATTGATAAAGATAATAGTGCTTATGTGATATTATTAGTCTTTAGTAAGGCATTTGACTTGGTACTACATGACATACTGATTAAAAAAGTAGGATGATATAAAAAAGCATGGATCACATTAAATGAATTAAAAGCTGGCTAACTGATAGGTCTCAAAATGTAATTGTGAGCAAGGAATCACTGAATGTGTGTGTTTCTAGTGGGGTCCTGCAGGGATCAGTTCTTGGCCCTGTGCTATTTAATGTTTTTATTAACAAGCTGGAAGAAAACACCAAATCACTGATAATTTATCAGATGACAAAAAACTGGAGCTCTAGTAAATAATGAGGCTGACAAGTCACTGATACAGAGTGAGCTGGTCAACAAGGCACAAGCACACTATATGAGTTTTAAAATGGCTTAAAATAAAACTATGTATCTAGGAGCAAAGAATGCAGATCATACTTACAAGATGAGGGACTCTATTCTGGAAAGCAATGACTCTGAAGAAAATTTGGGGGCCATGGTGGATTATGTGAGCTCCCAGTTAGATGCTGTGGCCAAAACATCACCACTGGATGCATAAACAAGAGAATCTCATTCATGTAGGTGCAAAGAAGTTATTTTACCTCAATTTGGCACTGATGCAACTGCTGCTGGAACAGAGCGTCCAGTTCAGTTGTCCACAGTTCAAGAAGGTTGTTGACATATTGGAGAGGGTTCAGAGAAAAGCCATGAGAATGACTAAAGAATTAGAAATCATGCCTTATAATGGTAGACTCAAGAAACAAAAAGAAAGTTAAGGGGTGACTTGATTACAGTCTGTAACAAGGTGGTTTGCCCTTGGATTAGAGAGCCTGGGCTAAGCCAACCCTGATTACAATGTGAGCCCATCTGAAAGGAATCACAGATTCCAATATAAAGGTAGCAGGAAGCTGCGAAGGGCTGTGGGGGGTGTTGAGAGATGTAGCTGAGAGTGCCAGAGGCAGGAGACTGGGCAGAGCTGGAACTGAGGACAGACTGTTTGTTTTGAGATTCTGAGTTCTGTTTTGGACAAACTCTGTTGCTACCTCAATGAAGATTAAATTAAAGGATTTTGGACTGGGAAGGCAACTGGAAAACTGTGTTCTTAAAGGGGCTATAGTGAAAAGGAAATAGAGGTGGGTGGTAGTCACAGCACTACACAGTTCATGAGTAGTAGCTCCTTGGGGAGGTATATTTTGTAAGAGGCTCATCAATCTAGCAGAGAAAGATATAACATGATTCATTAGCTGGAAGCTGAAGCTGGACACATTTAAAGTGAAAATAAGGCTTTAAAAAAAAAAAAAAAAAAAAAAGTAATTAACCAGTGGAATAACTTACCAAAAGTTGTGATGGATTTCCCATCAATGACAATTTTTGAATCAAGACTGGATGTTTTTCTAAAGAAGAAGATGTGCTCTAGGAACTGTCTGTGGTAAGTTCTATTGGCCCTGTTATACAAACTACATGATCACAATGGCCCCTTCTGGCTTTGGAATCGATGAACACAAGTAGCTGTTTAGGAGTCTGCCTAGCCATTTGCAGGTGCAAACATCTGATTTGCTTGTTCATTTGCAACTGATGTGCAAGCAAACATGGATACACATTCAGAACTCACACAATTCCTATATTTTGGCTATAAAGGTCAAGATATATAGTTACAGGGAGGTTATTAAAATTATCTGTATATATTTAGAAAAATTCAAAATTCCATAGTGCTGTTTATACAGCAATGTGTAATACCCTTTTTTCCCCTTTAACGTTGATTCAAGTCACTATACAGACTCCTTTCCTGCTGTATGACAGCTTAAAGTACTTTCTCTTTGTAGTGTACTAAGATGTAAACTGACCTGTCAAAAATACTGGTACTACAATTAATCTTTCTAAAGTAGCAAAGTGTTCTATTTTCTGTAGTGTCAGAGTTATGTTTTCATTGTAGCAACAACTACGAGTCTTTCAGCAATAAGGTTCTAAATAACTGATATCATGTACATATTTTTCTGCACTGATTTAGTCCCGATCCAGCAAGGACTTAAACCCACTTCATTCTGCACATCGTCATCAGTAACACTGAAATTAGATTCCAATTTAGCACTGAATTAAAATTTTTCATTGTTTTTTTAAACACAGCATATCTGTTGATTTAATATGCTTACTTGGCTTGAGAAAAGAAACTTGCCAAATTCTTTTGAAAGAATGAGAGAAAAGAAGAAATTGCTTCAAATCATGCTAAGATAAAAAAGTCATGCCATAAACTATGTGATTAACATACGCAGAAGTATGTCTATTACAGCAACACAGCATCCTTTCCCCACACCAAACTAAAAATGGCCCTTTGGCTTGACCATCTCTGGAATGAATCACTGCCTGCAACTCTGAATTCCTGTTTTCTTACTACTTTAAAGTTATTTCAGGTTCTCACTTGTGTCTTAATATTTAAGCATGGCATTTGCACCAAGCATCAAAAATGTATAACTTAAATTTAGGTGGATTATGTAGTTTGTAAATACTCCAAGGCATATATGTTTTAGAGAAATCACATTTCCTAGGTATGCCAATTAAACATTAATAATTAAATTATTACCCATTCCAATACCAGAGAAGCAACTCTGGTTCAGGGAAGGGCACTACATTTATCCTCCAAATATAAAGTTATGGGGATGTTCTCCACAAACAAAACAAGCTTTCAGAATTCTACCTAACTTTTATTAAATGAGCTCTTCATTTAATTTACATGTAAGCTGGTCCTCATCCCTTTTTTGAATTTAGTGAACATGTTAGGAAGCTTGCATAACTAATGAGTTCACCTCTCTAAATGAAAAAGCAAAACCAAAAAAATAAGATGGTGATGAAGCAAATTAAACGTTTAGTCCAATGGGAGTATACAAGATTACTTTTATTCTAGATTACATTTTGGGGTTTGAGAATGGAGTGTAATTTTAACTATTGTGAAAAAATAGTCAACTCAGCAGAACTTCTAAGTTCTCAGTGAACTTGGCAACATCACAGGGATAATACATTTTCACAAAGGTGAACAATTTTTCAAGTGTGCTACAGACTATTCTCAAATAGTTGTGCATATCTCCCCATCCATTTGTTCTCTTCAATATTATTTATTATTGTTGTTACAAATATATATTTCAGTTCTCTTTAAGACTGTCAGTCAATCGCAGTTAACGCTTGTCATTAACTGAAAACAAAATTAATGTGTTAATTTTTTTTAAACACATTAATCACGTACCCTTGGGCAGGGAGGAAAGGAAGGAACAGGACAGACAGAAGCAAAATTCTGTTTGCTATAACCACCCTAGTATACAGTAAGAGCGATGCAGGAGAACTTGGGCTGCCAAGTGAATTTTAAAAATTGCAATTCATTGCATTATTAAACAACAGAATATCATTTATTTAAATATTTTTGGATGTTTTCTTCTATATTTTCAAATAGATTGATTTCTATTACAACACAGTGTATATTGCTCACTTCATATTATTTTTATTACAAATATTTGCACTGTAAAAAAGAAACACAAGAAATAGCATTTCAGTTCACCTCATACAAAAACTGTAGTGAAATCTCTTTATCATGACAGTTGAACTTACAAATGTAGAATTACATAACTTCCTTCATGAATCCTTGTTTTGTAAGGGAGGGTGGATTTTACCTCAGAGACTCAGCATGCAGCAGGGGAGAAGAGGCTGGTGCAGGGAGACTGAGCTTGCCAGAGCCCTGTTCTCTAACTTTTTGTGCTGGTGATCTCATTTGGACTTAAATTGTGACATGCCTACCACAAAGAATTGTGGGGCTGTAAATGGGGGGAGGTCACAACTAGGGCCTAAACCAAAGGTTTTACCAGCAGAGATGGAGGAAGGGAAAAATCTAGTAGAGAAAGAACTAGCAATCACAGAATACAAGAGGGAATGGGGAAGGGGGAAAAGAAGTCAAATAAGACATGAAGGTTGTGAGCACTGGTGGCAAAGAATTGTTATCCTTCTCCTAGTGTATTTTCCTCGTTTCTCTGCAGTATGAAATATTCTTGAGGTTATTGAAAGTTCTTGGCTCTTTGTATGGGAAAAAGTCATCTGCTTTTCTTAAGTTCTCCACACCTACCTGATTTTTGAAAACTGCTGAATGGCAAAACACAAGTCAGACATTCGCCTGAAGTAAAAATACCTTTAAAAAATCCTGAGTATTAGAAAACCCCATTAAATACAGCAAAAACATTAAATACAGGAATTCTGAAAATATTCAGACCTCAATTATATGCCACTCCAATTAAAGTTCTACTGGTCCATGAAATTCTAGGGGAGATGCTTTAAACACCTCCCCTCTCCCACCTGTTTAACTTTCAATAAAGATTATGTGTCTGTAGTAGAGATGGACAAAAGTATTCACGAGGTCATGGATGATTTTTTCCTTTGACTACTGGGTTGCACTGCAGAGCTAATTATGAAAAAACCACTGTAGACACCGGTTGCATTTAACCATTTCCAAAGCCATGCAGTCTCTCCCCTATTTCTTGTATAAAGTAAATGTTTCCATGGTTTTTGGTAGACTGAAAAAATTAGAGCTCTCTTCCGATGACTTTGAAATAAAGTGAACAAAAATCAAATAAAATTAGTTTTTTCTAGGATTAAATACCAAGAGGCCTTAATGTGTCCCATTCAATTGAAATAGGACAGTGTTTAAGTTCCCTTTACTGTACAGTTGTTTTAGGAATAAATTCTCAAGTTAGATATACTGTACTCACTGCCCAGCAACAACTTTAACTGTGTACTTAACTTTCCAAAGGATTTCTGAAACATCTTTGTAGCAATATCTCAGGCTTGCAAAACAACCCTGAAAGTACATTTCAGGGGCAAGCTATAATTGGCCACTTTTACATTGGTGAACAGCACTGATGATTTAACTCAGCCATCCAAAAACAAAAATCCCAAATTGCTTCTCTTCTCAGATATTAGAATATACTGCACAAGACTGGAGGAGGAGGCTGTCCAGGCTGGAAAGATCATGCCACTAAGCAAGATTTCCACATTACAAGACTCAATCCCAACAGATGACTTCACTGGAGACTACTCACACACTCAGTTAGCCACAGGCTTAAATGATGTGCTGAACTGGAGACAGAGTGCACAGCATCTGGCACGTGCAAGCCCATAGTGCGGGAGGATCAAGCAGCCAAAACTCTGGCAAACAAAATCCCAGTATAATTTGGGACTCACTTTACACCACATCTACCAATCATATTACATAAAAAGCAAATATGCATGAAGAGATCAAGTCAATAGATCTTTCATTCCCCATAGCCAATTTTTAAACACAATCCCATCCCCTCAAGTTATAAAAGTTATATGAAAACATGGACATAGAAGGGGGAATAAAAACACACACACCCACATGCGCACACAACTACCTAAAATATTTTAACAGATCAATGTAAATATTTATTTGGTTTTCATTACATAATCAAAACATCCATAGCTTCCCAAGATATGCACTTGTGTACACACACCTTGCCCTCCACCTGGAATCACGCAACTGGTACAGATAAAGTATATGAATTTTCATTTTTATGAACAAGCATATATAGTAGGAAAACATAGATGAGACAAGAACTCTGGGCACCAGCATGCCTCTGGGTGAATATGCTCTTACAAATTTTAAGTATGGAACAGAATGTACTGTTTTTCCTATGTGAACAGAGAACTGCAATAACATTTTTTAAAAAGACTCTGAGTTACTCCAAAGCCTATTCCCTATAGCACAGACTTAATTACTATGGGTAAGCAGAAGAACAGAGAAAAGAAAGGAAGAAGGAAGTTTAACAAAAAATGACAGATGGAAAATTAAACCATTTGAGAGAGACAGCAGTGCAAAGTACAGTATTTAGCCAAAATTAAATCCCTCTTTCCATACTTATACAATCTATTTTTCTCTATCAAGCAAAGACTTCACAAAACAAAACGTTTTAAATTAAACAAATAAAAGACTAGGATGCAATACCCTTATTCTAAAAAACTTTTCATACTCCCTACCCCCCTCAGGATTTTTGGTTGTGGGGTTTTTTTGTTTTTGTTTTTTTTAAAAAGATCAATATCAACTGAAGGTTCTCTTACACCAGAAGTCCACTTGGCACAGGAGAGATGGGAAAGTCACCAGGAAGCCACTTGCACCTCCTCACTGATCCTGAGCGTACCAGAACAAGTTTTTCCGTGGGGTTTGAAAATAGCTCCTCACTGACCCCAGGACTATGACAATGCCAAATTTCCAAGACCTGCTGCAAATCATAGAGGTAGCATAGCTCTTCCCCTCCCTGCCCCCGCCCAAAGAATCTTTTATAAAAAAGTCAAGTGCCAGACTACACCATAACATTAGACTCATTACCAAATCTCCTTTTTTTATTTTTATAATTCACAAACTACATTGACTGCATCAGGACATAGCTTAACCACCCAACACACTGAAAGAATGAAAATAAGTAGTCAGGAATAAGACTTGCAAATACCTTTCCACCTTCGTATTTGCTACAAACACACCACACAACACCATGCCATAAGGCTTTAAAATTCCTTTTTGAACAGCTATCAAAAAACACATATCCGAGCTTCATCAAACATACATTTAATGCAAAACCGTAACAATATTAAAGCAGAAGAATGCACTGAGTAAATGACAGTAAGATCTGTCAATCTGAGGATGAGTCTACAGAGTCACTTAAGTTTGGAACAGAATCAGCAATGGTGTTCACACTGCATACAATTTGTCAAATGCAGCAGGTTTGGCTTGGCGCCTAGATTTGCCATTATGTCAGAATGTATAAAAGGTATGTAAAACCACAATCTCTGCATAACTAATATTGGTGGAATCAACATATGATGAGCAATGAGGACCATAGATCCCAGAATGGTTCAGATTTCTCGATGAAAAAGATACCAAGGAAAGTGAGACAAAGGTCCAAAAGATTTTTTTTTTAAACTTTTTATTCTCTGCAGCAAATAAAATTTCATCAATCCATCATGCAAAACTACACCACTCCAAAGGTTTCATTCTGTATTTTGCTATTTCAGTCAGTTTTTTAATAATTAAAGATTTTAAACTGAATTCTCTAATACAACCTTAACTATGATGGAGCTTCCACTCCAACATAATGAACACGAAAAGTCACTGTCAAATTATTTTCACAGTTACACATTAGACCAGATTCTGGTATCTATTGCACCAGTGTAAATCAAAAGCAACTCCACTGACATCAATAGAATTATTTTAGATTTAACACCAAAGTAACAGATCAAAATCTAGTCCATTATGTAACTCTGCATTTATAGCCAGGATGTTAAACAGGTAATTCAAATCAGCCCACATACACCATCCCTAGAGGGGTTCTATCAAGGTATTTTTAAATACTGCCTGCATCACCATTTTATGTGATAACTTAGTGAGCTCTGATGACACACTGGTAATCAGAGTGAAGCTCAAGTGGCAACCAGTGTTAGAACACTGAGCTACGTAGTTTTAGTCACACTTCCTTATGATGTTTTATTTTTTGAAAGAGATCACAAGATTCGGCCATGGAACAAGATATATTGAGTGTTAATCTGAGCATTGCGACACATGAAATTGGTGGGCTAACTAGACCAAAAAAAAAAAAAAAAAAGGAACAAATCATAGAAGGCACAGTTAAACAGAGCAACTAATGCTACAGCATGCCATGAGATCCTTACTATAATGTTAGTTTGAAGGTACATCTTATTGTTCTCTCTTTTTTTTAGGTTTATCAAAACTTTTTAAGAGCGGAAGAGAAGTCAACCTGGTTTAAATTTAGATAAAACTAAAAACTTAGAAATATTTTACAATACAATGGGGCTTTTTGTTTGACAGTATTCTTTAAAAAAACATTATAACGGATAGAAAAACTGAAATAAATGCACATTTTTCCCTTTAAGGTGGCTGTTAGTACCCTTGAAAAGTAACTTCTGGCATTCCACTATCTTTCACCATCTGTCTTCAACTTAAGAGGCTGCGGGGAAAAAACCCATTATCTACACAGTACTGCTCAAATCAAAGTGTAGCACTGCATTCTGGTACTTGATCTGAAATGAAGAAATATACCAATTCCCATTCCAGGTGGTCCATCTAATCCAGTACCCTGAATTCAACAGCAGCCAGTACCAACTGCTTCAGAGGAATGTGCAAGAAACCCAACCAGTAGACCAACATTAGGTCTTCCCCAATCCCTAGCGGCCAGGGACCAATTTAAGCCCTGGAAGAGATTACACTATCCATTTCAAAGTGCTCACTATGGATATTCTTGTTATCCATGTCAATGGACAATCTCTTTTTTAATTATGCTAAGATTTTGGCCTCAACTGGATCCTGTAGCAGTGAGTTCCAGAGTTTCTGTTGTGAAAAAAGTGTTTGCCAATTTTCACTGAATAGCCAGACTACATCTCTCACAATATTTTATGCGGCTGGGCTCATCCATAGGAGATTAAATCCAGCCAAGAAGCCCTGCCTATAGGGGCCCAACTACAGCTCCCATAAGGCAAGACCGTGGGTCCTGCAGATGCAGATTAAAAGTGAATTAGCTTGTAAACATATTTCAATTCAATTAGACTAAATAAATAAATATATAAATGTGCATTTAGATTCAGGTCAGCCTGACCCAAAAAATTTTTTCAATTTCCCTGATGGAAAAAATAAATAAAATGAAGAGGAGCTAGCAAAAGTCAACTTCCCTCAGGAAAAATAGTTGATTTTGCAGAAACCACATTTTTCATCCAAAAAAAATGTATATATTATATAGACCAGAAAATTCCCAGTTAGCACTAGAGATTAAACACAAAAATAACTATTTTTATTTTACAAACAAGCAGCAACTTCTACATGTACAATAAAATGATAAAAGAAACCACTGAAGATTCCTTGTGATGGGAGGGAAGGGGAACTAAATTTTGTTCTCAAAATTCTAGGTTGCTTTCCTTCCTTTTTGCAATGCAGACAAAAATATTCAGAAAAAAATTTTCAGACTACATTTCTGTTCAAATGCAGGTTTTTACAGGTAGATTGAAATCACAGGTTCTGATCCAGTGCCCATTTATGTCAATTAAAAGATTCCTACTGACTTCAGTGGGACCAATGCAGAACCCTATCAGAAATATATCCTGCAGAAAGTGATGGAAATATTCACATTAAAGTCAGAAATTGAACTTAAATTGAAAAATTCTATGAATCTTTGCTTCATATTCTAGCAAGTGCACTAGCGTCTTACAGACTCAGCTTTAAAAAAAAAGGAATTTCTATTCTAATCCAGATATAAAATGACACTTCATAATTAATGCTCCTTGACCCCATGTCATTAAGAGTTTATTTAAAATGTTATAACTCAGCAATATGAAAAGTAAATTTTTAATTTTTTTTTTTTAAATCAAGCATTTCTCTTGACAGATGCCAAGCATAAAACAGTAAATCACGTCTTTTGTTTCTTTCCCATGCTTGATAGCTCTTGGCAAGGTTCTAATGAGCAAGTTGCCTAGATGAAAGAAGTACCTAAATTAAAACAAAGGCCAGTTGTCAATTCTGAAAATATAGCCCTTTTTGGTTTCAAATTTATTTTCCTTTTATCTAACCTGTAAGCGCATGAGAACACAGAGGTGAAAAAACACTGACATGTACACTAAAAATCCTAATCCCTTACTGATAAAAGCAAAACACACATTTAGGTCTTAAATGTGCAATAGCTAAAATTCATATGCACGTTATTTTCCTGTGTCTTCAGATGAATGAAGTTCTAAAAATGTACATCTTTCTGCAGTAATCTAAGACAAACTTTTTCTTTTGAAAGTGTATTGTAAACAAGTTGGTCAACCCCCAGGTGCTCCTTGTGGCCAGGGTGCCTCTGCATTGCCCTGCTCTATGTTCGCCCTCTTCCAGGCCCCTTTTACCAAGGCTCCCCTTGCTTGCCAACCTTTACAGGGGTCTCGCTTTATTCAGATCAAGACTCTGAAGTAAACTAAAGTCCCAAAAATCTGTCCCGGGGCATGGCTCTTATCTCAGAGCCTGGAGTGAGCAAAACAGTTCCTCCACAGAATCCTTCAGAGGTGACCTGCTCTGAGGTTCAGATTGCCACTGCCCTGCTGAGAACTGACTCCCATGAAGACTTCCCAGACTCAGGTCTTCCCAAAGAACTGTTTCAATTGTCTTACAAGGAACCAGCTACTTGAAGTTAACTCCTTGTACCACATGTCTCTGGTTGGCTCATTTAGCAAGCCTGTCCAAGCCTCCTGCAGGCAGCTCCCTGATTCCTCCTCACTCCCTCTCTCACATCTTTAAAAAAACAAAAAACCAAAACAAAAAAACAAAAAAAAAAAACCACACTTCATGTTTGGCAGTTAGTATTTAAAAGAGCATGCACAAGGTAAAAGCTTTCTAGAAATCATTCTGTTTAAGAAGCTTAAACATGCTCGATACATATTCAAAAGCCACAGCCAAAAATTCCCCCGTTTTCCAAATGACAGGAGCAGACTAACATTCAAGAGAGTCTGAGGAGGTAAGGACACACTAGATAAATTATAATTCTATAAATGAAGTCTATTTCATAATGTTGTGGTTAGTGTTACCTAGATAATTAAATAAGAAAACTAATATTTTCTTTATTAAAATAGCTTTTTAGGAGTCTGAATACCTTTAAGAGGTCTGAGATTAAACTGAGATTAAACAAACTTCTCTTGTAAGTGTTTAGACATTTCTAAAGAAATATGGCATGTATTTTTCTATCTGAAATTCATGAAAATGCTAACAATTTTGCTATTTCTTTCCATAAACCATACCTTGGGGACTAAGCATATTGTTGCTCACACCATCCCATGCTCAAGATGGAAAGCTAGAATTGCTGAACTCTATTGGAACAGTTAATCCATGTCACTCTTCTTAGACAGAAAATATTTAAGGCACAACTTATCAAATTAATGGTACTTTATGGATTTGCTAGCAAGCCGAACTTTGGTAACATTAGGAGATCAGAGTTAAGCAGTTTTTGTAGCCATTTCAGAGAGTTATTTAGCTTCCATCCTTTGGAATTTGGTAAGATGTGGGCTAAAATGTTACAGTGGCCACTGACTGTGCCCCCCTCAGGTTGTGTCTAGTTTCAGACACGTAGACCAGATTTTTAGATGAAGTCTAGTTATAGATGCCAATAACTATCACAACTTAAAAGTCACCACATCAAGCACCCCACTTTCCAAAGCTGAAAAATTGGGTGGGATAAGGGAGCCACCTAGCATATCCTGAGTGTGGAAGAGTTCACCTTCTCCATGGAACAGTAAAGAAGACAAAAGAAAAAACTAGACATGTACAGAATGGTAGGGAAAGACTCAAGAAAGTAAAGAGGCAACTTGAGAGTAATAGATAGTTTTTGTGGAAGTAAAGCTTGGATGCCGTTGGAAGTTCAGTATCTGCAGAACCTAACTTCTAAGCAAACCCAGGTGTTGTCCCACTGCCAACCCATCTCACTCCCAGCCCCCGATAACGACCTTTCAGGACTTGGGTTTTTCCGTCCCCATACTGTGTAAA
Organism: Emydura macquarii macquarii; assembly: GCF_026122565.2. Taxonomy (NCBI): domain Eukaryota; kingdom Metazoa; phylum Chordata; order Testudines; family Chelidae; genus Emydura; species Emydura macquarii. Next base: position 12,211,176 of record NW_027131500.1, on the reverse strand, counting down.
CTGCACAGTTCATCCAGTGTATACGTTTCACGGTTCAGGTATGACCTGTACTTGTGACCTCTGTCTCTGTGGGCATTTCACACTGACATGCACTTTTCAGACTCATGACTCACCCTACACTTGACTGGACCAGCTGGTTATAACAACCGATTTCCCAACTATATTACCTCCAGCAGGTCCACTCCCTTTGACAGAATCCTCTCTGAGAACGGTGTGCAGCAGGTAAATGCAAAGAAAGAAAACGTTTTCAAAATAATGTGTTTTATTTAGCCATAGGAACACCACAGGCAGAGGAAAGGGTTACAAATAACAAAAACCTAAATACTTTGTCTTACCTAAACTTAGCCTTTCCTTGCCTTACAATAGATTACACTTGATCCAGGCAAGCCCTAAGTATTAGGGATGTGAGAAACTGGCAGAACTCCAGCAACTGCTACCTCTGACAGTCTGATGCATGCCCTCTTCCCAATCAGTATCACCCCACCTCAGGAGAGAAGTTCAGACAAAGTTCCTTTCTTAGAAAGTTCCTGCCTAAACTTCACCTGAGGTTTCAAGCAGGGCTCCTGAAGCTAACCAAATTGGTTTATGCATGACGTAGAAGTAGTCTTTATACAGTGGATTCCTGCTGCTGTCCACTTGAGCATGAGGAAACTATCTACAATCACTGGTTTTGGGGTTTCTGAAGGATTTAACCGTTAGGCGTCATTTAGACAGTAATACAGAAGCCAAACATAAAAACCCAGAAAAAACTTAAAATTTCCACAATTAATAGGCTCCTTCACCCCATTATTTAGCCATCAAAGAGAAAAATATACCAGTTGCTTTAATAAAACATTTCCCTGTATTTAAAATAAAAAAGGGGTCACTTTTTCATACCCAAAACAACACACTACAGTACATAGATTTCATAACTGTAGGAATTCATGCACTCAAATTTTAGCACTTCTTTGAGAGAAGGAGGCAGTCTTCAGCCAAGAGTATCCCTGAAGGTTCCTGCTTCTCTAAATAACCACTCAGCGAAAAAGCACATTGTTGTAAAAGATTATACTAAGAGAAATTGAGAATAGAGCAGACATCCCTAACCCAAGGATTGTGTATTTGTTGTTCCTGAAAAAAACAATTAGTAGGGTCATGACAATTTCTTGTAGCAAAACTTCAGGCAGTGTGCACAATGGGCAAGTTTCTATGGACCAAATACTGAGAATTTTCATCTCATTGGGAGCTGATGATCCTGAACACCTCAGCTGTTCATCACTTTGCAGGTTCTGTCCCTTGTTGTATTGCCTCTAAGCACAGGTAGACAATGAGGATTAGAGGTGAAATCCTTGCCCCATTGAAGTCAATAGGAGTTTTGCAATTGACTTTAATGGGGCCAAGATTTTAACCCAGCTTTTCCTGACTCCCAGCACTGTGCTCGTTCCTCTATGCTGCACAGCATCTCCCTGGTAAGTCATTAACTACAACAGCAACAAAAGTAGTCAGACTATTATATTGCCCTAGGACAGGCAGGCAATCAATGAACATCACCAAGAAAAGCTAACAAGTAATTAATAGCAAGTAATGAAGCGAAGTAGCATGTTGTTATAATCATTGGTTGTCATAAATATCTGTCTTCTGAAAATTAAATTTTATTATGAAAATAACGAATAAATTCAACACTTATTAGCTTATATGCTAACACATATTGGCACTTTGAATTACTATATTTGTATTCACAATAGACGTGACAGTTTTGAGCACTGAATATACTCAGAGTTCAGCACAAAACTGATTTAAATAGAAGTTTAATTATGGTTACTAACAACGTTAGATATGCCACAGTTTAAAAAATATTGTTGCAGATACAATATTTCACTTTCAAAAAAAGTCTTCACGGAAAAAAAAAAAAAAAATCAGAACCATAAACCAAAGTAGCCATTTTATAAAATAATTTCATGTAATTTTTTGTCAGAAAAAGTTCTCATGTCAGAAATAAATTATTTTCACTTATGTTAAAAATAGCAGGCTCATACTTAAAAACCTAAGTAACCCAATTTTTCTGAGGCTCCTCACCCCTGAGTGAGTTTGGCTCCTCAGCACCCCTGAAATTCAAGCTATTTTTCAAGCTACTCAACATCAAGCACTTATATTTGAAAACCGGTCAAGATCTACAAATTGTTTAAATCTTGGTACTTCAGAATTACTTTTCCACAGCTATCTGTTCCAGATATTTTAATAAAGATTACTGAAAAATGTAAAAGATACAATTAAGGAATTAGAGCAGCGGTTCCCAACCTAAGGTCCATGGACCCCAGGTGGTCCACAAGGCTACTATAGGATGTCCATGAAAAAGAAAAATAGTAACATCCTCACCAAGGAAATGTACAATTTCAAAAAAAATAATTTCATATAGTTTCTAAAAACCTATTACTGTAATTTATTTTACAATTAGTAGCATGTGGTGGTCCTTTAAATGTTTGAAGATTGAAAAGGGGTTGGTCCGTGAAATGTGTAGAGGTTGAAAAGGGGTCTGCACACTCGAAAAGGTTGATTAGAGTGAAAATCTGAATATTCTAGCTCTTCTATGTTAGATTTCAAATAAAAATTGATTCTGTAGCTTCATTCATTCTTCCTCCTCAACTACAAAACAATTCTCGCAGCTTCTTCTGCTACCACCATTTAGGACTGTATCAAAGCTATTTATACTACACCGTAATAGGCACAGATGGCAAGAGTCAATCCCAATAAGATTTAGGGAGTAAGAAATGACAAGTAGTGGATAGCTATATCTACTAAATAACCTAGAGCAAGTAAAATAGAGATTATTGTTCAGAGAAAGGAGATGAAGATAACTGTTTCATCTTATCTGCTTTACCGAAGATTACAAGGCCAATCTAAAGAAAGCATATTAGTTTACTTACCTCCTAAATATCAGTCATGTAAAGAGCTTCCAAGCTAATGCTTTCCAAAGAACAGAGTTGTTTAACCTTAACAATAGTTTGAGATTAATACAGGATATAAGAAAACAAAATAGTTCACAGAAACAAAAATTGAAAGATTGATTTTTTGGGGGGAGTGTCAGTCATGATCTTACACATACACAGAAGTACACATACCAAAAAACTGAAGACATTCATCATACAAAAAAGTTCTGATGTGCAAGAAAATACAAAACCTAGATATAAATCGAAGTAAAATCTATCACCCAAGTTTAATCTTTCATCGCTATTTAAAAAATAGCTTTTTGTTTTAGATCCTTGATATTCTAGAATGCAAATATGAGAGAATACAGTAGTTTCTAATTGTCACAGGTTTAAAAAACAGTGCCCATTTTTCAGGTTACTCATTTCATTTTAAAAATAGTCAATAAGGAATTAAATGCACTTTATTTATAAAGGATCATACTACTAAAAAGTCACCAAAAAGGCATGACAAATACAAGTTTTATGTGAGTGCCAGTTAGAATTGTTAAGCAAAAATCTGATAGCTCTTTGTGGCTGGACACAGCGATAATGTCCCATTTTCCTTAAAGTAGCTTTATTCATGGGGTTTTTTTTATTCAGTCCTTCCCACCACCACCAGTGTATGCAATTCATTGATTTTCAAGACCTTTAACAAAAGTCATCTCTAAGATCACCCTAGGCACAAGTTGGCTGTCTCAGTACTAGGTATTTCAAAACTGTTAAAATTAGGGCTTTTAACCAATTTAAGCTGTTAACAAAATAAACAAAGCAAAAACAAACAAACCACAACATACATTCTCCAAACAAAAAACATACAAACAAACCTCTTCCTACCTTCCTATCGCCAGTTCCGTTACTATAGGAATGAAATCTAGATATCCCGTTAAATAGCTAGTTTTACGTTGTTCTTCAAAGCTCCCATCAGTGAAATGGAGCTTTGCCAAGAATTGAGTATTTGAGACATCATATGATTGCTGGACATGGGAAAAAGGAAAAGAATGTCCCTAGCATGCATATATATATCACACACACACACACACACACACACACACACACACACACACACACACACACACACACACACACACACGAAGGAGAACAGTAGTAAGGGCCAGAAGGGAAGATGCAGTGAAACCCTCCTGTACCCACAACTGATATCTGAAAGGCACCAATCACGCCGCAGAGTGAAGAGAGTGGGCCAGTATTCAGCCAGATTGGATCCTTATACCTGCAGAAGAGAAGAATGATTTCTAAATAAGCAGTAGCAGTTTCCAACAGACTTTTCTTATGGACTCATTTACTAAGCAAAAGTTACTATTAGGTGTCTGATGTAAGCTAACTGAAAATTTACATAAACTATTTCATACCGCAGCTACTTTTATTTTACTCCTGCCTTCATATAAAAAAAAAAAAAAAAAAAAAAAAAAAAAAAAACCTACAGAATTATAATGGATAGTAACAGATTAAAGTATGTGCTTTAATAATATAATTAAAACCGGGCCACCCAAGATGAAAACTACACCATGGGAAGAGTCCGACAACCACGTATTTAAGGTGAATCCTTTTATTAGTGAAGCCCTAAACCAAAATGTGAGAAAGGAAAAGAGCAATTCCTAACTTTTGACAAAAATTCAAAGTCAGCCATCAACAAGACCAGCACCATTCAGACTCTGGTTTTGGACAAAACACCTGATCTTGCCTACCTCAGAGACCTGAATTAATCCCACCCTTGTATAGCAAAGCAAAGAAAAAAAGAGAAGGTTTATTAGCAGTACCGCTTCACTTCAAACTGAGGAACCCAATACTACAGCCTAAAAACAAAAGCTTTTGAATATAATACACTGTTAAGAAGTCAAAGGACAAGAGGGACCTGGGATGACACCTCTCTTGCAAAAGGCCCTCATGGCCTTCTTAAATGGGACTTAGGGATCCATTGCTCAACATGGTCCTGGAAACCCTCAGTTCATTGTTCTTGGTAACTTCTACATACACAATCCCAAGGACATACTGCCTTTGTAGGAATAAAATTGTAATTGTAACCCTGTAGCTTAATTCATAGCTTTTAATTGTAATTGTAACCCTGTAGATTAATTCATATCTTTTAATTCATACCCTTATTTGTGTCAACCTCTATATGGTTATTATTGATATCATGTAACATTTGAACTTCTCTCAGTCATACTCCATATTGTGAATGTAAAACCCCATTTTGACCTATGTACTCCATCTTGTGTAAAAACCCCATTTTGACCCTATGTACTCCATCTTGTGTCAAACCCTTTCTAAACCTTTAGATGAATAAGATAGTTATCTGAACAAGGTATGAATGGAGGCTGTATGTGTGTGTGAGTCAGACCCAAACTGCCAGCTTGTCCTGATGAAGTTGTCCTGATGAAGTGTGAAGTCCATCCTAGGCTGAAGAGTGTGAACATAGCCCCAAAAAGCAAAGAAGGATCCACCCCAGAAAAACTTAATCAAACTTAATCAAGACATCAAAGAACAAGCTGAAAGTCACGTCTGCTATTGTACCAGCAATCAAGGGTCACAGAGAAGCGACGTGACACAGCAGAACTGAAAAACCTATAAAAGACTGGGTGAGATTTCAAGGCTTTGGGGGAAAAACAGCGTTCTACATATCACCTAAAGAAGAGCGTCGGTGCGCGCCCGACAAGGACCCTTGTGCCCAGCTTCCCTGGCCAGGTAGCTGCCACGAGCCACGAACTCCAGCAACGAACCCTAGCTACGATCTCAAGCCACAATCAGGACTGGTAGCTATATATAAAACTATAGAGTGTGTGTAGGTTTAAGTTAGTTATTACTTTAGTTTCTGTCAATAAATGCGGCATACTGCCTTTTCCCCTTGAAAAAGTCCCGAGTGCTTAATTTTGCACAACACCTTCATCCTGTTCATCTCCTCTACAACCCTAGAAGATCAGATGGCATTTTTACAATACTGATGCTTTCTTCCACTTCCCACTTGCTAGGAAACGACAGATATTTTCTTCTAGGCGGCAGTAAGAGCCAAGTACATCATCTTGGGTTTCCTTTTAGCAATACAAACCAGAACCAGCTTGAGCCCCAACCCAGTAATCCGGGAAAATTAACCACCATCCCGAGCGCCTCTAACAGGCAATACTTCCCCTCTCACAAACACTCAGTCTGTGTATAGCAAAGAAAGCTTTTAATAAAAAAGGAACACATCATTAACTTGGGAAAAACCAAACCACTATTTGAAAGGATATGACCATGAGCAAATACCCACCTCAGAGTACACGGAGGCAAAGGATGCTACCCATTCTCTGACCTTGTAGTGTGAAAGTCTGACAAAAAAAAAAATGTTCCTTTAATTCACCACTCCCTCTCTCTCCATGCACTCCAGTCACAGTTGCTGTCCTTGATCACAGAAAGCCCAGAGTTTAGAAGTGAGCTCAACTCCCAACCCAGGGTGGGATTGGGGGGGAAGGTATTGAGCAATGCCACCGCTGCTGTGGCTGCCACTGCAATTGACTCACAGTTGCCATCATTCACTGTGCTGTCACTGCCGCCACCATCACCATTATTCACTCTGACGCCACTGGCTGCTGCTGCCACTGCTTCTCTACTACAAGAGTATCGCTTAATCTGAATTTCCATCCTTTAACACAGTGATTTCAGCAGGTAGTAGGGGAACCGCACTGCTAGTGTAGGCTCTGCAGTCTTTCACTGCAACACTATCCCACACCAGATCTAAGGCTGGTGCCTGATCAGTGATTTCAGTTCTAGTGATTGCTGAACAAAAAAGGACTCAACTGAGTCTATCAGCTCTGTCTTTTAACAGTGGAAAGGGTCAAATGGTGTCTAAGACTCCTTAGGCAGAGCCTATACCTTTCGGTGGGAACATCTGTCCCGATCCTCTCTTTTCCCCCTTCACAGAGACTGGTCATCCCTACCCCAAGTGGAGAGAGCAAATGAGATTCAGTTTAGGGTGAACCCTTAATCAACGCAGGCTAAGTACAGTTCTGCTGCCTTTTACTCACACAAAAAGGATAACAGCATTTCATTACCCTTGCACTCAATACTGAAGTGATTTGTAACCCAATACCAGCCAAAATTGGATCACTTTGACAATACAGCTCCATTTGCTGAATACCCAGGCAGAGTAGGTGCATTTATGCAAGTATGATCTGTTCCTGAAGTCTTTTCCTCCCAGCTCATCACTAGATGTCAGGGGAGAGCTCACTCAAACCCTGCTTACATAGAGAAACAATGGTTCATGAACCAATCACCTCTATACAGGATTACAGTAATACAGATGGAGCAGAGTTGAAGGTGAAAGCATTTCCCAGTAAAACAGGACAAGAAGGTGACTTTAGTGGTACAATGCTCCCATTTACAGCTGACAGCAGTGTAACAAATAGAAATCAGACTTCAGACTCTGAAAGCCCCTCCTTTCCATGTAGTGGTTACATCAAAATGGGTAGAGATGCCAATCACAGCTTCCTAGCTAAGGTGGAGTTCACATCTTTCATCACAGAAGATCATAAAGCATTTTAGAAAACCTTACAAATACTGAAATCATTTCAGTATAATACCGGATTTGCTGCCACAGAGCTTTCTTGCAGTGTAGTCGTACCCTTAAAATTCTCTCTAACCACATGTTGGAGTTTTGGTTTAGTATTGATTCAAAGAGAAGACTGACATCTATGATTCCACAGAGGTCACCTCTCTGATCAGTACTGTGTGTAATCATTCAACACACCCTACTTAGATTATGAGACTGTGGTTGTGACCAATCTCTGACTGTTTACAGTGCAGATGCAATGGCCAAAGTTAGTTAGGATTTAGTTTCTGGAATACAGGGATGCCAAAAAAAATTAGAAATAACATGAAATTTTCTACAGATGATTGCATAGAGTAAACATTTTTCCAAAGTCATATACAATGATTAAGTAACCCTAAGTCACAAAGTAAAGGTGTATTATTATAGCATTGCAAATCAGAAGGATCTTTGCAATCACCCATGAGTCTCTCATGAAATGCAATGTATGTTAGATTATAAATCTACTAAAACATTCAGAATGAAGCCCTACTTTCCAATTAGCATCCTATTCTTTAACTATTGGGGAAAGGCTTCTATTGTAAAACAAAACACCATCAGTGGCAAACAATACTTCACATTGTTTATAACATCTAATGGTTGATGTCCTCAGACACTCAAATTCCTCAGTTGATCATTACATGCTTTCAAAAGATGTGTTGGCCATTATTGGTTAAACAACATATGCACTGAATTGCTAGATTCCATCTAGAAAAATAGAAGGGGATGTTTCTAGAACTAATATACTTAAAAAACAGAATGAACTTTAAGTGTGACACAATCACTCCTGCACTCACAGCCAACCCCACAGGGTCTCCCAGTCAGGTGCACAAGGCAAGAGATTTTTATTTGGCAGTCACTCTCATGGCCCAGTACAACCAGCAGCAGTCTTTCCCAGCAAAGACAAGGCAGGTACTAGCAGCACATCTTTACAATAGTCCCATATCAGGCCTACCTTCCCTTGGGAGGTTATGGAAAAAAGCAATCTGTCAAGCAGCTACTGGTCCCAGGTTTCTCACGGAGTAGAGTTAAAAAGGTCTGCTCTGCTTTGTGCCCCCACCAGCTCTAATTGAGCAGCTCTCCCCCTTTGAATTCCTCCCTCCAAGCATGACACCTATGACATGTGTAGCATGGTGGGGCTAGACCCTACTACACAATGTAGTAATATAGTAATTGTGAACAAGTTCTGAATCAATAGTCTTTCTTCACAATTTAGTTTTAACAAAAAAGCTGCAACGTAAGTAGCTATGGGAGATACAACATTAGTAGTTTTGCTGTTACCAGTGGGGGGGAAGTGCTGGTAATTTCCTGGAAATATTGAGCTGTTAAAGGTTATTGCTTTTAACATTTTAAAGCAAACATTGTAATAGAGTATTAATTTCCCAATGTAGCTTGTTTTAACTTAATACTTGGGAGTGATGCCATGTGACGCACTTTTGAAAGTGGACACTACAAGCAGTAATATTCCCAAGACAGCATGCATGGGATATAAAAAGAAGTACATCAGGTATCTCTTACACCAGGAACTTTTTAAAAGTTCACTTCAATTCGGAATTACGATTGTTATACCTTGTTTTACAAGCAAACACCATTGCATATAAACAAATTAAATATTTTTCCCTCCCAATATATATAGAGTTGTGCTTCTGCATATCTCAGACTTGTATTGAGCTTCCAGCTCCTCAGGAAGTAGCAAAGAGTCTGCAATAGAATTCAACCTGTGGGGCTGCTAACAGTATGGGTGGGGTTTGGGTTATTCTGAAGCAAGAGGAGATCACTGGAAAACTTTAAATGAGCCACAGAAATAAAAAGTTTTCCTAGATTTTGCTTTCTGTCAGTTAGATGGTATTATGGAAAGTAAATGTTTAATATAAAAATCAGGTAGCAGGGTTTACAATGTTATAACAAGAGATTGTGCTATTACCATTACCCAGTCAAGCTGCACATTTATTTTAATTAGTGATAATTCACAGGGAGAGAAAGAAAACTGAATTTAGAGAATTACTGAACACATTCCTTTCCATGCAGCAGCCACTTTGCTCCAGTCCATCAGCATAAAGCACCATAAACCAAGCCATCTTCTGGCCAACAGAAGATTCACCTCAAATTAGCATCTCCTGCACTCCCCCACATTCCCAGCCACCACTATGCAGGATGTAGCTAAGTGAAAAGGTGGCATGGCAGTAGCACTTAGCAGGCAGCTGCCCTGAAAACACTCTGCTTAATTCTGAGCACTGGGTCTGCAGCTAGTCAGCAATGAGACTGAGGAGATATAACTGGTGGCTTAAAGCAATAGTTCTCATCCTTTCCAAGCTACTGTACTCCTGAAGCCCAAGCAGCATATAACTTAGTTTCGCAGGGCCCTCTGTGGCATGGGGCCCCAAGCAACTGCCCTGCTTGCCACCTTCTAATGCCAGTTCTGCACTTATGACCCACAGGTTGAGAAATACTGATCTAGATGAACTAACATACCTCTCCTGCCCCTCCCCCACCAGAAGACCTCTGCATAACCCCAGGGGTGTGCATACCCCTGGTTGAGAATCACTGGCTCAAAGCACTTTTACCCCCCTTTCCTTCCCAACCTCCACTAAGCACACTTCAGAGATACTGGATCAGATATGGGGCTGTATGACACAGCCTTCTGGTTTTCATGAGTACACCTTGCATATAGGCAGCATTCATTAAAGTATTCCTACTTTAAAAAAAAAAAAAAACTTCAGCAAACATTCTATCCTAAATGTTTGTACAAAACTCCATGGGAGTTCTGCACATAGATCAATGCCAGTACATAGTAGCCCCCAACATTCACTGTAAAACTGGAAAGCTGTGTGTGACATGCCTCTTGCCTAAATCAGTTTCATAATTCTCTACATATTTGTCACTAAGATCAAGGACAGGAATGAACGACATTCCAAGCAAAGGAGAAAAATCAGTTACATTTATCTGTACAAAGCAGTAAAGATTCTGTAAACCAACATTACTGAGTTAATAAATGATCGCATTGCTTAAACCCTTTCCCTACAATGCTGACATTCTAGGAGAATGTAAGTTAAGAGAATTTCGTATGTTAGATCAGATTTAGTTTTAGTTAAAGAACATGTTTCTGAACAATTCTTTCTGAACTACAATGAATTCTCCTTCATTGTGATCTAAAAAACTCTTAAGAAAATGAGCCAATGGGGCAGAAGTCAGAGTCATTATCTTCCACATTAATCAATCTTGATGTTATCTCGTAAATTAAGCCTTTAATTCTTCTTTTCACACCAAAATTCCATCTCACCCACACATCTGTGGTTTTCTTCTACTTTGTGGAAAGCAGTTTTCTTTCTGAATAGCGTAAGAAATTATAAACAGAGGCCTCACATATCTGCACTTCCAATTTTAACTCCTCAGGATAGTCACCGCTACATGTGTGTAAAGTACATGTATTTGTGCTGTTCTATCCAGAGGCAGGAGGCAACATTTGCTTTCCTTTAAAAAGTTTTAAGCAGTAACGAAATCCCTAACCCCAATTTCAGTGTCACATTACAAAAAGTCACAAGTCACATAAAACCATTCTACTAGCTATACAACATTTCACAGATTGAGAAAAACATTTTAGTGAGTTATCTTTAAGAATTAATAGTAGTAGTTCAAGGCTGTTTGAACTCAGTTCTGCTCTTTTTTGCAAACTGCTGGGCAGATGGATAAATTCAAAGTTATTGATTTGCTCCAGTTGTAATCCATGGTTTACTGCAAAACCACAAATAGTTTAGAGGTAGTATTTTGCAGTTAAGTATTACTTTCTATTACAACCACTCTCCAGTGAATTACATTTCAATAGTTATATTTCACTACGAAACCAACCCTTATTCTGTATGAGAAATAAGATTAGACTCCTAACTGAAATATCAACTTTATAAAACTGAGAACGTAAAAGAATGTAATAAGCCAGTACATTTGTAAGGACTGCCTAAAAATTATCTGTATTCAGTGCTCACTCAGAATAGCTACTTTTAAAACCCCTGGGATGCCTATCTGTCACAGAGTAAATTATCTGGCTAATATCCAGTATTAAAGTATGTGCTCCAGACAGTAGACAGCACTTAGCATCTCCATCCTGTCAGGAAGACTTCTTACGCAAACAATATTGTCTAATTATAAAATTTAAACTTAGGAGTTATTTTGCATTTTTCACAACAGTACTTCATCCCATACTATTCATATAGCACTGCATGTTTCTGAAAAAATAAATATTGAAGTACAACATCTTCATATTTTTTAAACAGAAGATTAGTATTTAAGAGGAGGTTTGGCATAACTCACAATGCAGGTTTTAAATGTGCAAGAGATACAACATTGTGGAAGTGAATTTTCCCATAAATGTAGAAGTAGCTCTGATTTCTTATTCATGCAACCTTAGTTCTCAAGTTCATATTTCAAAATATACATTAAAGTACCATAATCAGAAGTGCATTGGATATGGCTCCTTGTTACAAAATAAAGTCATTTCCCCAGATCATGAGAATCAATTGCAGAGATACATTGTCAGTGACAAACTATAGGAGGAGAAACTTTTGAATACTGAAGACTTAAACCAACTCACTAAGGGATGATAGAAGTCCAATGAGTAGATAAGGTGACACAAAAGATACAAGATGTATGACATTATAGTTCCTGGAATTGACGAACTGAAAACAAAAATCCACACACATACCAGGGTACAAAGATAATGGAAAGTGTTCACTGAAGTTAAATAGTAAAGATTTTTTTTAAATAAAAATAATGAAAAACCCCTAGCTTCCACTAAATCAGTTTGCCATGTTTGTTATGACAACAACTGAAGTATTCTCTCAGAGATCAGAACCACTATGCAACTCTTATGATAATTGGGCAAGAATTAGATTTAATGTTTAGGTACTATTCCCATTCAGCTGAGATATCTTGGAATATATATCAGCTATTTATACCCTTAATAGGTTCCATAGTAGGATCCATCTTTGAAGCATCTTTCATTAAGTACTTAGGAAAAGTAGCAACTATGCTATATATAGTCTGTTATCTTGCTAATACTTCACATTAGAACTTCTTGGTGTTACAAAGTGAATTTCAATATTGACAAAAACTGTAAGGTACACAAATCATATTTTTAAATCAGAAATTATTTCTGTAGTAATTGGTTGCAGGAGAGAGAGAGAGAATCCATATCTCAATAGCAGTGGGGTTAACCTCATTTCAGAGAAAGAAACCACTAGACTCATTAAACAGAAACTTACTGCCTTTCCATTTTACACATGGAACAATTTGTCAAGAGTATCATGATTGCACTTGAACTGATTTGTGAAGCTGAACCCGATTTGTCTTCATTGCCTGCACTGGCAACTGCCTCTTCCTTTCTTTTCTTCTTTGATGCCTTGTGAATTTCATATTTGGGCTAGAGAGGTCACTGGAGGCCAAACTCTGATACAGTGCATCTCTCCCCCACTCTAATGGGGGGGGGGGGGGGGAAGCAGCCAGGTGGACTATACCTTAGTGAAAGCCTGCTTGACTAGCTCTCGATTAGCACGCACCTGACATCCTAAACGCTGGAAACAGAAGAGGGCAGTTTATTACACGGCTCCTCTCAAATCAGGTGAAAATAATGGAAGTCATATCAGGGCTAAAGAGTAACAGCAAATAGATGCCAGATCCCTCCACACGAACCTCCTTTACTCGAATAACCGTTCGCAAAAGGCACAGTCCAAGTTAACCCTTTTATTGTCACCTCCAAGAAAGGGGTTTAAGAAATAAAGGGAGGAGAACACCTCGTGCTTTAAAAGTTAATATCATAACGATTAGCACTTGGATGATGCCAGTATTAATCCTGACTTCCTTCCGCGCAAACAGCCCCTTGCCCATCCACCCTCCCCCCGGTAGATCCGACATCCCCCTACGCCACCTGTTCTAGATTCAAGTTCTTTAAAGACCCATTAGTGACCAGATCGATCCTTATTGCCCAGCAGCAGTAAAACACCGGGGATCGCCTAGCATCAGCACCGCTAGGGGAAGGCACATCTCCCCGCTTACTCTGTCGCTCTCTCTCCTTGTTTACACTCAACGCACCACCATGGTGCAGAAACATCATTCAAGAAAAGTTGAGCCCGCACCGCCGCGATGGCTGCATCAGGGCCAATATTTTTGCAACGCGACCCAAGCCAGGCTGCAGGGAAGAATTGAGCACAGCCTCGCTCCAGCCTTTCGAATCGGGGCCGGGCGGAGGGAACATGCAAGGTCTGCAAGGAAGACACGAGAGGGTCTGAGAACTTCCCCCCCCCCCCCCCGGCGCGCGCGCGCGCACACACACACACACACACACAGCGCCCCAGGCCAGAGCTAGACGGGCTGCTCCCACCCGCGGTTGCATTTAACCCCCGGTGAGCGGGTAGAGAGGGGCTGGACTTACGTCTCGGAATTTGTTCCACTGTCCGACCTCCTTATCATACTGAGAGACGGTCGTGAGCCATTGTTTATCATCCAGAAAATTACCGCTGTCCGACCTGCCCCCGGCCGCCGCCAGAGCCTGGCTGCAGCAGGCTGCTGCACACACGCACATGAAGGCTGCCACCTTCAGCATCTGTGCAAGAGGAGACACAAAGCGCGGAGGGGGGGTTCACAAACCAGAAGCCACACCACAGTGCCACACGGGAGCGCCCCGGGGCAAAGGAGGGGCCGGGGGGGGGGGGGGGCAGGTATCGAGAGACGGAGAGAGAAGCGGCAGGGGTGCCCGTTCCCTCCACAGAGTGGAGGGCGGAGGGTGGGAAGCAAAAGCCGGGGCGCGTAGAGCAATGCTGCCTGGCCCGTCACCTTGCTGCCTGGCCCCGCACCGCGCTCCCCGCTCCTACTGGAAACGCAGCTCGACGCTGCCAACTCCGGCTCTTTCTGGAGCTGCTGCACTCGCCGCCGCCGCCGCCGTCGTCTCGCGCCGTCCACTCAGCGCCCTGCGCCCGGCGCGCGTTCCACCCCGCCCTCCCCGGCCCTCCCCCTCTCCGCGCGCGGCTCCCGCCGGCCGAGCCCGCACACCAGCCCGGCGGCGGGGCAGGCAGCCCCTGGCGCCCAAGAGGCGATGAGCGCTCGACCCTCGCGGGATTCCCCTGAGCCGCGCGCAAGCGTCAGCCTGGCAGAAGCTGGCGCGGGAGGATCAGGCAGCCCCCGGATTTGATGATGATCGTTTTGCTAGGGCTTTGTTTGCCAGGGAAAGGCTGAAACCTGAAGCCCAGGTGGACAGAAAAACTTCGCCCCCCCAGGCCGCAAAATGTCCGAACTCCTCGTTCCCAGGGACCTGCCTCGAGGCTGCTGTTTGCTTTCTACCCTCCCACCACCTTGTCAGAGCTTCTTGGGGGAAACGTGGGAAACGCTCTCGTCAAGAACCTAAGGTCTCTGGTTTCTGCAACACGTGTGCTTAATACTCCAGTAATCTCATTCAGTTTAATAGGGCTAATCACATGGGGAAAGCTAAGCATGCCTGTAAATGCTGGCGGGGTTATTGCCAAGAGCCAGATTTACAAAGGTACACAGGCATTTAGGTAATTACCCAACTTGCTCAGAAGCTTTTATAAATCACACAGGCACCTATCTGCATCGTTAGGCACCTAAATGTGTTTGTAAATCTGGCCCTAAAAATCCCCTTTCAAAAGTGGTTTAGGCACCAAGGTATTTAAATGCCTAAAGATGCAGCTAGGTAGGTGCCTTGTGTGATTTTCAAAAGCACCTAACTCCCTTTGGGAAAATCCCCCTAGGCACCTGTCTGCATCTTTAGTTAACCAGTCTGGCTTTTAGGAGCATAAAATCTCATTAAAAGTCAATCTCATTCCTAAATGCACAAATCGCTTTTTAAAATTTTGCCGTAAGAGCCTAGTGAAATTCATAGGAACTGCCATACTGGATCATTCAGTCCAGTATCCTATCCCCAACAATTGCCAGCCCCAGATGCTTAAGAGATAGGTGTAAGAAACCACACATTAGGCAGATATGGGAAAACCTTTCCCCTCCCCCCCCACCCCTTAAAGTTTCAGCCTAACCCTTAGTGTGACAGATATTATGAACAGATGGACTATCTGTGAGAATATTGTATCAACTTTATAAATGTTATAGGTAGCTGTATGGGCTAGGGTTTGTATTTTGGCTCCATAGCAGGGGGAGCGAAGGGGAGAATTACAGGTGTATGCAGAGACTAAACTCTTGTGGGAGGGGGGAGATTAATGTAGCTAGTCTTAAAATACTTCACCCTTGAGGGAGATTGGACATCCTGGTTTGAACTATTTACAGAAGGCTAACAAACAAAGAGCTGAGGACTGTGTAAAGTGACCATCCAGTGGAAAGGAGGGAAGTCACTCTACCTCAATCCAAGAATTGACATGACAGTCACTAAGGACAGAACCTGTGGGAGCAGTTCTGAAATACAGTAAAATCTTGAGTTAAGAAAACCAGACTTACAAACTGACTGGTCAACCACACACCTCATTTGGAACCAGAAGTACACAATCAGGCAGCAGCAGAGATGGGAGAAAAAAGCAAATGCAATACAGTATTATGTTAAATGTAAACTACTAAAATAATAAAGGGAAAATTCAAAAAAAGATTTAAAAGGTAAGGTTACTTTGGGTGTGTGTTTCATTTAAATTAAGATGGTTAAAAGCTGCATTTTTCTTCTGCATAGTCAAGTTTCAAAGATGTATTAAGTCAGTGCTCAGTTGTAAACTTTTGAAAGAACAACCATAACATTTTGTTCAGTTATGAACCACCTCCATTCCCGGGGTATTCATAACTCTGAGGTTCTACTGTACTTGTTCCTATCAGGAAGATGGATGACAGACTGGCAAACTTGGATTTGCATGTAAGATGTTTATTGTTTTTAAAATATGTTTTCTTTGTTATGCTTTTGTTCTGAGTAAATAATGCTTTGCTTATGAAGATTGGGCACTGGTTAACCAGTGATTGGCCCTGGGAGAGAACAGAGTTGTAAATGCTGACTAAACTCAGACCAGTTGCAATAATCACAGTGAATTGCAGTCTAAATTCTATATCCCTTCCAAAAAGATTTGTTACCACTAACTAATTATAACTCTGGCTATTTTTATTATCCAAATAAGAGCCTCGAGATCCACTTTGAATTTTGCTAAATTCTTGGTCTTAATAACGTCCTATGGTAAAAAGTTCCAAAATTTAATTGTATGTTGTATGAAAAAGTATTTCCTTTTCCTAGTTTGAATTTGCTACTTTTCTGTTTCCTTAGCATGTCCCCTTATTCTTGTATGATGAGATAGGCAGAATAGAAGCTCCTAATCTACTTTCTCTATACTAGTTATTATTTTGTATAATTATATCAGGTCACCTCTTATTCAAACTCCTTTCTCAGATAAACAAACCCGTTCTTTTCACTCTCTTTTCAAATTAGATTTTTGCTATCTCCCTACTCATTTTTGTTGCCCTTCTTTATTTATTAGTAGTAGCACTGCAATAGTTCCTAGGGACCCTAATAATTGATCAAGGCTCCATTGTGCTAGGCATTGTGAAAACGAAAAGATGGTCTCTGCCCCCAAAGAGCTTACAATTCTAGGCCCCAATCCTGAACACACTTACACACATGCTTAATTTTACCGAAAGTAAAGCTTCTGTAAACCCACTCTAATTCTAAAATTTCTTATTTGAGATGTGTGAGCAGTACTGCATTCACAATTCCACAGGACAGTGAGCCAATGATTTATGTAATGGCATTATAATACTTTCTGGATTATTCACCAGCCAGATCCTTAACATTTTTTTTTCATCACAGCTGCACACTGAACAAAAGTCTTCATTGAGCTGTCCAAAAGGTTGGTCTTTTCTCTGAACTGATTCAATTAAATTAGAACCTAGAAAGGTACATGAATAGTTTAATTTTTTCCCCTCAAATGTGCATTACTGAATTTCTTTGGCCATTGTGTTGCTTATTCATCTAGCTTGGTTAGTTCTTCAGAAGACGTTCCTCACAGTCTTCTCTGGACTTGACTAACCTACATAATTTTGTGTTACCAGCAATGTTTGTCACATTACTTCACAGACCCTTTTCCAGATTATTAATAAATCCATTAAACAAAACTGTTTCTAATAAAAACAATGACAGTCCTTTAGCACTTTAAAGACTAAAATTTCTGCAGGCATAAGCTTTTGTGGGCTGCAACCCACTTCATCAGATGCAAGAAACGGAAATCAGACAGGGGGTATAATTATATACATCCAAGGGTAAGGAACAACAATGGGGAGGGTAGGTGTTAACAAAGTCCATTCAGTTAGAGTAGATGAGGCCTATTCACAATCATTGATTAGAAGGTGAGACTGTGTGAACAGTGACAATTACTTCTTGTAATGAGATAACCATTCCAAGTCCCTATTCAGATTGATTGTGTCAAGTTTGCATATGAGTTCCAGCTTTGCAGTTTCTGACTGAAGTCTGTTTTGAAGGTTTTTTTGTAGAAGTGTGGCAACTTTCAAGTCAGCTACAGAGTGTCCTGGGAGATTGAAGTGCTCTCCTACTGGTTTATGGATGTTACCATTTTTTGTGTCTGATTTGTGTCTATTTATTCTTTTGCTTAGTGACAGTCCGATTTAGCCAATGTATATGGCAGAGGGGCATTGCTGGCACATGATGGCATATATTACATTAGTAAATGTGCAGGTGAATGAGCTCCTTATGGTGTGGCTGATGTGGTTAGGACCTGTGATGGTGTCACTAGAGTTGAATAAAATCCTGAAGCTGTTAACCTTCTTCCATGATGGAGGCTGAGTTTTGATTCTGAATCTTAAAAACAGGTCAACGTCCACCAAAAGATTCTCAGGTCTTTCAGGCAAAACAGCAAATTTAGAGTTCTGATGGAAAAGGCCAATGAAAATGGGGCAAGAGATGGAGTGGTTGTTTCCAACTGTGTTTCACATTCATTTTTTTTAAGCTAAAACAAAACCGACAGACAGAACCTGTGAAAAACAAATTGAAAGAGATTCAACAGACACCATGAATGAAAACCACAACATTTCATATAGTCTGCACAATACCTCTTTCCGGTCCTAATCTTGCACCACTGAAGTCACTGGGAGTTTAGTCACTGATGTTAGTGGGCATACAATCAGGCCCTAATAGGCTATTGTCAGTGTGAGGCTGTCCCAGGGGAGTCATGTTGAGATAGTTTAAACAGGGCAAACTGCAAAGAATTTAGGCAAAGCCCTAAATACTGGTGGTTTTTCTTCCATAAAATTTACCAAGCCAACAACAAACAGCTTCTGATCACATCACTGGTCATTCAGAAGACAAAACACAGTTTCTTTAAACTATCCAGCCTTTTGGCTAGCACCCAGATAGCCAAGTCAAATATGAGGGGATTACTGAAATATCTTTATGCATCATATGTAAAAAAGTTATACCAATCCCCAATCCCGATCAGACACATTATCAAACAGGTCAATGAATAGTTCAGATCTTACCCAAATACATGCTTAAAGCCAATGGTTATGAAATAAACTGTTAGTTTTTTAAAAAAAGAAAGAGTAATAGTTAAAAGCTCCATATACATACACAGAGGAAAATAAAGTTGTCAGTTTCAAAGTAGAGATAACTGAGTTGCAAAGTTATTAAATTGCAAAGTCTCTGAAATTACCCAAACAGAAATTGGGGGTCATCAGTCCTTGTTTAGAGTTTCTTTGTTAGAAATCCAGTCCAGAGAAATGAAGACTAAATAGTCCATGCACAGGGTTCATTCAAATTCTCCCATGAGAATTAGCAGGGTGATTCCGGGCTGGTAGTGGGATCCCAATCCTGGGATCCTGACAAGCTTGGACAGATTTGAAATAAAAAGGATCAGGCCTGAAGCTTCTTTTATAGTTGAAGCAAGGTAGGCACTTGCAGGTAACTCCCTCCTTGCAGGTAATGTGGGCTTTGATGAAAGCGAGCCAACCATTTGATCTTTACTCAATAGGTCCTTCCTCAGACAATACAGACAGCAATAACCATTTAAACTATCAAGACAGTCTACCAATATTTCCTTGAGTGGAATAGTAATGTACATTGTCCTTTGAAGTAAAACCTTCATTTCCTAGGTACACATAGGTAAGTAGCTGCATTAGCACAGTTAACAGACAGTTTACTTAAACCTCAAAGAATAATATAGGCAAATGATATTGTTACACCAAAGGTCCATCTAGATGTTAATATTTCCTTTTGACCTCTTAATCAATAGAACAGTAATAGACAGGAAAGCAGTTTATGTTGTTAACCTCTAACAAGATATACGTAATCAAATAATTACCAACAATACACTTGCATATCAAAGTTCTAGTCTACTTGTAAGGAATGACCTCATTACCATTTGTATTTTCCTTTAATATGTCTTTAAAGATCAGATTTGGGCCATGCAACTTGCAGGGGTTCTCAAACTTTTTTTCTGGGATCTCCTTTGAAAATATTTCAGGCTGTAACAATCTCCCCCAAAAAAGTGACAATCCCCCCATGCCATCCCTCCCTTACTTCTGCGCTGCTGCTGGGGGCTCTGAAGGGCTCTGGCTGTTAGCCAGGCACGGGATTGACAGTTGCAGCCATGGCATGTTTGGGGGCTAGCAGCTCACAACCCCCTCATAGCATCCCCTTAGCCTTTTCTGGCCCAGTGTCACATTAGATTGGTGGCTATGTGCCCAATTCTGAAAAGACTTTCTGCTATTGTTAGTAACCCCATTACAAACTTCCAACTGAGGGGACAAAAAGATTTTATACATAGGGTAAAGGGGGAGCATTGAAATGGAATAGTCATGTTATGCCCAGTTATAAGAGTTGACATACTCAGTCCATTGTATAGTCTTATTTATAAAATGGTCAAAGTTTATTTTATTAACTTTAATTTTACAGTTTTCATCAAACCTTTTGGCAAAGAAGAAATTTCTCTAAATATGCCAAACTCCTTTTTTTTAAAAAATTCATCCACTTAGTTTATGTATTTTTTAAATACCTCACTCTCAAAGTTTGTAGTTTTATCTTGCTAATATCAAGATAATCCATTTGCTTTTTAATAAAGCTGTACATCACATTTTCAGTCTTGATAATATTATTCAGTACTTTAAGTAATCATGCGTTATTTCATAATTGGAGGAGATATGTGGAATAAAAGTGGCTGGGATTTGTTTTCAAGAAAAATTCTTAGGAAAGGGACCTCTGGAGTGGTTTGAGCTTTATAAAAGTTTCAGTGTGATTTGTCTAAAAAGTGATCTTCTGTATGTCTGTAGTTGCTACAGACAACATAGTCTAAATGATCAATTATCTGTAATTTTGTCTGAACCAAGCTTTTTGAAGCCTTTAATAATTTTAAATATATTCCTCAATAATTTTAAGCACTCTGATCTCCCCATAATTGGCTTGAGAGCCGCATTTTGATCAAGGACTTTACACAAATTGGTAATTTCATTTATTCAAGCACACAAAAACCATATAAAGGAACCTTTATAGTGTGTGTGTGTGTGTGTGTGTGTGTGTATATATATATATATATATATATATATATGTGGAGACTCATCCTTTATTACATTTAAAATAAAGTCTTGACAGAGCAAGGAGCAATGGTCTCAAGTTGCAATGGTGGAAGTCTAGGTAGGATGTTAGGAAAAACTTTTTCACTAGGAGGGCACTGAAACATTAGAATGGATTACGTAGGGTGGTGGTGGAATCTCCATCCTTAGAGGTTTTTAAAGCCCAGCTTGGCAAAGCCCTGGCTAGGATGATTTAATTGGGGTTGGTCCTGCTTTTGATCAAGGTGTTGCACTAGATGACCTCCTGAGGTCCCTTCCAACCCTAATATTCTATGATTCCAAACATAAAGTCTAATGGAAAAAAAAATGTTATAGTTTTTTGTTGTGTGTTCATACAGTGTATGGCACAATGGGGCTCTAGTACATGACTTGGGCTCAAGCAATAACAACAACAATAATAATTAATACATGTTGCCTAATTTTAAATTGGGATCATAGAAGCTGTAACCTATAGTTCTTTTCATCATTATCAGGTTAGGAAATAGTGTTGCTACTAATCTAACTTGCTTTTCTTTCTGACTTCCATGATACAAAATTGGAAATTCAAAATACATTGTATTAAGAATTTGCTAATTTAAAAAAAAACCCTCACAATTACATAAGTTATTGTTTGTCCCTGCTCCATTAAGATTCACTAACTCTCTGTTTATGACACTCACATCTCTATTACAGCAGTTATGGAAAGTATGCAGAAATATTATCAGGCATGTAATATTTTTATTACTCTCAACTGAAAAACTGCAAAAGGAATCAAGTTGCTCCTGAAAACCAGTGTATATTTCAAATGGTGAATCTAATTTTCTTTTGCTCTGAAGTATTGAGTAGGCCATGGATTCTAAAATCCATACTCAGTTCTGTTGCCTAAAATTCCTGTGCCAGATTGTGCACCAGAGCTCTGGGCATGGAGGAAGCCCTCCAGATGTGTGCAGTTCTCACCCTATAGGCAGAAGGGGAAGGAGGAGGGATTAACTACCTCCACAACACTATCTCCTGGAGAGCCCTATGAAGAATCAGGAGGGGAAAATGGGTGGGAATAAAGAAAGCTTCATCACATACCTAGTCTTATATTTATCAAATGCTAACCCAGACAGATATAGAATAGTTTACGTTTAGTTCCAGTGAATAAAAATTAAAATAAAATGAAATAAAATACCACCTCCCACACACACGTTACATTTCTACAGAGTACTTTCTACTTTTCTTCCCTCTAACCCACCCTGAAGCAGACTCCCTTATTCCTCACTCAGGAGGTTATCACCATCTCTTAAGAAATGTTTGCCCATTGTGAGTTTAAAAAAAAAGCCATTCGTTTGTCTTATCATTGTTGACTAAACAGGGGAGAGGGGGATCTGTTTTCTTCTCCTGTTACATTTATTTCTTTCTGGTCAATAGTGCCACTCAGTTGGAGACCTTCAGTCCACATTTACAGCCTCCTCATCCTCCCCAAATTGAAAGAAGTAGTTTTGGGATGTTAATTAAACTTCTTTCTAATGTTTACTATACCCAACTCCAGGTCATTGTCTGCTTTTGATTCTTAATTTAAAGAACGAGGACTTATATACTGCTTAGACTTCTCTCAATAACAATTCTGCCCTATAACTAATGTGACAAACAGGAGAATGATTCAATGAAAACATTCAAATTTCAAAGTTCCTTTTACTTCACAGGGTTCAAAATGGTCCCACTGTCTGTTTTTTAGAAATTTTTTCAGATTTGTTTTGGAAATTTTAATAAAAATGTTTGACCCATACTATCTCACTTCCAAAATACATCAGAAAGACCACAAGTTCTTCCACCTTCTAAGAAAGTAAATTCAGATCAAAACATGTTGTTGTTATGTCCTGGTTATAATGCTATAGTCAAAACAGACTGAACAATTCACTAACCTGCATGTGATTACTATATGACAACATTTTGTATAAGAAATTTCCATTATGATGTCTTCTCTCACACAATGTTTTGAAAATATTACATGAAATTAGGATAACAGAATCAAAATTATAACTATCACGTAAAACACTTTGGATCAGTGAAAAATCATGCATTGCTTTATAGACACCAGGTCATTCAAAATGTGTCACAAATCTGTATTATAGCACTGAAGATTTGATTTTATATTTGAATCTCTGATTCTATTTGATCATAAGCCAGGAATTGTGATATTACAGTAATGGGCCATAAAAGAATAGCAGACAGATATAGAAGATGCAATTAATTTTTTTTTCTTAAAGGCTATTTTAGGATTTAAAATTAAAATATCTGATTGTGCCCTCTTTCTGTCCTGTTTTACCATTTAAAATGTTGGTGTTTTAATAAAACCTGCAAAATCCAGTTTTAATGCATTTTCATACTTTTTAACTTTTTAACAGAGCCCATTAACTTCATTGAGACTCCATGCAAGGGCTGTTATGGAGCCAGTTACAGGACTGGGACATTAGTTTTAAATAGTTTGAAAATTCTGCTCTCATCATAATTATGATCATTTGCCCTGCAGCAACACTGGGCTGAATTCTGTTCTAAAATTATGCTAGTGTAAATTCAAAAGTAACTACTGAAACCAAGGGGATTGCTTTAAGTTGACAGAGGTGCTAGTGAAACTATGGCCCACTATGTCCAGTTTTCTAGATTATAGAGAAAGTTAGACTAGTTTCCCCTCTTGATCCTAACTGGAATTACTCACATTTAACAAATGGCAAAATGTTATGTGACTGGAAATGTAATTATATTTTTCTTTCCTACATATGGTACCAAAGTACTTACAGCAAATCAAGGTATGCATTTTGATATAACATTGAACCTTTATTGGATGCTTTTTTCTGCCTTTAACTCAAAGAGTATTAAATTATCCATGAACTTCTGAAGAAATGTATAATACAGAAGTCAAGGGAAGGATTAACTGATGTTAAGTTAATGATTACAAACTGACAATGAAGATTAAGAACATGACAGTCTTAGAAGCACATCTATTGAATTCTAATAAGGGATAAGATCTTTCATAATAATCTTCATGCACAGACAAGAAATCAAGGGGGGAATACATTAACATTCCGCAATTTCTCAGAAGAAACATCCATGCGTTCTTTAAAGAGAAGACAGAGTTCTAAACAGAATTATACGTAAACTTCCAAAATAGAGTCAAAGATTTATACATTCACCAAAATGTCCATTGACAAATTAATTGTCAGAATTTTTTACCTTTTAATGCTTACTTCTAGAAACAGGAATTTTTTTACAATGTACACATGCACATGATCTTAACTTCTTGGTGAGACAACCTCTTTTCAAAGTTCTTGCTGCCTAAGTCCCTCTCCTAATGTATTTAGGAGAAGAGTGCCCCCTAGTGATAACTGAAAACCACAATAGATAACAGCTGAGAAATAATTAAATCGTCCCACATCTTTAAAATATGATTTACCTATTACGCATTGTCTCAGGCCAGACTTTTTCATTTCTGTATTACTAAATCACTAACAATTAAAACAGATGCTCCATAGGAATGTATTTTACACAGCTGATTAAAGGGCACTACTTGAACATTCTGGTTATCAAACAGAGTGCAAAGGCTGTCTTATAAACAAACTTATGATTATAGCAACTTTGCTTCAAGATCACAAACCTCCTGTGTTTACAGTGATGTGAATTTTTCCTAGCAACGTAGTCTGATTGACATATTTTAGGATTGCTCTTCACTGATAATTTAATGTGGGAATGACAGTAAGGAACATATATGCCTTTAATTCTCAGTGGAGCTCTCATTTTAATCAATGAGGGTTATGCTCACAGATCACGGACCTCAAACAGACCTATGTTTACAAGTTTCTCTAAGAGCTACCAAACCAGAATATGAAATGACAGAACAAATTAGTGGAGGTTTAAACAAAAGAAAACTGAAATTAGTTACTCAGTGTACCTGAGGATTTTATACAGAATTATTGGACTCATTTTACCACTATTTACTAACACAATTGGTTCAACAGATTAAACTGATGAGAAATTTATACTTCATTATAATTGACTTTCAGAAAGACAAAAGACCACCCCACTACAGCATGTAAAGTGTCCAGATTACTGAATGACAAAACCCAGACACCCTGCTGGGTGTTGTTGGAGATTTGACATCCAGGAGTCAGCAGGAAGGGGGCCAATTCCTTTTCCTCATTCCCAATGTCATCTTCATCTCCCTCCCCACTTTCATGTTCCTTCCACAGCAGTTCAAGCTCCCTCCCTTTCCTGCTCCATGTATACTCATTAACAGCAGCCTGGAACTCAATAAACCATTCAGATTTGGCTGGGAGAAGGAATCTCAGCTGAGGAACAAATTCATACTTAAGTTTGATGATGTTATTGAGATATATTATATTGTTAACATGGAATAGCAAAACTATTGAGAAAATGGACTAAGTTAGATGACACCCACACTTAAATCAGGTCATTATGATTCCTATCGTGCTTTCTCCTTTGTGTCTCCCCCACATTTGCTTTTTCAGCATGATGTTCACTGTCAATATTCTTCTCATGAAAACTGAAATCTGACGTAGGCTCAATAAGAGCTGACAGATGGGATTCTGAGCTTTCAGGTGGTATACAGCATTGGATCTAGTTCTAATAATTCTCAATAAAAGCAGACTAGTCAGAACAGAAAAGAACAGAAAAGAAGGAAATTGAAAACAAAATGTTGGTATTATAATTATACAATTTTAAAGTCTGATGACTCATGAATATATACAGCAAGGGGACAGGGGGAAAAGTCCCACATCACTGGAAAGCTGAGATACCCAGTGTATAGCTTTATTTCCTATCCCTGGTAGTTCATGATATATGGGACTTTTAAAAGGTTCCTTTAACAAATCAAAAGTATATACCATTTACCAACCAGGCCAGGATTTTCAGGAACAGAAATACCCAAAGCAACTCTATCCATAAACCAGAAAGTACCTATTGGGGTTGCTAAAATAAAAGGACATACTGAGAAAAGTAGAAAGCTAATGGATGTAAAATGGGTGTTAGGATTCAGAGCGAATTCTTGGAAATTGGGAGAGGTTTTCAGAATGCCCTTTGGTTTGCTCTGACTGCTGAAGAGAGCAGCTAATGACACAGACAATAGTATGCTTGTGTAAGTACTGTGTATTATTGTATTGTATGGTTTTGTTTTTCTGTTTCTCAACTATTGACTTTTTAATCACAAAAATGGGTGATATAAAGTTGATTTTTGTTTAAATGTGTAAGTGCAGTCTAAGGCAATTTCTTCTCAACCCGCTTGTACTTATCAGTGTATCAGTCTGTCCTTCAGCTTTCAAGAATATTATAAAATATTTGCATTTTTGCATTATATCCTCTTAATATAAGACAAGATCATTCCTGTCCATCAGCTTCCCCTGTGACCAGCACACTTTATATTCTTTCCTCATCTTTTCTTTTGTGGGTTTAACAAGCTAGTAAGATTCCACTTAAATTGTAAACTCTAGGGAACTTTTTGTTGTGTATTTGTACAGCACGCAAGACAATAGGAACTTGGTCCATGACTGGGCCTCCCAGGTGCTACAATAATACAAATAAATAAACAACAATAATATTCTTGTCCTGCTCTATTCGCAGGTGTTGGATTCTTGCAGAGATCCACTGAATAGAGCAGCTCAAAATATTAGTTTGCAACTGCATCACATTGTTGACTTACTGCTGTTACAAACAGAAATATGTCAAAATACATTATAGAACATTTAGTGCACAGCACCCAGCATCACACAGCCAGTTATTGTGTGGCAGGCTAGTGTGTTGTAGATTTACATTCTGGCTTGCCTACACTGTGCCTTGGACTTTCAATGACACTTAGGTTCCTGAGTGCCTATGTAACTTTGAAACTTTTACCTATAATTTCTTCAGGCATAGGACTGATTTTATTATCAGTAACCATTAATATCAAGGGTTTTATGTATAATATGATTGAGAAAACAGCATGATTTCCATTAAAAAGGATTTTTATATATCTGGCACACAAACTGGATATGTATAGGGAAGGAAACATATCATATAAAGAAAACACTGCCATGGTATTTTTTATTAAGGCCCCTATTCTGAAAACACTTGCACACATGCTTAACTTAAAGTCAGTGGGGCTACTTACAGTGTGTAAAGTTAGGCACATGTGTGTTTGTAGGATCCCGGCCCAATTTATGAACATATTAAGGAGTCAAACTTTGTCTTTGGAAGACAAAAAAACGACACACACACATTCATATATAAAGGCACAATTTAGCACACATTATAGAGCAATGTCTCATTGCTTGTTCATAAAGTGATCAGAGACATTTTGAAGAAGCACACATAGGAAGAGAAACCAGTAAATGACCTGTTTAATACAAACCACTTATTACAGAGTATGTCTTACAGCATGTAAACTCTTGCTCGCCGTAGGCCAAAAGTGTTATAGTCTGTATAATGCAAAATTTGCTTCTGACTTATGCCTTAAAAGAGCTTTGAAGAGCATTACACATAGATGATCAGATTCTTACCCTCCTGAGGCCCTTTTATAACAGGTAAAAGTGACAGAGAAGTGTAAAGGCTATCTTCCCAGGTAAACCCTGGTGCAATGGGTGTGGCTCAGGGTGGGGCAGGTGTGTCACTGCTATGTAGGACTTCAGAGGTTCCAAGCAGCTGTGTGACCCAGCGAGGTTGCTATCACTGAGACAGGCCCCCACAGCAGTTTAAATTCACTTTGGCTCCAGGAATAGTCCAGAATCAGGAGGCTGCAAAAGTGGTTTAAAGCAACTTTAGCCCTCCCCACTTTGCCTCAACAGCAAATCTCATGTAGAATCTCAATTTTGTAATGATGCAAAGGCTGCATTCAGATCTAGCACTTCTCTGAAGGGTTTTCAAAATATCTTTCTCCACACTTAAAAGACAGCTGAATTCTAGAACATTAGAGGCAACAATGTATAATTTTTCCCTGTTCTCAGATTTTTTCCAAATAGTAAGAAAGTAGCAGCTCAAATAGACAATTCCAAATTTAGCCCTTCCCCAAACTGGACACAGTATTAAGTTCATAACTAATAGGCTCTATCCCTAAGGAATGCATAGGTAACAACTGAGTTAATATTGTAGGAAGTCTCTTTTAATGTAGTGAACTTGACTGGATCTGTTGTTTCACATTAGAAATGTAGCAAAGAGTTGGATGTTTGTTCGACTTGTGGTTGGACAAGCAGCTTCTAAATACTAAGAGCTCCTAAACCTCCATAGAGGAGTAATACATACTAGTACCACGTTACTTTATGTCTCTCTCAGCAGTCATAGCTTAAATATTTCTCTCTCTCTCTGTATTTTTTTTCACCCTCTCCTACTTCACAGTGTGACTCATCCAACTCTAAATCGACAGCAGCAGAACCACTGAACTCTATAAATATGCTATGCAAATGAAAGGCCCCACAAAAAGACTGACCACAGAAGAAAGTGCTCTGAACAATGAATACTATTGACCCAGGATGCTCTCAAATAAACATGCCTTGCTAATGCAAAAACACTGAAGGAACTGTGCTGGGTTTTGAAACAAACAATATATTAAAACTTTTTAATAACATCTTTGCAAAGGAACTTAATCTTCAAAATCATTATATTAATTAAGACGTACAATCTGACAGACTTTTTAAATTGATCTAACAGATCTCAAACAGAAAATCCCCAGAAATACTCTCCCACAGGAAGCTTTCTTACCACGCATTTTCCCAGGCTTTCTACAAGATTAACTCTGTCTGGTATATATTTGCCACCTGTTAGTTTTTCATCTGGACAGTCAGGTAGTTAATGAGGTTTTACACATCAGGATAAAAGCAATATTTGTCAGGATTTTTTATTAACTTCGGAAAAAATACACTGTTTAAAATTAAGTGTTTCCTCACCATTTCCACTTTGCCACAGTCGTAGTACATGCAATCAAGTGCTGGCACTTACAACTTTCATTGAAAATGGATTTCAACATAAGCTGAAAACTGGTTCAACATAAGCTGAAAACTTGACCTGACCGCAGCATACAATTTGGTTTGGCACACAGACCTTTTGGTGAAATTGTCTAGAACTATGACAAGTTGGTTAGTAAGTGCAATGACTCTATTTTTGAGAAATTGCTATTTCCACGTGCATATTGGTGATAAAACAAGTGCTTTGAGGCACCAGAAGAATGGTCTCCCACAAGGATCAGTATTATCTCCAATGTTATTCAACTTATATTTAAATGATCTACCATATACTGGGTCTCGCAAGTTTGTTTATGCAGATGACATATGTCTCGGCACTCATTCACACGCCTTTGACATACTTGAGAGTTTTCCGAATGCAGATATGGAGGCTATGACTGATTATTGTTATCGGTGACACCTGATACCAAGTGGAAGTAAGACTGTGCCAAATGTCTTCCACTAACATCATGCACAAGTGGGCAGAGAGCTGATTATAGTTCGCAATGGTCAGCGAATAAAGCATGATTTACACTCGGTCTATCAGGCATCACGTTGGATAGAATTTTCACATATTGCAACTATCTTAAAAAGTCAGCAATTAAGGTAAAAATGCACAACAACCTGCTTGGAGCCAATGGGGAGCCAATGCCCAAATATTACGCACTTCAGGTGTGGCAGTGTTATTCAGTGGCAAAATACTGTGCTCCAGGATGGGCTCACTCATCTTACACAAAGACGATTGATGTGCAACTAAATTCAACCATGTGTATTATTTCAGGCACACTTAAATCTACTCCTTTACCATGGTTACTGGTTCTCTGCAATATTGCTTCATCCAGTATTCACAGAGAGGAAAGCGTAGCAAAGCTCATGATGAAACTGCCACATCGAGCATTCATTAAAGACTTGTTTAATCCACCACATATCCATCTGTCCTCATGATGCCCATTATGGATAAGTGTACCAGCTAAGGAATTTACGATAGAGGATATGTGGCAAGCTTCATGGTCCACAGAAAAAGTGACAAATATCTTGTCTCAGATCCCACTCAACCTCAATCTGGGTTTGATTTACCACAAAGAAAATGGAACCTTCTGAACCAGTTTTATAGCAGACATGGAATTTGTGCTATAGCAGAATTTCAGTGATGTTTTAGAAACAGTCCACTATGTTGATGTGGGCAGCCACACACCATGACACACATTGTTGAGGACTGCAAAATGACTCAACTTCCTGAAGGTCTCCATGCCTTGAATGTCATTGATAAGAACACTGTGGCTTGGCTTGATCGGTTGTATATGCCAAACAAAAACAAGCAAACCAATCAATCAATCATTCAATCACTTCTACTCTTTTTCCACTCCTAATTTGTTTAATCATTAACTTCTACTTTCCCCAGCTTCCTTTCCAGGAAGCTTATTTTATATGATCAGTATATTTTAATACACTAAGGTCCCTATCCTACAATTTGATCTATGGATACAGGCCCTTATTCCCAGGCAGAATCCCATTTAAGTCAGTGGGGCTCTGCTCAATACTAGGGATTCACCTGCAAGGATCACAGTTCAGGACCAGAGCCAAAGTAAGTAAATTATGACTTCAGTAGAAGGAAGGTGGGCAGGGATTAAAGGTCGACAACTGCAAGCAGCAAAATAATGCATCCCGCTCATTCCTTCTCCTATTATGACTGGAAATGTGCTAGAAGCCAGAATCAAACCCGGCCTCTGTGCAACCCAAAATGGGACTGGCACTGCGTATTTCGAAATTGAACCCAGAGCTGGTCCAGAATTCACAAATAGCGCTATACCAATAGTGGCTTAATCCAAATGCCATATCTAAACCACCCCAAACTCTGAGAGCTTGAAATCTGGATTTTGCATTTTCGGCCTGTCTCTGATAGTGATTCGGCTTCAGGTAGACGGGATGTCCATTCTAAGTATTATTATACTGGATTCCAATGGAGAACATTCCAAAGATATTACTTAGCTGAATTACCAGAATGCATCAGGTAAGGAAAAGTTGTGATGCAGAAAAGTTAGCAAATTAAGTAAGAAACATTGAAATAGCATCACGTACTATAACATTTATTTTTTCATGATCATGAGTTTCCCATTATGTTAGGAGATGGTCTAAAGGTAACATAAAAGAAGCTAGCCATCCTAATTTTCCAGTGTTTGATTAACTTTTTCTGCTTCAAAGTCTGTATTTCTTATTTAAAATATTTTGTGACACATCTGTGTTAGCATTATATAGACTTGTCTCATAGATTGGACTGTTACTAAATATAAATGTACATGTTTCACACTACATGAATTTAACCAATAAAATGGACCTCTTTTTTTTACCTGTAAACAAAGTCAATAGAGTTAAAAGAAGGATAAATGTGGTCTTTTTTATTTTATTACTTTGCATACAATGTTTTTCCTTATATTTGTTTATCTAACGCTTTGCTATCTCTTCCAGAAAGACATTTATTACAGCAGGTAGCATGATGGTTGAGATACAAACATACAGAAACAAGAAAGTTAGGTCTGAAACTGAGGGTTATATTTTCATATAAAGGCACATGCGCAGCTCACATTAGCATTACATGGAATTATGGAAGAACTGAAAAGAAAATTACACTCCTTTGGCTCTTACTCTAAGCCGTTTGCTTGCCTTCCCCACCTCATGTTTGGAAACTGTGTTATGCTTTGCTAGTTTGTCTCAAAATCTTTATATTTAAAGAAAATTTTAAATCCATTATTTGTATTTTTTTAATTGATGGGCAATTACTCTCATGAGTAGTGCCACTAAGTAAAGGGTTTACAATCTGTCTTTCTGCAATTACAATGTGTTCACTGGAAAATCAGTTAAATCTGAAAATTCACATTTATTATTTTTCTCTTACACAAGTTTCCATTTCCATTTAGCTAATGTGGACATACATCAGGACCTAATGTTCTTTTGTGGTTTAACATAGATTGTCCTTAAACTATGAACATATTTGTGGGCGAGAGGAGTAAACTGAGTCTAAATCCTATTACTAAATCTATTTAGCTTCAGAATAAATAGCAGAGAATGATTACCTCAGGATGTTTTCATGGAAATAATTAGTTTTGTGTGGTCCCTCTTTTTTATGGCTATAATGGTCCACTGCATACGCAGCTCTATTCTAGTACCAGAAAAAGAATAGAATTAAATGTTTCTCTCATTAATGGTGTTTTTGGTAGTGAATACATTGACTTGTAATAAATCCAGAGAATAATAAGATGGTATATTTTGTTAGCTTATTTCTTTGGTGACATAATAAATCTATGGGCTAGTTACACAACAGGATTTAGGGACCTAAGTCCAAAATTCAGATCCTCAGAACCCCACTCAGGTAACACCTTACCCTGTAGGTGCCTATGTTTCTGCTCATAAAGTCCCCTAGGAACCTAAATTCCTGTTGGTGTGCACATACACAACTGCCTAAATCCTGATACCAGCCACCTAGCTTCTGCCTAGCCCTCAGTGGGATTCAGAAACTAGACATTTCCCTACCTATCTCACCTGTGAGGACTTATCCAGTAGGCATGCTGTGAAGCTTTAGAGCACACATATGAGCCTGGGCTCTGCACAAAATAGAGGAGGAGGAGCAGCAGCAGCAACAAAAGGTACTTTAACCTGACACTTCCATTTCCCAGGTAGTTAGTTATATGGAAATGAAAAGAAACAGTCATGAGTGAAATACCTGCAAGCTGCATGGAAACTATTTTAAAACACCAAAGTAGAGACTCAAACTCAATGTATACTTCAAATAAAAAAAAAGTAAGAGGACCAAAAATGCTACCATGGCTAAACAGAAGCGATTGCAGGCAAAAAAACATCCTTTAAAAATTGGAAGTCAAATCCTAGTGAGGAAAAGGGAAAGGAGCATAAACTCTGGCAAATCAAGTGTAAAAGTACAATTAGGTAGGCCAAAAAAGAATTTAAAGAGCAACTAGCAAAAGACACAAAAATTACAGCAATATTTTTAAAAATACATCAGCAGCAGCCAGCCTGCAAATGATCAGTGGGGCAATGGATGATCAAGGTGTTAAAGGAGCACTCAACGAAGACAAGGATGCTGCAGAGAAGCTAAATTCATTCTTTGAAGGGTCTTCACTGCAGAGGTAATGAGGGAGATTCACACACCTGAACCATTCTTATTAGGTGACATTGTTCCAGACTGTGTTGTCAATAGAGGAGGTTTTGGAACAATTTGATAAATTAAACAGTAGTAAGTCACCAGGACCAGAGGATATTCACCCAAGAGTTCTGAAGGAACTCGAATATGAAGCTGCAGAACTACTAACTGATATGTAACCTATCACTTATATCAGCTTCTGTACCAGATGACTAGAGGGTAACTAATATAATACCAATTTTTTTAAAAGGCTCCAGAACTGATGCTGGCAATTACAGGCCAGTAAGCCCAACTTCAGTACCAGGAAAATTGGTTGAAACTATAGTAAATAACAGAGTTATCAGATACACAGATGAACATAATATATTGGGGAAGAGTTAACATGGCTCTTGTAAAGGAAATTCATGCCTCATCAATCTATCAGAATTCTTTGAGGGAGTCAAATACATAGACAAGGGTGATTCAGTGGAGTTAGTGTATACTGGACTTTCAGAAAGCCTTTGACAAGGTTCCTCACCAAAGGCTCTTAGGAAAACTAAGCAGTCACGGGATAAGAGGGAAGGTCCTGTCATGGATCAGTAGCTGAAAGACTAGATGAAAGTAGATGAAAGACAAGAAACAGAGGGTGGTCATAAATGGTCATTTTTCACAATGGATAGAGCAGTAGCAGCATCCCCCAAAGATATCATTTTTTTAAAAAATGGATCCAGAACTGATGCTGGCAATTACAAGGGAGTAAGCCTAACTTCAGTACCAGGAAAATTGGTTGAAACTATAGTAAAGAACAGAATTATCAGATACATAGATGAACATGATATGTTGAGGAAGAGGCAACATGGTTTTAGTAAAGAGACATCATGCCTCACCAATCTATTAGAATTCTTTGAGAGGGTCAATGAACATGTAGACAAGGATATAGTGTACTTGAATTTTCAGAAAGGTTTTGACCAGGCCCCACAGCAAAGGCAAAGTAACCAGTTATGGGGTAAGATGGATGGTCCTCTCATGGATCAGTAACTGGTTGAAAGATAGGAAACAAAGCATAGAAATAAATGGTCAGTTTTCTCTGTGAGAAAGGTGAATAGCAGGGTCTCTCAAAGATCTGAACTGGGACTAGTGCTATTCAACATATTCATAAATGATCTCAAAAAAAGGGTAAACAGTGAAGTGGTAAAGTTTGCAGACAATGCTAAATCACTCAAGATAGTTAAGTCCAAAGCAGACTGTGAAGCATTACAAAAGGATCTCACAAAACTGGGTGACTGGGCAAAAAATGGCAGATGAAATTCAAGTTGATAACTGCTAAGTAATGCACATTGGAAAACATAATCCCAACTACACGTACAAATTAGCTGTTACTACTCAAGAAAAAGATCTTGGAGTCATCATGGATAGTTTTCTGAAAACAATAGCTTAATATGAAGCAGCAATCAAAACGTTTACAGAATGTTAGGAACCATAGGGCAAAGGATAGATAATAAGACAGAAGATATGATCATACCACCATCTAAATCTATTGTGCATCCACACCTTGAATATTGCATGCAATTCCGGTCGCCCCATCTCAAAAAAGATACATTAGAAATGGAAAAGATACAGAGAAGGGGAACAAAAATAAATAGGGTTATGAAACAGTTTCCATAGGAGGAGATATTAAAAGGACTAGGACTATTCATCTTAGAAAAGAGACAACTAAGGCGGGATATGCTAGAGGTCATGAAAGGCATGGAAAAAGTGAAGATGGAAGTGTTATTTACCCCTTCACATAACAAGAACCAGGGGTCACCCAATTAAATAACAGACAGCAGGTTTAAAAGTAACATAAGGAAGTACTTCTTCCCAGAACACATAGTCAAGCTGCGGAATTCATTGCCAGGGAATATTGTGAAAGCCATAACCCATAACTGGGTTCAAAAAAGAATTAGATAAGTTTATGGAGGACAGGTCCATCAATGACTATTAGTTAAGATGGTCAAGGATGCAGCCCTAGTCTCTGGCTGTTCCGAAATCCCTGACTGATAGAAGCTGGGACTGGACATCAGAGGATGGATCACTCCGTAATTGCCCTGTTCTGTTCATTCCCACTGAAGCATGTGGCAGTGGCCACTGTGCGAAGACAGACTACTGGGCTACATGGACTAGTGGTCTGGCCCAGTATGGCCATTGTAATGAGTTTTCATTTTGTATATCGTTTACAACTCTGCAGTGAATCCAGAAGCTAATGTGACATATTAAATACCAAGTGCAGAGGAGAGATTTTTGAAAAAAGTTTTATTAGGAGTTTAGGTACTATCTAGACATAACAGGTACCAATTTCATTGCACCACTTCACAGTAAGTTACAGAAGTTACCATTAATAGGCAACATTTATGTGCAGTGGTATCAGTTATTTCCTATAGTTTTAGTCAGAAATTGCAATTCCCTAGGTACTTGAGTGGTAATGATGTGTTAACAATGTAGTGACAGTAACTGAAGTACTATGCCTTAATTTAGAATAAAACTGACTCAGCAAGTTACCTCTCAGTTTATCTATTTGTATTTTCTTTATTTTGTTGAAGTCACATCTCCTCAAATGTAGCAAAAGCTGAGGAGAGGAAATCAAACTAGTATCCTTTGCAGTACCCACCTAATTACCTGCCAGATGCTGGGACTGGCGCAATGTGGATGTTTGCAGGGACATATATTACATAATCATCTGAAAATGTCCCTTTACATACTATAGAATTTTGCATATTCTCATCTTCCTTAGCTGTTGTCATTTTAAAGGCCTGATCCAAAACTCAATGAGAGTCTTTCCATTGAGCTGACTGGGCTTTGCATAAGTCCCTACATTCCTTTAGTAGCAGTTTAGCCAAACTCAGTGAGTTTATCCACTATAAATCCTGACCAGTTTAAGGTGTTGCAATACATATTTAAAATTTATTTCAGATATGCTTTTTCCTAGTGTGCATCTCTTCATGCAGTTCACCTAATACCAAATAGGTGTATCCCCTAATGTAAGTGAACTATACCACCTGGGGAAAGTCAGAAAATATCAACTCAGAAAAGATCAATAAAAAGAAAGACAGGATATATTCCAAGGTGAAAAACAGATTCCAAGTTATTAAAATGACAGTACCTGAATGCAGGATAGTCCATGGCAACTTGACGGACTCCAGAGACCACAGTAACTGTTAAGAGAAAGTGAGCTACATAGAGTAAGAAATGTGTTAGAATAAGTCATGAAAGACTGCCATGTGAGAGTGTTAATATAAAGTGAACGATAAAAGCCTTATGTAATGTACAAAAATCAAATGGTGTAACAACAAAAGAAGCAGAGATCCCATTGTTCTGGATTTATAATTATGAAAGAAATAATCAGAATTTTAATTAAGACTTTCACTCCACAATACAGTGTTTGAAAAGGTTTACAGTATGTTGAATATTTGAGGTACTTCATTCAATTTCCAAAATATTCAGAACACTAAAGGATATAGCTTTCCCTACAACTTAACCAATTTTCAGAGGGAAGCAAGAATACTTATATATAAAATTTATAAGATGAAAAATGGGAGAATTACATAAAGAAGCAGAAACACAAAGAAAGAAGCAGAAACACAAAGAAAGCAGCAGCGCAAGCTGAAATCCAGTAAAACAGGGTTCTATTGATTTCTATCTACAGTACTCAGAATTTTTTCACAACATGTAGAAACAATAGGTCAGATTTTAAACATTTCCTACTGTGTGTTAAACATTGTCAGTTGATTGTTATAGAGTTTGTAATGAGACCCTGTAATTTCCATATTTTGATAAGCTCTGGAATTGTTTAATTGGTGATTTTGCACAGCTGAAAGATCAATGTCTTACTGTAAAATGCATTTTCAAATTCGGAGCTCTGAAATGTAAACTATGAATTTTAGTTAAAGGGACCTTATCTGGAATTTCAGTTTTGGACCTGTGCAACTGGAGTACACCTTGAGACTACTATCATCTGACCAATTGAATTTAAGTATGCATGGATAGGAGTAATGCTTTTGGCAGGGTGGGGTTGTGAAGAAGGTAGCTGTCCTGGTATTTTTCATTCAAGCTAGTAAGTTTTGTATTTGGGCAAGTAGATGTCAGAGCTGACCGCCTTCCAGTGGTGCTGGAACTAGGGTGTTGCCACAACCTCTGGCTTGATGTAGTAATAACAAACACCAAATACATGGTTTCCATCATCAGCACCCCACTCCGCAATAAAAATTCTTTCAGCACCCCTGCCACCTTCTAGACATTTTGGAGCTGCCTGTTGGCCCACATTCCTTGTTAGGACATAAGGGTTGGGAAAATGGGACTGTTTGATGTTTGGGTTGGTGGGTCAAGGTCTTCTCTTTTAGCTGCTTTACCTCCTAAGTCAGCCTCTCCCCAGTTAATGCCAAAGACGGGCTGAGAACACAGAAGCAACAGAGTGATTAAGTCACTCAGGAATCAAGCCTGTAATCTTCTCCTTCACAGTCAGGTACTTAATCTATTGCCCATGTCTGTCAACTGTCATTGTGTGCATATAAATGCTGTAATTTGCATTATATATTGAGCTTTCTTTAACTCTTTTTTTGGAAGGGTTTGTTTCTATGGATTAAAAATGACGTGTTAGATTTGCCATTGACATGGGATGTGAACAGTAAGTGTCCATTAACATTTCAAACCATCACTGGTGCAGCTTCAAGCCATCACATCCTGCACTTACCAGTCTTTGGCAGCCAGCTGTCACATGGGACATCTGTGCAGCTCTGGCTGTGTCTTTTCCTTTTCTCCATATATGTAACTCAGACCTAGACTCAAATGTAGTTTGGGTAGATGAAGGTGATTGTTGATATAGGATAGCACAGGGTAGGGACATTGGAATAGCAGTCAGAGGGACAATAGATGGGAACTGGAATTAATCAAAACAACCAAACCAAAAGGGTGGAGTGGAGGAAGGGAAGGTAAAATAGTAGGTCTGAGAAAATATGAAAACTACAGAAGCTCAATCATTTTCTTGTCCAGGATTTTTCACCTCCTGATCAATCCATTGTCTATGGCGCAATTTACACCAACTCAGAATCTATACCTAGAGTCTTCAGCAACCTTTATAGAATAATCAGTCACTGTCTTCTGTTCAAGTTGTCTATCTATTAAATCACTGAATGACTTATAACCAAACTCCTGTTTAATACAGTGCTGCCATTAAAAACTTACTACATACTTATTTAGTGAAAAATTAACTTATTAGGAATTTATCTTTTATTTCAGCCAGCATTATTTGTATTGGGGCTTACCAAACCAAAGCTCTTATTTAGCAGTTAAGGACAAAATTGTGGTTTGCCCTGTGTGTTTGCATAAGGGTAATAAAAGACTGAAATGCACCACTACACTTCTCCATTGCCTATTCTCTGTAGGACTGCTACTCCCCCACCCACAGAAGTGGAAGGAAGCAAGATATGAGTGAAACCTTGACTCCCCTCCTCCCACTGCGCCAGCCAGGGCAGCTGAGTTGATGCTGAGAAAG
Organism: Emydura macquarii macquarii; assembly: GCF_026122565.2. Classification (NCBI taxonomy): domain Eukaryota; kingdom Metazoa; phylum Chordata; order Testudines; family Chelidae; genus Emydura; species Emydura macquarii. The sequence goes on along the minus strand of NW_027131500.1, from coordinate 12,172,496 downwards.
CATATTCTGTTACTGATTTAGACTAGTAGGGAATTACTTCCCTCCCTGCAACAAGGAGGGAGCCAGCAAGGGAACTTCTCAAAATCACTATTTCCTCCTACCTCTACTCACAGTAGATTGTAAACTGATAGTCTACTCCTAAAGGTTTTTGGTCAACAGAGAACTGTGGAATGGTGATGTGTACAGGGACCTCTGTTGATACTCTTTGTGAAACAGTAGTGGAGAAATGATGGATTATCACGTCTGCATAAGGACAATTTTCTGGCTCTAGGTGGTATTTCTTTTCTTTGAGATACTATGTTCTGACTACGATTTTCTCTCTCTAATTGTTTGTCTCTCTTTGCTTTGGTTCGTTTTCTTGCAACACAGAGCAGTAAATAAATACTGTGTTATTCTGATGATCCCCAGGGGTACTCCGGGTTGGGAGGCAACTCGTCACCTGCTCTTAACATGAGGAAGTTTTGTCTATACCTGCTGTGGATCAGCTCCCTGAAACTGCCAGCCTCTGACAGCACAAGCATTACTTTCCAGGCCTCCACAGGCCTTGCTCTCTCAGTACACCAACCCTCAAATTCCAAAAGCATTCCCTGCAGTGTCCATCCCTCTTATCCACTGAACACACACAGAATTACCAGGCCTGCAGTCCCCAAAGGAACAGTACACCCAGCTTGTAAGATTCAACTCAGATCCAGCACTGTACTTAATACCACAGCACTTAACAAGAATAAGTTTATTATCAAGGAATAGAGATATTAGAGATATTGAGTTAAGAATATTGGAAATAAATGGCTACACACAAAACAAAATCATAACATGCTTCCTAGAAATCAAACTTATCTAACAGATTAACATCCTGTCTAAAGAAGCTTATCTCACCCAAAATTCTCTCCAGGGTTTTCAGCCAAGCCTGGTTGTGACGCTTCTTTCGTAAAGTAAATGTGCTGTTCATTTACTTCCTCACTGAAGGATGCCAGAGTGTCTTCATTGCCTCCCAATATACTCAAGCAAACATTTGATGGGCACCTGAAGATAGGGTTCTCATTCCTCTCCTGTGTTTGCTTCTTCCTGTTACTTTTCTCTCTTGGAAATTTTTACAATCCTTCATTAACATTCCATTAAGACTGGTGATAGGAGATCCATTGTGAACTATTGTGATGCACTGTACCTCAAAATAACACCCTGTACCCACATATTCACCACTGTTATATGATAATGATATATTTTGTACAAAGAACACCTTGTAAGGTATCATATGAAAAGTCATGCTTTGCTGAAACTCATTGTTCTTTCAAAATATATATCTCATTGTATATGGAGCTATGAGACTTTGCTACATGGTTGTTACTGAAATATGTTACGAGTGTGGGAGGTGCCAAAAGCTAGCCTTTCAGTGGCAACAAAGGACTAACTAACACCCCCAAGACAGATTTACATCTGGACTAGCCAGCCATGTGTGAATGGCCCATTAAGGAGAATCTACTCTCCCAGTGGTCCCCTCCTTGAGACTCCTGAGAGGGCACATAATGGGGGCTGTCTAACCTCTGAAGCATAGCAAGGATCCTTCCAGCACCCAGAAAAGAGTATAAAATGAGGGGCAGTGACATCACCGCTTCACCTCTCTCCTCCACCTACTCTGAAGGCAACAAGAATGTTTGGAAGAAAGGACTTTGAACTGGGGAGATTGGTCCCCGGCTGAACAAGGAATTTAACTTGTGTATTAAGAACTTTTAACTGCTTCAATGCCTGGTGCGGTGAGGAAAAGTGCTTCAGTAAAATCTTGCTTAGTCTGATAAAATTTAGTATTTAGACTGCAATTTTACCTTTTATTTCTTAAGTAATCAACTCTGACCTTTATGCCTATCGCATATAATCACTTACAATCTCTTTTTGTAGTTAATAAACTTATTTTAATGTTTAATCTTAACCAGTGAGTTTGTCATAAGTGCTTGGGAGATCTGCTCAGATTACAGTCTAAATTACAGTGCATATCCACTATCCTTTGATGAAGTGGTGAACTAAGTAATGAGCTTACACTGTTTGAGAGAAGGTCCTGAACAGTATAAGATGGTATATTTCTGGAATGCAAGCCTGGTGTTGGGGGAATTTGCTGGCATCTCCCTCTGTATAGTTCATGAGTGGCTGTGACAACCTGCATGTAACTTTGGATGTGCCTTTACATGCTAATGGCTATGTGAGAGCGGAGCCTGAAGGGGCTGCTTGTCATTAGCAGAGCAGTATGAGAGGTGCTCTCATCCAGAGAGTAAAAGAGGACACATCAGTCCCACAGTCCAGCTTGTACCCCGGAATATGTCACAGCTATATAATGCTTTATTTACATGTAAACAGCCAGCTAAATAAGCATTTCTTGTCTAACAGCAAACCTGTATTTCATATTTGTCAGTGACCAGTCCCTAGCCCCAGAACTTTAAAAACATAATTTTCTGTGTATATTCACAACTCCTTACAACATCTGTACATGCATTTTGCAATGATATTGTAGAGCAGTGTGACACCAGATTTTATCTGAGACCTCACATGATACTCTTCGCTGAACTCAAATGTACGTGCCAGACCCAAGAGGTCACATAACCCCTCTGTACCTCTCTGGCAGTTGGCATTAACATGTTCTTGGGTCACAGTAATGAGATTCATATGGCTTCATCTTTTACTTTTGCTCTTTTTTCTTATTTCTTTCTGGTTGTGAATGAGTTCCTCTTGTTTTCCTTAATACAATAAACATATGTAATAATTAAAACAATCTACCCTCTATAAAGACAACATTTGGAGTCTCTAGGCCTAATTATGTTTAACTAGCAATATAAATGAGGAGTAACTCCACTGAAATCAATGAAGTTGCACTTCATCTCCTCTTGAGAGATGATCAGGTCTATTGTTTCTGCTTTGTTGCTAGCCTCTCCTTTTAACTAGTTGCAATTAGCAAAGCACTAGATCAACACATAGAGATGAAAATCCACATTAATAATTTATCCATCCAGGAATAACATTCATGTTTTTATCTAGTAGAAAATTCCTCTCTTAAATTTTCAATGAAACGTTATGCTGAACAGAAAAAAAATGTTGCTTTCATCTCCAGGGAGCAAAAATCTATATTGAATATGGTGAAATGAAACATCTACTTGATTATTCACAGGTTCAAGAGTAACCAGTTCCATGCAAGGGAAAATTGAATGTTTCTCTTCTACATAAAGATTACATACAAAAAGTTATAGTCCTAGTCTCTCTTGCAAAAAATTTTTAAAATTGAAACAAATTCATATATGTTCACCAGATTGCTATGCATTTTTTATATCAAAACTATAATGATCAATCACATATTAGGCTTATCTTTCTATAGATAGATCTGTCTGAATGAGTATGTTAACAAATGAAAGTCAGAATGATCAAGCTTTTTTGTGGGATGGGCCTTATTCACCTTTTAGTGTCATGAATTTGGGATGACAGCTTTAAAGGGAACAGTGAACTTAATAACTGCTCTAAGTGTACCAGGAGAGGGCTGGCCACTACAGGGCAGACATTTTTGGGGACATTTGGGACTGGGGAGCTCATCTGTCCACTTTAAAGCTGGACCATCCTCATTTTGTGGAGCACTGTCCCTGTCCTCCAGGGACTTAGCATCGGACATGGCTTTGTATGGTGAAAATAAGAGGAGAGGGGAAGAGACCCTGGATGCAGGAAGATGCCAGTTAGAGTGGTGCCAACATGCAGAATGATGCAGGCAGCAGCAGGCCCATGCAGGCACGGATGGGCTATGCTCCATCCCTTTCTGCCATTTAGTCTGCACAGCTGGGCCAGCTACAGCAGCTACACTTCCCTGTGATTTTCTTTTTGATGCTGCAAACCAGGCAGCCAGCCAATACTTGGACAGGGCTAACAGCTGGTTAAATTCTGATGCAGAGAGCTAAACTGGCTTGTGCTGTAGCCTGTCAGGGATTGGGAAGGAGGTTATAGTAATCAAAAGATGAGATTATGATGAGAGACTAGAGTTTTTCAGGGTGTACAAAATGGAAATAAAGGTCAGATTTTCAAAACACTAGAGAGCAATACACAGCCTGATGTGGGGACATGGGAGATGGAAGAATCAAAGACTACTCACAAGTTAATGGTCTGAGTGATTGACAGGAAAGATGACAATGTTTCATCAGTAAAGGCTTGAGAGGAAAGCACTTCCATTTTTGTCATGTTAAATTTAAGATGAAGGGAAGACCTCCAGGAGCAGATGTCAGAGAAAAAGAGAGAGAGGGTGAAGCTAAAATACAGGATTGAAATTGAATGGATGGAGACAAATCAGAATTAGAAAGGTAACTGTGGAGCAAGGCAAAGGAAAAGGTCCTTTTGGCTGAGGAAGTGGCTGACATGCTGTTAGATCTCCTGAACTGAGGCCCTAATATTAAAAGTAACATCAGGATCTAGCAGGAACCCATATGTGTTTGTCCCTGGTAGTGCACCTGTGAATTTTGTGAGCAAAACAGTAACAGACCATGTGCTTAAAGATTCTTAATCCTGGATTCCAGAGCCTGTCACATGTGACTCACAAGCAGAACATGTGGCTCCATCATCGTCGCATCACTGCCTTGTGTTTACCAAAGTCATCAGTGATGCTCATGCTCTACAAAAATGTAGAGGAAAAACATATGAGGTTTGTAGCTGACTGCTGGTCTGGGTAGGCTGCCAACAATAAAACTGTCTTTCTCTAACAGGACATGGTGGGAGAAATCCCTGTCCAGCAGAACTTCTGCACCACTGCCTCCACAACTAGGAACACATGGCTGTATTTCAGAATAACCCATTTACCTTAAATAGATATTACTGAATCCATTTAAAAGCAACTCTTATGATCACCTCAATGGGCCCCACATGTTGCTTCTTCCTTGCAGAAAAGAGTAGCAAGTAGCAACATAACCAAAGTACTAGGAGATTCTAGGTTTGCCAGTATCTGTTACTTCACTTGGAGCAGAGGTTTAGATTCAGATCTGCTGTGATTTCACTGAACCCAATATTCTGCATACATGAGTAAAAAAGAAGATTTTCACTGTGCCCTGCTGGGGCTCTTCATATTGCTCTATTTAGGATCTCATACAGTTTCTGCACATACTATGGGAACACCTGTTAGTCTAGCAGAGCTTAATTATAGGAAATCTCTGATTCTTTATGAAATCCTGATACCGGTGGAAAATTAATAATCTCTGTAAGCAGGATGACTACAATGCCCATACAGATTGTTCCCTGAGTCATAATATATCAGTTTTCCATTGTGGTTGATAAAAGCAACATTGTCACAGAGCTTTATAGTCACCATGCTGAAAACTATTTACCTTGAGTTGTCTGTGGCTATAGAATTAACTTGCAGAAAAACTGAGGCAAAAGCATTGAGCAACAATGTTTTAAGCCCCATTTTCAGTTCAGAAGCATTTAGACTATATTAAGGCTAATGAGCTATATTTTTCTTTAGCCCCTGATGCATCAAATATGGGAGAAAAAGTGTTTTCCATTAGTTTTAAGGCATTCCAATTTTGAAAAAGGGATAAACACTTTTTCCTCGATTTTTACAGTGCTCATCAGGAAACTGCAAGCCATTGCCCCAGAAACATTGGGAAAACTCAAGGCTTTTGACCTCAGTTTAGAGAAGCTGGCAGCAGCTGATAATGCCAATGTAAATTATGGGAAGCAGAACAGTGTTTACCAGAAACTGAAAAACGCCAAAGAGGACAAGACAGCAGCTAACTGCTTAGCATACATTCTTCATAACGCAGTGGAGTATGCTACAGGAAAACTTGATGCTGATGTAGAACATTTATTTTTAAAGGTTTATTCCCATTTTAGCATTTCTGCTACCAGAACATAATAATTTAAAGAGATTTCTGACTTTGGGTTGAGGTGGAAGAGTGCAATCTATTGAGAAACATTATTAACAGACAGTTGTTTGCCAGAAATCAACAGATTACTGAACTGTTAGAAACCACTAACTAGCTATTTCCAGAGTTTAGTAGATGGGGAGTGTCCCAAGGTAATTTGGAAGTTCTCTGGAGAGGAGGGGACTGCCAGTGAAGTGGTGAACTATATTTTCGCTTTCTGAGCCATGATCTGCAGCTATTCATGGACTGTATTGAGGCTTTAGAAGCCAAGTGCTTTTGTGTTCTTTCAGCATATGAGCTTTATAAATATAATGAACATGAAACTGGAGAGAAGGATTAGAGATAAGTTATTTGGATACACAATGAATTCTACACCTAAGATATTGCTGGAAGCCGTAAAAAGGACTTTATAACCTTTTATGAAAGAGAAAAGAGGTATCTGCATGAAAGATATGGCTTCTCTGAAGACAGCCTTCATAGCAGTGTCCAAGTTAGCCCTTGAAAACCCCATTGGTTTTGAAGAATTTTCTGATGCTGTTCATGCTTGTAGCATGATAGTGGAGGTGGATGAGCTCTATGAATAATTTGATATTGTAGAAAGCCCAATCTCTTCTCCTGAGTTAAAGGATGGCTTACCTAGTGAGGAGAAGTACCTGAAATTTTCACCAAAGCACATGGCAACTTCAAGAACTTGAAGGAAGTCAGCTCTTACATCTTTTCAATACCATGCAGCAATGCTAACACGAAGAGGGTTTTTGGAGAAATGAAAGGAATAGGCTGGATGTAGAGCACAAGCCATATCAATTTGACAGAGGAATGCAAAGATATGTACTCTGAGTTCCTCACGAACAAAGAGCTTCTGAAGGAGGCTGGGATGGGCAAATATACAGATAAATGGTTATGGTACGCTGTGAATTAGGTACCCCGCACAATCTGCTTCTCGCTAGCAAGTCTAATTGTATTTACATTGTCACCTTGTTCCCTACACACAAGTGCCTGCTATTTCCTTACCCTGCCAAAGCTAGCTCTTTTCTTCCACTGCTGGCTTCTGTGATTAGCTTGTGGTAGTGGAGCTATGTTGTTCAGCTCACAGGAGAGTGTGGATGTCAGACATCATTGATCAGATATATGCTTCTGCCCTCAGCGGGTCAGATTGTTCCTGTTCATGCTCAGTGGCACTAGGGTCAGAGATGCAAAGCACACACTGTGCTGCTGTCAACAAGGAGAGAGAGAATAAAAAATATAGCCTTATTGAGCTATTTCCTTCATAACAACATGTTGGAGTCTCTATGGATTGTATAACCAGTCACACCTCCTGAGAAGTCCTGCTCAGAATTCAAGGATTTGTGTAACATTTTTGATGCCCTACTTGTCCACTGCGAAAGCACAGAATTTCCTTATTTGTTCCAGGTGCCATGCAGAAAATGAGCTGCTGTATGATTGCCTGACTAACTGACATAGACCTTCCATGAACACTGCTTCAATTATTAAAAGTTATTTGAAGTAAAAAATGGGGGGAGTAGATACCTGCCAGGAAATATTATTATTAGGGAGAATGGATTGTCCAGCCTGTGCCACTGCCAGTGTTACACCTACATTGGGTGGAGCTCAGTGGTTGCTCCCTCTTTATCCCCAACAGAGGCAGAAAGGAGTGTGCACATGGACCTGTCTACTCTCCACACTGGGTCAGGGATGCTACAGTTCACACACTCCGCCGGGCACTGTGGAGCTGCACCAGGTGTGGCCATGCACTGACTCCTACTCAAAGCAATGTCTAAGGTCACTTGACTATATTGTTCTGGACTCCCTTTGTTTGAAGGCAGTGCAGCAAATCTAAAAATTGTTCATGGGATCAATATTAATCAGTAGCCTTTTAAATAAAAATCAGTGTGCTTATGCATGTGCACACCCCTCCCTCCCCCTGCCCAAATGCTCCAGGCAGAAATCTAACCTTGCTAATCAGAAGAGTATCTGGTTCCCAACAGATATCAATCAACTGCTGAAAAGGCAAGTTCGTTAGACGGGGGGAAAAAAAACCTGAAAATCCATTATGAAACTATAATTCTACAACATTATAACTTAGGCCTTTCTCAGATTGTTATCATGCTGTGGGTGCATAATGATTTTAAAAAGTGATTTTTTTCTTGTTTACAGAAGTTTCAAAGAAGCGCAGTACGAGCAAAAAAATACGTTTCAGCGAATGCTGTGTTAGAAAGGTTTAAGGAACTCGAAATATGTTAAATCTAGGCTAATTGATACTCTTAGAAGCATTTTCCAGGTGAAATTTGTTTAGAAATCTTCTCTTGTATTGAGGTATTTAATTTGTTATACTTAATTTACTGGGAATAGTTTGAGGCAAAAAGATTCCTGAGAAGGGAGAAAATATCAAACAACTCTGTTATTTTTGTAAGTGTTAAGAGAACTCTATAGGCTTGTAAGCATTGCATCATCTCTAGTGAGAATCTTGGAAATTATCCCAAGAGATGTGGTGTTGGGGGAGAGGAGGAAGCAACTGAAAGAAGCACAATTTGATTAAGGATAGTCAGCATGGAATGAGGCCAAGGAGGTCAGGCATAACTAACCTGCTGGAGTTCTTTGAAGATATAATGGCTATGACAGATAAGGGAAATTCAGGAAAAGTAGTTTACTCAGATTTTCAAAAGGCATTTGACAAACTTCAACATCAAAGGAAAAATGACTAAGGTAAAGAATCAAATGGAATAGTAGGCAATCATGCTGGAAAGAAAACTGGCTTCAAAGCAGTTACGTGTGAATCTCCAAAAGTTCAGAAGTTTTGGTTAAACCCTGAATATTGGAATAGTTAGCCCATGATTATCTAAACTTTTTTGTTCTTAAATACATTTGGGAGGGAAAACACAGTTTGAAGGTATAAGTCACTCCCTCCCTTGAAGATAATTGATGTGGAGATTGAGATCAGTGACTCTTCCTTCTTCCTCTTTCCCTGCAGAAGTGGCTGCCTCAGTTGCCTCTACAGCTGTGTGTATTTCTTTGACTAATAATTTATTTGTCTCCCCCACCCCCCAAAATGCATTTGTTGGTTTCACAAAACTTTTAATGAATTTAGGTCACATGCAGTGAATAGTTGTGGCCAAATAACACAATTTCACAAAAGTTTAAATGGTTCATTTTTGACATTTCAAAATGAAATGTTATATCCTTTTGTTTTTGAAAGCATGTTTTGGTTAGAAATGGAGCTGGGTTTATTTATAAGAAAAAAAAAAAAAAGGAGTAAAAGTGATCTCATCAGAAATGTAATGAAACAAAATTAAAAAACTGGAAACAATGTTTTGTGATTAAACAAAATATTTTGGTTTGACCTAAAATTAATGTTTTCCCTAGATTTTTGGTTTAGCCCTGGGGGAGAGGCAGAAATCAGCTATTCACTCAGCTCTAGTTACACCCCATTGGTACAGTGAGGGTGAGGAAATGACTGGCCATCACCCCTTAAGACTTGCTTGTGCAAGATTAGTGCAAATGTAAAAGAATTTTGCTTTTGTAACAAAACCCCAAACAGCAAACCAGGTGGAGTTTCACATGGTTTTATTACCAAAGTTTCATATTGTTCTACTCCAGAAGTCCTGGTCAGGTCAGTATCACACACACTGGCTTTGCTAACCTCACTGTGTGATGGTCACTGATGAAGATAGTGTTGTAGATGATATATTCCTGCTGTCACTGTTTTATGGAAGTAGCTGACTGTAGCCGGGAGGGGTAGTCCCCCTCTGAGGAGGACCCAGAGAGGGAGCCAGACCCACCCTGGCTCATAGAGCCCCTAAGGGGAAACCCTGGCTGGAAACAGGTGGGCGGAGCCAGGCCTTTAAAGGCCCCAGGGTCCCCACCTGACCGGAAGGGGGGGGAGGGGCAGGCCTTTAAAAGCCTTTAAAAGGAGAAAAGGATGTTTCTCCTCCTGAGCTCCCAGCTAAGGCCAGGCTGGAGAGCCATGCTGAGAGGGAGTGGCCGGCCGGCCTTAACCCCAGCCTGGGGATCCGCAGAGGCCTCACCTGAGTTCCCTGCTGCCTGGGAGCTGGAGGAGGGCCCACCGGAGTACCCCACTGCCTGAGAGCCAGAAGAAGGCCTATCGGGGTTCCCCGCTGCTGGTGAGCCTGAGGAGAACCCCCCTGAGACACCCACAGCCTGGGAGCCGGAGGCAGGCCTGCCGGAGCAGTACAGAGCCTGGGACCCAAAGAACTTACCGGCCCTGCCTGCGGCCTGGGGGCCGGAGGACCTGGAAGAGCTGCCCTCCGAGGATGAGCCCATGGAGCTGCCAGAGCTGCCATCTGTGGATGAGGAGGGCCTAGTGGGACTACCACGCCCCAGCGACCCGAAGGAGGCAGGTACCGGGGGTTTCGGGGAGGAAGAAGCCCAGGGGTAGCCACAAATTCGTGGCTGAGTCAGGGGCAACCCAGGTGGCGTATTGCGGCTGGAGCCCCGCTGGCCCTGTGGCAAATGCCTTTGCCACTGCCAGGACCCTGGGCTGGGATGCAGTGGAGACAGGCGGGCCTGTGTCCCCCTCCTCCCTTCCCTAACAACCCGGAGAGAGCAGCCTGCTTACCCAGCCAGCCCTGCCTGAGGGCCGGCCTGGCGCCAGCCTGCTTACCCGGCCAGCCCTGCCTGGTGATGAGGCGTGATGAGGACGCCAACTCCTAAAGCCCTTGTTTTGCTGCCTCCCAGTGTCCTGCCATTGTTGTGGTGGTTGGATATGGCCCAAAGACTGGGGCTTAACGTGCCTTGGGGATGGGGCTGGTGTGTAGAGGCTCAGAGATTTTAGGACTATGAAGTCATGCATTTATCTGGTTGGAGAAGAGGGAGTTACCCTTGAATGACAGTTCCTGCACGGTAGCTCGTAGGGCAGGCCTGATTGGAATCAGGAGTTGTGCTTCATCACAACTGCTGTGGCAATGGCATGGGCTGCCACAACTATAGCATCCAAGACACCCTGAAGAGATACCTTGGTTATAGTCCTGCCTTCCTCCATCAATGCCATGGACTCTATCCTGGACTCTGATGGTAATTCTTTAAACTTAGACATGGTTGTCAAGGAATTTAAGTTGTGGTGACTTAAGAACACCTGGTGCTTTGATATCCTCAACTGGAGGCTCCCAGTACCACACACTTTCCTTCCTAGCAGGTTCAATTTCCTGGCTTCCTTAGCCTTTGGAGATGGACCCTGCCGCTGCCTTTGCCTCTCCATCATTGACTGTGGCAACAACCAGGGATCCTGGGGGAGGCTGTGTACACAAATACTTGTACCCTTTAAGCGGTATGAAGTATTTCCTCTCGACCCACTTTGCCTTGGGCTGAAAAGATGAGGGAGTTTGCCATCTTTGGGCAAGTTGCACACTGTTTGAAGCCATGGGATCAAAGCATCCGGGCAGGCTAGTTCTGTGTAGGGGGAGCCCAAGTACTTAAACTAATCTAAGCTCAATTTACTTCACTATTTACCCTCTATTAACTAACTATTTATATCTAATTACAGGCACAACCACTGAGGCGTATCATTTCCAGTGCAAGAGAAGAACAGCATTCCAGTGACCATCACTGATGGAAAGAAAGAACTCTGGGGCTGACAGGGCAGCAGCTGCCTCTATACCGTGCCATGAGGGTGCCACTGCAGGGGGCACCAGAGCCAGCCTGGCACGTACCACTAGGAAAAAGCTTCCAGTGACGGCGCACATGGTATGTGCACACCTACATTGGAATGGACGTGAGCAAGCACTTCAAGAAGAACTCATGGTCTTATATTCTTACACTCCAAATGTTTGCAGGCACATCCCTGGACCTGGCTCTGACTGAGCTACTGCTAACACTGTTGCTCTAGGAGGCATATAGGATGCTTTTAAAGGGGCTCACCTCCTAGATCAGTGATGTCCAATTGCATAAGTTTTGGTCCAGTAGGTTATTTCAAAAGAGTCGGTGCCACAACTGATATAAATCTTTCCCTAATTGCAAGGAAAGCCTGTCAAGCTCTTATTCTGCTCTCCCAGGGCACCACAACCCAGCTGGGGAGCAGGCAGTGAAGCAGGCAGAAGCATTGTCTCCTTCCACCTCAGCAGATGGTCAATAGGGAAGAGATGGCAACTAATCAGCTCCTACCAGAACTGCTCCTGGGGAGCCAGTAGGAGGTAGTTGGGGAGGCAATGCCCTCTATCTATTCCCTGTAGTAAGTGACCTGACTGAAATACTTCAGTTTAAAAAATCAGAGGGCATGGTTCAGGAAGCACATTGCCAATTCATACTCAAATGTAGATTTTCTTCTTAATACACTTGCTCTCAAAGGCTATAGTTTAGAGCTCTGATGTCCTCAAGCGGCTTTTGGGCACCACTGTCCTAGTGGCAGAGTCCTAGCTGGAGGTAGAGGTAAGGTTAATAAATGGCCTCTGGACTCATCACTTGCTGAGCTGCTACTGCTGATACAGTATCATGATCACTGTATTGTGGAGGAAACAGTAATCCACTTTGATTTTCAAGTTTGAAAACAATAGTTTCCATTACCTAAATGCTGAAAATAATTTTGAAGTTCAATGATCAATAATACTCTTAATAGCACTTATCATTCATACACCTCAAAGTGCTTCAAAAGAAGTCAGCATCATTATACCCATTTTACAGAAAGGAAAACTGAGGCAGAGAGAGGCCATTGGCACAACCAGGTCTCATGAGTCAGTCAAGTGCTCTATCCACTAAGAAACACTGCTTCCCCTTAAGCTTCCTTTTACAAATAAATCCTTAAAGGAATTAGCTGAAGAAATCTTGGTGCCACTGACAATAATATTTGCAAACTCATGGATGACAGGAGAGGTTCTGGAAGAATGCAGAAGGGCCCACATAATGCCCATCTTTCAAAAGGGGAAAAAGGAGGAGCTGGGGAACTTAGACCAGTCAGCCTGACTTTGATGCCTGAGAAGCTACTAGTGTAATGTATAAAACATTGCATACCTGGGGGATGAAGTGGTAATCACTAGCAGCCAGCATGGATTTGTTCTTGATAAGTCATGTCAAACCAGCTTGATTTCCTTCTTTGACAGGGTAACTGCTTTGGTGGATGGGGAAATGTGGAGGACATAATATACCTGGACTTCAGCAAGGCTTTTGTCACAGTCCCACATGACATTCTGATAAGTAAGCTGGAGAAATGAGGACTCAGCTGAACTATCCTTAAGTGGATATATGATTGGTTAAATAACTGCAAACAAAGAGTAACTATTAAAGGAATGATATCAGATTGGAGGGAGGTCTCAAGTGGGGCACAACAGCAATCTGTTCTGGGTCTGGTGTTTAACATCTTTATTAATGACCTGGATGTAGGAAAAGAGAGCATGCTGACCAAATTTGCAGATGGCAAAGCTGGGGGAGTTGGCAATCGTTTGGAGGATAAAACTAAAATTCAGAGGAATTTTGATAAATTAACGAACTGGGCTACAAAGAAAATGAAATTCAGCAAAGACGAATGTAAGGTGCTACACTTACGGAAGAAAAACTAAATGCACAAATACAGAATGAGGGATAATTGGCTTGGCAGCAGCACAGCTGAGAAGGATCCGGGGGTTGTGATAGATCACAACATCAACATAAGCCAGCAATGCGATGCTGTTGTGCCAAAAGGAAAGAAAAAAAGCAAATGTAATTTAAGTTTGCATTAACAGAAACATTTCATGTAGATCATGGGCGGAAATAATGCTGCTTTACTCGGTGCTGGTTAGGCCTTCGCTGGAATATTGTGTCCAATTTTGATCACCAATGTATAGAAAGGATGTAGAGAACCTGGAAAGAATCCAGAGGCGAGCGACAGATGATCAAAGGGATGGAATGCAAGCTATATGAGCAAAGGCTGAAGGAACTAGGTATGTTTAGTTTTGAAAAGAGGAGATTAAGGGGGAGAAGTAATTGTAGTCTTCAAATACTTGAAAAGCTGCCATTAAAAAAAAAAGATGGAGAAAAATTCTTCTTTGTCCAGAGAGGGCAAGACAAACAATGGATTCAAACCACAGCCTAGCAGATTTAAATTAAATCTCAGGAGAAACTTCCTAACTGTAAGAACAATAGGACAATGGAACAGACTGCCTAGGGATGTTATGGAAGCTCCTTCACTGGAGGTTTTCAAAAGGAGGCTGGATAGCCATCTGTCTTGGATGGCTTGGCAGGGGTTTAGACTAGATGACCTTGTGGCTCCTTCTGACCCTATGGTTCTCTGATTCTAATATGACAGAGCCAGGAATGTCAATTGCTAAGAATCCTGGTAGGAACAATGTAATAATAAAACAAGAAGAACGCCAAATAACTTGTAAACCTACCTTCCTCCCTGCCAAAATACAAGGGGGCTTAATGTTACATACAAACAGCCATACTGGGTCAAACCAATGGTCTATTTAGCCCAATATCCTGTCTTCTGACAGTGGCCAATGCCAGATGCTTCAGAGGGAATGGATAGAACAGGTAATCATCAATCATCAAGGTGATCCATCCCATCAGCCCGTTCCAGTCTCTGGCAAACAGCAATTCCTGTCTTTCCTGGCTAATAGCCATTGATGGACTTATCCTCCATGAACTTTTCTGGTTCTTTTATGAACCCCTTTATAGTCTTGGCCTTCACAACATCTTCTGGCAAGGAGTTGCACAGGTTGACTGTCGTATGAAGAAATACTTTCTTTTGTTCATTTTAAACCTGCTGCCTATTGTTTTCATTTGGTGACCCTAGTTTTTGCATTATGAGAAGGAGTAAATAACACTTCTTCATTTACTTTCTCCACACTAGTCATGATTTTATAGACCTCTATCATGTACCCCCTTAATCATCCCTTTTCCAAGCTAAAAAGTCCCAGTCTTATTAATCTCTCCTCATAAGGAAGCTTTTCCATACCCCTAATCATTTTTGTTGCCCTTTTCTGTATCTTTTTCAATTCCAATATTTTTTTTTGAGATGTGGTGACCAAGTCTTCAGACAGTATTCAAGAGGTGGGTATATCATGGATTTATAAAGAGGCAATACAATATTTTCTGTCTTATCTATCCATCTCTTTCCTAATGAGTCCCAGCATTCTTTTAGCTTTGTTTGACTGCCCCTGAACATTAAGTGGATGTTTTCAGAGAACTATCTACAATGACTCTAAGATCTTTCTTGAGTAGTAACAGTCTACTTAGACCCTATCATTTTATATGTATAGTTGGGATTGTTTTCCAATGTGCATTACTTTGTAATTTATCAACATTGAATTTCATCTACCATTTTGTTGCCTAGTCATCCAGTTTTTGTGAGATACCTTTGTAACTCTTAGCAGTCTGCTTTGGACTTAACTATCTTGAGTAGTTTTGTATCATCTGCAAATTTTGCCCCTTCACTGTTTACCCCTTTTTCCATATCATTTATGAATATGTTGAACCGTACTGGTTGCAATACAGATCCCTGGGGGACACCAATATTTACTTCTCTCCATTCTGAAAACTGATAATTTATTCTTATCCTTTGTTTCCTATCTTTTTAACCAGTTACTGATCCAGGAGAGGACCTTCCCTCTTATCCCATGACTGCTTACTTTGCTTAAGAGCCTTTGGTGCAGGACTTTGTTCAAGGATTTCTGAAAATCTAAGCACACTATATCCATTGGATCGCCCTGGTCCACATGCTTGTTGACCCCATCAAAGAATTATAGTAGATTAGTGAGGCATGATTTCTCATTACAAAAAATACATTTACTCTTCTCCAAAAAATCATATTAATCTGTGTATCTAATAATTCTGTTTCTCACTGTAATTTTGACCAATTTGCCTGGTACTGAAGTTAGGCTTATCGGCCTGTAATTGCTGGGATCACCTCTGGAGCCCTTTTTAAAAATTGGCATCATATTTGCTATTCTCCAGTCATCCGGTACAGACGCTGATTTAAATGATAGGTTATATAACACAGTTAGTTACTTATGTTATTTCACATTCGAGTTCTTTCAGAGCTGTTGGGTGGATAACATCCAGTCCTGGTGACTTATTAACTGTTTAATTTATCAGTTTGTTCCAAGACTACCTCCAATGATACCTCAATCTGGGACAGTTCCTCAGATTTGTCACCTAAAAAGAATGGCTCAGATTTGGGAATCTTCCTCACATCCTCAGCTGTGAAGACCAATGCAAAGAATTCATTTAGTTTCTCTGCAATAACTTTATCTTCCATTTAACAGTGCACTATATTATAAATGGTGTGCTACAAGACAGAAATATGGGGGTTCTTTCATGAATGAGGGAACCCGCACTGTGTGTTGTAGACTGTTCTCTAGGTATATGCTCAGTTTATTCAACAGTATTTCATTAGATTTCAGATATAAATATGGAGTGTGTCTTTTAAGGGATAGATGGTTTTTCTTAGGCCAGATATTTATAACCCTGCTGAATTAACTTGTGAATCATTTTACTGATATGCCACAGAAACCCACAAAGTGCAAAATTACAGAACTGTTAAAGTTTAATGATTACTGCTCTTAGGGAGCTCTAAGCTGCCAGTGATCCTGTTATATGAAACTTCAGTAACAAAGAAGTTGGTTTCATGCAAATTCATTAAGGATATGTCATATTATTTTTGAGTCAATGTGTGCTCCTTGAGTTCTTGTTTCTATAGCTTGAACCTGTTCTTCTATTTAATATTTAAAGGGCATTTTTCTAACAGGATGGACATTGTCTCATTCGCATCTGTAGAAGCCAATCAGAAGAGCTGTTTCTCCTGCATCCCCCAGTTCAAATATACCTAACAATAAAATCCAAAGTAAAACAAAAACGTTATTTTCTGCATATTCTGTTGCTGATGAACAAAAACTATTTTAAAATGTTTAGGCTACAAGCTTTTGCTTTCCTTGTACACTAAACAGCACTGACTACAAAGTATCTTTCTCTAAGATTGTTAGATAGTATTGCTGATTGTAACTTGCCTTGCTGAACAAAACAAATCTTTATCAAGCTTGATGAAAGACATGTAGTTCAGAATGACTAGGTTTATCATCTTTTCTTTAGGAGCTTCCTGTTTTTCTTTGGCTCTGTCTGCTTTATCTAAGACATATTGTAGCTTCTCATTTCCTCCACTTTGAGCTTCCATTCTCTCCTCCATAGCACCCCAAATTCTCTTCTATAGCAATCCATTTTATAGTACAAATACTCCATAACGGGGGGGAGGGGGCGGTGTGGGGAGGAGGGGTAGGGAAGGGAGGTTGTTTAGCCAAACCATTTTATCTAGAGCAATATCCTGAAGCCATTTTAATTGAAAGTAAAGAGAAGGAAAGCTCTAGAAAGCCACATATTTAGCTACATACTGCCTCAGCCTATTTTGAGGTAGGTTAGATGAGGCCAGTGTGTTAATGCCCTGTGGATAGTCAGATTGTGATTTGGGACACTCTCTCTCTCTCTCTCTCATACACACACACAAACTGGCACCAGAGAATTAATCTAGGTTGTACATAAAGGCTAGTGCTTGTTGGGAGAGGACTTATGGTGACTAGCGACTGTAAGTGTAGACATGTTTTCATTAACACTTTTCATCTAGTAAATGACAAAAGTTAGAAAAAGCATAACAAAGAAAAAATCAGATTATGTAGCCAAGTCATCTTATTGCTTGAATAATTCGTTTTTTTCTCTTAAGACAATCCAAAGTGATATACTTGCCTTTCTGAAAGTAAATAAGAGAAACCAAAGTGATTTGCACAAAGACTTATTTTAAAAAATAGAGACTTAAAATTAGTGATTTAATTTTGGTAGTATGTAAAACCTGGGCCAGATTCAGATCTGTTATCTAGATATGGAATGACACCACTTTAATGGGGTTACTTTGGCTATGCACTCAGAACAGATCTGAACCTCTCCCTCTGTGATTGAAAAGCTTTTTCATTCATTAAACTGTTTGGAAAACAAACTGTTTTGGTTGAGCAGCTTTAATATAGCTTCTAATGAAATTGAATTAAATGTTTATATATTAATAAAAATAACCACTTATTTCATCCTCTAATACATTTTATTTTATGTCAAGATCACAGGTACATTACAATCAGCAAGAGACACCAAATGGGTTTAAAAGCATTGCACATACTTGTCATTCCACACAATTCTTCTTTGCCTAAACAGTGTAAATTTTTATTTGTTTATTTCCAGATCTGGTCTAAACCAGATGAAATGAAAGAAATGATAAAAACACGATTTCCCATATGAATTATCACATTTCCTATGATTAAATTTTGGCTGACAATTTTAGCTATTATGTTATCTGTTTCTTTTGACAAGTACAATTACAGTTGGCACGTGCACCCAAATTGTATTTCACTTTTCTAAAGAAGCAGCTCATTATATGATGGGTAAAATCGCTAGCAAAAAAGAAAGCAAGAAGAAATATTGTATACATTTTGACTTACTACTGGTACCTGGCAGCAAAAATGTAAAACAAATATAAATCACAATTATAAAAAAGTAAAAAGAAAAGAAAACAAATACATTATTGAACAACAGGGGGCAAGTTACTTCCCAGCAGCTTACGGAAGTAGCTGAGTTGGGTGGCTGAAGAAGAGAGAAGAAACTCTCATCCTCAAGATGTAGAGTTGCTCCAGAGTTACTCCTAAGAGCTGCAGGAATGATGGCCGATCCACATAGTAGCCACCCCTCCAACCCTGGCCCCCACTTTTTACCTAGCCCACATATGACCTGCCTGCTCCTGAACCAGTGTACTGACACAGAAGAAACCTCTGTAGAACTGAACTCCAGTCTATGCATGGGTATGTTTATAGAATAGTAAATGGAACCTGGAACCGCAGAAATGCACTGGTTCTGTTGCCAGGGGTCCAATAGGACCAGAGGCAAGATTTCTCTGAGGACGTTGGGGAAAGTATCAGATTCAGCATTTCAGTTTATTGGAGTGGCTCTATAGTTAAGGTTGAAACTAGCTGATTTCTGCAGACACAATATACATACCCCTGACCCCATGAATTCTCTACATAGAAAATTAATCTTGAAACTGTACTGTAATGATTTACGCAGACAGAACCTCCAGCAATAAATGATTGTATCTTTATCTTAGTGGTAAGTTGTTGTTTTGAATGTTATGTTGTTGATTTACATGGGGGTCTAGCAGGACGTTCAGTCACACCTGTGCATGCTGGAGTTGGTACTTGCAGTGTTTCAATTAAATCCCTGTCATTCCACAAGCAAATATTACAACAGGCGACAGCAGCTTCATGATGCCAAAATCACTTTTCCCTGAAAATAAATTTGCTAGTCCTACAGATGAGACTAGAATCAGTGAGTACTTCATTGACTTTGAGGTTGTTGCTCTCTGAATGAGTGGACGGATGAGAAAGCCACACAGTACCTAGCAATGTTTTTGGGTAGTCATGCCAAAGCAATTTACCAGCAGCTTCCCAATGTTGATTATGGTTCTTATAAACAGTTACACAAATAGCTTTATTGTTGGGGGGGTGGGGAGGGGAAGGTGTCAGGATTTAGCCTTTTGAAATACTGGAAGGAATAGCAAGTCAGGAGGAGGCAGGAAGGGGAAGCCCTGAATTTGTGTGCATTGAAGAGACTATTTAATAAAGCTTTACCTACAGCACTGCAGCCAGGAGATGGCTTGAATGAAGCAGAACATGCAGTGAAGAATCTGGAGCTAGTGATGTAGAGAGGAGCCTATGCCCAGTAGCAAGCCATGAGAGAATCTTGTATGAAAAGTCAGTTTATAAATGGTTTAGCAGGGGAACTTCATAACCTGCTGGTGAAGAAACATAACATACTGAATAAACCTATGGACCAGATTATATGCACAGTTACAAATGTGGAAGCAGAAATCAATGTTTCCTTAAAGGTATTAGCTGTTAATTCTCAGCCCCAGGGTGATTCCTGGGCAGCTGTTTGAGAAAAGATTGCTAGGAAAATGGCTAAAAAAACTGGAGTCCCCCCACACGACTCAAATGAGAGCAATTGTTTCCCAGATGGGTTGCAGACCAGATGACGTTTACAGGCAATGCAGAGGAAAAGGCCATTGGAGGCAGAATTGCTCATGCAGAAGGAAGCCACACCAAGGGAAACTACAAGTTGCTGATATAATAAGGCAACCATCAGCAACTATTAGATTTTTTCAGTGTGAAGAGCTGCCCAGATACCTATTACTATGTGTCTGGAGTCATTGATGGCTACAAAACCCACAATGCTGTTGGACTCAAGATCTGCATTAAATTTAATTCATGGGAACACCCAATGCTGAAAGAGAAGAAGATTTGTACTGCAGGAGTTAAATTGGTGACTATTAATCATACTGCAGATAACAGGAGAAATCCAGCTCACACTGAACTTGGGGTGTCTGCATATTATATAAACTTTGCTGTGATGACCAAAATTTATTGTGCTGTTGTATTGGGAATGGATTACAAGTACTTGTGAGGGCATCACAAGTACTCCTAGGATGTTAATAGAACACACTTTTCTCTGGACAATATTTAGATATGTCTGCTGGATGTGGATAGGAAGAAGTGTGGACCTTGGGGTAGAGCAACTCTTGGGGTTTTAGAAGTGCCTCCACGATGACAGAGAGGAGCTGCTCCATGTGGGGCTCAGAATAAAGTTGTGATAAAGCCAGGTCATCATGCAGTAATACCCCTAAGGATAAAATATTGCTTCAGTGAACCTGTGGAATGTTTGAAGCTACCAATAGCCAGTCAGGATTGTTGTTTAGCAGAACTGGACCAAAGGGTGAATTTTAGGTAAGAAGAATTTATGTGACTGACCAGGAAGTGCAGCTAGTGAAAGATCAGATCATGGGAACAGTGTCTAAAGTAGGTGTCCCAAAGCCTCTCAGAAGGGCAGAGATCAAGAGCTGTGAAACAGCCCAGTCAGCAAGAGAACCCGGGGTTGACTTAACAGAAACAGCTGTAGAAGGCAATGAAAGGAAGCAATTACAACAGCTGATTTTACAATACACCAGTGTATTCTCCAGTAATAATGAACAGCTTGGGAGATAGGATCAGGCGTAACGCTGGATTGTGCTTAAACCAGTGAGTCTTCCTATGAGGCAGCCCTCCAGTCAGATTCCCTGGCATATCAGGTAGCAGTGAGAGAGAAAATCAAAACTTCATGTTGAAGGATAGCCTGTTTGAGCAACCCCTATTACCTTAGGCATCTTCAGTTCTAATTGTGAAAACACCCAACAGAGACTTGAGGATTTGCATAGATGATAGGAGACTTAATTCACAGATGGTTTAAGATAGCAACTCCCTTCCCCACATGAGAGAGACAAATCTAACAGCAACTTTGAGACATCACAAGTTACAACCAATGGACGGGGTGAAATTTAAACACACCACAGTTTAGAAGTCTATCTTTCAGTGACTCAAACACTTTTTGGGGTGTTTTGGGGCAAAGTTGCTTTTAGTTAGCTGGTATTATGGCGCTGCCCATTCTGCAAACTTTTTTTACAAATCCCTTGTGGTAGTAGTCAGCTGCAGTGTCTGGTTATTGTGGAGGCCCTCAGGGCCTATCATCCATATTTACTAGGTGCGGAATTCACAGTGTACACAGACTACATTCCCTTGCAGTGACTCCTTATAAAGCACAATCCAGAAGGATGCCTGTATAGATGGATTCACAAACTGTCTGAATATATGTTCGCAGTCCACCATAAACCTAGAAAGTAAAATATGGTTGCAAATGCCCTCAGCTGAGCAAGAGCAGTGAGAACAGACTCATCCTGGTCTTGTGAGGACATCTGGCAAGAGCAGTCTGCGGGTCCTGAGCTATGTTCAGTGCACTAACAGATCTACCAAAGGGGAGGTTCAATGCAGTTTAGGAACAATTATCCACTGATCCAGCTACCAACTTGCTGGTGTATGAAGGTAACAAGATTGTCTTGCCAGCAAGCTTACAGAGAATGGTACTAGAGTGTCTTCATAATAATGAAGCAGCAGGCCACCTGGGATATGGATAGGCACTGGGCTGGGTATCCAGCAGGTTTTTTTGGCTAGGCACAGCTTCAGTTATTGAAGACAGGGTACTTTCCTGTCAAGAAAGGAAAGCACCAGCAAGAAGAGGCAGAATTCATTAAAGGGAAAAGCCCCAACCTAGTAAACCCTGTAAATTCATACAGATTGACTTGGAAGGTCCACTGCTAGAATCATCATCTGAAAATTGGCATTTGCTGGTACAGTATGACACTGTCTCAGAGTATGTGGTGGTGCAACCACTTAAGGATAAAAGGACAGTTACAGTTGCATTGATGGAACATGCAGTATTGCTGTTGAGCCCATCACTCTGCATCTGCAATCATCGGGGGAAGGAATTTGAATCCTGGTTTTTACGTGAGGTTTGCTGACACACGGTGAGTTAAAAGTATTAGTGTTGACCATCCTGTGAGAATTAGGGGAGTGGAGAGTGTAAACTGCACCATTGGTTCCATATTTAAAGTCTTTGTCAGCGAAGACACATGAGACTGGGATACAAAGTCACATTTTGTTGTCTTGGTATATACAGGCAGGCACTCAACTATCCATTACTCTGCTTGTGAGATTATTTTTGAATCCCACAAACCCATGCTTCCCTGTGACTTGAAGCAAGAACACACAAAGCCTCCTGCACCTACACAGGTAGGTCATGTGGTGAAGTCTTATATCAGTGACCTGAAGACAACATTCCAGAAGGTGGAGGATCAGATAAGCCAGAGATGAGCATGCCAGATACAAGATGCTAGGAAAAAGGAGAATTATGTACCCATCCATGAAGGAGAGATGGTGTGACTATACAAATGGAAAAAAGCAGCCTGGAAAAAAATCCCAAATTTACTCCTTCTTTAATGGGGATCTCACACAGTAATTAAAAAACTAAATAACTATTTTTGCTGACACCAAAAGCAAGAGCTCAGCCCTTGGTAGAGCACCGAGAACTAGTGCTCAGATATATTGAAAGAAAGGGGAGTGAAAACACTGAGAATGTTCAGCAACCATCCCAGAGAAATGGATGGGGGATTTGGAGGTACCCTAGCAGATTCCTCTGGCTTGTAATGGGAGACTGGTTGTGGAGGAGGAATTGCCAAGGTGTCCTTGGGATCTCAACCTACTTCCATCTTCTACAGATAGTCTGTCCACAATGTATAGAACGTATAGGCCTCAGCTCGAGGTTATGAACCATGCCCTTGCTGATAATCTAGATCTCTCCATGACTAAATATAGGACTCAAGCAGGCAGACCAACACAGAAACTTGTGTAGGTGACAGACTGGCTGGATTCCTAGGAGTTACTATCTTATGTTCTTATTCAACTACAGGGGGACACTCTTAATGATTAGTGCAGACAGCATCTTCACCAGTAGATGGTGCTGTAGCTTTACCATAGTGTTAAGTTATTGGCTTGTATGTTACATCTGATATAGGGGATTTTGCAGAGTCAAGTCCTGCCTATGCCATACTTGCAGTATTTCAATAAATTCCTGTGATTCTATAAGTTAATGTTATAGTATTCATCTAATGAACTGTGCAGTATGAGGGCTTCTGATTGGCTGAAGATATTGCAACCCCCTAGAGGTTAGAATACTCCTGTCTGCTGCCAGGCTCTCCTAGCATTGAGTGACATGGACCGCAAATCACCCCAGGAGGATGGCCAAAGCAGGGAATACAGGCTTCTGTGGGACTGATTCTCTTCAGCCCCACTGAGGCTGATTGGGGAGCTCATTGCGGTTCTATAGTGCCTGTTTTCCTACTTCTCTAGGCCCAGTAACAAGCATGTACTAGAGGGGATGGCAGGATGTCTGAGCTTGTGCAGAAGGGAACTTTTGAACCCATTGGCGGTGAGTGTCAGGTAGGAAGGAGAGGGTAATTGGAGTCCGGAAGGTTGTGTGGGGGTACATTCGGAGCCTGGGGGTGTCATATGGAAGGGGTTTCAAAGCTGAGTGGGTAGTTAGGATGAGCTGTGGAGAGGTTAGGTAAAAAGCAGAAGGCTTTTCAGCCTGGGGTTTAAGTTTTTGTGGTATATTTTAAAGTATGTGGGAAGAGGGTTGAAGAGACCTGAGCTGGGAGTGGGATGTGTTGGATTAGCAAAGGGCATGGAGTTAATTGGAAGTGAGGATGTAGATAAATTGATGGGATGTGGGAGAGTTGGGAAAGTAAGAAAGTAGAGAAAATTGTAAGATAAGAGCTAGATTTGGCTTTCAGGGTAGCAGATCCTTAAAAACAAAAGCACATGAAGTGAGAAGTGTGAGCCATCTGTGTCTAGGGTAGACCATCTGAAAATGCCAAGGTCAGGGCAGTCTGCAAAAGGAGAGTAGATTCTCCCAGTACTGTTGGGTGAAACTGAAATCAGACTTCCCAACCAGACACAAACAGTGCTTCTGATTCTCCACAGGGGTTACCAAGAAGCTACACCAAAATATACACAGTCCCCTTTACTGCATTTCAGTCTCTGGCTTCCAATCAGCCATTAGGTCCAGTAAAAAGAAGTTATTTAAAACTCTATGCTCTTTACCAAAAAGGTTTCTCCTGCTCCCAAAGGGTCAGCCACAGTACCAGATCAATATAAGTTTGGATCTTACCCAAAATACTATGCTGTCAGCCAATCCTTTAGTAACTAAAACTAAAGGTTTATTATAAAAGGAAAGAAAACTATAAGAGAAATGTTAAATGATTAAAGCACTCAGATTCATACAAATGATTGGAAAGTCCATATATATCAGGTTTCCAGTAGAATTGTGCAGTTTGCAGGCTTGTATAGTGTTCTGTCACTTCCAACTGATGCATACCCAGCTTATAGCAGAAACTATTGTTATTAGTCTCTAAATGCATAACCATGCACTTTCCACTATTAAATTTCACCCTGTTTCTATTACTCCAATTACAAGCCCATCCAGATCTTCCTGTATGATATCCCAATCCTTCTCTGTGCTAGCAATATCTTCCAACTTTGTGTCATCCGCAAACTTTATTAGCACATTCACACTTTTGTGGGAAGGTCAGTAATGAAAAGGTTAAATAAGATTGATCCGAAGACCGATCCCTGAGGAACTCCACTAGTAACCTCCCTCCAGCCTGAAAGTTCACCTTTCAGTATGACCCGTTGTAGTTTCCCCTTTAACCAGTTCTTTATCCACCATTCAATTTTCATATTAATCCCCATCTTTTCCAATTTAACTAATAATTCCCCATATGGAACTGTATCAAAATAGATGTTAAATAATATCATAACTGGTGCCCCTAATCCTGCCAGTGTCACAAGTAGTATGTGGACACAATGCACTGACATGTTAAAAGTTTGACCAAAAATACTGAAATAATAAGTGCTACTGCTGAGAATCAGCACTTAAGACTTAATACCAAAATAGTAGACTATGTTGTTTACAGTCACCAAGTGATTCATAGAAGAATTCAAAGTGATAAAGCACAGGAATAAGGAGAATTTCAAAATGCATTTCAAAGTTAAATTCTGCTGAATTTGGCCATATTTTCCTTACAAAAACCTCAACTTTACATATAACTTTCCCCAACTGGCCGTTTTAGTTTCTTCTTCCCCCATGTTGACTAGTTGTTACAGAATAGAAAACAAAGTGGTTCAATATTATATATGCTTTATTCACAACACTTTAGACTTTTACTGCAGCCATCACTGCTGAAGCATTACTATTAAAACAGCAGACTTCAGATTTTATTAAGTGAAGTAATTTGTGCTTTATCTACAGCCATAAGTCTTGATAGGCAACATTACGCAGAGGGCAAAAATTGCAAGGCCTTGGACTCCATGAACTGAGTAAGAAAGTATTTGTTACCTTGCTCTTTTTGTTTTTTTAGATTTATTGAGAATTGATTGAACTAGGAAAAAATCATTGGGGAAGTAAAAAATACCAGAAAATGGGATTTAATAAAGAGCTAGTCAAAATAATGCAGCAGAAAGGATAGGAATAATGGTGAGGAATGATATATTATTTTCCTTATGACTCAATAGATGTGTGGGTTAGCTTATCTGAAAGTTTGGCTGGAAATAACATACAAAGGCAGTCACAGGAATCTTGAATATTGCTGTATATGTGCAGGACAGAATGAAATGTCCTTAAAGCCCTTAAAAGATTACCAATATTTGATAATAAAAGGTTTTAATTACTTTGATAACGACTGGGATAACTATGTAAAATCTGAGGGGGGAATATGCTTGTAGATAAATAATTTTGTCTACATCAGACTACATCCTGCTCCCACTTAAATCAAAAGGACTTTTATCATGGGCTTTTAAGGGATCAGGACTGAGCCCTTGGTTTGCTGAACAGGCAGCATGGACACATAGGCTATCCGGGAATTAATCCTAGGAAATAGATGAGACAAGTATGACAAGTAGGGTTGAAACTAGGGAACATCTAGCTGTAACATTATCATTCTGTATGAAATACTGAAATTCTCATGAGAGCAGGTACTATTGCAAACAACACACCATTATTTTATTTTAGTACAGGTAGCTTTGAAAGAATGTGAAATGCTCTGAGGCAATGTGATCAGAATTCTGTAACATATGGGAACCTAGCAAAGCAAAATACTTCAGAAAGGACTGAAAATTGAAATTCATCCCAGTTAAGCCTAAGTAGCAGGAAAATAGGGGCCAAAGTCATTAAATGAGAGTGTAAAGAAAAGTATAATCAATAAGCAAAAGGATTTTACAAAAAATAATCTGTTAAGGATGAGGTGGAACTTGAGACCTCAAAAGCAAGTTAAAAGGTCATTAGATAAGGAAGAGTTACTACACTGTGGTGGGAAAAAAGACAAAACGTTCCTCCGTAATAGTTCATGTACATGGTTTTTCATCACAAAGTAAAATTTAACCACACATGGCCCTACCTCTTCCAAAGCAGCATAAAACAATTCAGGCTTCCTTTTGGGTCAGCAAATTCATAACAAATATTACATCACTTTCCCTTCCTTAGTATCTCTCCCTCCTCCAGTTATACTCATTGATTTTGTTCTCTATTACTCACCTACATTTAAGTATTTCATTGTTACCTTTAAAAGGTAATACATCATCCACAATTGTATGCAACCGTGGATGTCACTAATCAAATCCTGTTTATTTTGTGAACTGAGCCAAACCAAAACCCTGGACTGTAACCTTTAGAGAAGTTTGGATCTGGGCCCCTCTCTGGATTATTTATCCATTTTTAAAAGGGCAAACTTAATTTTCTGCATAAGATCCTTTAAAAATACCCTTTCAGCTTCACAAATAAAGCCTCTCACTCTATTTCTTATTTCCCAGATGATAGGGGAAAAAATAAAGCACTAATTTCTGGACAATATATTTCCCTATGTCCCCTACTGCAGGAGGGGGCAAAAATCTCTTAGATTTCCTTGGCAGAGATTCCTATGCATTCTGTCATGGAGGGAGGGGAGAACTGGCCGGCCATCCCACAGCAAAGCGATACAGGGCTCAATCCTCAGATCAAGGGGATGCTGGGACATCTACTAAAGTATGAGAATCCATGTGGGGGCCTTGTGCTTTTTCAACAGCTCTTGGCCTGTCCCCCATCTTGTCAAAATAGCTGTTTTCTGAGTGATCTTCCACATCGATTACTGGAACTGCAGCAACCGTAAAGGGAGTTTCATAGTATGGAAAGGAAAAAAAGTTATTAACTACAAGAGTTCTTTGAGGTTGGAGGACAGCTATTTCTACAACTTTAGCCCTGGCTGACATTTCCACAGATCCTGAAGCTTGTGAAAGATCAGGGGAAGGGGGAATTAGTAGCACTGCCTCCTTTTGTGACTTTTGGACTCAGCTGCTGGGTGGACTTTTGAAAAAAACAGGGTAAGGATGAGTTGAAACTACAGCAGTAGAAATCCTCCAGTAAAACATTTTTTAAGTGAAGAATTGTATTCACCATTGTTAATGTATGTTGTCATGGGTATTTTTAAACATATTTTAACACTTAAACATACTTAATACCAATATATAGCATATTTCCAAACGGCTGTATACCAAGTTAGCTACTATTTGCAGCACCCTTGCAAAGTAGGCAAGTATTATCTCCATTATGTAAAGGAGGAAACAGAAGCTAGGAAAGTTACTTGTCTTAGGCCCCCTGCAAGGCCATGACAGAATGATTTTCAGGAATTCCTGACTGCCAGGCCCACATTCAGTCTCAATAAAGATATTAAAGAAAACCATTAATTTGGGTGTTATAGTTCAGGCCTCATCCAGCCTTAGAAAAGTAAAGACAGAGAAAACATGATTTGCATATCTTCTTGAAATTGCTCTTTGTGACAGGGCCACTCACCACACGCAAATGCCCCTGCCAACCAGGTATGTCTGCACATGTACTCTCAGCTTTTCTTCACCTGCAGCAACCCCTGCTGGCAGTTAAATCTCAGGCAGGCTTCAGTGATTCATCTATCCAGCAGAGTCAAACAGTCCAGAGGAGTACAAACAAACTAGACAGACCCTTTCCAGGGTACACAGTCTGACAGAGCTTATTCCAGTGCCCTTATTTGTCTCTATCAGTAGCCCTGCCCCATGACTCAGCCAAATAGGGCCTAATCCATACCCTGAGCTAGTCTCTTTAGCACTCTCTCTCTCTCTCTCCGATCTTAGTGCTCAGCCTTCCCACCCCCATCTGGGCTGTCCTTCACTCTGTCCCTCAGCCCCTTCTGAACTAGTTCTCAAACATTCCTTCTCAAACAGTGCCTGCTCTAGATGGAGCAATGCCCCCTGAAGACTCTCCATCTCCCAGCAAGCTCCAACTGCCTGCCACCTGTGTTACTCTCTCAGTTCAGTACCCTTCAGGTGGGGGAGGGGGGGAGGGAGAGTGGAGGAAGGGAAAGAAAATCAAAGTCTTTGGGGTCTTCAGCTCACTCCCTGGGCCTGTTTACCATCTCCTTCTTCAGGGCTTTGGCCACTCCACCTGTGGCAGGCAAGGGGGGAAAGACCCTGGCTCACCCACTACTCTGGGTTCCAATTCAGGGACCCTATAAGTATCAGCCACCTGCTGCTTCACTTCAACTATTTGCTGCTGCATTTACCTAGGCCACTTCCCCTCTTAGCCCCAGCAGCTGCAGCTTCACCTTTATCTCAGGTCTGAAGTCTTGCTTGACACCTACTCATCAAGTAAAAGCCCAATCATTGTTTTTCTGGCTCCAACCAGCAACTACCAGAACCCCAGTAGCTCCTTTTATATGAGCCTGCTGGGCTCTGATTGGCTGCTCCCTGCAGCATCTCTCATTGGCTACACCCCTTAGCCTCTCTAGGCAATCTGGAGGACTCACATATTCTCTTTCCTGGGGTGTGGTGTGGTGTGGTAAGGCCACAAGGCCTCCAGCAGGGCATCAAGGCCTGGCATACCCCTTCACACTCTTCCTTTACACTTTTTGTAGAAATGGCTTGATGCAAAGTCCATTGAAATCAATAAAAGGATTTACACTGACTTCACTGAACTTCAGATCAGGCCTTAATAGCAACAAGCAGCAGCAGCACATTATGTCTACTGTGCCCCTATGCATGCAGATGTTAAATGCTTTCTCAGGGACTATCCCCTATCAAAGATAATTCAGAGGGCAAAGGACTGTTGCAAACAAAAGAACTTTACTTCAACTGGGGAGTATATTCAGTCAGCTTTCAGAACTAAAGAGATCTCTGTACCCAAGAAAGACTGAGATGGAAAATAAGGGGGAGATTTTCACACACACAGAGGTCAATTAGGGAACAAGCTTCCACTGAAAATTGACTGTCCTGTGAGTCTTTGATAATCTCTTCTGCATGGAACTTGTATTTCTGCAGAAATTAAATAATTCCTATCAAATACATACTAAGAACCAGATTCACAGTACTTGGTGGCTTTGAGATGCTCCAGTGATACAAAGCATCTGCAGCTCACCTTAATTGACCAGTTAGGGCATGTTTATGGCTACTTCATGTTGTTAGAGTGGTACAAAATAGCTGGAGCATGCTGGTGAATCTGGGTCTAGAAATACTTCTCACTGCTGATTCAGCACTAACTGCACATGCCCCTGCACCAAGCCTCAGTAGATGGACTTATAGGGAAATGAGGGCAGGAGAAGGAATTCTCTAGCCCATGCCTCACAGTGCAGCCATTAATGGAGCTCTGAGGGTGCAGCAGCCCCTGTGACAGGCACAAGAAGTGAAGAGTTCATCAAGGGGTGGTTCCACTGGTGCCTGCCCCTAGATTTGCTCCTTAACTCTCTGTAGGATGTAAGGATCCCCATTGGAGAACAAACCTTAGGTGCACAGTGAAGGTAAAACTGTTGTCTGGGGCCCTACACTGATTCTGCTGGGGCTCGAAAGCCTCTGTGACATTATTCAGCTCATAATTAATAAAAACAAAAGCATTTTGAAAACAAAAATACTAATTTACCACAGAGGTCCATCACTTTATCTCCTATAAAGCTAGCAATTGTCCTATCTTGGTTTGAAGGCCAGTCAGCCCGAAAGATAAAACCACTAAAAATGAAAATGGGGAATTGGACGCAGAGATAACAAAATGTCAGATATTAAACAATTGCTATGTTTTCTGTCTGGCTTTAAAGAAAAAAAGAGGTTTGATGGAGTGCTGCCTAACATATGCACTATTTCCCCTGGTATTAAACAGTACGCATTTGTAGTACACAGATACCAGTGGAAATCGGTCTGGAAAGGTTAGTGACACATTAATATAAACAAAGTACTAGGTCTAGGAGACATACCTCTAGGAAACTGAAAGGACATGAAGATGGAAATGAGGGAAGTTCTTTGATGACACATAGCTCAGATAGCTGGAGATTGGAAGATAGCAACCTTGACATCATTATTCAGAAAAGGGCCACAACGAGGACTCCAATCACTTCACCTAAACTGATATAAAAATACAGTGACACCCTCTCAGACAAGAACCTGGTAAAGGAACAAACTTGTTAAGTATAAACTTCCAGTACATCACAAGGTAAGACAATAGAAAAGTGGTCTGATAAAGGAATAGTTCAGATAAAGGGGTAGAAAAATGATAAAATCTTTATGGCTTTATTCTTCCCTGCCTTGCATCTTGTGTAATCATTTCTTCTTCTTGGCTTTTTGACCTTGAAGTCAGTCTTAGCTTTGGGTGTTTAGGGAATACAGGATCAGGCTCTGTGCTTCAATTGCCCTATCTATAGAAAGGGCAACCCCTCTGTCTCGGGAGTGTTGCGAGACTTAATTGTTTGTAAAATATTTGTACAGCCTCATTATTAAAGGGTTGTCTAATTTTCTCTTTACCAAAGTAACATTACTGTAGATTTTATAAAACAGGTGAGTCCTAATGAATAAGCACAGTTTTGGTGGAGGCTTCTACTATGCAGCACACAATTATAGACCAGTTAATTTCAGCTGTAGGCAAGAGATTGTACGACAAACAATTCTGTGCACTTAGTGAGGGAGCACCTTGGAAAACATGTTTTGACAAAGGTCCAACACAGATTTAAAAGATAAAGGTCTCATTAAAATAACTTGTTGGAGATCTTTAAAGCGCTTACTGTCACAGCAGGCAAGAGTAAAGCAGTAAATGTTGTATACCTAGATTTTCAAAAGTATTTGATAACGGTCTACTGATATAATCCTCAGTGTAGGCTGAGGCAAGAAGCAAATATAACAAATGTGCTTTAAAATAGCTGCCTAATTTTGTGGAGAGAAGGTAATGATGCCTGTGAATCTGGCTGCATACCTATGTGCAAAGTAAGGGGCCTTGGGAGCCCCATTACTCCTCTATGTGGGCTACCTGCATTCCCAGATCCTGTGTTGGGAGGAGAGGACAAGGCGTGGGCAGGCAGATGCTGGGAGAAGGCAGAATTGAGTTGACATGGAAGGAGAAATAAGCAGCACCAGGAAGAGATATATTTCCCCCAAGGAGCAAGGGAAAAGCAGGGAGTGACTCTAAGTCACAGACTCATCCCCACCCAGCTCCCAGGGAAGCACAGCTATGTACTGCCCTTTACTTGGCCTAGATTGCAATGTGACAGTCGAGCCCTAAACAGGCAGCTGAAAAACATTTGGAGGGCATGGATTTACTGGACCAAATGGCAATTTCTTACAGAACTGTGTTATGTTACGTCCCTCTCTGACAGCATGCGTGGGGTAATTAATATACAGGGCTCCAGTACCTTAATTTAAAACCATTTCCAAAGTGGTGGAATCTTCATTTCAGAATGAAACTCAGCAGGTATTACATGGTAACTTCATTTTAAATAACGTCTAAGATTTGTTTTAAAACATAGGGAGAAAAATGACTGCAATACAAGTTAGTATTCTTATCTTCCTCACTTGTATATATATTATGAGAGGAATTTATCTTAGGGGGTGGCATTCCACCGCTGTGGAAGCACCTGGTGGCAATGTTCTTGAGGCAGATATGACAGAAGCCTGGAGAGTGGGGGCGGGGACGGGCAGCCAGTTTTGATGGGGAAGTGATGAAACTGAGATCATATGAAAAGCCCAACTGGGCCAGGAGATTGGGCCTGCGATGAGAAGTCACAGATATGGGGGAAACTGGGATGATGAGATAGGGTGAGAGGAGAGTGAAAAGCGTTTTCATTTATGACCTAGTCATGAAAATCCATAAATTGGGAGATGGAATTAAAAATGCAAAATCTATAAACAACTGAACAGCTTTATACATTTGGATTCTTTAATTACACTCCAAATATAAACCTATAACAAAATATCAATATTTTTTTCAGTATTTCATAGACATATTTTACCAAATTTTTAAATTTGTTGGAGACAAAGTCTGTCTGTGTTACTCATTACACTTTATTTTGCAGTATTATATTGTAATGGCAGAGACAGGGCTATAAATTGGGCTCTCAGACACAGTTAATTTATACACAAGGAATCCCTATTTTATATCTGGGGCCCTTAGGACTTCCCAAACCCACATCTGGAAGCTCAGAGTCATCCTTTAGCCCACAAATACCATGTCAATACACCAAAGGGCTGATGTGAGTTTCCAAACACGGGATTTAGCTGCTCTATTAATTGGTCCATGTCACTGAACACTACTTTTGATCTTGATGCGATGCTACACTCAAGAGATCATAGGCCATCTTACAAAAATAAATAAATAAATAAATAAATAAAAGCTGTGAGCCAGATCCTAAAATGGTACAAACTGGAGTAGCTCCACTGACTTCAAACAGGATTTAGCAATGTGATTTTATCCCTTCAATGAAGCAAACAAGAAATAGCATCAAATGCTTTTCCCTATTTATTCTAAGTAGTGTTCTCAATTCAAAAGTTGACACAGCCACCGGAAGAGGGGGTATTTATCTCAAGAAGCCATAGAATACAGGCGGGGGGTGGAGGGGAGGAGTCTTTAAGGGACAGAGCTGACAGATGTGGTGAATACTTGATGTATGAGAGTGGAGAGGGCTGTTCATCATGGGAGTCCCTCAGTTTCTGAGACAGTGAAGGCTGCTCTTTGTGAGGAGTGGAATGTGTCTCCATTCTCCAGTGGCTCCTGTGCCTTTCTTCACAGGTGCGTAGAATCAGATACCATCAGCCTTTCCACAAAATTACAGTTGGAGCAGAGCTTGCACATGTGACCGCATCTCTGTCTTGCTTTCTTTCACATGCCTGGGTATTAGAGTAGATAAGAGTCTTATTAGAAGTCAATGGGACTTAGGCTCCTAACTGCCTAAGTCCCTTTTGAAATGAGAATCTGGCTCCTAAATCACCTAGGCTTTGCAATGCTGAGCATAGCAACATCTGAATATGTTTAAAAAACTGGGCTTAAAGAATTTAGAAGCATATGTCTTATTGAAAGTCAATGGGACCTCAGCCCTTAAGTGAGTTACATACTTTTGAAAATGTTACCCTTTATCCTTTCTCTGTGTTCTTCATCCTGACCCCTCCCACTGTGACGTGAAGTGTGTGAGTATAAGAGCATTAAAATACTGTTTGGAGAATTTAGAGTAAGATTTTTGTAGAAAAGTCACCTCTTTTTTTGTTGAAATTACGTGACAAAAATCAAAGTTCCATGAGATTTAAATCCCAGCAGATTCTCTTGGACCTTTACAGCCATCTAAACTAAATTAAAACATTAAAGTCAGTGATTAGTGTGTGATGTATCTTACTTTTCACACTTGCACATAATTAATTTCTTTTTCGTTTGAGAAGCAACAGAAGTGACATTTTATTTGCAATAAGGTCTTTTTATTTGGCCGTGCTTAGAAAAAAAGGATTTATAAACAATTGTTCTTTGAGGCACTTCCAAGGTAATTATACAAGTAACCAAATAAAAATACTGCCAATCAAATGCACACATTTTTTCCATTTGTTCATGACAACTCTTATTAACATTCTCAGAACATAGCCCCAATTCATTTCGCCCTTAAATTGTTGCCAGGATACTCTTTCCATATTTGGGGATACAAACCAGAGTCCCAATTCTGCAAGTGACAGTTATACACACAGATGGATTGCTGTACTGGCACAAGCCCCATCAAAGTTAGTGAGATTCCACATGAACATGGGAGTCTGTCCACATGCTATCCAGTGCAGACTCACAGATGAATAGATTAGAGGCTTTAAACTTGAAATATTTAAGAGGAAGCACAAGAAATCTTTTCCTTCCTTTCTCCATTCACTACAGGACAGAAAGAAAGTGCAGTGTTAGAATTGTCCCTGAGAGGATAATACACACAGTGATGTATATCAAATTTCTGTATATTTTGCGGCCAAAGATGCAGTTTTTAAAAGATGCATTTTAAGGCCCTGATCCTGGAATTTGATCTAGGCAGGCAGACTTTCTTTCCTATTTTGAGCCTCACTAACTTTAAGGGTCAGCTAACATGGATCTGATTGAGGTGTAAGCACTTAATGAGGTGTAATTTAACATCAAATTGCACACACAAAATCCATAGAGGGATGTTTTTATAAAGGCAATTTAAAAGTGCCCATCACAACTAGAAATAAAGGAGTGTGCATGCCTAGAGTGTGCAGCTGCAGAAAGATTTGGTCTCCAGCTCTGTATTATTATTATTATGCTAACAGCATTAACTAGAAGCTCCAAGTGAGATCAGTGCCCCATTATGTTGGATACTGTACAAAAGCATAACAAGAGGCAGGCTCTGTCCTAAAGACCTTACAGTCTAAACCAGGGGTTCCCAAATTTTTGTCATCACAACCCCATTTTAATGAAGTATTTCCTGCCAGGACCCCAGACAGCGTGGAGGACGCCATTTTGCTCCATATACTAGGGATTGCTGCGACCCCATCTGCTGATGGCGTGACCCTAATGGGGGTCACAACCCACAGTTTGGGAACCACTGGTCTAAACTGTAGACAAGATAACACAGAAGGTCAGGAGCAGAAAAAGGAACAGAACTCTGGCTCTCAAGTCTATATTCAATGTGCACCCACTGGACCTTGCTGCTTCTACATGCAGAGTAAAAAACTAATAACTTACATTTATAGAGCACCTTTCATCCAGGGAAGACTCAAAAGTTTGACAAGTTATAACTTTCCTGATAAGTGAAATACAGCCTCTTCTGGTGTAACACAACTTTTTAACAGCACACAGAAACAATACCCAGTAGTCTAAAATTTTGCAATAGAATCAGATTTTCAGAAATGTATGGCCTGGTTTATTCTCACATTTGCACCCTGATCAGCATTGCCTTGCTCATTAAGATACATGTTCTTTGCTAATTGTGCTGTCATTTGCACTATGTAAACAGATGCAAACAACTCCTTTCCGCTTATTAAAAGGCAGTGAAACCAAAAGAAAAATTAGAAGCAAGTGAGTACCCTAGTAGCAGAGTAAAAATGTTTTTTTATCTTAGTTTTTTGAAACACACAAGCGGTGGAAACAATGGTTAATATTTGCAAAGCACTGTGCAGAATGAAAGAGCTAAGTATGATATTCTAAGAGTGTTTGGATGTATGAGCAGATTTAACACTTCTTTTTCATATTTATTTGGGGCCAAATGTTGACCCGTGGCTGTTGACATCCCTAATCAAAATGGAATCATTGCAATTCCACTGCACGAGGCCATGGAGAAGCTGCAAATCCTGCACAACCTGCATGCTACAGCGTTCTGCTTTCATAGCATGCTGGGGGCAGTTTGACAGCCTGGTGAGTCTAGTCCAGGATAGGAGCAATGGTGAGGCCAACGAATCAACAGAAAATACGCAGGTGTTTCAGGACCAGATGCAGCCCATAGGCTATAGCAAAAGTTGTTGGGCAGCTGTTCCAAACCATGGGGCTAGATTACAGAGGCAGATTCCTTTTCTTCAACCAGTTAGTTCCCTATGCAAAGTCCATTTACTTGGGCTTTGCACTGAGTGAGGGATATAAACCATTTTACCTTTGAGCTGTTAGGTGTATTTTAAATGTGTAGCTGTTTCCAAAAATAAGAAAAAATCATTTGAAGTGTCAGTGGGTCATAAGCTGGGTTTATCATCACTGTTTTTTTAAATGGTTTTTGTTGCCTTTTTTGAACATATTTCTTTATTTTATTGGATGCATTTTTGTTCACAGCTGATTGTGAATGTTTTTTGTGATGGTCTCTAACATCTATAGTCTTTAGTAATCTGAAGTGTATGGAAATGGAAGACAAAGGATTAGAAAGCTTTCAGTACAATATATATCATGATTATACATGCAAATCCACAGACTAATTTTAGGCATCCGATTAGACAGCTAATTCTGTTGAACATTCATTTGCCTATTTAAATAGGTGGATGTGCCTACAGAGATGCCCATTTATTTTTTTACTTTTTTTTTTTTTTTTTTTACCCTCGGTTGTTTTTTATGTCAGCTGTCAAAAAAGTTAGAATGTGGTCACATGTAATTGAGTGCTCATTTAGAGACACAGTTGCCTGTGAAAAGCATGCAATTCAGGGACATCTTTTTTTAAAATACACATTACTCTAAATTACTTGCATTATTCTTATAGGTTACTTAGTTAATAGAATGATTTAGTCAATATGTAGTGTTACTTATCGCAGTGTTAAATTTAGTCGTTCTTCATGGGTTTGTAGAAATAAATGGGTCACCAGAAAGTGTCACACTTCAAAAACCCATGAATGTGAAGGTTGAGAGTAAAGAATAATTCCTGGCCTTGTATCTTACTGATGTAGTTGTAAATAGACAGCACACTATGGCAAATGCTTTGTGCCCTGATAAGAGATTCCAGGAATCTAAACATCCTACATGTATGTTTAAATAAGATTTTGTTTTTATTTCTTCAGCAGTAACTTTAGAATCTTCATATTTCAAGAATGGTCTTGTTCTGGATATCGACTTCAAGGCAGTAATTACTATGATGAAAGGAAAATTACTTATTTTATTAATTTGAAAGTACAAAGGATTAATTACTAGCATTTTTTCCTACACATCTGCTGTTTTTGGTATCAGATATTCCACATGTATTTTATTTTTAGTTATGTTGGTCTGAATATGCATTATTTACTACTGCCACAGCAGCTTACCTAAAAATATTCAAACAGAACTTCAAATGTTCTACATTTGCTTCTCTCTCAAACTAGTGTATCTCACACTTAATCCAAACCACGACCAGTATCTACTAAAATAATTGATATCTTCCACAAAACCATGCTAATCAAATTAGAAGCAGAGAAAATATTTAGAGTGATGAACTTTAATTTATAGTAAGTTAACAATATTAAATGAAATCATAAGCTATTCACCTAAGTAAACTTTCCTACTATATGTCTTATGAATTGTTGTATGACAGAAATAAGGATGTGTTTTTCATAGGGAAAATGATATTACATACTTTGCAAAAAATTCCATTTGCTATCAACGAGAGTTTGGGGTGTGCAAGGAATATAGGATTCTCAAGCCTTTGCTAAGCACATTAATTTCAAATATTCAGAAAAAAACACAAATCCTTATTAACTTCCTAGAAGAAATGCATGTGTACAAAAGGGAGCCACATATGCTTCTGTGGTCTTAAATCTCTTGAATACTGTCCCTACGTGCTAGATTGTAATCTTCAATATAGCAATGGATGATAAACAAAGCTAGTCATTTATTTAAAAAGTAGCTCTACACAGAGTTCTCTCATGACACATTAAATGTGATAGACAGAAGTGGCAGGGTGCTAATTACTCTAGTGATGTGATCCATTTTCTAAATGGTGAGAACATCAATAATTCATCAGAAGTGGCTGCTAAAAAATTTAATGTCTGACAATCCAAGCCTGGCAAATAGGAAGATAATCTTTTGTGTCTACTAGTTGGCATTCAGAGACTTTCTTTTCATTATAAAATATAAATGCATTGTTCCTACTTGAGGCAGTTTAGATTATAAAAGATGGCAGATGTATAATGTGTCTAGTTTTGATTGTTTGAGGTAGTAAGGCAGAGCCCAGCAGAGACAAATGCAGATGTTACATATTTAAAGAAAATGAGTTTTACAAATACTTTTAATAAAGTCTGAATGCTTTCTGCTAATAGAAGCTGCCCAATTATGTGAAACTGACTATGGCAATATAAACACACAAAAAATGGAGTAATCAGGTAGTTCCCACTTATTGAGGAAGATCTTAATTTGGCTGTATCAAATATTCATGAAAAGAACACTAAATTGCTAAGAACTTAAAGTATCTTGTAGAAGTGGGCCTATTAAGCATCATATTTGCTTATATGAATTCTTATCTTTTGGATTTCTGCACAAAATGTGGTCTGACTCCCTCTTACCTGGTTAGATTTAGTAGATTGCAATTTGCAGATGAATATTTGAAGATTAAAGGTTAGAAAGATGTTGCTACCTCTCAGAAAAACAAAAACAATAAAATTGGGATGTGAACACAAACTGCAGGGCTACACAAAAACACTAGGGTTCTTTAAGTGTGCAGATTAAAAGCTTCATATTGGAAAATAAGAGAACCATCTCATAGCTAACAGGAGAATTACTAGAAAATGGGTTTAGCAAACGATATTGCTCTCCTTAATGACTCAAACGAAACTTTAATGAAGGTTTCATAACACAATCTCAACATACACAAAGAGCTGAACACTTTAAACCCTCAAATCCTTAAATCATCAATATTTCAGTCTCCATGATTTTGCTTAGGATAAACCATTGTTTTGTAAGCCCCAGATGTAATCCTTCATTAAAATTCAGATTGATCCTTAAAGATACAGTACTCCCAATTTTGACCATTCTTGCTTTTGAATGCAGTTAATTTATTGTATATGAGAAGGAGCAGGGTGATGGGAATGTGTCTGAACTGTTTGCCACGTGTTATACACATGGCATTCTTGCAGTCAAGTTTTACTTTAATGATATGATGGGAAACTCTTGGTCAAGTGGCTAAATTTTTGGGGGCTCGATTTGAGACACCTGAAAGGGGTCTGATTTTCAGAAGGTGAGTGCTCAGGTCCCTTTATAGTGTCAAGTTGAAAACCAAGGCACACAAAATCATTAGTCACTTTTGAAAGTTTAGGCTAATGGCATTGAAAGGAGAGTCACGTAATGCTCTGAGAACAGAAGCAGGATCACTCTATAAATATTCTGTTAAAACCTAACCTAACCTGGCTCAGCTGAGAAGATCATTGATGTCATTATATCAACCTCTTTGGGGCTCACAAAGGGGAACAACAGTTAGGTAGGCCAGACATAAACTCAAAGAAATAACATCAAGGAGGTCTGCCAAAAGAATTCAAGATGGTTCCCAGGTAACTGACACCTAAAGTAAGGCCAACAAAACTGTTGAAGAGATCACATTGAATTCATTTAGTATGGTAAGGAATAAAAAACCTGGAAGTAATCTGACTACCTCACTGTAGAAACCCTATCCTCAAAAATCTTACAGCATATCTGAAAAGTTAAAGGAATTGGAACAGAACCCTGCAGACACAGGAGACATTTAACAATATCAGCCTACCTCAGAAAGGTTCAGACTCTAGGAGACTGATTTCTGTGCCTCAGCTTTTGACTGAACCTAGATATTTAAAAAAAAAAACCTGTCTCACTAATTAAATGTTGCCATAGACAGTGGACCAACTTCTATAGTGGTTCCCCAGTGCGAAGCTCCTTGACCTGAGTTGCTGGATCAACGTCTAGGGAAAAGAAAAAGAGAAAATTCTAAGGTTTTTTAAAAATTTATTTTTAGGGTCTTGATAGTTATAGAATCCTCCTCATGTGCTCTAATACTGACAGCCTATATTATTAGTGTTAAAACATGTAGGATACGCTGAGCAGCAAAGCACCATGACAATAAGAGAAAGATTGCAGATTGTCTGGAATTTGCTACATATCTTTATTTGGGTTAAGGAACCAGCCTTCATATGGAAGAGAAATAAAGAGATGAAAAAGAATGAAGAAAGAGAGACACACCATACTCACAGTACCTTTTGCTGTGATCTTGTCAGTTCTAACAACTTAAGTAAAGTGATGTAAGGTCAGAACTTGTACAGGAACTCTCCAAGGAATAATCGTATCTTTGTGTTGGTGATTTAATAGGTGGCACTCTTCCCTCTGAAATTTTACTACCCATTTTCAGCATGGTTGTAGGAGAGAAGTGTATTTCTGGAGGTGCAGTCATTAAAGGAACATAAAAATGAAGTTCTGACTGGGACTGGTTGCAAACCAGAATATCCATTCCATGGGAAATTCCAACATTTCAAAATTTGGGAAACAAATATTCTGAAGAATTTCCATGTGAGACCCTCATAATGTTTCTGATTCCAAGGCCAGAAGGAACTACTGTGATCATCTAGTCTGCTCTCCTGTATAAAATAGGCCATAGAACTTCCCCAAAATAATTCCTTGGTTCATTTTAATTTTAGAGAGACAATATGGGTGATGTAATATCTTTTACTGGACCTACGTCTTTTGGTGAAAGAGACATGCTTTCGAGCTACACAGAGCTCTTCTTCATTTTGGTTTTGACTTTTATCGATTTATAATAGTAAAAACAATATATGCACAATATTAAATACATACATAACATAATAGTATTTAAATTAATATTTTATATAATATAAAAAAACTAAATGAATATTTTGACATTGTCAGAACAAAACATTTTGATTTTTTCCTGGTGATAAGTTTCATGAAAATTGACATGTTCCTGCAAAATGTTCCAAGTTTCACAAAAATGGATTTCTTGAGAGAAAAACTGCTCTGTCAAAAATTTTTCAACCAGCTCTACTTCTGGCCACTTGTGTTTAATAGAGATTCAGTGGCACTTTCCCTAAGAGCATTGCTAATAATTCAATAGCATAGGTAAACTACATTTGAGTCATTATATTGTCCTAGAGCCACAGGAATACAGACAAGACACCACGTGGTTTAACTAGGTCACATCTTTATTAACTTAACACATCTTGACACACCATTTCGTGATAACCATGTCCAGTGCAGGTCAACCTTCTTTCTGTAATTCAGGGCACAGCTGCCCTCAGCCCTACCCCCTCCAAATCTTTAACTTGGTCCAGTGGGACTCCTCTGCCTTCCCCTCAGATGAAGGGTGAGAATATGGGTGAAATGTTGGGATACCTTGCTGTACCTGACATTAGCAACCCTAATCCCATTTAGGGGCTGCCCTTCCCTACTCCTGCTTCCAATTCTGGTTTCTTAGGGAACTGAATCCCTTAGTAGACAAATACCTGCACTGGACACCTGTCAAGTTGCAACATCATGAACACCTCATAATCTAATCTTCTGACTAGATCCCTGGACTGCTTAGTGGAAGGAGCCACCCTAGGTCAGTCTCCTAGTGAGGGAAAGTTTATTTCCTAGCCCCTCAAATGCCCACAGGATTATTCTGAAATGGGAGCTGTTTTTACTCCGGGCACAGAATGGCACCTTAGGTAGGCTTATAAATCCTCCTCTCAGGTGCTCAGGAGCCAATGTGCTTCTGCTATACCCATCTATCCAGCTGATCAGCCAGTGAGCTTTCCTTCTCCCTTCCCCAAGCCCACAAATGGGGGTAGGGAGGAAGAAAAAATGGGAGGCAATTCTTAAAGGAGCCTACAGATTTTCTTTCCCTGTTGGCTCAGACAAAGTCTCCCACCGCTGATACATTTTATGTATCAAATCATTCCCTTCGGTTTCAGTTGGATGTGGTATGCTTCCAGATAAAAGTGTCTGTATAAATGCAAGCTGTTTATTATTGTTAGGGCAGTGAGACAGAAGAAGAAAGAGGAGAGAAAAATAAAACTAAGAAGGGTAACAAAAAGAGAGAAGGACTAAAAAAATAATAGGAGAGGAGACAGCAGAAGAGACAGAAAGGAGGGAATGAGACACGAACAGGGAAAATGCAGAGATTTTACAGAATGTAAGTCCCCAAGAATTAGAGGAAAATATGTAAATGTGAATTATTTGCAGAAGGCAGCTAATCTCCATAAGGAATTTTAGGTTGTTTACCGGCTATGACTTCTGCCTTTGGCAGTGCTGTTTTGAGTTGCCTCAGTTTTTGTAAATTTTAATTAGTATTTGGCAGCACCATTGCTGCTGGTGTGTTATCAAAGTATGCAAGTACGCTTAGCTATACAGCTTCTCTGATGACAGGCGATTACAACAGCTGACAGAGGCACAGCAATGGCACTGCCGAATGTTAAGTAAAGATGAAAATAAGATTTTAAGAGAGAGTTGCATCAAGGATGGTACCATGTAAACATTAAATACAAAGGCCATGATTTTGCACATGCTTAACTTTATATATGTAAATAGTCTCCATCAGTTTCAATGCGACTATTTGTATGTATGTGTGTAGGATCAGGAACTGTTGCATGAAAGTGGAGAATTATCCAATAGTGTAAATATCTCCCTGGCTGGCTAAGGGGGGTGGGGGAAGGGAATAGTATGTGAAGAGCATTGTCCTTAATATAGGTTTTGGACTTTTGTAATTTTCCCCATCATGTTCATAGGGTGGAGACTATTTTTGGATCCCTTCACAGGGTTCTATCATGTATTTCATTTGTGCCATTAGGCTTTCCAGTTCTACCTCCCATGGAGTCAATCATTTGATCAGATTTTTCATACCAAGAGTGGATATCTGAGTTAGAGATTGATACTGTCAGACCAGACAAGAATGGCCATGTGTTGTCTATGACTCCAAGGAATGAGGAATGTGGCTTATCAGCCTTGATTTTGCCCATTCTGCCATTGTTATTTCTCACTTAGGGTTCCTGACTATAGCTCCAATCACACAAGCTATGTTTATGATCATCATAATATAATTTCCTCTTCTGGATGGATAAAGGTAACAAGGCCCAAATACAGCACTCCCTTCCCCTCCCCAAAATCTGTTTTTTTTAAAAGAGTTTATTATTATTTTGTCATCTATTGCACATGAACATAGCAAAAGTAGATTTAATGGGGTAATTTTAAATAAGTGACCAGCGATCTTTTCTTATCTTCATATAACTTATGAAGATATCTAAAGCATTTTACTTTTTATTTTTCTTTCTGTAGTTAGGACACTTGCAATGAAAATATCTGCCTTTTATTTCTCAACAGATGGTAAAAGCTTTGCTTTTGTGGTAATTTTAAAGGTCATCTTCATCAGGTGACATTAAAGAAAATCATCTTTCACAGATGTTTAATTCCATAGCAGACTGCAGAGAATCCACCAGAACGTTACTGTGTGTTTGTTACCTTTTGGGAGCTTTTATTATTTAGCTATCATCATTTAAAATTCAAAGCAATGGATTGGTAAGACAAGATTGAATAGTTTTTCACCCATTTATGGCTAAACAGTTGTGCTGGAAAGAAAAAAGGATAGGTTGCCCTTAGGAACAATCATCTTTAGGTTCTCTAACAGCTGCAAAATTTGATTTAAAAAAATCACACATTGTTATAATTCTTCTGCTAACTTTATCCAACAAAACAAAGTAATTATGAGAATTGACAAAGAGGAAACCACTTGAATAGCATATTAATTAAAATAGATGCATTGGGATTGATTGATGATCTTAAACCTCTTACTTGTTAACTTTAGAAGTACCTCCCAGGAGGCTTAGGTTTAAAGCAAGACTGGACCAGCTTCAGACTAATTTTGCAGCTATTTCTCTTCTCTTGCCTTTCAAGTAACATTTTTGGCAGAAATGAACATTTTACAGATGCCTTGAAGACATGGACCAGGTACATCAGAATAATCACATCTGTTTGAGACAAAGAACATTTTTTTGAGTTATACATGATATTGATCTGCTATATCTGCTTTTGTTGTCAGAGTTCATAGTTTGTTGAAGGAATTGACAGAGGTCAGAGACTAGTTTAGTATTTTGCTCCCATTGCACTTTAATTCCCTTTCTCTCTTGGCACCTATTCTTACACT
Source organism: Emydura macquarii macquarii (assembly GCF_026122565.2). Taxonomy (NCBI): domain Eukaryota; kingdom Metazoa; phylum Chordata; order Testudines; family Chelidae; genus Emydura; species Emydura macquarii. The sequence continues at coordinate 12,128,372 of NW_027131500.1, read as the reverse complement.
TGAAACTAAAATTATGTAAACATTTGAAAACATACAGGCCATGATTCAATGAACTTCTGTGCTGCATAAGCACTCAGAAGTTCCAAAAGATCACAGATCCTGTTTCCAATGGAAGCCAAACTATTCAACAGAAAAGCTAGTTTGCTGCACAATAAAGTCTGTTGTATCTGACACTCCATCCCTGCTCCATGTCAGAAATTTCTGAAGGTGACTAGATAGTGGTAAGCTCACACATATCAACTCTTTGACCACAAGACCAAATTTAGTAGAATTCTACTCCTATTCCCCAAACTGTGGTTCACAGAAAAAATAAAAATGGATTTTTAAAGGTATCTAAGTGCCTAATTCCCACTTGCCTAAAAGCTTGAGTCACATTTGTGCATAGGAAAAAAGAACAAATTCAGGATTGGTTATTCCGCCTTTTGAAATGAACCAATAATCAATCAATCAATAAATAAATGCCTAGCTCAAACACATTTTAATTATTTGGAAAAATAGATGCATAGCTAGGCTGGGTAGTGCTTTTCCTGAGGAACTTCATGGCCTTTGTAGATTTTCCAGGAAAGACCATCCATTCAGGAGGTCAGCTAGTGAAAGTTATAAGGGGAACTATGGCAGAGGTTAAAAAAAACTGGCATAGATGTGTTTTATATAAAAACATCTCTCTGGCTCACCTTTTATAAAATCAGGTATAGTACATCACAAACTTCAACCACTTCAAAAACTAATTTTATCCCATGCTTATTCTTTACTTCAAAACAGGAAAGGATTCTTCAACTGTCTATGACTCCCAGAGCACATCTTAAAATATAAGTTCCACTTGCCACATATGTAGCTGGGCAGAGTCAACAGAAAGGGTGGTGGTGAAGTAAGTAATGTTACTCTGCATGTGAACAAGATGAGGTTTCAATTTCTTTTGTTGAATCAAGATTAGCCTCTTTGGTTTGAGACCCCATGAGTCCCCTGGAACTGTGCAGTGCTTAACTGTGCAGCATTTGGGCATTAGCTCCCCAAGTTGAGCGCACAAGCTTATTTAAGAGGCAATATCTACTCATAATCTTCTGAGCTACTTTTGTAAGGTGATCCTTACAGGAAAGTGTACAAGAGAGTTATTCCTAGATATACTGGATTTGTGTCAGGTACTAGTCATTCTCCATTCAAGGCGATACTGAGTGCTACCTGTGGTGCATGAATAATAAAAATGAGTTAACTAGGCAACGTTAGAATTTTTTAAAAATAATCATAAATGAAACAAGACACTTTAGGTGTTCTGCATTTAGCTGGGGAGCTGACTTCACCAAGAAATTCCCTTTAAATAAAAAATGATAGAATTGGGCAAAGACAACTGGAATGAAATCCTGACCCCACTGAGCTTTGGAATGGACTTCAGTGAGGCTAGGGGTTCATCCCCGAACTTTTGGTTGTTTACCTGAACCTAACCTCTGAACCTTTTAAGACATGGCTATCATCAGCAATTGACCATCCTCAGCAAATGATCAGAGTTTGAGTCAGAAATTCCTGCGTTCTGATCCTGACTCAGTTCTTATTTGCTGTATCACCATGGAAAAGTCATTTAATAGTATGCTTTCAATCTGAAAACCAATCAATTAAAAGTATTAGTTAAAGTTAATCTTATAACACCTGTCTCTTGCTTCCTTTGCCCATTTGTGTGGCGGTATAATTTAATTTTGCTATTTCTAAAAATGCTTGTCCCTCCCCTTTGCTGTGTGAGAGACACACACACAGAACAATGAAACTGATCATTACTCACAAATACACTTGGGACCAAAATCCTGCTCACTTTACTAATTTAATTCTTATACGGACTTCAGTGGGAGTTTTTCATGAGAAAAAGAAGCATGATTTGGCCCTAATACTTGAATTCCTCTGTGATTACCTTTAAAAGTCATTTTCACAAGTAGCCTGAGAATAAAAGGTGGGGTCCTCACTCATACTTAGAGACAGAGAAATCCAAACTATGTTGAAAGAGTAACAAATACTACTTTCCAGGCATGTAATTTAATGCTCTGATTCTGCAGTGAGCTCTGCCTGAGTGAGCCCTTGCACCCACATGGAGCCCGACTGCAGTTAATGAGAGTTTGTGCAGGCTTCCACCTGTGCAGAGGATCAGTGACTAAAATGATACTCGAAGCATTTGTGTGATAACCAGGAGCACCAGTTATCCTGTTGCCTGTTTAAAATATACATTAACTATGAATACACATTTTCTATTGGATCAATGCTAATATCTGACAGAATTGAGCCAAAATTCAATTTTTTTGGAGAGCAGTGAATACATGGTACAAAACTATCTCAGTTGGTTGTATTGTTTTAACCGCAGTAATGGCACTTTTAGATCTGGTCTGAAACTTCAAGAGAAAAAATACATTTGCTTTTTCAATTCCTTTTTCAGACTGCCTGAATTATTATAGCCACTGACTGGTGAAGTCTTCAACAACCTACAGTGCATTGATGAAATAAACTATTAATGTCTGGCAAGCTTTGATAAGAGAAAACTCACCAGTTACTAGAAAGACACTGTCACTTTCTTTTATCTAATATGCAGAAAAGAACATTGGGTCAAAACCTCTGTCTCCTCAACGTCTCTTCATATAGATAAGAATTTTATTCAAGAAACCACTTCTAACATTTGTACTTTTGTAGTTATCAATAACATACCTACCATGTTCTAAGGGAAGATAGTTTTGTGGTTAAAGCATGCAAGGAGACTTCGGCTTAAATACTAGATTTACCATAGATTTCCCTGTGACTATGGAGAGCTCACTTAACCACTTCTGTGCGTCTCAGATTTCTCCATTTATTAAAAGGGGCTGATAATTAAAAAAGTACATATCTGATTATCTGAAGATCTTGGGCGGAACCTTAAGAATCTGTATAATTCCAGACTTTAAAAAAAAAAGCCCTTAATTATAACTGAGAGAACAGATTTGGGATTGAGTCATGGAGCTAGAACAGTTTAAAACTGGCTGGGTCCTCCCTCAGTAACGTAATTTTAAAGATTGTTCTGTGCAGATGTACAACTGTGTTAGTGTGACCCAGGCAGTAGTCACAGGTAAATGCAGGGGAAGGGTGGGAAACCAAGGAAACAAGCTACTTCACCCTGTCACTTAAAAGCCTCCATTACTCACTTGTTAAATTTTTAAGGCTGCCCTTTTGTGCTTTCTCCCATACAGCTTCACACACTTGAGAGGTGCTGCCCGTAAACTTCCACAACGTGACATCTTTATCCACCTACAAAACTTTTCTGTTGCCATGATGCTTACAAAAACTTGACAACAGTTAGGCAGTGGTCTCAACACACAGCACTCTATCATGCTGACTCAAGATAGTTAACTCCTTCCAACATGCTTTGGATTTACAAAGAGATCTCACTAAACTGGATGACTGGACAAAGTCACGCATATTAGAAAACATAATCCCAACTATACATACAATATGATGGGGTTTAACTTAGCTATTACCACTCAAGAGAGAACTTGGAGTTATTGTGGATAGTTCTCTGAAAACATCCACTCAATGTGCAGCGGCAATCAAAAAAGCTAAAAGAATGTTGGGAATCATTAGGAAAGGGATAGATAATAAGACAGAAAATATCATAGTGCCTTTTTATAAATCCACTGTGCACTCACATCTTGAATATCACATGCACATTTAGTTGCTGCATCTAAAAAAAAAAATTTGGAATTGGAAAAGGTACAGAAAAAGGCAACAAGAATTATTAGGGGTATGGAACAGCTTCCATATAAAGAGAAATTAAAAAGATTGGGACTTTTCAGCTTGGAAAAGAGAGGCCTAAAGGAGGGTATGATAGATGTTTGTAAAATCATGTGTGGAGAAAGTGAATAAAGAAATGTAATTTATTCCTTCACATGACACAAGAACCAGGGGTCATGCAATGAAATTAATAGGCAGCAAGTTTAAAACAAGCAAAAGGAAATACTTCTTCACACTTCTTCACACAATACACAGTCAACCTATGGAACGTGCTGCCAGGGGATATTCTGAAGGCCAAAATTTAACTGGTTCAGAAAAGAATGAGAACATATAGTTAAAAATGTTCACAGAACTCAGATTTATATAGCTCAAAACATTATTTTTCTATAGAAATCTGAGTTCTGTGAAAATTTTTATCAATCACAAAATTCATTATTACTTCATGGTGCCTAGGAGCAGATTCTAAATGCATATGTATACAAACCCCTTCCCTCCCACCTCCCTCATTAAGAGAGACAATAAAAAAATTTAAAATATGATTTTTTCCAATGAAAAACCAGGACAAATTTTTCACCTTTTTTGTGCGAGGAAGGATGGTCTAGTGATTAGGGTGCTAGCCTGGGATTTGATGGAGAAGGCAGGTTTAATTCCCTGCTCTGTCATGGACTTACTCTGTGACTTCGGGCAAGTCTCTCTGTGCCTGAGGCTTCCATGTGTAAAATGGGAATAATAGCATTTCCCTATTTCACAGGGGCACTACAAGGATAAATATGTTCAAGATTGTGGAGTGCTCAGATATTATTGTAATGGGGCCATGTAAATATGATTGATGAATAGTTTTTCAATCGGTTATCATTATAAATATAAATGTATGGCCACTGGGAGTCATTCATGGACAGAGGACTGTGCTCTTGGGATGGACTTCACCTGAGTAGAGAGTGAAATAGACTTCTAGGATGGAAGTTAGCACAACTGATTAAGAGAGCTTTAAACTAGGAATTTGGAGGAGATGGTTGGGAGATGCCTGGGTAACCTCCATGCCTGATTTTAACATTGAGAAGGAGGAAAATGAAGTAAGAAAGCATACAGTAGTGTGTAGGAGAATGGCTATTAAGAAGAAGAGCAGTGTAGACACCAGTCTAATAGGCGATACTGGCGGAAGAATGACTGTGCCAAATTGGGTAAGGAATGTGAGCAAAGCCAAACAGCAAAAATTAAGATGTTTGTACACCAATGCAAGATGCCTTGGTCTTAGTCTTAGGAATTAGTGCAGGAAGTGAAATCAGGTATTATAGGGATAACAGAAACATGGTGGAATAGTAGTCATGACTGGAGTACAGGTATTGAAGGGTATGTACTGTTTAGGAAAGACAGAAATAAAGGCAAAGGTGGTGGAATAGCATTGTATATCCATGATGAGGCAGACTGTAAAGAAATTAGAAGTGATGGAATGCATAAGACAGAGTCTGTCCGGGCGAAAATCACACTGGGGAAGAAAGCTACTAGAGCTTCCCCTGGGATAGTGCTTGGGGTGTGCTACAGACCATCGGGATCAGATTTGGATATGGCTAGAGACCACTTTAATGTTTTTAATGAAGTAAATACTACTGAAAATTGTGTGATTGTGGGAGACTAACTTCCCAGATATAGACTGGAGGACAAATGCTACTAATAATAGTAGGGCCCAGCTTTTCCTGAATGTGACAGCTGACAGGTTCCTTCACCAAATAGTTGCTGAACCTACAAGAAGGGATGCCATTTTAGATTTGGTATTGGTGAGTAGTGAGGACCACATAGAAGATCTGGTTGTAGGGGACAACCTTGGTTTGCGTGACCATGAGTGACCATTCAGTTCAAACTAAATGGAAGGATAAACAAAAATAGATCTGTGACTAGGGTCTTTGATTTCAAAAGGGCTAACTTTAAAAAATTAAGGGAATTAGTTGGGGAAGTGGACTGGACTGAAGAATTCATGGACCTAAAGGCAGAGGAGGCTTGGAATTACTTCAAGTCAAAGTTGCAGAAACTATCTGAAGCCTGCATCCTAAGGAAGGGGAAAAAATTAATAGGCAAGAATTGTAGATCAAGTGGGATGAGCATGCATCTCAGATAGGTTATTAAGAGAAAGCAGAAAGACTACAAGGAGTGGAAGATGGGAGGGATCAGCAAGGAAAGCTACCTCTTGTAGATCAGAACATACATGGATAAAGTGAGAAAGGCCAGAAGCCAAATACAGTTGGACCTTGCAAAGGGAATTAAAACCAATAGTAAAAGGTTCTATAGCCATATAAATAGGAAGAAAACAAAGAAAGAAGTGGGACTGTGACATACTGAGGATGGAGTGGAGGTTAAGGATAATATAGACATAGCCCAATATCTAAACAAATACTTTGCCTCAGTTTTTAATGAGGCTAATGAAGAGCTTAGGGATAATGGCAGGGTGGCTAAGGGAAATGAGGCTATGGAGGTAGAAATTACCACATCCGAGGTAGAAGCCTAACTCAAACAGCTTAATGGGACTAAATCGGGGTCCCAGAATATTAAAGGAACTGGCACATGAAATTGCAAGTCCATTAGCAAAGATTTTTAATGAATCTGTAAACTCAGGAGTTGTACCATATGACTGGAGAATTGCTAACATATTTCCTATTTTTAAGAAAGGAAAAAAAATGATCAGGTAACTACAGGCCTATTAGTTTGACCTCAGTAGTATACAAGGTCTTGGAAAAAATTTTGAAAGAGAAAGTAGTTGATATCGAGGTTAACGGTAATTGGGACAAAATACAACATGATTTTACAAAAGGTAGATGGTGCCAGACCAACCTGATCTCCTCCTTTGAGAAGATAACAGATTTCTTAGACAAAGGAAATTCAGTGGATCTAATTTACCTAGATTTCAGTAAGGCATTCCTCAGTGCAAAAGAAAATAAATGAAAAAAGTTATCTCCCTGACCTCTTTCCATTTCTCCTGTTTGAGTGCTGTTTTTGTCTCAATTTTCTTCTGCTCCACTTGTCCTATTTGCATTCCATCTAACTCAACATCTTCCTTCCAGCTTTCCCCAGTATCATTCTTATCCTTCTGAAGAAATAACTGAAAATAACCTGGTTTTTTTTTTGTAAATACACCACCTGCTGGTCTTAATGGTGCTTCTCTCACCGCCACGCTGTTACTAACTTTCAGTCTTAATTAATTTAAAAAAACCCTCAGGAGCATTAATTACTTCCCATTTAAAACTTTTCTAAAATTAAAGTTAGAAATGTGATGGTTCTAGGTGCAGGGGCATGCTCAGGAATTTAAAATTGAATATGTTTGGAAGAGCATGTTAAACACACACAAAAGCAAGGTTTGCATGACACCCTCCCCGCCCCCAATTTCTCAGGATGCCACTGGTGTGGACGCCCAGCAGCGAGGATGCAGTGGCTCCCTGGACAGTAGCACTTTCCATGTCTCTGCAGCCCAGGGAAGGAGGAAGCAACAACGCAGCTGGCTGCTGGCTGAGCTCCTCCTTCCCCCACCTCTACAGCTGCTGCTTCTCCTTCCCTGCTGCTGGGATCCCAGTCTGCTTTGCAGGCTGCCTGCTGAGGTGTTGGGGTGGAGGCAGAGGCAATGCATTGGATTGCAGCAGCAGGGGAGAAGCAGCAGGCTGCAGCTATAAGAGCGGGTGTAGGAGGAGCTCAGTTGGCAGCCAGCTGCCCTGCTGCTTCCTCCCTTCCTGGGCTGCAAGGTCACACAGAGATTCTGGGGGGCCCATGCACCTGCTTGCTGCCCCTTTTTGCACACCCCTGACTAAGTGAAATATTTTAAAACGTTCAGCCAGACCAATGGCTTCAGATTTAAAAACAAACAAACAAAAAATGAATTCAGTATTAATTTCAGCAAAATCAGTTATTTTGACTCTTATAATTTACAAGTGTGATATATCTATGCCTGAATTACAACTTCTTTACACTGGATAGCTTTGGTGCATCTAATTAATATGAATTTTCAGAACAAGATCATGGCTCACTCTACACATCCAAAAAGAGTTAGGAAGGATCCCCCTTTACTCCCTTGTCTGAGCTATCAGTATTATGGATCACATTCTAGGAACAAGAAAGGTCTCCCTGATTCTGCTACTCCCCTACCCGTGCAGTGGGCAGGGAATAGGCGTACAGCCTTGACACCATCACCCACACCATTAAAACACCAGCCAGCACAGTGAAACCAGTGCAGAAGAGAATGTAATATCTTATTCATACTAGCTAGTAGCAGATTACTTCTCCACTGAGCATTCTTTCCCTGACTCCCTCCTCCTCCTCAATTTCTTCACCAGCTCTCTCCTTTCTATGGGCTCAGGTAAACTCTCAGTCTAACTCTTAGATAATTTTTACTCATGATTTATTACTTGTGGAAAAGCAAAATCTTATGCATTTTCCAATGTTTGTTAGCACAAGCTTCCCAACATTGCCCCATTAATGTGCCTTAGACCTGCCCTACAGGAAAAAGGGAAAGAACACAGGGTAACAAGGTCAAATGCTGCATGGCATTTGACTTTACGTGACAAAACTCCAAAACAATGTCAAGGGAAGGTTTGCCTAATGAAGGCAAAGGGCCAAATCTTCCATCCTGGTAAACACGGATTCCATGGGCCTTCCCCTTCTTTGTTCCTAACCTCTTTCTATTGCTGCCTCTGTGCTGGCCTTTGCAGCCAAACAATTGCCCAAAGTAGAAAAATATTTGACAGTGTGGTTAGTCAGAAAATGCAGCTTTATCAAAATCAAAACATTTTACAGGAAAGTGTCAATTCTGATGAAATTTTCAATAGGAACATTTTTAAACACTTCATTTTGACTCTCATTTTGAGGTCAAAACATCAAGATGTTTGTTTCAATAAAGTCAAAATGTTTTATTTTAAGTTTCACTCCATTTCATTTTGTCTTTTAACTTGTATTATATTTACATACATTTTAAAATGTATTATGTTTCAACACTATCAACATGAAATGATTCAGCATTATGTAAAGCAAGTATTTTTTGTTGGTTTCTGAATCAAAAGATTTGGGAATATCAATTCTATGGGAAATTCTGATATTGTGAAATGTTGATATTTTGACTTTTTGTTCTGAGTCAGAATTTTTTTTAAATACTGGAATTTTTTGTAGACTAGAAATTCAATTTTCTGACCACTTCTTCCCAGATTTCTGTACTCTCTCACCAGAAAAAAGCATAGCCACTTACAAGTGATTCTTTCCACCCTGCTATACACAAAAAACCTGTCAAATCCATTTCTCAATAGACTTGACTGAACAATAAAACAATTTATTCAATTAATATTTGTTTTTCATCCCTTATTCAACTAGCTCCATAAATTGATCAAACTGCATTTATAAAATAATTGGATTCCAATCGAAGTCAGTGGGAATTTTGAATAAGGTCTGTAAAATGAGAAAACCTATTATGACTTTCACCCTGTAAGCAAAATATTGCCTGATCATATCTTGGGCTCACTGGTAACATAGGCAAAAATTATCAAATTTGACTGATTTCTTAAGTAAGAATCCTAAATCCATATTTAGGGTCCTAAATAAAATATGTTTAAATATGGATTTGAATGCCTAATTTAAGCACACACATTAAAACCGACTGCTGTAAGTCCTTAGGGCAAGTGACATAATATATTCTTGTGTTTGTATACTGTAGTGTAGAGGAATTGAGTAGAATCCCTTTAAATAGTTTGTGAGCACTCTAATGACTCTCACTATCCTCTGTATTTCAAGAGCCACTAGATCCATGCCAAAGGAGCAGCATATATATTTAGTATGTTTTGCGTACATGTTATTTGGACCCCGATTTGCCCACGTGATTCTTATTACATGTTGTGTAAAGACCAAATGGCAACATATCAATACTTGCTTTTGTTGTGTATTATAATCGGCCGTCTATTGCATGATTGCTTAACCTGAATCAGGATTAAGACAGATGCTGTGTGCTAACACTGTAGCAAGAGCCTCAGTCTGTAAATTAGCAAACCAGGTAGCTGAAGGATCTACGGGTGTCCAACATTCAAGATAAACAGTCCCCTTTATGTTTACTACACTACAGTCTTGTCTCTTTTCTTTCACAAGTGCGATGATTCACTATTCACTAAATTCACTAAATTGATGGCTTTATTTGATTAGCCAGGACAATGATAACTTTCATAGCATTAATAAAACAGCTAAAAAGGGTTATTTTTAACTATTCATTTTTTAATAGAGAGGGAAAAGATATCTAACATTTATCCAATTTAAAAGAAACTAACGTCTTCCCTGACAGATAAATTTCCTCACTCCATTCTTTGTTTCTCCAAGAAGCTTTCTCCTATTAAAAGAATCATGTTTGAAAGCTTAGGTATATTTAACTAAGGAGTCATTTTAACTCAACTTCAGAGAACTTGATCAAATTCATCTACCTCCAAGAGACTTAATGATATCTTTAAACATACTCTAGATTTAAAGTCGTGAAGAGTTATAGGCGATAAAGACACAGTCTTACACACACTGACAAGTTCAAGGCAATGATGGATAACTTTGGAATGAGAAAGCTGACACCACGGTGTTTTTGTAGTTCTAAGGCAAGTGCTAGTAAATAAATCATTGAGCAGATTGGGTTTTCAGAAACAATGTGATATGGTTTGGACATGTAATGCTATTAAAGAAGAAAATAGAAAAAGATAATCAGCTTTCATAATTAGAAAGGACAACAAATTATGTGCAAAAAACATGTTCATGCAAACTTAAGACTGAGATTTTAAATACAAAAAAGACAAGAAATTCATAGGTAAGATCCCCACTCCAATCTTACTTAGCTACATGGGAGCAATGCCAGGGTTAATTACATGATCATACAACATGCAATACAAAATGCTATATACTTTCATATAACAGTATAGCCAAAGGAACTATTAATTTCTATTACATTTAATTGAATGATTTGTTAAGTGCTATGGGCTAGTTAATTGAACCTATTAAGTGGCACAAAGTAGCCTGTCAACTGACAGATCTGGATATCTGAGGATATGCCTTGTGTAATGAAAATCTCTGGGTGCTGTACAGCTGGCATAAGGACTCTGTGCCAACCCTCTTTTAGAGGGAAGGGGCATTCCTGCAGAAAAGGGATCTTGTGTTGCAGTGAGAGGTTGGTAGAACAGCCCTTTGGTACAATGGGTGTAAAAGCAGAATACCCTGTAGCTCAAGTAACTGGTTTTGGAAACAAAACTCCTCAATTTCACCCATGTGTGTGGGTTAGCTGATGACCACGGTGAACTTTGTTTATGGTCACAGATAGGTACATCTCACTGGGAAACCCATAATGTATTCATTCCAGGGTTCTGCGAGTTTTTAATACCTGTAGTATTTACATTTTATTTAAGATTGCACTGGTAACAGGTTGAAAAGTTACGCAAATCTATTTCAGGGAAACCCTTCAGGGAAAGGGTGTTAAGGAGTTCTACAATAGATAGTATGTTAGACAAAATGGCAGTTATATCAATTGGGGGGAATTTTCAGAATCAGCTCAAGACATTAGGCACATAACTCCCTCTGGCACATATGAAAATTTCAGTCACTGGCTCCTTACGCTTGGGATGAAATCTTGACTCCTTTAAAATCAACAGCAGCACTCAGTGACTTCAATATGGCCCAGAATTTCATGCCAATGCAATAAAATCACTTGTAGCTACGAGACTGGTTTCACAATAAAAAACCATGTAAGTGTAGTCTTATATATCTGCACCTATATCCTGATGCATCTATCTCCCTGAAGTTAAGGAGATGATTATGCTGTTCATGCTCTTTTAAAATAGCTGTATCTTGGGATTTGGTTTTTCAACCAAGTTTCTTGAAACATGGCAGAGATCCTAGTACCAACCAGGATTACATATGATGAGTGAAATTTTAGCACTAAATCAGTTTAGATTTAACCCAGGGTCAGAAAAGAAATTGGAAAATATCTTGACATATGGAGAAAATGTATTTTTCATAACTCAGAAAAGGAGGAAGGGATTTTAATGAAACTTTATAAAAAAAGGAGTACATTTATGAATTGGGACTAATCATGAGATTTCTGCTCATTCCGTCTGAAGCACCTGGCATTGGCCACTGTTGGAAGACAGGATACTTGCCTAGATGGACCACTGTTCTGAGCCCATATGGCTGTTTTTAGGAGATATTTTAACTCAAAATTTAATTTTCAGATAAGACTGAAACTGACTGACAAGACGGTATTAGAATGGAATGTTCAAATCATCAAAATAAAACTTTAAAATGGTCATTTTCACCGACATACAACTAAAACAGAATAAAATCCCAATTCTTCACTTAGGGAGCCTTAGGGGTGTATCAGAAGTACTGTATTAAATCTGTTCATTTGAGTCTAATTACATCTATGCTGACACATACCAGTTCATCACATATGTAACAGTGTGTTGTGGCCTTATAAAAGTGCTCTAAAACTGTATCAGGCCAGATATTTAGACCCAATTCCTCAGATTCTTTCTAACACATTCCGAGCTGTCATAATGGCCTTTTTGGTCACTGGCAACTGGTGTAATTTGGCTGCTCTGAATTATGCCATAAGACTGGCTTAGGGCAAAGCCATCCAGGATTTCAGAAGCAGAAATGTGGCATTAAGGTCTTTTGCATGCTCCATACATAGTTGAATAGTATGCTCTTCTGATGTAGGATCAGGGCCATAATCTACTTGCCCACTCCTATCATGAAAATGATGATTATGAAAAATAACTCCCCAAACAAACATCACTCATGCAGTAGGCAAGTAAGATTTTGCAAACCTACACTTTATAAACATTTTTTATGAAGAGTTTGGCCAAAGAATAGTTTTTAAAAAAATACAACAAAAAAGCACAAAAAATACAACTAAAAAGTCCCAAGACTAGGCAATTGTTATGTCTTTTAGAAATAGTGAAATTTGCTCTGGCTGAACAGGAAGCATTAATCAGAGTGAGACAGAAAATATAATGGGATATAACAGAACTATTGCAAGAAAATTTCAGTTTAGGGAGCGTGGAGGCACAGACATTAACTCCAGTGCAACTGAGCTTGCATATTTGCTGGGGTATATTGTAACTAAGTTTGTTTATTTTCACTTGTTATAAACGATCTCCATGGACATTCACAGATTGCAGAGTGACAATTTTCAGTTTTATTTAATTTAATTAAAATACTAAGAAAAAGATTGGAGTAGAAGTTATACTGTATGTATAAGCAGCTTTTAATTAAAAGTGTGTTTATTTTGTGTGGGATTTCTGCCATCACCTCTGTCTACTTCTTGGAATCTAGTTCTTATGCACTCAATCAAGGTCTCATAGATTAACCAACAAATACTGTAGGTAACTTGCAAGTTTTGATAACTATATTATATATGTAATATGTTTTTCTAGCAGGGGTTGCTATTGAGTGACATTCCTATCAGATCATCCTGGCATCGTGGCCATCTCTCCTCACAAATTTTCAGGCTAAGACTGTTGCTTCAGAGTTTTTAGTCTGAAGCTATTTTTGCAGAGCTTGACTCAGAATACAGCCCCACTTCAAATAAATATAAAATATATGACTAATTAGAAACAATCACCTTTTTAATACTTTAAACGATGTTTGGTTCTCCAGCTTAGCTAATTTTTCATGATCCCTTCCCTGTAGCTTTAGAAGAAAATGCTGTTATTATTACGATGTTCCCCAGTGACTCCATTAACAGAAGGATGAGTCTGTCCTTCAGACATAAAATGCCTTCTAGAGCACTTTTTGGAGGTTTAAGATAATCATAAAGCAGCAACTTCATATTTTTAAATAATTATTTTTCATCATTATATTTTCAAGTACTTCTCGTAACACATGCCCTCAGTCTTTCCTGTGTGTTCATAGAATGAATAAGCATTGAAAGACATGATATGACTACTACCAAAAACTGTGTAGACTAGCGGACAATGTGTCTGGTTTATTTTTCAACAGTTTCAACACACGTTGGTTCTACAAGAAACGAATGAAAGGAGAGAAGTCCTGGCAGTTAAGTGGAGGTTATTAAAATAAATACTTAATTCTTTCAGCACTGAGGATGAGTATTCTGTGAGAATGCTATGTGAGAATGCTTTTATTTGTCATCAGTGAACTGTACTGAAGAGATGAAATATTATTAATTCATTTCCAAATCTCACTTTGCTCTCCTTCCTCAAAGAACTATAACCCTCTCTCATCTCCTCATGACTGTGTCTACCTCCAAACAGCTCAGTCCTCCTACAGTCACCCTATCTCTCCTTCAATCCTGAACTAACCTACCCCTTGTGTTAATTCCTTTCCTCTGCTCACCCATGGCTTTGATTCTTTGCAGATTCCTTCCACAATCCCTATAGACTTGCACTCCCATCAGACTACCTCCTATCTAGGTCTCTGCCTTATGATAGGGTTGAAAACTGGCAGTGGGATGGCACCTTGATACAATGGTGTTGCACACTCTAGAAACACATAAAACAAATAGACAATCTATTGGGAACATATACCCAGATCAGTGAAGATTTCTTCTAGCAACTGAAAATTGGAGCGATATTCTTCAGATGAGAGTTCCACCTTGATCAACTCCCAGAAAAAAGTCCCTAGTCTCTCTCCCCCACAGTAGCGTCCTATGCCTGACCAGTAAGAATCCTAAGAAGAAGCCAGCTTGCAAGGGTTATTGACTTGCAAACTAGCCATTATTTTAAGGGTTAAATCCTGGGCAACTACAGTGACCTACGGAACACATCCATCATGCAATGAAAGCTGTTAAGGACCACAGAAATACAAGTGAAACTATGCATCCCTGCGACCGCAGTAATTCACATGGTTACTGCACTTATTGTTCAAAAGGGGCTATAACTAGTAAATCTGCATAACAAAGGATCCATGCCATTTCTGTTCCTCATTTGTAACCTCCTTTGCAAAACTGCACATGGCACCTTTGCAAAACTAGTTGCTGTGGCACACAAGGGCTGCTATAATATTGACACCTCTGCACATTTTCCTGCCTCTCGGGAACTTCATATTCACAATAGGATTGGGGACTTGGGCAGAGTATTTGCTCCATATTGTTTATAGTGTCACATCTTATCAATACATCTTTTAGTAAATCATGGTTCTGTTTTACATGTATTATTGGCTCTTCTTCAGTTGTTAACTGCCAGAAACTTCATTAATAATCTATCAATCTACACCAGTTTACCAATCAACAGTCTGTACTCAAATACATACACAGCTCATTCCGGTGTGATGAACAGTACCTGTAAATAAGCACTAATTGTTAAGAAAAATTGCTTTTCCCACTACTTTACTTTCTCTTTGCCAGTGTTGCTTATTAAAATCAATCAATGAAAAAAGAAACAGCAGTAGCAATTACCACTATATGCATTTAAGTTGTCACTATAATGGGCATCACTCCATGGACAGCAGACACCCATTCATGTCTCCTTTCCATTTTCTAATGAAGCTGTCTGCGAGCATGATGTCCTTTTGACTAGCAGCTCAAATGCGTACAACAGTGATTCCTGTTGATAATTTTTAACTAGATTGGGTTCTTTTTTTCAAGATACTGTATACAATTACTGCACTATTCAGTGGTGTTTTATAAGCAAGCAGACTTTTATGCTATTTACTTTTTTAAATGTCAAATATAAATGGTTCTTCAGATTAAAATATTTCTATTTTTCTCCAATATGTATGTGTGTCTCAAAAAATATAGATATTGAGTGCCTTAAGGAGGCTGATATTATGGAACACATTTTCTAATGGACTTTGCCCAAGACTTTAAATATGCCATGAGCAAAAGTCAGAGGCTAAAAAATAATAATAATAATAATAATAAAAAAAAGCTGCATAAGTTCAGGTCAGTAGAGAAGGAAAAGGTTGTGTGTGGTTTTTTTTCTGTCAAGAAAAGTGATGAATTCAGGAGGGGAGTCCAGGGGCAAAGTACTCTGGCTCCCTCCAGTTCTAGCCGTAGGCCAGAGATTTGTATCAGACCTTTGACCAGTTCTTTTATTTGACCAGAGCAAAGGCTCAAGCTGTTTTACAATACAGCAGTGAAGAACAGCAGTTACTAAACTTTCAAGGTCTTGATCTAGATGACAGCCATGGCCCTTCCATTTGAAGTTGCTCTTACTCAGCATAATCAGGCACTCGAGGAACATCACAGGGCACTGGACAGCTGGATTCTCTGAATGTCCAACAAGACAGACAGGCTCACTCTATCTGGTATTCTTTAGTTGAGGAAGAGGCATCAAATGTGGTTCTCTGCTATTGGTAGGTTCCTCCTCTGGCAAAGGAACTGGTCTTGCTACATAGTCAATATAGCTGTATGTTGTTAATACATGATTTCTGAACACTAATAACCATGTTTTATATTTTAAAGAGATTAAAATATGTATATTTTCATTGTGTTCCTAAGTTAAACGTGATTTTATTTTAGAATTGCCTTTGTCATAAAGCAAACCAATGGAGGAGCATTACTGTAAGCTCTTCAGGTCAGGAAGTCTGTCTTCTGTGTTTGGAAATCACTTGGCACATTTGGTGCTACCACAACATAAATAATAATAAATATTGTTATTATCCAACATAGATTCATCAAGAACAAATCATGCAAAACCAACCTAATTTCTTTCTTTGACTGAGCTACTGGCCAAGTTGAATGGTGCGAAGTTGTAGACATGATATATCTTGATTTTACTACGGTTTTTGATACAGACCCAAATGACATTCTCATAAGCAAACTAGGGGAATGTGGTCTAGATGAACTTAATATAAAGTGGGTAAAAACTGGTTGAAAAACTGTAGGCAAAAAGTAATTGTCAATGGTTCACTGTCAGACTGGGGGAAGAAGTCCCTCAGTGATCTGTTCTGGGTCAGTAATATTCAATATTTTAATTAATGAATTGAATAGTGCAGGGGAGAGTATGCTGTATGACGCCAAACTGGGAGGGGTTACTAAGACTTTGGAGGACAGGATTAGAATTCAAAATAACCTTGACAAATTGGAGAAATGGTCTGAAATCAACAAGATGAAATTCCATAAAAACAAGTGCAAAGCACTACATTTAGGAAGAAAGAAAATCAGCTGAAGAACTACAAAATCGAGAATAACTGGCTAGGCAATCGCAATGCTGGAAAGGTTCTGGGAATTATAGTGGATCACAAATTGAATATGAGACGACACTGTTATACAGCTGCAAAAAAGATAATAATCCAGGGTGCGTTAACCGTGTCATATGTGAGACATGGGAAGTAATTGTCTTCCTCTACTTGGCTCTGGTAAGGACTCAGTTGGAGTACTGTGTCCAGTTTTGAGTGCCACATTTTAAGAGTCTCTGGTGCCTGGGGGCCATACTTTCTTTTTCACCTCCCTGCCTGTCAGCGGCAGCAGCAGCGGTGGCAGCGCCGCACAGCGGGGGGAGTCTGCAGGCCCGTTTCCAACTCCCCCCTCACTCCCTCCCCACTGTGGGGGCAGCAGGTCAGCTGGGAGCAGGAGTGACAGGGGAAGAGGCCCCTGGGCCGCCCTGCAGCCTGGGGGGGTGGGGGGGACGTGACGAGCTCTGGTCCCCGCAGCTTCCTTGTTGCACCTAGTGCAGAGTTGGAGGGGCCAGGAGGATGCTTGCTCCCCCCTCAGTGGGAGCCCTCAGTCACCAGTAGGCCTGAGTTGAAGTCATCATGGCCGCTGGGCCCTGGTTACCTGGGACAGCGATGGGCAGTTCCTCCAAAGAGGGCCCAGTTGTCACCCCCCCAGCCCATGCCCGGAGAACATGCTCCCCCTCAATATGCCACTGGGAAGTTGCATGCAAGTAAGTGAGAAGAGAATTTGGCCCGACATTTAAAATGTCTCCAAACAAAGGAGATACTGATACCTTTCACCAGGACACAGTACACAGTCACAATTTCTTGAATAAAATAAACAAATTAAAGATTGTGAAGAACCTAACCACAATTAAGTCCATTTTATTGCCCCATCAGATAGCCCCAGTTTAAATTCACTGCTGAGCACAAGACTTCATATTACTTAAGAGTCATGTGGGAGTGTGATCTGGTTCCTTCTGCCAGTTCTCCAATTTGTCAGCGTTATTTTGAATTCTAATCCCGTCCTCCGACGTGTCAGCAACCCCTCCCAGAGTGGGGTCATAAAGCATACTCTCCACTGCACTATCCAATTCATTAATGAAAATATTGAATAGTACTGATCCAGAAGAGACTACTGAGGGACTTCCCCCTCAGTCTGACAGTGAACCATTGATAATTACTCTTTGACTACAGTTTTTCAAAGTTATGTATCCACCTTCTAGTAAATTCATCTAGTCCACATTTCCCTAGTTTGCTTCCGAGTTAGAAAGTCTTTCCTAAATTGTTAAAACATTTGCATATCCCAGTCCATTGTCTTTATTTATGTGCATTTTCATATTTATTAAAAGCAGAGTTGGTCAAAAATACAAAGATGGGGGAAAATTCTTTCTTGTTCCTCTGAAAAAAATGCAAGATTCCACATTTTGCAACCAGCTTTAATTATAAGTACTAAAGTTAGGAACCTTTGTTAAAAATCTCTTTTGAATTATAATTTTGATGGATTTCCAACTGGCAGAATATACACAGTATTTTTATTTGGAACTAGTCATTGTCCTTATTGAGGCAAGTCCTATTGATTTTTATTTGGAACAACACTGTGATCTGACAATGTCTGCAGCATTCCTTACAGAAAGTCAATGGGAGTTTGCTAAATGAAGAATATTGAGCAGGGCTCGAAGATATTAGCAATTTTTCCTGTGTAGTATTATCTTTTTTATTTTAACAGGAATTGTATATTTGTGATAATGACTTTTGCATCATAGCAATATTCTACGATATTAGCAAAAATTAATGTGTTAATGCAAATGGAAAAGTTGCAAATAGGATAGAAGGTGTTGCTAATAAGATTTTTGATATTAGGACAAGAAATATACTTCACCGTTGTAAGTAACAGTATGGCTTATTATCACCATTTTCTTTCTCTCAGTAACATTCAGCTTGTTGTTATCACCAATTTGGTTTAAGATAGCTTAAAATTTCAGTGTTGTGAATTGAAGAAATGCGGCGCTTGTGTCTGGAAACTGTAATGAAGGATATGGACAGTGATAAGATTTTCAGATAGTATCATGTATTCATTTGCAAACATTTCTGAATTCACAAGATGCAAATTATAGACCGCCATCTAGGCATCAAATTCTACCCTAAAATATATATGCATACCTCCCATTAACTCAATGGGAGCTGAATGCATTTGAGGGAGGAATCTGGCCTTTCGTTTTGTGACTGTTATGTCTTCACAACTTTAATATGGGTTTTCACACTGGAACTAACAGGATGTTATTGAGGCCAAGTTATTAACAGGTTCAAGAAAGGATTTCACATTTATATAGATATCAAGAATATCCAGTTATCATAATTAATTGTAATAAATGTTGTGGCTGGGATATTATATCATGTTTGGGGCTTAAACTAATCTTTAGCTATTAATGACCAGGATGACCTAATGAGGGTTGAGATTACTTCACCTTTGCCTACAGGGTTCGTGCACCTGCCTCTGCAGCATCTGGTGCTGGACACTGTCTGATACAAGATACTGGACTAGATAGAACATGAGTCTGATCCAGTACGGCAATTCCTATCTAATTTAGGAATTTTCTTTTTCAAATGGATACCCTGGGTGATAAAATAGTTAATATAGTTTGAAATAGGTATATTATTCAGTTGCACCATCATTTGAAATTGGTTTTAATCCAGAATTACACTATAACATAGCTGTAGCAGCTAGTCTTTGTGGTGTAATACAATAAAAAGATGTGCTTACTGTGTAGCCATATAAATTAATTACATGAATAATTGACCAATTTTCCCCCCATAGTTTAATCTTGTTAAAAACACTTTAGTCATTTTTAAGATGGTAGCCCCTATTCAAATACTGTTCTGGTAACCTGCATTTTCAATTTTCTTTTTCTTAATTTACATCTTTTTAATTGTCTCATTTAAATGCATAATTTTTTCATTAAAAAGGCTTAAGTAATGATATAGGAACGACATTCTTCAGGGGCTTTTTATTTTTAAAGTCTAGTCACCTGTGAATTACACCTTATTTAATCCTTGAATGATGACCTGCCATTAGGAAGACCATAATATATATGACTTGTTATCTGAATAGAAATAGAATATAAACCCATACTTTAAAACTGACTGGTTAGTAGGCCTCTGGGAGGAGTTAGACCTCAATTTATTAGATCCCTGTAGACTATAAGGCTGTAACAAATAGTTCTCATTACCTATGTCATGACTACATTTTATCTTTTGCAAGCTTTAGGGCAGATGGTTACACAATTACATTATGCTTGCCTACTTCTAGTTTGTGACAAAGTCCAAGTACTACTACTATAGATTTGGCCATATACAAATAAAAATGACCATATTGTGTATAAAAATGATCAAACCATTTATAATAGTGTTGATAATATTTCCTATGGAAGAATATTAAGGCTGATATTCACAACAGATATTGTTTCCTCCAAACAACTTTCTAAAAGTGATGGAATTAAGTACTCACTACCTAATTACCTAGGTACTTTATGTGCCTCATCACTATATTATTTGAATGTCTACCATAGTTTGAGTACATTTCTACAGAAGAATGGTTGGAGCAGAGGTCAGAAGTATATGACAGACAGAAGCAAATTGATGTAAATTAACAATTTCATTTTGTGGTTAACTATCTTTAAAAGGTGTAATATAGTTGCTTTTACAAATTAAAGGATAATATATGTACTCTTATTCTCCCCCCCCAAAACAGCCTCTTTTCTCAGTATACTCAAGGAAGACAAATTAATCAATCAACATCACCCAATATTTCTTTGCATGTGGTAGCCCCAAGATGTGACATCTGTTCTATTTTAGATCCCGCTCTTTCATTTATTAAATGAAATGGGAAATAATTTGAACCTTTGATAAAGGTCTTAATTTGATCCTCTATACTGTATGTGAGGTTTAAATGGGATTGGCCCATGGTGTTTTGTTGGCCATGTCAGAAAACATTTTTGGTACTCCCCACTTTGAGTAGCTGAGCAAAAATCCACCTGACCAAAAAAACCAACCAAAGAAAAAATGACTGGTCAATCTGTTACCTGGCAGTTCTGTGTTCTTGGGGAACCAGGGCACAAAACCCCGACTCTCTCTGGCTCACCTAAATCTCCCCCCCCCCCCCCCAGCCTCTGCTTGAACCAGAAACCAAAAGCAATGAAAAGGCAGTGGAAAACACATCTAAAACCCTCCAAACAAGGGTAACAATAGGATTAAGACAACTCCCCTAGCCTCATCTACATCAAAGATGTAAAAAGGAGGCATCTCAATCATCACATCGAATGGAGAACAGAAGCCTCATCTACATCGAAGATGGAACAAGAATTAGCATAGCAAATAGAGAACCAAGCTCCAAAGCAGGGACCGCACTGAACTCTGGGATTGGCAAAGCATGGACGCACTGCATGATGGGAAATCTCTGCTCCTGATGTAAATGAACTCACACCTGCATACATCCAGCTCTGCAGTTATCAGACAATTCTAGTTACTGATATGCAAAACACTGAATCTGCCTGGTTGCATTGTGAGCTCCCTCAAGAAACACTGCCCATAGCCAGGAATGATCAGCTCCTATTGTCCAGCATAAAGAAAACCACTCTGGGATACTTCCTTGAGACATTGTTTACCCATAAACAAACCTGGTGGTCTACAAAAACCCCTACCCAAGTTCAAACCCCTGTTCTGATGCCTGGATCCAAATTCTGCATCAGTTCCACTAGAACTTCCCCCTTTCCCTGACTGATCATGTTAGGGGCTCTGCTTGTCTCAAGCACTCTGGACCCTAAGCTGAACAGCCTGTCTCCTGGGAACGTCTGAGCTGCACAGAGTGGTAAGATTCTCCCCATCTTCCCCTCCCCCCAACACACACTCTCTCTCTCTCTTTTAGTCCAGGCATAACTTTCTACTTTTATAATCAAACCTGGGATAGCTTTCTCCAATACCCCAACTGTAATTGTGTAGTATTGTAAGCGTTTGATTGTTTTTCTCTCCTTGCATGGTATCACTGTTAGTATCATAAGTTTTATATACTTGGCAATAAACTAACTGTTATAATCAAGCTGGTTGCCAGTCTCTCTCTCTCCCAACTTCATTTACTTCCTTGTGTTCTTGGCTTCCCTATCTTGCTCTGCAGCGATGCTTCTTTTACCTAAGCCAAAGATCCCTGGAGTGCCCAAAAATCCTATGGGATTTGGTCATCAAGGGTGTTACTACTAGAACAATTGTAGAGTGAGGGGGGAGGCAGCCAAGAAGTGCTGCTCTGCCTAGCCTATGGAGTCCAGGGGCATATAAGGGTGGCAGCTGAAAGTGCTGTTTGGACCCAGCCTGCTCAGAAGTGCACTCTATTCTAGTGTGGTGTAAAGGGGCATATAAAGGGGTCAGCTGAGAAGTGCTACTCTGCCTAGTCTACGGAGTCCAGGGACATATAAGGGTGGCAGCTGAAAGTGCTGTTTGACCCAGCCTGATTGAGTCCAGAGGCAAAGAAGGGGGAGGCAGCTGAAAAGTGCTGTTTGGACCCAGCCTGCTGAGAAGTGTGCTCTATTCTGGTGTGGTGCGAAGGGGCATATAAGGGTGACAGCTGAAAGTGCTGTGTCACCCAGCCTGCTGAGTTCAGGGACATAGAAGGGATTAGCTGAGAGTGCTGATAGCCCGGTCCGCTCAGACACACTTGGTTAATCTGGAATGTGTGTGTGTGTGTGTGTGTGTGTGTGTATCTGTGAGGGGTTTATTTGAATCTGGGGCTGGAGGAACCCATCCCTGAAAACCTTAGGTCTTGCAGGATAGCTCCATTGGGAGGGGACTTGTAGACATATGAACACACAAGTTACACAAGCAGTACATTAATAGAAACACACACACACCCTTCCAGGAAGGTAACCCTAATAAATGAGCATACCCCAAGGAGACGGGCAAGTCTGGTAACAAATCAGAGGGACAAAAACCACTAGCCAATAAGTGCAGCATACAAACTAACAAAAATTAGTGTCATGATGGAAGCTGGTACCCAGGGAAACCACCCTACTTACCTGCCCCTAAAACTAGCCCTAGGTTTAGCCCTTTTTTACTGACTATCAAAAAGAGGGAGGGAAGGGGGGAAAGGACTTTTAAATGTGGCAGAGATCCACAAAGGCTGAGTGCTGCAACACCTAATATTTAGCCACCTAGAAAAATCACTGGAACATCAGGATCCACAAAACCTGAGTTAGACACCTAGGTGCTGTGTACAATGTACAGGCATTTAAGAATAGAATCCACAAAAGCCAGCATGCTGAGCAGGGAAAGTGTTTTCCCTTTTCCTTAATGGCAGCTATGTGGCCTAAGGATACCTCTCCCCAACTGTCACCCAAAAAAGAGACAAGAGGAGGAACCAAGCCCTCACTGCGAATGCTAAAACTATAGAAACCAGGGTGGAGAGTTCCGATCAAAGCATGACAATGATTGTGGATGAAAGGTCCTTCTGCAGCACTTCCCAAAGATTGGTGGAAGGTCTTCTCTCATGCTTAAGAAAGGCTTTTTTGTTTGTAACTGATTCACAGTCCCTAGGCCATACCTAGAACTCTATTTTCCTATCTGTAGCTGTGCTACGTTTATTAACTCCAACAGGCAAGTGACCTCAGTGCGAGGTCAGGCAGGCGGGCAGGACTCATGGACATCAAATGGCGTTGGGTTCATGTGCAAAACCTTGAGAAGATCTGAAACTTGTCCACTGGATTGTTTTCTTGTTAATTTATAGTGGGTTGACCTTTGTCCTGAAAGGTCAGCCTGCTCGGAAACCATCATCCAAGACTGCTTTGGCAGGAGAGTGATTTGGAAGCCTTGGATATATTCTACTGCATATGAAAGACAGTATTTTTGCCTCTTTCTCTCTGTATCAGAGGAGATTGCATTTCTATGGGAATTTTCCATATGCTATATAACAAACTCACTGTATTGCTCTGAAGACCTTTTTTCACTTATTCCCTGCTATATTTTCCAATATTTGACTATACAACCTAGTAGGAAGAGAAAGTAAATATAGCAGTGAGGGAGAAATGAAGAGAAATTGTGCCCATTCTGAATCCAATAAGATGCCAAAGAAAGTTAGCACAGCTGAGTGTGTGACTTGTGATCTGCTCCTTAATTCAATAAAGATGACAGTTTTTAATCTGAAATATCTCACAATCAGAAATACTGATGTTGTAGCCATCATCTTGAGTCAAGAAACGTCAGAGGAATATTCAGTGCAGATTAATGTGTTCCATTTAACTGAGAAGGGACAAGAAATTAAGACTATTTCCTGTAACATTTTTATGTGGATGAGAGGGAGGAGTATTTTCTTTTAAAGAAAAAAATATCTGAGCATTTCTTTATCACATTTTCCCTCTGCTATTTATTAAAATTCCACATAGCAACCTGTCCAAAGAACACTTCACAGCCTCAAATCTGGTTTTGCACTTGCTTTCTCTACAGAAATTTGTTCTCTTGGAACCTTTTTTGCTCTTCCTGAGCTACATCTCAATCAGCAGACAATTCACTGAGGAGATTCAGTTTGAATTCTTGCTTCATCTAGTCACACTCAATTGAACATAGATGCCTGTGATCATTAAAGGCCACAGTTTTCTTCTGACAGTTTCATGGAAGAGGTCCAGAACTACTCAATGTCTGAATTTCATATTTCTCTGAAATTGGAGGTGCATGCTGTGCAGTGAGATGACCCTTTCTTGATTTTTTTTCTCTACTCTGAAAGTTTATATTTACAGCAGAGGACAACCAGCATAATAAAATGTAGATATTCATTTAACATAAATAAGCACCCATTCTCTGTGCTTGCCATAGTTCAAATACTTAATGTGTTTAGAGGTTTGAGAATTTTGAAAGCTAGTTTTCATCTGAAGAAAAGGACCAGAAATATATCAATAAATTAAAAAATAATACCATTAATTTACAGTCACAGTTCACCTAAGGATCCCCAAAGTGTTACACAAACTATGGGGAAAATCTTGTCCTTTCCTCTGTGGCTGCATGGGTGGTTGCTGGTGCGTTTCTCCTGCACAGAGGGGAATACTTGAGAAGACCATGTAGAAGATTTGTTACCTGAGCTTTCTAGTGGAGTGCGCTTGAGAGGCAGGGAAGGGGGAAACACATGGAATCCACAAAAAGGGACGCTGTGCTTCCTGCTTTCTCTGAACAGGAGATGAACAAACTCTAGTTTCACTCCACAATGGAAAAATTGAAATAAAATTTATGGGAACCTCATGGAATTTTCCTCCGAGGGAGCTTCCTTCCATGTGTTTTACCATAGGAGACATGATCTGGCCCACATGTATTTGTATGCTTGGGACTAACATAATTAATATAAAGGTGTCCCTCAATCTTGGCACATTCTTAGAATGTCAGAACCAATACACTCTTTACCCTAAACACATCAGTGCTCTTAGAGCTATTATTAGTGCAGATAACAATATTTATCTGTGTCATTGTTTTCAGTTTATAAATACACCCATCCATAGCTCTAGGCACTTACATCATCTACACCTTAAAAAACACATATGAAAAAATTCCAGTGGACCCATGGAACACTTCCCAAAACCTATGCCACTGCCCTCTTAGCCTGCCTCAGCCTAATCTGCTACTTCTCAAGTCATAAAGCCTTGCCACACAATACAAATATAGTAAAATGAAATCCCATGAGATAGCCTCTTTTATAAACCAGGAGTAGGACAAGGGGCTATGGAAGATGTTACCATGATCTTATACCATCTTAAACGTAGACATGCTTTAATTCTCCACAGCTATGAAGGAGACTAGCAAAGCAATAATGTTCCTTCTTCTCTACAAATCCAAAATAAGATGTTAATGGAAATTAGAAATGGAAAAAACTTAAGTCATCTGTCCATCTCCCTGCCAGGGCAGGATTGTCTGACTTTTCCTTGAAGTCATTTGGCAGAGGGAGGAGTGGGGGGAAATCACATTTGGTATGGTTAATAGTGTTAACATTTAAACGGCTTTGAAGTAAACACAATATTGAGATGAATGGTAATAAAGTTCATGCCTTTGCTTGTGCTATTGTTTGGTTGGAGAATGTTTTCTGAAAAGCCAGTTTACCAAGACAGCATTGCATCAGTTCAGATTGTGAATACTGTGTTTGCAATGGAAAAGGCAGGAAACTTATTAATTTAAAAATGAAAACTCAGTTTTGATCAGGTAATAACAGTCAGCTGACTATCAGGCACTGGGAACAAGGCATTCTTTTCAGCAAGACCTTGTTGGTGGAACCTGTTGCCAAAAAGACACCTGACTGACTGAGCCCAATCCTTACAACACTAAGATAGAGTTGTAAAACATACCTTTTTCATAAAGCTTCTCTCTAGGATCAAGGCATGAGCACACACACGCACACATTCACTCACCCTTCTCTATGCCTTTGCCCTGGAAGGATGGAATGAAGAAAACATCATTTTGTTCTGGACTTTTGAGCTTCATAGGGTTTGATCATACTGAGGATTTGTTCCAGCTAACCATTGGTGGCTGAGCCCTGGTGCAAGCCCTTAACGTAGACTGCCAAAGCCCTATTGGCACTGGTGGAGATTACCTAGGTTTCAGGTAGTGATAAACTGATCAATGCACATCACATTTTATAGAAGTTTATCCTGCCTGCACCATAGGTCTGCTCCACTTTCTGATCGCCAATGGCTATAACTGGGAGTAAATCCTGGTACCACAGTGATATAGAACTAAAATAGTTATTTAAGATAACTTTGGATTAGACAGTGTACTTTGCTAGTTTTTGCTGATTAAGAACATAAGAACGGCCACACTGGGTCAGACCAATGGTCCATCTAGCCCAGTAACCTGTCTTCTAACAGTCAACGCCAGGTGCTTCCAAGGAAATGAACAGAACAGGGCAATCATCAAGTGATCCATCCCCTGTCATGTAGTCCTAGCATCTGGCAGTCAGAGGCTTAGGCTATGCAGAGTATGGGGTTGGCTAATAGACACTGATGGACCTGTCCTCCATGATCTTAACCAATTATTTTTTTAATCCCGTTATCATTTTGATCTTCATAGCAGCCCTGGCAATGAGTTCCGTAGGATCACTGTGTGTTTGTGTAAAGAAGTTCTTTTGTTTGTTTCAATTGCCTATTAATTTCATTGGCTGGTTCTTATATTACCCCTGGTAAGAACCCCTAGTTCTTATATTATGTGAGGGAGTAAATAACACTTCCTTCTTCACTTTCTCCACACCATTCATGATGTTATATACCTCTATCATATCCTCTATCATATCCTCCTTAGTCATCTCTTTTCCAAACTGAAACTAGTTCCAATCTTTTTAATCTCTCTTGTCACAGGATCCACTCACCACAGCTGGCACGTCCTCCAGGTTGCTCTGGGGATTAGCTCCTTCCAGGTTCAGGGCCCCTTTCTGCTACTTGCTGCATACCCTACTGAAGCTCTCTCTTTCAGTCTTTGTGACACCAGGAACTCTTTCTTCATGACTTGGCCCTCAGGTCAGGTTACTGTCTGTGTTGTCAAAGTCTTTCCTTACAAGCAGTCTTAGGCTGTCTTCCTATTTACTGCTCCTAGGGTGCCTTTTCCCCAGTGGCTCATAGGGGAACCCGGGGCAGTCCTCTACTCTGGGTACCAGCTCAGAGACCCTTTAATCAGCACCAAGGTCTGAACCTTCCTTGACTTATTGCCTTTTCTTGAGCCATTTCCTTACGTTCTGGCTCTCCCCTGTTGTCTGGGTTTGTTTTCCTCCTCTCAGGGGGTAACTGTAGGCTACTTGCCTCCATAGCCCCAGACACCTCACTCTTCTCCCAGGGAGTGACTGCAGCCTACTTCCCTGCAGTGCCCAGATGGGCTTCATATAGGCCCCTTCTGTTCCTGTACAGCTGAGTCTCCTGTCCCTGGCTCCTCTCCAGTTGTAGCATGGGGAGTTAATTGGCCCAGCTAGCCACTTTAACCTTTCCCTGGCTCATGTGGGGGACACCCATCACATCTCACTACATGGAAACTGCTCCATCCCTTTAATCAATTTTGTTGCCCTTCTCTGAACCTTTTCTATTTCTAATATCTCTTTTTTGAGATGGAGTTACCAGAACTGCATGCAGTATTCAAAGTATGGGCATACTATGGAGTTACATAGTGGTATTATGATATTTACTATCTTATTATCTATTCCTTTCATAATAGGTCCTAACATTGTTAGATTTTTTGTATTGCTCCTGCACAGTGAGCAGATGTTTTCAGAGAACTACCCATATACACAGAAATGGTACAGGAGGTAGTAACGATTGGCTAAGCAATTCAATTTATAACAGTTGCTGACAGGACATGGTGAAGTTAACACACTACAAAAGTATCATTGAAAGTACTTAAAATCTGTTTTTCCTGTGTTTTTCTTGGTAAATATCTCTTGACCTGCTAGCATTCACTGTACGGTATTACAAAAGCCAGACTTCCTGATCCTACTCTAAGTATCCATCACTCTGAATGAGGCAGAACAAAGAATACATAATGCACTAAAATAACTGTATGCATGTTAATAATAATATGCCAGTTCTGTTGTAAGATTATGGAGAGCTTGAGGAATATTTATTATCCTAGGTAAAATGCTCAAATCTGTACAAAGGGAAGATTGTGGAACTGCAGAGAACATAGCATTTGTATCTGTAGCTATACACAGCACATACTCATTTGCTCACAGATTATTTATACAGTGTATGGAGCAGGATTTGACATGATTGAAGAGGTTGCCAAACACAATACTCTACCTTCAGGATATATGTGATACCTTTAAAATTGGTGAAAGGCTAATTAATCTTGAACTGTTGGTGGATGATATACAAGACAATATGCCCTAGCCTGATAGTGCTTTGGGATGGCAGAAAGACAATTAAAAACAGCCTCAATTTTCTTGACAAGAGAGCACAGAGAAAAGGAATTACTACATAGGGGTGTGAGAATTTAAATATCACTTGAAATAAAACTTTAAATTCAATCTCCACTGTACATACTATAGATACCGGATAGCCAAACTAGGGATATTTGAACTCACAGCTCATGTCTCATTGCTCAATTTTAATCAGTGGAGAGGGACTTCTACATAATCCCCAGCAGTACCACCTCCAAAACAAAAATAGTATGTATTTCTCTGTTCAATATGCTTGTGTTGGCAAATCACTGTTATATCATTTACTTTAACAGAACAATCAAGATATGTGCGCACCACAGAACAACTATCTTATTACTGTCCAAACCTAGTGCTTCCTCACCAAATATTCCTAGTGTTAGTTAATCTTACTCTCTATCTCATGTAATATACAAGAAGCTAAACTAGATGATCACAATGGTCCCCTCAGGCCTTGGAACCTGTGATTATGTCTAAAATTGAATTAAAAGCTTCCTAGAACAGGAACCAGGTTTCTATCTGTTCTGTAAAATGCCTGGCACAACTCTGGGAGCTACATACCTAATAGGAGAGCAATAACAATGGCCAAGATTTTCTTATAGGTGCCTAAAGTTAGGTTCTGAAATCCTCATTTAAGTGCCTAAATAAGTGGCCTGATTTTCAAGAGTGCTAAGCACCCAGGAAGATACTGGGTGCACTCACAACTTTTAAAAACCAGGCCTCATATTTATGCACCTAAATATGGACTTCAGTGTCTAATTTTAAGCAACCGGGTTTGAAAATCTTGTCTTTGGCCAATATGTCTGCTCATCATACTGACAGGCATCACATCATGCTACCTCTTGGAAGAACTTCTTTGAAGTTATATCAGTGTCCG
This sequence comes from Emydura macquarii macquarii, assembly GCF_026122565.2. Taxonomy (NCBI): domain Eukaryota; kingdom Metazoa; phylum Chordata; order Testudines; family Chelidae; genus Emydura; species Emydura macquarii. The sequence goes on along the minus strand of NW_027131500.1, from coordinate 12,098,733 downwards.
CTATGGGACAAGGAAGGAGGAGATGGATGCTGACTTGTTTCTTTAATTTCTTGGCATAAAGAATTCAGTTTATTTAATCCTTTTGTGTCTGGTTACTCTGTGTTGCATTGTTCTATGTGATATATTACATTATTCAGTGTAACCAGACACCAAAGGAGACTTGGAACAGGTGTTTTCTCGTCTGCATGTAAAATTGGGATTGTTACCTGCAAGTTAACCTGTAGGTAATCCATTTCCCTACTATTACCCATATGGGTAGTTTCAGGCAGCAGATGTCTCATGTAGCTCACACATTTCTAAAACCACATCTAATGGAGCTCTCCATCCTTGTTTACGGTATCTAAAGTACCTTTTACAATGCGTTGTTTAAGGATATCTGCATTTCAAAAGAACAATAAAAACAAATGCACAGCTTATTCAGAAGCTAGATGAAAAAAGCAAAACAACTATATTATGTTTATTGCAAGTATAATATTTTACAACAGTTTGTCATCGTTACTGAAGTAAGATACTATACCAATGTGACATGCAACCACTCTCATCTTGCTTTCAGTTGCTCAGCATGAGAGTCTAAATGCAAGAATACATGCTACTAACAAAGAAAAAAATCTTATATTTATTATTCACCAATCTCCAGAGTTGCAGTGCCACTCAGAGTTAATGTACTTCTCATACACATTATTTAATACTTTGCCATTCAAATGACTTACAGTTGAAGCAGGCACTAAATTTTCAATGCACATCAGCGCTGCTGCAACGATAACAGTTAGCTAGATTATTTTCTTTTGTACCAAATTCTTGTTTGTATCCATTTTGATGCTTGCATCTGCAGGAGATGTTTTGGCAGCTAGAACTTCAAATAGGTAGACAGAAAACAAGTGCTTAATTTTGGAAATATCAATTTAGGACTAGTTAGTGCTCCTCAGCTCACTATTGAAATAAAACAAAAGAATCACTCTTTTTTTCATTACTATTATCCTCTTTAAATTGTTTATCTTTAGTTTCCTAGTTTTTCTACCATGTAACTTAGTTGGGGAACCAGAAATGCCTTTGGAGTGTCTGCACCTTGTAATGAAGACCCCAACACAAAGTGTTGAGCAAAACAAGCCTCTGAACCCCTCATTGGCTTATAACATCAGTTTAATTTGCCTTGTATTCTGAAGCAGAACCGCACAAATAATGTTTTGTTTACAGAGTCTTTCTTCAAAATCAGGTATGCTTATAACATCCTGGCTTGTATGCACATGTACCCATATCCTCTGCTGAATGGAAATAGAACTCCTCTAGTCTGTAGAGACACTATGGTCTAGAACACTAGTTAGCATTCCTGTGTTCTGTTTTCAGTTCTGTAACTGACTTATGTCATTTGGGTGAATCACATTTTCCTCAATTTCCCTATTTGAAAAATGGGGAAAATACTTACCTAACTCACAGTAGTATTGTGAGGCTTGATTAATTATTGTTTGTTACTCATTTTGCAATTCTTGAATGAAGTTTACCATATAGCAGGCTAAGCGTTTGAGATTCATTTTCCCTGCTGTTGACCCGCAAATAGGATATAACCCCTGATCCTGATCTCACAATCTTTTGTGATAATGGAATCAACATGTCATATCTACAGGGGAAAGCCTGTAAGAGAGTTAAGACTTATGGGCTATTACCTGTGAATTTTGAGAAAGACCTAAAACTCACAGAACCAAAGTCATGGCAAAAAGACCACTCTGTTTTGACCACTGAACTTTGTTGATATATTTCATAACATATCAGCATCGCTTTGTGTATGAGCTAAAACTATTTATTATAAGATGAACTATTGGCAAACCATATAAAGCACATCTGTGGATAGCCTGGGCACTTTACTATGTGCTGCGGAAGCATAAATAAAGAATAATGCTGAAAAAGAGTTAAGAAGTTCATTGTTTTCTTGTTGGTTTGGGTTTTTTTCTTGTCTGTGTCTGTCCTTTTTAAAACTTTTCCATTCCAAGTTAGATATCTAAGGGGTATAAAGTCACAGGCCATGCTACTTCTTGGGTTTAACGTGGGTATTTTCAACCCACTAACTTAAAAAGACCCATTTAACTTGGGTCTTTCCCTGCTCATCTGATATCACATCCTTTGCTCTATGCCACCAGGAGACAGGGGTGTAGAAAATTACAATCAAAAGTTTAATTGATGAGCTGGAGCTATGAAAAAGCTAAAAAATCATTAAAAATCATTTCAAGAAAATTAATTTATTTTCTCTCCTTTCTGGTTACACTGTCTTTATTCAAAACTGATCAAGAGACAAATCCTTTTTATCACGTTTGTCTAGTATTAATATGATAAAGCCACTATTTAAAAAAAAAAATTAGCAGGCACTAAGAAGAGGCAGTTGGAACTGTCTGGGAGAAGGAGAGTACAGTTACATACTCTGTGACATCATGGACACAGAAGGGATCTGAGCACTGAGAGCAGGTGAGGGACCAGTGCTGAGTTTCAGATGGAGGCCAGCAAGGCTGGCCCGAGACAAAATGGCGCATTAGGCGAAAAGCATCTTCATTGTCATCCCCCCCACTCCATTTGTTAAACTTTTGAATCTCTTATTTTTTATTGTATCTGTAGCCCATTTCATGACTGTGATACACAATTTGCATGCATGATTTATTGCTGTCATAAAATGATAAATTTGCACGCTAGGATCTGTAAATCTGTATTTATTCATGCCATATATAAGCAAATAAAAATAGTTTCCTCTAAGCTTATAGAAACTTTTAAATTTGAAAAATAACTGAAATATGCTAACATCAAGAAATTGAACTGTGCCCCAATATTGGGTGGACCAGTATTAAATGGTATTACAATAAGTGACAGCCTTAGAATGCTAACCCTATTCCTTTAGTTAAAAAAGGTCGCTCTTCTCACCTTTGCCCTCGCAAACTGAAGCACAGCGTTAGAGAGATCCAAAGACTGGCCAATGGCATTTTCAAGTGGTACAATAGCCAGCAATGTCAGTCTCTCATCAGCCATCAGATATGTTTTAATGAGCATGAGCGCCAAAAAGCTGCGCTCACCAGCTGTGAACAGCTGCGTGAGCAGAATTTTCAAAGCTAGCCACACATTAGGAAAACGAGTCCTTCAACTCTGCATCATGAATGAATTGGAGAACTTGGAGTAGAGAGTGCTTCATTTGGCAAGATGTGACAGATGTCCAATTTGACAGAGGTCTTTATCATTGACATCTGAATGTGTCAGATGTGTTAGAATCTGGTGAAGGTCCATACCATTGTTCAAGAGTGTTTTCCTGTCCACCAGCAGCTTAAGGTCAAACCAGAAACCCCAGGTCTTTTCGTAGTGCTTCATTTTTCCAAACCATTCTTCAATGGACACTTGAGCAGTGTCAATGAGCGAACAAAAAAACTCCCTCTTGAATTTTTCTTCCAAGCATCCCATCACCTCATCTCTTCCTTGTAACCAAACTCTCTCTCTTCTTCTGATGAATATGAGTTTCCTTGAAGACAGGCTCAGTTCCTAAGTTTTCCACCATTTCTTTGGCAGCATTGATAGCATCTTCAAATCTGTGGTCTCTGTAGGCCACAACAAAATCAAGGCAGCTTCTCATTGAAGTAGAAGCAGTCGCATTGTCCATCAACTGAATTTGTAATGCCTTGCTTACAGTGTTTACTTGGAACAGGCTATCTGGCCAAATCACAACTGAGACCAGAAATTTGAAGTCAGTGATCTGATTTGCCAGGCTTTGTGCCTCGTGCTGGATTCCGGCCTTGGCTTTACTTGGCTGCACCAATTCCATCAGAGTGTCGGATACTTCAGTCATTTGGTACCTCACTGGCCTTATGCTGTCAATGTTGCTCTCCCAGCAAGTGTCACATAGCAGCTTCACAGTCAGATTTGTAACATTGTCCGTGAGATCTTCCACCTGATAGCTGATGCTGAAAACAGGACATATATCCTTTGCAGTACTCCGAAGAGACATACTGAATCTAAAAAAGATGCAGCTGCACCTGGCACAACCAAGCTCAGAGAATAACAGCCACAAGGCATGAAGAAAACTCTTGGATTCAGCACAATGATCCTTGCCTGGACGGCGTTGTTTCTTCCCTTCATGTTTGTGCAAAAGTCTATGTTCCACAGCCTTAGAAAGTCAAACATTACGTGGTAAGCATGGCAAAAGTACTAGCAGTACTTTTATATTGTTGCATAGATAGGGGTTTGATAAAGATCTCTGGTATCTGATTAAATATGTCCTTTATTAGTCACTACTTACACTCTTCAAGTCTTAAAACAATGATACTTCCACAATTACACAATAAAACAAGAGTCACAATATCGCAGCTGGCTCTTACTTTACTTCAGTTCATTCTTATATATCACTGAATGACTGGTGATGCCCCACCCCTTATATACCCAAAATTCTAGGGGGAGTAAGGAAAATGTAGTTCTCAAAAAGTCTGGAAGGTTCCACAAGATTCTACAAAGCTCCAGAACATTCTAGGAAGTTAGTGAAAAATGAATCCACATACGGAATACCCGAAACATTTTAGTTCAAACATTCTATTTTCCCTTTTGTTACTAACAACAAAAATGGCACCCTGAGCCCAGTGACCCCCCCCAAGGGGTTGCCTGCCCCTAAATCTGGCCCTCGAGGTCAGACTGTATTTAAAATGCACCGTGCCACATGATGTAATAAGGTGAAATATTGCAGGAAACAATCAATTTGAAATCCAGTACGGGACACATAGTTAGTATATGTGACTACACGTTCTTGTCACCGTTGCTCTCATTATCCCTCCTTTTACACCTCTAACTGATTATTACACCTACTTGTTTAGTCTTATCTTAATCTATATTGGAAGATCTTCAGTACAAGGACTATCTTTTAATGTGTTTACTGGGCACTTCTATAATTCAAATAATATTAATACATTTAGGTGGAAAACCAAAGTTCTTGTTGGCCAAAATTTTGATTTTGGAGTGCCCAGTTTGAGCCATCTTGGGCCTTATTTTCAGAGGTGCTGAGCATCTGCAATGCCAAGAGAAGTCAATGGGAGTGGTGGGATAATTAGTACCTCTTCTAATCAGCTTAGATATCTCAAGTTGGGTACCTAAAATCAGAGGCCATGTTGGAAAAATTTGGCCTATACACATGACAGTATATTCATTGAACCCACAACTACAGGCTCACACATGAAAGGGCTGGAAGCTGGTGCGCCTTTGTAAACAGTTTGTTACTAGTTTTTAAATAGAGCAGATTTAACTCCAGAGGGATAGCCTGGCTTTATTCTACATGATTTCTGCAGTAAACATTGCATAGAAAAAGTAATAAGAAGGAATATGAGAGCAGGGGAGAGAGCGAAGAGAACAAGAAAAAGCTGACAGCTAAGTGACTGTGATATGTTGACTGCCACCTGGGATTTTTGATTTCATCTATCCCGGGGATTAGCTGGACTGGAAATAGTTCTTTCCTCATTACTGGATCACTAAACAGCTGCATGAGGAGAGCCGGGAAAGTACAGGTACACTCCCTTATATATGCTATGGAAGCCAGTAGAGCACATATTTAAATCCTTCTTATATGAAAGTGAACAGCATGAAATCATCATAAAATAGTAATGGAGAAACTTGATAAATATTTCATCCCCACACAGAACCTCATCCATCAAAAATAGAGCTTGTTTTTAATCAGGGGAACCAAAGCCCAGGGAAACAATAGAAACTTTTACAAGAAGTTTGTATGGAGCAACAAGACAGTTCCAAATTTGGAGAGAGTGAACAGGAACACACCACGGAGATGTTCGTCACTGGGTTCTGACACATAGTTCCTCTGAAACCACAGCTAGAATCTGACTTGACTTTAGAGGAAGCAACTGACTAAATTTATAAATGGAGTAAATTAACTAATATGCAGTTATATCACATCTCTATTTATCTCTGTTCTTATACTACACTGCACTGTCTTAGGGCCTGAACCAAAGCCAACTGAAATCTATTGGAGTGTTTCCATTTACTACAGCAGGATTTGGATGGAGCCTTTAAATAGCACCTTTCACCCGAGGATATCAAAACACTTTGCAAATATTAAATAATTAAACCTCATGAAACTGCTATGAGGTAAGTATGATTATCCTCATTTTACAGCTGAGGAAACCTGGATAACAGCAAGACAGAGGGTATGTCTAACCTCGGGCAGTGTGATTGCAACTTGCGTAGATGCCAAGCTAGCTTTGAGAGTCTAGCTAGAGCAAAGCTAGCTCAAGTAAACAGGAGTGTAGCCGTGGTATCAGAGGCTAGCTTCCCCAAGTACAGCCCCACCCAGGACTGTGGATACATACCTGAGTGACTGGCACATGGCACGGCACATGATTTGGCATGATTTGGCTCTATTTTTAGCGCATCTGAGCTTCGATCTCTTGACTCCTTGTCCCATGCTTTAGACATGCTATCATCCTTACTCTCCGACAGATCCTAGAAGGGTTTGGATGGGTATTTTCTTTCGATATTCTCTATTAATTCTGTATTCATTAGAATCATCTGAGATTGCTTGGATTATTCATTTATAATCAGATTTTTTTTCAGGGTGTGTTGTGGCTTTTTTTAAATCTTAAAATTGTGAATAGTATTTAAAAAAAGAAATCTACATAGCCTATTTGTTACATCCCTAATTGAAGCTAGTGTTTGCCATTCCCATAATCGATGCTTGGTGCAATACTTCCTTTTGATTTTATTTTTGTTTTCACAGTCCTGCTGCTTTTTTCAAATATGGGTATAAAATGCTGATACATGTTTTATGGACCCACTAATAGTTGATTCCTCTAGGCCCTGGTCTAAACTTACCTGGAGATTTGGCAGCAGTCGACGGGAGTTACGCAAACTACACAAAGTAGGTTGCTTACCTCCTTTCGACTTCTGTACTTCCCTTCTGCTGTTTTCACTGCACTGCGCCAACAGGAACCGTGTTCCTGTTGATGCAGCACTGCGCTACTTGAGGGGGTGGTTTTACTCAGTCGACTTCCTGATTGATTAAGTGGGTCTACACTGACCACTCAATCGATCCAGAAAGATCGATCTGGTGGTGGCAACTTTGCCGCTGTTAGTATAGACATACCCTAAGAAAGATCAGTTGAATACTACAAGAGTTCTGTGACACCTTAAAGACTAATACATTTATTTGGGCATAAGCTTTCATGGGCAGAAACCCACTTCGTCAGATGCATGAAGTGGAAACTGTTGAATACTGATGTTCTTATAGCTGTTCTTAACATTTTCCTATCACATTGTTGGCTTTGGTGACAAAGACGTTTGTTTTGAAGAGGTGGGTTAAATGTTCCAGACTAAGATTTGATCTACACTACAGCATTATGATGTCAGTGTACACACTACTACCTTGCTCCCACTGATGTAAGTGTCTTACTACACCAACATAATAATTCCACCTCCACAAGAGGCATAGGGCTTATATTGGTTTAATTTGGGCAACTCAGAGTGTGTGTGGACACTGCGGATTACTTACACTGGCTGTTGGCTGTCATCATCTATTTCACAGCTCCATGCTAGAACCCTGAAATGGACAAGAAAACCAGCTAGAGCCTGGCTGCCCTTGGGCTCCCCACAGCACGGGAACTTGGGTGCTGTCCCGAAGCTCCCAGCTTCCTGCTTCCTGGCTGCCCCATGCTCTGCTCCCACAGCATAGCAGCAACAAGGGCTCTCGGCTCCTCGCTGGGAGTATGGGTGCTTCCTCCTCCTCTTCCTCCCCCCTCCGCCCCCCCACACTCGGCTCCCCATTCCCCCTCTGGGAACATAGTAGTCACCCAGCAAGGAATCTTGGGGCAGCCAAGAGCTGGGAGACTCATGGCAGCACCCAGGTTTCCAGCAGGGAGCATGGAGTCCGGAGCTGGGACGGGGCAGGGATCTGCATGTGAAGCCCAGGCTCTCAGCCCCTCACACTGCCACTTTTAAGTCAGCGGAAGCGCTCCTGGGAAGGATGTGCATCAAATCTACAGAAGAGCAATGTGGACATGAATCACTGCAGTACTGCAGTGGCCGTAAGGTCGATCTAACTTAATTTTTTAATGTAGACATGCCCTAAAAACTCTCCCTGACAGACTCACTTCCCTCTTTTGCTTGTCACATATATAACTTGGAAGTTCCTGTGCTCGTTTCACAGTCGCCTTAACAACCCAATATGGCTCTGAAAGCTGTGGTTCTAATGCCTTGATTTATCCTCTTGCTTGCTATCTACAAAGAGCTAGACCTACAGGCTAGAATTTTATCAAAGCTGTGTAGTCCTGAAATCAAGAGCTCTTTTCCTTCTTTGGAATCTTCTGAAATATTTTTGAGTCAGGTTTTCACACAGCCTCAGTTTTGGAATATAGAAATTACAAGCATGGAGAAAGGCTTGCAAATAAGGAACTTTGGAGTTGATGTGACCTAAATTGTTGGCTCAAAACTGGGACCACAAGTTTGGGCCCACGAAAATAAAGGCCTAGTTAAGATTGAATTAATCCTTGACCCTTTAAATATAAATAATCTTTAGAGTAATTTTCACACTGTAGTAAATTTGGAAAGGAGACCATTTACATGGCCTATAATTTCCATTAGCCTTCTTAAATGGTGCACAGGCAGAGGGGTGAAATTCATTTAAGTTTTACACACTACTTAAGTTTCATTTAAGTAGTTAAGTGGGGCTCAAGTGGTGCATCGGCCTGGTGCTGGTCCTCTGCACAGGGCTAAATTTCCACTGTAGTTGCTGAAGATACTTGAGTACAGCGTGCAGTTCCTGTTGCAGCATGGCACTGCTGCGATGTGGTTCTTAAACCTTCTTAACTGAAATTGTGAGGATGACTCTAGAGTACAGATGATCCTCCAGGGACACAGAACCATCATAGGGTATCCATCATGACTTTTCTCCCTGCTGCCAGTGTAACAAGAAAAGGGGTATGTTTGGAGGAAAGGAGCTGTAGCTGGGTCACACTCATCCCTGGCTGTGTTTTTGGCCTTCAGGGGCCATTTACCACCAGCATAAATTCAAATGGCTTGAAAGGGGACCAAATAGGATCCCACCTTTCAGAGAGGCATAAAACTCCTGTACTCTGAGCAAGGATCTTAATGTCTCATCATAATAAGCCATTCCCTTTGTCTGGCAAATCCTTCAGTGAAACTGTAATCCGGTTTTTGTGACATAACACTCTGTTGCAACATTATGTCACTGAGGCCGCAAAGTCAGTATTAAAACGTTAGTTCAGAACAAAAGATGGAAAGTTGTTCAGTTTATTTAAATTCAAAGCATCTCTGATTATCAACAAATGCAGTACACTAGGTTGTAACAATAATACTTGGAGTTCTGTACTATCTTTCATCCAAAGATCTCGAAGTGCTTTACAAACATTGTGTGAGAGATTATATTCTCAAGGTACTGCCCAGAGCAGGGGGTGGAGTAGAGTCTCAGCACCCTAGAGGGAGCACAGAGACTGGTTGGTGAGTCAAAGGAAGAGAGGTTAAGAACTATGAGATTTATGTGGAACCAAGCAGGGAAAAGTCTGCCTTCCACAGAGCCAACATTTGCATCCAACTGGAGGATGCACAGACTGAAAGGTTGCAAATTCTTTATGTTAGACCAGGCTCTAGGTTTCTCCTGCATTTGCCATGTGATATTCATTCAACATCAATCTAGTACGGTCAATGCACAGAGATTCCTCACTGCATTGTGCATCACTAAATAAAATATTTTAAAAAATTAAGCAACACCCTACAAGAAATACATTTTGGAATACAAGGAAAACTGGAACCTCATAGGTAATAGATTTGAATAAGAAATATATTGTTTCCTTTGATTAAGAACATCCAGTCTTCCACAGAACTCCCCACACAGAATGAACTCAAACATTAATGACCACAAGAAAACAGACCAGATCTTTTATGTGCTTCATTGGTTCTGCTTTCTCTCTGAACAGCAGAAGAAATAAATATTATTGTTAGCCTTAGGGCTCTCTTCAAAAATGCTTGTCTGTATCAGCTCATATTGTGAAAAAAGTGTCAGTAACGGTGTTAAACCACTGGAGGCTGAAACTGAAAAATGGAACAATAATATTCCAACCATTGCATACGAGATCAAAGCTGTTAAGAGGGGGTGACAGGTGGCATAAACTTCCCCAGGCCCTGACTCACTAGAGGCATAACAGCACTCAGTATAACTATAATAAAAATAATCCCAATAAAGACACTGTAAAAAGCTGCAAGTAGCCTGTTATATCTTTGACCCCAAGGTCTCTCCACGGATAGATCACCTGGCAGCCCTGAAAGAAGAAAAGTGTAATTGTATTTTATGTCCACTTACATGGCTAAAAATTGCCAGGTGTCCTCCTATTACATTTTTGGTATATTAATGAAAATAAATCAATTACAATGATTCATGATAAAAACCAAACACCACAATACAAACCTATGATAAAAAGCAACTACATTAGCTGAGGATCTGGCTCATTATCTGTCATATATGTCAGCAATTAGCCATTGGCTTCTCCTATCAACCCTTTGTTCACACAGGTTGTCTTTCTCAAGATAAGAAGGTTAAATTGACTGAATAAAGGTGACTCAAACAAGTATGGGTTTGCATTCATGCACTAAATTAATATTTTCTATTTGACAATGTAATGTGTAACACTAAACTTATATTGATTTATGGTTGGTTTTACTTTAGAAACAAGAAAAGCATAATTACCTAACACTGGAACAAAAGGAAGCCCTTCCTTTTCCCTAACCTTTGCTAAGAGATTTTTTTAAGGTTTCTTTGTTACAGATGGCTATAATAGTATTTCAAAAGGGCTATCAATTGTAGCAGATTGTATTCAGTTTGGGGCAGTGAGAATAGTATGTTACAACACAAAGTCGATTGATTGTTATTAATAATATAGTGTCTCCAGCAAGAGAACATTTATTCTGGAATGAGATAACATCGTAATACAAATAAATAGTAAAAGCCTTGTATATTTTGCCTCTTATCAACACTGCACAAATTTATATTTAGTTATTGGCTATTTGGGGTAGAGAAAGATATCTTGTCTTTTTTTCTCCCCAGTATATACTATTTCATATCTGCTGTGATAACAAAAATGCTCAGAATGCAAAATCCACAAAGAGAAAAACAAGGCCAAAAGAATGAAACAGAATTTAGATGAAGATGTTTGGGCCCTTAACGTGTAGAGAAATTATGCTGCAGATTTTCTTGTGAATATAATCTCATATTTTTATTACTTCAGAGAGAAGCATGAACACTAGTCAATTTACAAGAAGAGCCCTGGTATAACATTAGCTTAGAGGCTGAATTGGGAGTTGGTTTGAATGTTATAGTAACAGCAGACCTGCAGAGAGGAAAAGTGCTCCTCCAGCAGCCTGCATGAGAATCAGAATGACAATTCAACAACAACCGGTGTCTAGGAAAATCTGTAAACAGTACTACAGAGGAGTGTGTTGCATTCCACAGGTTCTCTTAGAATGGCACTTACCTGAAAACTGAAAGGTGAAAGCCTAGTACCTCATGTGAAGTTGAAAGCTATGACATGGCTAAATCGCCATTGCAGACAGACAAATTTATTTTTAAAAATAAACACACCTTTTAACATAGTTTTTATTTTAGAAACAGTTCACACTATCACCCTAGTAACTGACAATCCATTGGTTTTAGTGCTACCCGTTCAAGTGAACATCACTGGCCAGATCTTCTGATGTGACAAGGGTGATTTTGCATTGTGATGCAGCAGAGTTTGGCGGTAGAGCTGGCTTAACCAGCACAGGGAGGATTGCCCTAGTTTAAGTGTGATCCTCACCTGGCTCAGCACAACACGTGTAAGGGCTCTTATGCAGGCCCTAAACATCTGTTATTACATCGAAAAGGGGACATAGCTGGAAGAACACCTACACTGGTCACGTTCTTGGTTCTTTAGGGTTGTTTAAAGCCACTATACATTGTAGGGGCCCTTGCTCTAACCCGATATAGGGAGACCAGCCCTCCACAGAATTGCAGTAGGAGTAGAGCCACATTGCATACATAATCCCAGCCCTTCACTCTGTGCAGATCAGTTGCACCCTAGGATCTAGCCCTATGTTCCTTGTGTTAAAAATTGTTCTTCTAGCCACTTTAGAAAAGCTACTACTCACTGAAAGGACCTTATTTTTCAATATTTGATCTACCTGTACTTTGTACCACAGCATCGCTATGTGGCTACATAGATGCATTAGTTGTATTGAATTAAAAAAAGAATATGCATTGATTCATGTTGTGAATCAGAAGCTGAGAAGAGTTAGGTTAATGTACTTGAGAGCAGATTTCAAATAGAATAGGGAATGACATTCCTTTTCTCTTAGTCATAAAACAAACTTTGCAAATCTTAATGCAGACTGAATTCATCATTGAAGGAGCACACTCCATCTACTGTGTATATAATACACAGGAGCTAACAAATTTCACAACATGAATTGGATTGACAATTCTGATGAGTGATAAAAGGTATCTACATCATTTGTAATTACTACCTCTTGAAGATCCCAAGTGACAGAGCAAAAAAACTATAGGCCAAAATCAGAAAGATAAAAGGTTGGTATTTGTGTTAATTACACTTGCATGTTTTTTTAATGGCAATTGTTTTTTTATTTCTGAAATCTTATGCAAAATTGTAGTAATAATAGGGACACTTCAATGACTGGGTTGTTTCCCTTCTTTTGCAGAGGCACAGGGAGGTAAATGGGTGTAAATGGAGGTAGGAATGCAAAGGTGGGGAGGAAGCAGTTCTGTCCATTTTATGTAGGTGAGCAGTCCCAACGGGATGGCAGTAACATTGCTCAAGTAAGGTGAACAGCATTTGGCCCAGAAATGTTTGGAAAGGAAGGTATGTACAAACATTTGAAGAAAAGCAGTTCGTATATTGGAGAAACTGATCAGGGACAATTTATGTGTATGTAAAGATTATCCCTGTAATGCTATCAACGTGTGTGGGAGTGAGTTTACCTGCTGTGTGCCATATGTGTGGATCATGTTTCTCAAGGACAGATTTCACATTTGACTTCCAAAAATCTTCTCCATTTATAATTCATGAATTACTATAATTTGCTGTTTTAACAGATTCGATTCTGTCTCCCTCCTTTTCCACCCTTTAGTGTTATACAACTTCCTCTCCTATCTCACATGCCTGCTTGAAATGGTGAATACCAATTTCAGGCAATCTACAAAGAAGTGAAAGAGTGCAGACTCTTTCTCTGTAACCTATTAGAGTATTATGCTGTGGGAGGCATAAGAAATTGTTAACAAACAGGTCCTGAAGCCCATTAATGACAATATCTGTTGCAACTTGTTTAAATTAATAAATATTCTTGTTGGGCCTTCATAACAATTATTCTATATCTCTTCCTTAATTTAATCAATCACTGAAAACTGAAACCAGTAACTGAATAATATTCTAAACTCAAAATCCTCCAACTACTCTGAAATAAATTTTGCCTAAGCAGTATGTAAAACATACAGAATAGTTATATAAATATTTACCCAGTCTGGGTTGTCTGACTCAAGAATTAAGGCGAGATCTTCAGCTGAGTAAATCACCACAGCCTCATTGAAATCAATAGATGGAGTTATGATAATTATCAGCAATGGAGGGTCTGGCGCTTGAAGCACTACTACCCCAGAAGTTCAAATACAAGGACCACACTCTTCCAGGATTGTCCTGAACTGTACTAGTTTGTGCTTATATTGTTAATATGTTATGGTCCTTCAAGGTGTCGATGCTACACAGAAACAGAGGAAAACAGTCTGTGGCCATTTTTAGATTACAATCCATGTTGACAGACAAAACAGAATAGGTACAAACGACCCTAGATAACCAGAGAAAAGATCAGAGTACTGCTGAGTTTTTCTTTTATGGTTAATTGGGTATTTAACAGTATTCATAGCTTATGTTGGTTCACAGTGATAGGCAGGGCCAGCATTAGGGAGTAGCAAGCAGGGCAATTGCCCAGGGCCCCACGCTACAGGCTTGCTGGCGGGGCCTGGGCTTCAGTTTTAAAGGCATTGCAGAAATCCAATGTGTGAGCAGGTAAGGGAGGCAGGGTGGGGGCCCACTCCTCAATTTCTGCCCTGGGCCTCAGCGAGTCTAACGCCAGTCCTGGTGGAAGGAGTGCCTTTTAAGAATGGATATGAGCAGAGTGGCTGGTGAGCTTTCACATTAAAGTTAGGAGGAATGCCAAGTGTTAGGGGCAACATGAAAGAGTGAATGAAGGTGACCAAAAGCCATGGGATGAACCAATAAGAAAGACAGGGAGAACAGAATGAACACCTGTTGGGGCTGGAACAGTCTATTTGTTTAGCCGAATTTCCGACGAGATAACACTGGGTAACCATTTATGCTGCTATACAAATAATTATGACTACATTTGAAAAGACTGGAAACTACAAAGTTCTGTGAGCTTGGTTCATGATTTATTTCCTCTCATCCTTGCCAAAGAAGGCTCAGGTACTCTTGATCAAATCTCTTACTTGCCTTGTTTTCTTTTTGGTTTAATTTTTAATGAATGACTATTCCATTTGTTTGTGTGGCCATTGTTCAATAGAGCTTGGGCATTTCAGTGGGTCAGGCAAAACATTAAATTTAAGCATGCGCTTAAAGCTCATGTTTAACTGTAAGCATGAGAGTTGCCCTAATGAAGTCAATGGAACTACTCATAGTTCACATGCTTACAGTTAAACATGGGCTTAAAATTAAGCATATGCTTAAATGCTTTGCTGGATCTGGGCTTAAGTGAAGTAGATGTGCTATATGTTGCTGAGTTTGGTAGTTATTTAGGGCCAGTTCCTGCAACTCCTACTCTTGTTAAAATCTACATGACAACACACGAGTAAGGGTTCACTGAGTAGACCCTTTAGGGGAGCAAATAAGTAGCTAGGCCTGTAATTTTTTCAACTATTATTAAAAATCTTAGAGACAGTATATAATCTGTTATTAAATGTGCATGTAATATTTGGAAGGATTTGGTTTTCTGTTTGTTTTAGATACATCCGTTCACACTATAGCTTTCATCTTTCACTTTATCTTATGATGGTCCACATGACATAGTCCTAAGCCATAGTGCATTCTCTTACTAAAGAGCTGCTTCCCTTATCTAACCTATCTAGTCATTGATTCTCCACTCTTCACCATGGTATCTGAGCACCTCCCTCCTAGGCTTCCTCCTCTCCTAGTACAGCTGCTTCACACCGGCCATAGCATCGCCATTGGAATGTTGATTGTGGGGTCATACAAAATGTATAAAAACTAGCTCATCAAAGGGGAGAGGCTTCACTGATCGGCTATTTACTTGTCTTATCTGGCTACCAGTTGGCACACACAGCATGTCAGTCACCCTTCTTGAATGATTTAGACTTACTTTGGCTTGTAAATTAAAACTGTGGATAAATATGTTTCGCATGTCACTTGGAAGTGTATGTGTGTGTATGTAATTAGATATATACGCACAAGTGGGGCAGAGAAACACCCTCAGTGTTGTAATGATACTTAAACTTCTGATTCCCATATTACACTCTCAGTCTCTCTCTTTCTCCAGTTTATGAGGAGACTGTACAAAATTGATTCTGAAGAGCTTCATATGCTGAACACTTGCCTCTGGAGTCTTTTTAATGTCAGCGTCAGATGCTCTTGAAAATGTAATGGATTTAACATGGTCTCCTCTTCCCTGACTGATTTGCATCTTTGAAATTTTGTGCAATTAAATTTCACCTAAGTCCTCACACTTCAATGATGGTGAGTTACGAACCGAGGAATCCAAAAAATTGCCTTGAGAATAAAACCTATATATGTTTGGCTATACATCTTATATAGTACAATCATTCTTTTTCTGGTGGTAAGAAGAATTTTCAGAGAAAAATTGCTAGTGCATAATGAATGTGAAGTCTGGTTGTCCTTTAACACCACTATTATAATATGCTCAATTTAGGGTCACCTTGATATAAAATTGATATTATAAAAATGGAGGAAGGACAGTGGAGGGAACCAGAATGATTCAAAGTTAAGCAGAAAGGCTAGTGAAACTAGGACTCTTCCTTTGGAAAAGAAAAGACTGGCAGGCAAAAAAATACAGAATTGTAAAGGGAATAGAAAGGATAGACGCTATGAAATTATTTTTTGCGGGGGTGAATTTTCAATAGAACTTAGCTGCATAATTCACGCAAATGTTACTGGTAGTATGTCTCTTGACATGATAAAGAATACCTGTGTTGAGATTATACAAGAAATAGGTAACCAGGGTCACAAATTGAAATCAGCACAGAAATGCTGCATTGGACTGTTATAGCTGAATTGTAATGAGTCTGGCCTTGATCTCTATATATTCTTTCATAAAAAATAAAAAGTCAGTAAGAAAATAAAAGAATCAAGCCTGACAAACATTTAATCAGACTTTTTTCCACAAACATGAGCTAGAAACTTGGTTTTTAAAATGAAATGTGAAATTCTCAAGTAATCACACTATTCTAGGAGCCGAGGCTTTAAGAAAAACAAGAAAATATTGCAAGAACTGGCAACAACAATCAATTGCAAGGAACCAAACAAAGTGGTGACAGTAAGGTGTGAGTGTGTCTTATAAATATATAGCCTAATGCAGAGATCTTATACTGAATTTCAGGATATTAGAATGCTGTACAATGCAAAGACCAATGTCCCCAAGAATTCTCTCAACCTATCTAACTAGGCCATGTCTGGAAGATCCATACCTAGGTCCTACAAAACACAGATGTTATACATTTTTGGGTCAACTGGGAGTCACAGAAGCAGAAGTCACAAGAAAAGTAGCATGCTGCACAGAAGGCAGCCTGCTGAAGTTTCCCCAGAGACATTTAAATAGTGCACAAGGGTGGTGTAAATCTTTCACTTTCAACAGGCTACATAAAGCCTTTATTGGCTGGGGCAGTGGATCAGATTCAAGATACAGAGGATTTAATCTGAGCCAGGGGGTGGAAAAGTGCAGCAGGATGAGAGAGGGGAACAGCAGAAAGCACTACCTCACTTTGTTTGGTTTGCAGTGTTCTCTTGCACCTATATATGTGTGTGTACACACACACACTTTCCATATGGCTTTTACAATACTTCTCTAAACATGGCTTCCAGGATTTACAGGATTGAGCTGTGCTGTGCTGCCAGTGCAGTTGCAACAAGTGTCAAGGTCTAAAATGGCTAGCTGAACATCAAAAGAAAATGTATATCCACCATTCAAGATAACTCAAAATAAATGCAAATATTTGCATTTAGAAATAAAAAACATACTTGCCCACATTTTGGATTATTATTAGGTCTTACAAACAGAGCTTCAGCAAACAGCTATTTTTTCCACATCTCTGTCATCATGCACTGTTTTGGGGATGCTAATTAGCTTATTCAGGATTTGTAAGATTTATGGTAAGTAAAGTGGATTTTATATTCACAGATGATGTTTGTAAGATCTTATTCTGCATCCAATAAAAGTGGTTAGCTGCTACTAGGCTTGGATTCTTTCTGCAATCCATGTAAGCCCTGAAGTAGAAAGAGGATGTAAAAATTGTCAGAAAACGGTTCATTCATTGTTATTAAATCAAATGGCTGACAGAGTACTGTTAATCTGGAACAGAGTTGAGGAAACATTTTACAGCAGGATGGTTCCTTTGAGATAACAGTCCTCACAGCAGGTTCAGTCTCTAATGTAAAAATCTTATTACAAATTACAAATAAGAAAATGGGACAGGGATGCTCTAGCTTGTGTGTGTATATTACAGATAGTATATGTAATAGGAAATACTGTAAAATGTGGAATGGATCATATTTCCTGCCAATTTGGATTTTACTAATTAGGGGACAATGAAAAAGGAAACAAGGGTTATTGTTTTACTTATTTCATTTAAAATTTCTATATACCAGTATCTAACATTGTGTTGGCCTTTTTATTTATAATGTGTTTTGGGTGAAGTTGTTTATTTTTGATGGACTCACAATAAACTTTTAAAAAGGACAAATTTACTGTATTTTAGGGGAAAAATAGACATAATTATTATTAATAAGGGGACAGACTGAGTTGGAGTGGTGATGAGGTGGTTAAAACCTAACATTAGTAGAAATATTTTTCAACAAAATGAAAACAAAATGAATTGGAAACACTATAGCTAAACGTTGCAGCATTGCGCTGCTGCTGCTGGAAATCCTGTTTGGGGGAATGGGGAAGAATTTTTTCCTCACTGTCAGATTGGCCTGAGCAATGTGGTGTTTTTTTTGTTTTTAACCTTCCTCTCAGCAGCCCAGGGACCCAATGGGTAACTTAGTTCAGAATGTTGTCCTGTTGCAACTTGGCAGGTGCCCAATATGGGTACTTCAACAAGGGAGCCCGTTCCCTGATCCAATGAAATTGGATTAGGGGAGAAAATATGCAAATCCACAGGTGGAAAATGGAAATGAGGCTCCCAATGTTTGGTACAGTGATGCACCAACCCCCTTTCCTCAGCCCTTCAAACCTCATATGAAAGATGGGCAGTGAGATCCCAGCTTAAAGCTTTGGAGAGGGTTGGGGTTGAGGGCTGCCCTGCCCCAGGTAGTAAAAATTGTAGAAAGAAGGTTGTTGGCCTGTATTGGATGAGTTATTGTCAGATAGTTTTGTAGATGTGTTAAATTTATAAACAGGTGGTGTAACACGGTTTGACTTACTGCCTTGGTGCCGCCTGCTGGCTATCTGATGAATCAGCACTCAGCCAGTCAGACGCCACGTTCTGCCACCCTCCATCCTGTCTCTGCTGGACCCTCCTTCTCACGACTCGGCCCTCCGGTTAAGTCACAGTTCATGCTCTTTCTTCAAGGGGATTCTGCAGTCCATTCTAGTCACTTCCCACTGTGACCACCGCAGTTCTGCCACCACTCCAATGGCGATCGGAGGGAGGAGGGGAGGGGAGGGAGTCTGTGCATGGCAGCCTTTCGCTGCATCCCCCCAACTACTAAGTGGATTTCTCTGGCCATTTCCCCACAGTCCCTGTACCTTCTCTGCCCTTGCTTCAGGGCTTTCAGCTCTGCTCAGTCCCAGCAGCCAGCCACTGTTCTTTCCAGGATGCTGACAGTTATCCCTCTTTGAGCTCCTGGGAGTCACTCCCCTGCTCTGATCTGCAGCTCCCTGTTATACCAGCCTCCCGGAAGATGCATCTGACGAAATGGGTTACAGCCCACGAAAGCTTATGCCCGCAGGAATTTGTTAGTCTTTGAGGTGCTACAGCACTCTTGTTGTTTTTGCTGTAAACAGACTAACACGGCTACCCCTCTGGAACTATAAAACCTGTGAAGCCCGTGCCAGTGGTTCCCATAAGCGCTGAGAGTCTGTGAGGTATGCTAGTGGAGCTAATAACTTGAGTGAGGTATGAAATGTGGACTCTTGGCAAGGACATGCTTCAGAGATAGTGCTGGCAAAACGTAGGACTTTTCCAAGACCTCAAATATCATTTTATTCATGCCAAATACAAGTTCGTAACCCCCAGGAGAACCATTTTTGAGGCTTTACTGATGTTCTGAGCTCTACCAGTATGGACCACAAAGATTGTCAGTACCACTGATACTGCTGAATATTACAAACCCAAGTGAACCAAGACTCACTAAAATTAAAAGCAAAATTATATGAACAGGAAGAATTCAGAGAAGAAAAAAAAAGTTAAAACTGAGATTGCCTTAAAACAGCGAAAATAGAGCCTATACTTAAAAGCGGTACCCTAAATACTAGAAACTCAAAAAATCTGCAGTTACTTTTGCAAGCCTAAACTGAACTCTTGGACAATTCTCCATTACTAGGCTACAATCTCCTTACCCTGCACATTTATAAATCATGGTCCTTGCCACACTTTAAATACTGACCGATAGCACATATTTGCCAACTGATTCTTATTAATTAAGCATTATATATTTGCATAATATTTATAATGTCCCCAGTTCCTCCATTAAGAAACTCTTATTGTAATATGTTTCCATGGAGTTAAAAGGTGAACCCTCAATTTATCCAGAAATGCGAAGTTTCATATTCATAGCATTGAAACATTAATGATGTGCATCAAACGGACATATGCAAGCCAGTCATTCAACTCCCCTCTAGTTTACAATCTTGCTATGGGCCAGATACTATAGCATCTCACTTTTCACAGGTAGTCCAGAGTCTAACTGTTATGTTCATGGCACAAACACAGAGATTAGATAAAAAAACAAATACTCTTTCCGAAAAGTTGTCACTTGACACTATTTTGTCTCTTAAATTCCAGAAGCTTAACACACAGGAAACCAAAACAGATGGTATGTCTACACTGCCAGATCCACAGCAATTGATGCAATGGGATCATTTGAATGGGTCATGGACACCTGCTCAATAGATCCCAGCTGGGCTCTCCAGCCGACACCGATAATCACCTCCTCGAAAGGTGCAAGGCTGCATTGACAGGAGGGTTACATAGCTTGCATATCTCCTGTTGACTGCTGGCAGCTGTGTAAACCAGGCCATAAAGAGAGAAAGCAGGCTGGTCCCTAAGACAGAGAGGCACAGTTAACCCCCTCTTGCTCTAGGCTGGCTGTTTGTAGATTGACTCAGATCACATGCTTCCCTACAGAGCCTCCTGCTTGCAAGCAGGACCAGGAAAACCCTTACAAATTAAAGTGGTAGCCAGTAATTTTAAACTGTCCATACAGCATATATGGAAATTATACTGCATTTAAAACAATGGGTGAAATCCTGATCCCCGAAGTCACTAGCAAATCTCCCGTTACATTCAAAGGCATCAGGATCACACCATTAACAGAGTATGAGTCACCTCCGAAATATACAACGAAGTTTCCTATATCAGCTCAAACTTTGCTGCTGTATCATTGCTCATATTCCACCAGCAAGGCTCAAAGCCTCTAGACTGGCTGAATGTTGATGACCAGCTGCCTGCTCACAGTGAACCATACAGTACCCAATCTGCAAGGGCAGCAGAACAAGAGATGCACCAGGGGCATCTCAATTTCCTCTGGTTACATCCCAAAACTTGGTAGCTGATCTGAGGTTGCCAAACATACTCTCCCACTTCTCTTCAGCCATGGGGAAAAGGGACATAAATAAAGCCCTGATTTAACTGCATGAGGTATTCTACAGTCTGCAGGCAGGATAAAGATGGATTTTTGGACTCTGGAAGTTAGGGTCTCTGATGTTCAGGGTATTTTCCAGTCCATGTAGGAAAAGTGGGCAAGGAGGATATTAGATTAATAAAGGTTTATATGATGTATGGAAAACTGGGTTAAAATAACAAGATATAACTTTAAATTCTGAGGGGGTTTTAATTCTCCTACTTGTAGGTTAAGGGTTCTGTATGGAAGCATGCAATCTGGATCTTTCAGTGGTTAGTCTGCAAAGAGCCAGCCTAGAATAAGGTAGGGTAAGTAGTGCCTTTCTGGCTTAGGAAACAGCCTGTTTTGTCTCTTTCTGTTTTGGGTTCTTGTATACTAAGGTTCTGGATTTTAAGAAATGAAGTAATGTTTTGTTACAACCTTCCAGAAGGAGAGTTTTATGTTTTGTATAACTTCCCTGTTTGTATGCTGTGAACATAACACCACCTGGACTCTATTTTAAAAATGTTGTCTTGGAATATATTGCTGCACAATATATAGAACTGCACTTCTGTACTGATCTCTGCCTTCAAATGCACACTCATTTCACTTCCTACTTGAAGGCTGAATAAAAGTCAACCTGTTACAGGCACTACTTGTTACTCTGGCTGATTTATGTCTTGCATGATTGCTAACATTTACCCTTTCTGTTTAGGCACGTTGTGGTGATGAGATGATATAAGAAGTGGCCATCCAGGATTCTCAGTAGGCTGTTGTCTGATATCTTCCCATCTTATGGGCAGATCCAAAGCCCATTGAAGACTTCCTTTTATTTCAATGGGCTTTGGGTAAGGGTTTTAAATTACTGATTTGCATTTGATAACTGCTAACCTAACCGTGGATCTCTCATGTAGTTTGCCTTTTTTATTACATACTGTGTAATATGTACTGTCTTCTCTGCCACTTCCACCTAAATACCCGTTTTTTCCTCCCAACCACATGAAGAAGAAATAGCCATCCCTTCCCCAGAAAGTTTTCTTGAAAGTAAATGTTCTGCTGAATTCTTCAAAAATTTGGCAAAATTAAGGAAACTTTAACATCCATATGGCAATGAATTTTTAAAAAGTTAATCAAGTTAAATTAATTTTTTAAAATTGTAATCATTTAAAAAAAATTTGGAAAGTGAAAAAAGCCATCTGCTACCAGGGAACACTGTTGGGTATTGTTTTAAAAAGCAAAAGTCTACACAAGTTTTCCTTCCTATAAGGAACTAGTGCTGTATATTAGCAGCAAGATTTTCTTCCCTGATCTTCTCTCTGTGTGCCATTCAGGGCCCATCAAGCAGCTGGATACTGTCTGTAGTCAGCTGAGAATTCCCTCAGCTGACGTAAAGTTGGCAGAGTTACCTAACTAGCTCCTATGCCAGCCTCCATCTTCCCTGACATAGATGACATGCCAGGGATGGGAGGTTATGATGGATGTAAGGAGAGCAAGTGCAGTACCATAGCATGTTTCCAGTTCTCAATAGGTGGATGGTCTCTTGGGGCTGTTGTCAAAAGGCCCTAGATTGCTGTGACCTACATTAATGCTGGGGTTGGTGCTGGAGCTGCATATTGCTGAGAATCTGCCATCAATAACTAGATCCCTGACAGCCCATCTTTGTCTCCTTCACTGAGTGGCTTACTGCAGGTGAAAATGTGGTCTAATTTTGTGCTGTGTGAGGCAAATCCAGCCCCTTTGTTTCATGCTTATGCTGCATGAAAGCAGAGGACTAGATGTGAAGGGCTGAACAGGTGCAATGCACGCCTTCCACATCATGAACCCCTGCTTTGTGTAAACCTCTTGCATGACAGGTCAACACACATGGGTAAGAGGAAGTGAAGACAGTGATTCACTGCAGCCTGGTACCCTCAGGTGTTGGGGTGGTACCTGCTCAGTGTATGCTGCTCCAGCCATTTGGCTGAAGCAGCCTCCCCAAAGTGAATCTACACCAACTCTGCAGCCGGTAGTGTTGTGTGTGTATTGGGGTGGAAGGGCAGATTCTTTGCCCATATATGTGCTTCCTAGCCAGGTTACTTGGGGAATGGATCTGGACTTTCTGAATAAGATGATTAAAAACAACAGGCCTCCACTGCATGGCCAGTTTTCATTCTCATTGTGGAATTGTTATTTCAGTTGGAAATGTATTTAGTGAAGAAAATAATAACGAAATCATATAGCAGGTTCAAGGTAATAGCACAATCTCTCCTGACAGCAATACATATACAGGGTAGATGGCTTAGATGTCCCTAAATGTTTATTTTTCATACACATTCTCAGTTCTCCCTTCATTTCTACACACAGAAATAGTTACTCCCATCTCTAGGCAACTGGCCTTGATGCTATTAAGTTGCAGGACAGAAAAAACTGTCCATGTGACAGTTCTGAGGAGATTAAAAATACTTGAGCTCTTGAATTATTTTCTATTTTTGAATTTCCATTTAGTTAGAAAAAATTGTATTATGAGTAGTTTTCCATAAGAGACACTGTACCTGAACTTACATAGTACTTTCCATGCAGGCCACTCAAAGCCCCTTGTAAATACTGCCAAATCATGTCTAACAACATAGCTGATCAAAATATGTTGTTATCCCTATTTATAGGTTAGAACACTGAACGCCTCCATTATTTTATCCTACCCAGAGTTTCAAGGTTTAAACAAGAAGGGACAAGTCTTTGACAGGTTTCCATTACTCCACCTCTCTCAAAAAACTTCTCGGCTGTTGTAAGCATGAGGGGCTCCATTACTTTATCCATATACCAGCCTGCTGGCTGCTTTGAGGATGGAGTGGGAAATGGAGCTGGAAGAAAGAGGTCTCTGTTATTCTACTTCCATCCTCCAATTTTCAGGTGTTTCCCTGCCCTTCCCCCACCTATGTATAACCCTAGTGCCTGTGTACACTCAATACCATAAAACTAAAAGTTTAATTGATGCCTACAATGTTCACCACATCAGTGAAAATGAGTAAAGTTTTTCCAATTTCATACTGCTACTGCTTGCTAAGCATTAGATGCAGTGAAGTTGTCCACCTGCAGACTGAGGAAGAAGACAGTATATCGGTTTTCAGTTGGTTCATATTTGGAAGGTTATCTTTATAGCTACATAAGTACTAGACCCTTTATAAAATTTAATGAAAGCTTAAATTCTTCAGAGATTGATGTTGTGGGTCCCTTCACTTGTCAAGGGCAAGCTTCCCACTCCCTCAGATGAATGCATTATTCAGGATCTGAGTTATCCAGAGCTCCCTAACTCGGTTTACGATGAATCTCACAAAGAACTAAATCACCTGTAACTCTTATTTTCAGAGGGTACTAGTTACAATATGGATCTAAGAACCAAAATCTTTTGTACATGAGGCTAAATATGGATGACAGGTAAGCAATTTTCCTTATCTTCAAAGGAAAGCATTGTTAGATGTCTTGAAACAAACATTGTCTTGGAAATCTCCAGGAATGTCATTTATGGAAGAGACAGCTGTTAATAAAAATATTGATTCAACTGAGAAAACAGCAAGTAACAATATCATCAACAGTAGACAGAGTAACAAGAAGCAGACTGGGACATGGTCTGATCTACTGCATAAGTGCTAGTGAAATCAGAAACTGGATGGACACTTGGGACCTCTTCCTGGAATGCTCTGTAAAATGAGTGAGGTCTGTCTACACATTTTTAGCTAACAGATAAGGTGCCAGCAAATGGCATTGAAGAACATACAGTATTTTTCCTGGGTTTTCTTCTTGGGCTACAAATGGCCCACATGATGGCTCACATTATATGAGGTCTTTACATGGAATTCTTAGCAGGACAACTGGAGGCTACATTTCTCAATTGAAAACCAAACCAGAGGGTGAATTTTAAAACCAAAGGTTGCACATGAAACAAACAAACAAAAGGTGTTTAAATGTGCACTCACATTTACAGCACTTAGGTGTGGTAGCATGTGACCTTCTTCAGAAGAACCTTTATCTTCCCTGAGGCAATACACACAGTGGTCAACATCACAGACATCTTCTGGCTCCATTTGGGAGCACCATATCCTGACAGCAGAAGAGAAAAATTGGTAAATTCCAGACAAAAAACAGAAAACATAACAGTGACCTGAAAAGAAATTAATTCTACACCAGACAAGACAGCAAATGCAAGGCAACATCATAGGGAGTGGTTCACTGAAGCCCTGACAGACGGCCTGAGGAAGAACAACTCCTTAAAACAAAAAAGTAAGTGGCAGTTAGAAAAGAGAGCTGATAAACAATTTATGTTGACAAAGTGCAGCAAAAATTGAGAGAAATCTCTGAAGCAGGGACAATAGCACCCAAAGGTGCTTCTGACCTACTAACAGGCAAAAAAAGGAACTAATGGTCAAGTCAGTTACTGGCTAGTTTCCCTCATCAGCAGGTAAGCACATGACATCTGCTGGCATAGAAATACACTGGATCTAAATATTCTGCACCTGGTGATATTGCAACTGGGGACATGCACTAGTTATGGATTTGACTGAGGATCTACTGAAAAAGATCAACTCTCTTTTTAGCATCTCTCTTCTTTGAATTAAAAACATTTCCCAAGTTCTCTCTTCTGATTATTTATCAAATCAATTGATCGTTGAACACTATAACAGGGAGTAAATTGAGTTGATCCAATCCCTTGTTAGATGCTGGTTACAAAAAGTGCTTTTCTCCTAACTCCCAAAGTCACTGTAAAAACATATTAGCGCTGGTCAAATTTCCCTGCAACTCTGTGGTATTTAATGTTAGGTTAAATCTACATCTACAATATGAGCTAGGGGTGTGATTTCCAACTTTTGTACTTAAAGACACTAGCTTGAAGTAAGAGAGTGAGAGTGAAAATAGTAGCATAGACCCCCAGTACCACGGGCAGAGTCAGCACAGCTGAGCAGTGCTGAGTGCATACCCATGGGATACAGGTGGGTATGTACTCTGCAAGGTTAACCTGTAGCACCACAGCCTCTGTCCGTGCTACCATGGCTACACTACAGTTTCTTCTCATGCTACATCTCAACAAGCTAGTGCAAGTATGTGTCCATAAGCTGAGATCACATCCCTAGCTCATACTGTAGATGTAACATAAGTTAACATTTTAAACATGAATTCTGAAACAGACAGTAGTATTTCTGGTAAAACCATATGCAAAGCAGGTTGATATAGTTCTTGCTCTCACCCCTCAATGTTTACAGGATCTAAAATTTTGTCTCCCTCCCTCCCCTTTTGATTGCTTTATTTTGCAGTCTTTACAGTGCCTGGTAGCCTGTGATTTATTGCAATTGCTTTATTTAAAATAATAAAGTTGGTTTATCAGGTAAAAGCAGATGCAAAAGCTAGATTCAGTAATTATCACATAAAATGGATCCATACATATGTATGACTTTATCAGGTAATAACAGGTACTGAATATTTATCCCTCCAGCCACAATGGCTACACATTACAAATTTATGACTCTTCTGTATCTACTGTGCAGTTAGCTTCCAGCAGCCTCCAATGGACAAATCTCACCTCTCTCTCCTGGGGCTATGATGGGTATATTTTATTACCTTCAGCTTGTACAGCCACAAGTAATCATGGCATTGTGGCGCCCTCAAAGAAAAGTGTGTGTGTGTGTGTGTGTGTGTGGATACACACTGCCCCCCTCACCCTAATGGCAGATTTTGCTGCCAGGAAACTGTGTGTCAGGAGGTTAACAAACACGCAAATTAAAAGTACTGAGCAGACAAGTGGTACTTTCAAGTCAAATAGAGAAGCTTTCCAGGTCACCTTGAGGTGTAGCACTTTAAACATCTCATAAATTTCCCACAAGATGATGGTCTGAGATGATATTCCCAGAACACAGTGTGAAAGCTGAAGCTTTCATTTGCTAGACCTCTATAGGATTACTTGTGTTTTACAGAATGTAAAAATAGCTTTGTCCCTGCTTACAAAAGGAAGGATCTTCAAAATGTGAAGATATGTAAATACATAATCTAACTCTTTCACCATGTGAAGAATTACAAGTACTGAATGAATATATTTTTTCACATTATCATAATCCCATGGCATGGTCTGCTCCTAAAACAAAATAGTTTGAAATTTAGAATCATGTTCTCTCAACACATGATCCTCACTGAGTGTATATAGTTTAACATTTAAGTGTTTTAAGAATAATACTCCTAAACCATGGAAGTACTTAAATAATACACAAAGATGGGCAGAGGAGATACAGTGGGATATTGATTACATTTAGTCTAAGGGATAGATGTTTGGATCCAAGGTTGAATCAGAGCCAGGGTTTGATTTTCAGTTCCACAGGGCCAAATTCTTGAGACTGACAGCTTCCAAATCAGAATCAGCTTCCAAATCAGAATTAGCTTCCAAACCCTCTCGCCCTCCCTGCTCCTCCCTACCCTCTTTCCCTCACCTGCCCTTCCTGTATTGGTTTTGTCTCCTAACAAAAAGCATAGGAACATCTTTGAATCTGGGGATTTGAAGTCAATCTGCAGCCTCCCAAAATCTGAGGGGGTGCCAGAGTTAATTGCCAGCTTTGAATCACTACTCCACAGAATTATAGATAGAGCTGGCAACACTACTTATTAAAGTTCTCCAACACTTCCTATTACAAGAGCCTGCTTTCAGTTGTTTATATCTTTGCCAAACATCAGCCATTTTGTCTGAATTAAAAAATTTTCACACAATTTCAGCAGAAGCTGAAACATCTGAAGGTGTGTAATCAAAACTGCCAGGCACAGGACAATTTACAGCAAGAGGGGAAAAATAATTAGCAGTTACATATATCTTTACACCTTCAAAATTTTTTACAGAGATTAATAAATTCATTCTCACAACATCCCTGTGTGGTTTGTGCTATGTGCTATTTTCCCCATTTCACAGAAGGAGAAATTGAGTAACAGTGTGGGAGAAAGAGAATTGCTCAAGACCAAAGGAAGAGGTGAGAAATTAGACCACCAGAACTCTTCTCAAATCCTATACAGTATCTGATTAATTAGCATAACAAAACCTGTGAGGAGCCTTCATTGCACAATGTCCATGCCTGCACACCATCTCAGGCTAGCGAGCTAAAACTATATCAGCTCAAAATAAATGCCTAGTAATTTGTGACTAGTATTGCTATTCACAGTATGTCAATAAGCAGTTTATCTGTTTCAAGGTTTTATGTTTCAATGATTTTCAGGGATAGAGGTTGTTTGTGGAAGGAAGTAGGGATTGTATTCCAGTTTTTCTCAACATGGACTCTTCATTGCCCTGCAACATTTTTCAAAATGGTCTGAAAATACTAGGTTGGTCCAAATGGTGTTTTTTTGGTTCTCATCCATTACCCTAATCACCCTGTTCAAAAGCCATTCTCATGTGTTAGAAGCAGCTGGAATGCCACACAAATTCTTAGACTTCCTATAAGAATATAGAGCTGTATATATTGAAGGATGCTCAAAATGATACTATGAGTATAATTAATTGTGGAGGATTAAGGAATTAATCCTACATTATTCCCAGCTCTTGCTCAGCTAAGGGGTGAGCAATGCACAGTTACAGTTAAATCCAGAGCTTTGACGTATATAGCACCTTCTACTAATAGCTGAACCATCAGGTTGAACTGCTTCTCCCAATTTTTTTTTTTTTTTTTTGGATTTAGGAATGAAAAGTGTGACCTTTTTTTAAAGACATGAACATTTTTTAACATCATCAATTCATTGGATACTATGATTACGATAGGCCTTTAATCAGTTAGGACATAAAGTATCCTTGAATATGTGTATGGAGAAAAGGAAATTTTACATCAACGACCTCTGTTTAGAGATGCTCTCGAGTGACAGCATTACACAGTGTGACAAGAAAAACAACAGGAGATAAGGCCCAGTTGTTCTCATGCTAATACAGCAGTTGAGGATTAATGTTTTTGCATCTTTAGTGAGCCTGATGCAAAATATACAGCAAATTCTGGTCTCTCTTTGTGCTTTTAAATTACAACTATCACATTACAGAGACCTGATTATCTCATGGCAGGCTACAGGTAACTCCTTTCAACTTCATACAGTTATTCATATCCTGTGGGGGGAGAACAAGATCCCAGGAGAGTAAAATACTTTCTTCTCTGTTATATTGGAATGCTACAGTTATATGCTCAAAAATATATTTGCAGGATTGCTCCTTTGCGACTGAATCTCAAAACTATTTGCTCAGTTCAAAGCTAACATATAAATACCTATATTCATAACATGACCGTAATGAACAAACTGAGAGGTAATAAACTGAACTGGTTTGGTTTATAGTATCATTAAATAAACTGTCTCATTTAGCATCACATTCAGGAAAAAACAATAGGCCTTTTATTCAAATTGGCATTTCCATAATAGCATTCTAAAAAATATAGTGAACATTAAAAGGAATAAGAGCCATTTCTCTCACTCAGTAGCACCCTCCGTGGACATTTCATGGAACACACAAATTTCAGTTCTGGTTATGGCTGATCTCTCCATTTCAGAATGAGGGCTATTTGCACAGTCATGTACAGGGAGGACTAGAATGGACATATGTAAAGATTATAGCCTATAAAGATTGTGGGGGGAAAGCCATGGAACCTGTCTTTCCTCATGTTACTTTTGAGACCACAGACATAGTCTGAACACAGGACAAGTAACCAGAAATGCTTGAATTAGAATTTGAGATGCAGACAGGTGTGTAAAGGGATTTTCAAAAGCATTCATCTGCATTTTAGGCACCTAAAAACCTTTACAAATCTGGCCCTAAATTTTTCAGTACACCCATTGAGTTGGAGAGATTTGGGATATAATTTTCGTGGGGATATGGTGATGTACAAACTCCTTACTGGCCCTGCCACTTCAAACCTTCCTGCAAAAACTGGCTGAGCTACCACTAAACTTTGTACTGGGTGTCACACCAAGACTATGTGTATTGGGGACTCTTGATCCTCATGTCAATCATGGACCTCGCTATATATGTGGTCACACTCGGGAACTGGTGTTTTATATGAGTGGATTAAAAATGTGATTCTTAACCTGTTTTAGATTTATTTGGACTATTCCCTCGCCTTGGTGATCTGATATGAGTAGAGACCAGGAATGGCTTCTTACAGCTCTCGCTAGCCAGAAGATTGTGACTAGAGTTGGTGTGGGAAAAAAATGGTAAATTTTTTTGCAAATCTTTTAATTGTTTTTTTTTAATTGTCAGAACAGCTACAATTATTACCATTACGTGTGGACTAAGACTTCCCTATGGTAATTTATACTTTTGTCACCTCAAGTCTAGACTCCTGCAATGTGTTAAGGTAAACACTGAAGGCTATTCAGAAGCTCCAGCTAGTGCACTATTCATGTATGTACAGCACCAAGCACAATGTTGAGGTTTGCATATTAAATAATAGCCTACCCATCTTCATGCTATGCCCAGGCTGCCTGTCCATTTCTGAGTCAAATTTAATGTGATGGTTACACTCTTCAAAATTCGGGACCAATTTATCACCGGAACTGCCTCTGCCCATACATTGCACCAAAACAGCTATGCATGGAGGGAATGTTTTTGGCTTGAAAGCCTTAAGGTGAAGTTTGAGGACATTTAGATGCACTTGGTGGTGCTCCCTCGGAAACTGCTCCTGGCAGAAATTACTTTGGAGCCTTAGTCTGGCATGATGTAAATTTATATCTCTGCGGCTTGGCTTTCCCATTCTGGCAGGCTCTAGATGCCCTCTGTTGAATTCTCTGGGAGCTTTGTAATTGAGTTCAATGAAGCCAGGATTTTACCCATAGACTTTGTTCACCTTTTCAAGTCTCTGCTCAGTAATTAAAATGACTAATAAGAAATTATCAGAGCATGTGTACCCATTCTTCTGATGTCTGGTACTTCGAAACTACTGAAAGTGCACCTAGATGTTGGGTGCCTGTTAAAGAGTTGCAATAATAATTTTTTTATTCATGTTCATTACACAGCATTTTTATTATTAATGACTGTATTAAAATGCTAATAGCAATACCTCCGTAATGAAATATGCATGTTGGTACATGAAGACATCATTAAAGCCAATCCACTTCATTTATAATGTCATATAATTTGTGACTTCATATTTTGTACTAGCTCTTGACAGAGTAATTAAAGAACAATCAAGCCTTTGTCACTAATTAACACTGTCATTATGTCTGTGTGCCATGTAAAATGTGATGAGTGGAGAACCTTAATCTTTTGGGATGGTAACATACTGTGTTTATCCTCAGTCGCAGAAGGAATTTAATAAAGAAACATCAGGGGGGTGGGCATGACTTTCCATATTAGTGTAAATCAGAAGGGCAAGACAAGATAATGAATAAAAGAAAGAATAAAATCATGAGAAATACTATCTTTCCCTCTATTCATCAAGTGGATCTAGGCTATAACGTATGCGTAACGTTTTTCCAAACTGAGGGCTGAGTTGCATCCTTTCCCTGCACAGGTGTGTCAGAGTGATAGAAAGTGTGTGAAGAGCTCTCTCTCCCTTTGCATCTCCTCTGCTAATGCCTGGCATTCACAATCCCCACACAAAGGGGAGCGTAGGAACGGTTTTTTCCAACTGTCCCCAGAGTTGCAAGGGTGTGGAGAAGTGTAAGAGCCAGGGCTCCACCTCACCTTGCCATCTGTAAGCAGAACTGGTACTGAGCACACAGGGAAATATACTGCACCAACACTTTGGAAGGGGCAGCTCATCTACTGTCCCTTTGCACCAGACGTTTGGAAGCCATTCTGCATCCTGACACAAAAATCCCTCCCAGAGCTCTGCTAGGGTGGTGCAACTCCAAACCACACAGGGATTTGTATAAATTACAGCATCTCGGTTTGAGAGCAGAGTAGACTACAGGAGAGTCTGATAATTTTAATGGCACTGAATTGTGTCAGCCTAAATTGTTCTGAAGGGCTGAGTCAGACTAGTAATTTGTAAGAGAGACACCAGGGACATTTCTCCTTTTTCAATTCTCTCCCCATAGTTATATTTAGTTATGAGGAAAAGGGATTATTTTTTTGTTCTTCACTTATTTTTTTTAGTTTGTGAGATCATTTTCTAAATGTATTACAATACCCTATTTACTCTAGTCTGCAGCCTAGAAACTGTTCCATGGTTTCTCCCCTCTACATATTTTTTTCAAATAAATCACTGGGTAGACCTATTTTCCATTCCACCAATATTATTTGCACTACACCTGAGAACAGAACACCCTACCTTTTTTTCAATAAAGGAAGTTTTGAATGCAAAGAATATCCACCCACCGTTCTCAAGAAAGCACACAACACACAGAGAACCGGTGTTCTAGCCACAACTCCACTTGCAGATTTTTTATTCTTCATTTAAGAACTACAAAATACAAGTTATCAGACTACACTTCTTCCCGCTCCCCTAGTTCTCCCTTCCCTTGGAAAGGGAAGACTCAGGCCCTGCTAGGTTCTTGGTTTATTACTAAAAGGATGCACCTGAACAGGCTGCTAGGGTGAGTCAGTAAAATAACTGCAGCTCAGTGCAGACTACTCGCACCTGACGCCCTGTCACAGAATTACATAAGCAAAATTTATTAGATTTCTTAAAGCAACATTTTTAGACTAGTCCCCCATATAAAGTCCATGTAACTCTGAGTTAGCATTTTTCCCCCCCAAAAAGAAATCTTCATTATTCTTCTCAGAGAAGACAAATAGCACCTTAGCAGACAAACTGACAGATTTGTAATTATTCTAATGGTGCAATATCAAAGACCATGTGAGGGTGATCATCAATTAGTCCCCCAAAGTAAATTTCTGTGAAGGCTTTGTCCAATATTCTTTGGCTACAGTTAGCTTCTTTTGGGAATATCATTTAGAAGCACTACAATGTGTTTTTTGGATCATAGATTGTGTGATTATATCCTTGATTCTGTAGAACAGTCCTAAGAGCAATTAGCTGACAGAAAAATGACAGCATTGTGAAAGAAGGCTTTTTGCAATGTAACTTTGAAACTTTTTTGAATGGTCTTCTGTCCAGAATATCTTGATTATTGAGCAACTCCACAGCATATGCCTCATATGGCAAAGAATTCTGGTCATGCCACAGACTCTACAGCATTTGTCTAATCATGTTCTTTATACCAAAATTTTGGGTACCTGTAGATTCTGTGTTTCACTCTATACAACAGAGCTTTCCAGCCCATGCACATAAGAGATTTGATGTGCTTCATTCCAGGTCTGCCTCCAATTTCCAAAAACAGGTGCCAAGTCTTCATTCCATTTTTCATTCAAGTTATTCAGATGGTATTACTAATATTTTTTGCTTTTATGAACTGGAAGAGTCTGAGTGAAACCTTAAAATAATATTGATAAAGACTTCCCCCTGGCTATTTCAGTGCTCAAGGAGTTGAGTGAAGTGGAGGTAATTTGGATGTGAATGTTTTCAACAATAGGTAAATACAGGGATCCTGTACAACTGGTATAAAGTTAGCATACAACATTTGAAGAAGCCAAGTCAGAAAGAAAGGATAGTAACATTGTACACAAATTGAGTGAGGGGCAAAACTTCCTGTTTTAGCTCTAAATAGATACCAAACAACTCCCACGTTCAGGCTGTGTGCAACCACTATGTGGAAATGCCAGGAGTTAGATTCATAGAATCATAGACTGTAAGGTCAGAAAGTACCATTATGATCATCTAGTCTGACCTTCTGCATAATTCAGGCCACAGAACTTCACCCACCCAACTCCTCTAATAGACCCCCAACCTAAGACTGAGTTACTGAAGACCTCAAATAATGATTTAAAGACTTCAAGGTACAGAGAATCCACCAGCAAGTGACCCATGCCCAATACTATAAAGGAAGGTGAGTTTGTAAAGGAATAGAGAGAGAATCACCAGGCTCATCGTCTCCAAATTAGAGGGAACTAAAGAACTAAAGAACCTTGTATCCTGGAACAGCAGGACTGCTAGAAACCACAAAATTGAGAATCAGTCATTCTGTAGTACTGGAAATTAGGCAGGGCAATATTACCCTTTCCCTGAGAAAGCTAGAGGGCCGTGAGACTGATTCATGGTCTGTTGCACTGCTGCCACATAAATTTGCTGACAGCCTTCTGAAGGTCTTGGAAATTGTTTTCAGCTATGTCAGCTGCGTGGTGATGAAAGATGTTTTAAAAACTAAG
This sequence comes from Emydura macquarii macquarii, assembly GCF_026122565.2. NCBI lineage: Eukaryota > Metazoa > Chordata > Testudines > Chelidae > Emydura > Emydura macquarii. The sequence goes on along the minus strand of NW_027131500.1, from coordinate 12,064,449 downwards.
GGCAGATTTCCATTTTAATAGCATTAATTATTCCCACCCAGGACACCACCACATGTGACCATTTTTGTATGCCCTTTTAAACATTGATTGCATCAATATAAATTCCCAAATGTAGATGATTTTTCAGAGTTCCAAGTTTTAAATAATATCTAACTATATTTAGATTGAGGGAGGGTGGTGGGAGATGTCCTGGATAATCTATCAGCCTAATTTTGGATTTGGCTTCATGGGATTGTCTCATTCACTGAGTATGGTTGGTTGTCTAGTGAAATCCAAAAGGAATTGGATTATGTGCAGTGAATGGGAAATGAGGTTGAACACTGAGCAGGTTAAAAATAAAATATTGAACAGGTGTCTCATTTATTCTACACCATGGAATCTGCTCTCTGAACAAGGCAGAGGGGTCCTGCAGAGAAAACAGAGGGTCAGATCCTCAGCTGGTGTAAATCAGCATAGCTCTATTGAAGTCACATCTAACTGGTGCTGTGTGCACACAGGGGGACAGTTAAGGCCATAGAGACAACCTTAACTATGGCTTTTCTAGTCTTTTGAGTATCTCTCTTTGCCACTCTAGTATTGTGTAAGGGCGAATATTTATTTTTACATTGTACAATTCACTTGCATTTATTTTATCAGCAAAGGGGGGCTGAGATAAATCATTGATTGTACATGAATCTAGCAGTTTTGTACAGGCTTCATTCCAAATTTCTGTATGATTCATATATACTGTATTTTAAATGGCCATCACTACATGACATGACATGGTAGATGTTTTAATTATGTCCTGGCTTCCTGCTGTCTCAGCTTCTTTGTTGCAACTGGATCTCAGTCCCAGACTTTGCCCATCTGCTGCTTCCCTCCACTTTATCCCCAGAGTCAACCTAATCTCTCCCTTCCTCAGCCAATTCCCCACCCTAAGAGTCGTCCCATCAGTTTCCTCTCTCTCATTCTTTCCTTATCATAGTTAGGGTTGTTGCTTTGTCATACAGGCAGATCGAACACTGTTTTAATCAGAAAAAACAAACACAGTGAGGGTTAGACAAATTTACCTTCATCCCAGTTCTATGCTCTATCCCAGTGTTTCTCAAATAGTGTTCTGTGGAACCCTGGGGTTCCACAGGCTGAGTTGCAGGGTTCCGTGAAAAAGTGGAACCGCGCCGCCGAAATCAACACAAATCGCACGCCGCCGAACAGCTGGCAGCGCGCTGCGGAACAGCTGTGAGCGCCGCTGAAAACTGCTTACAGAGTGCGCTGCCGAAAACAGCCTACACCTCGCCGCCGAAAAGGGGAAGATTTCCTGGACTTGTCAGTGGAGGGTATCACATGGCTGCGCAAGGGTGCTACGGCGAAATATAATTGAGAAACACTGCTCTATCCAATTCTTCCAGGGAAGTAGTGAATCTAAGGGCAGCTATTCCATTGCCTGAGAAGTCAAATTGCACAGGTGTACATTTCGATAAGAGCATCAAGGAAGCAGAATCTTTTAACTGTATAGCCCAGAAGCCATAAAAGAGTAGTTAGGGTCAACTATCAAAAGCACCCTTTATTAACGAATCATCACTGTCTATTAAAATTCAGATTTGTTCTCAGACAAACCAGCAGCCTTTATGGCATTGTCTGGCAATATATATGAGATTTGTTACATCTCTATTAAAAACTGCAGTTTGATAAATGTGACTTCTAAATATAGTATTCCTTTCTAAACCATTATGAAAAGATAGTTGAACTCTTTCCTCCTTTTCACTATAATTACTATTACACAATTACAGTAATCACTACTAATACACAAATGCGAGGGCTGAAAAGCAGTACTTAAAACAAAACAACCTCCCCAACAAATCTGTATGAAATGTGTTGCTCTAAAAAGCAATAGGATGGGCTTCATTCCTTCTGCGTGCAACAACAACAACAACAAAGTGAATGCCTGCATAGATACTGTTGAATTCCTTGGTTTAAGTGAACATAAAAAATCTGAATGCTCGAAGGCTTGCTTTTTGGTCATTAAGAAATCAGATACATAAGCAATTTAATTATGTCAGCCAAAGCAGTGTGTATTTTCATAGCATAAAGAGAATATTTAGATTATATATTTTTGTGAAATCACCTCTTCGTTGTTTGGGAAATGTTCTGAGAGCCAAATGTAAGCCCTTTTTATTCTTTTTAAATAGCTCTAAGTTGATTAGATGGTCAAATATTATATATTTAAACAAGAGAATGCCTATGAGAGTACTCTAAGGCAATGCAATATACCGTATATCAGAAACCAAAGGGCTTGCAACATGATTGCATGTTACCAGGGCAATAAAATAAAGAGGAAAAACTATTCACCACTAGAGGTTTTCCAATGGGAACAAAAGCTGAATTAGAGATAATTTAATGAAATATTTATTACTGACTACAAGATATAGTTTTTGCGTTTTCCCAAATGAGAGTTCCTTGAAAGGAGTATTGACTGAGCCACATGTGTTATTGTATTTTTCTCTTTAGCAAATGCTTTATTTATGATGCACTGTTAAATTTATTTTATTTTATTTTCAAGTGTAGATTTTTTATTATTTGTACTTTTTATTATTTTACTTTTTTATTTTACTTTATTATTTTACCTTTATTTTAACAGAGTCTTATGTACAAAATGCAATTGAGAGGAAAATATAAAATACCAATGCAAGAATATGACGTTTAGAGCCAAGGTTAGTTTAGTACCAAAAAAGTTGTGATATAATAATATTTTATGAGTATTTTCTATACAGTAGGAGTTACATTTACTGGCCTGATGGCATACCTGACCTGTTTGGAAGAAGCCCATATTCAGATTCCTAGGATCACATCATACCAGGGTTTTTTTCTGGCTGCACGTTACATATAGTGCCAGATTCTGCAACCTTTACTGTTTAAGGTACTTACATGGCCCCTATTACTGTAATATCTTAGCACCACACAATGTTAACATTTATCTCAAAGCGCCTGTTTGAGGTAGGTAAGTGCTATTCCCCTCCTCCCCATTTTATAGCTGGAGTACTGAGGCACAAAGGGACAGATCTTTAAAGGTAAGGTACCTAAAGATGCAGATAGGTTTCTAAATACCTTTAAAAATCTGGTCATTAGGTCACACAGGATGTCTGGGGCAAAGCCAGAAACTAAACCAGAGTCTCCTAAGTTGCAGGCTATCTGGCCCATCTTTCCTCTTTTCCTTGAACGCTCTTTTACTCTTTGAGCAATCTCATTGATTGGTTGTGTGGGCTTTTTGCAGACTAAGCAACTATTCAGCATGAGTAATGGCGGAATAATCAAGCACTTGGTGATAAGCAGTGTAGCATTTGTGACAGGGTTTTACAAACAGGCAGAGAAGCCTAAGGATATAATACCATTACGCAGTTGTCAATTTAAAAGAAATATCCTATAAAGACAAAGTACAATGAATTAATATGTAAATATCTGAAATTCCTAGATACACTCAGTAATTTTGACACTACAGAGTAATTCCTAAAAATATCATCTGGAAGACATACTTTTACCCAGGCATGCTGACATGAACGTTAGAACATTTCCATGGATTGGTAAAGATACATGTTTTTAATTACTTTCTCTGGCCACACACTAACCCTTACATTACAAGTAAGATGCACATCAGCTGTTGAGCCATGTGGATGATAATTATGGATCAAACAACATGGTTTTGGTACCTGTACTGTTACTGAGATCATATCATAAGATGTACCATAAAGTACATCTAATTTTCAAGTATTAACTTATTATTAAGGTTAAGATTTTGTCACGGTTATTTTTAGTAAATGTCAGCGACAAATCAAGGGCAATAAGAAAAAATTCACAGAAGCCCATGTCTTTTACTAAAAATACTGTGACAAAATGGGGCTGATGGAGGAATGAGAGCCCAAGCTCTGCTGTGGGGGGGAAGGGGAAAGGAGAGAGTCCAGCACCTGCCACCACTGCAGCTGATAGCTTAGGGGTCAATCCCCCTGTGGTAGCTCAGATCTCCAGGTCTGGTGCCTGGGAGCCCATGGGGTCCCCACCATCCACAGCACGTCAGAGCTCCAGGGCCCTCACTGGCTGATGGCTCCAGCCCCACCACCCTAGGGCTGAAGTGGAAAATGTCACGGAAGTCTCTGAAAGTCACAGAATTAGTGACATCCCTGACATAATGTTATTCATACTTATTATGAACAATAACATTATTTTTCTGGGTTGGAGGTTTTTTCCTAGTTAATTTAGGAGTTTCATCTCTTTGATTTTTGTTTTTAATAGTAAAACTAATCAGAATTCCTCCCAGTGTTCTGAGAGGCACGCAAGACAAAATAATTAAACAAAATCCTAGTACTAATTATAGCTCAAATGCATTCTACTGGACATCATATTTCATCAAGTTTGAAAGGCTTTATTTTAGAATATTGAATGGTGTTTGTAGAGATAAAATTTTAGTTGGTACAAAGTACCCTTTTTCAAGTGGATTTATCCAATTTGCATTCGCAATTGTGGTAATTACACTCACAATTGCATGTTAACCTTTGCCTCTCACTATGCCTCTCACTTTCCAGGATCCTTTTCATTAGAGCCATAATTTAACCATCTAGCAAAAAGTGAAATCCCATGCCTAGATTAATGAACAAAGAGATAGGTATGAACATATTGCATCGTGTGTAGCAAAACAGAATAGCATTACAGCACTCCAGTACACAGATTGAAAAGAAACAACTGTCAATGTGTTCAAATTACCAGGTTACAACACTCTCAGAAGGGGAGGCTAGGTGCACTATCGAAGTTGTTTCCAGTGGTTGGCTCCATGTATAAAGGAAGTTAAGGGAGGGTTATGCCATTTTGTAAGGAAACATTCACAGATTCACCTTCTGCAATGCCAAAGGAGCGTGCCATTTTCCCTTTTTTGTTTGCCTCAATCTGTTGAACCAGCAGAGTTTATAGATGAAGGGAATCCAACAGTACATTAGTACAGTAAACTCTCAGTGTAGTGATTGGACCTGGTGTGACAAGTGTTCTCATTGTGCAGGGAACTCTGAGTCTGAATGCTATTTCGAATAGAGGAGAATACTCTCTCTCTTTGCTGTATCCTTCTAGCCTGAATTGTCTGGACCTTGTTATGTCTGAAATTAAGAGAGGGTGCTCACCATTTTGGATACAGTATAAAACCCATAAAATTAGTAAACTCTTAAATATAACTCCAAAACATACATGCACAGTAATATAATGGATTAATTAATGATTAATTAACTCAGATTCAGTCAGTTGGTTCTGGATAATGAAGTTGTAGTTTATATATATTAATACCTCTTCCTTGTATTTAAATGACTGCCCCGTTTTCTACATATGTAAAATTTTTCACAGGACCTTTGTTGTCACTTCAAATTAACTTGCAAGTAGGATGAACATTACAATTTCTATAATGTCAGAAAAGTTCATTTATGTTAGAGGAAAAAAATGTCTTGCCTCAAAGCAATTTATTCCCCAAATTAATGAGAAATATTTAAATCCAATTCCATCTTACTGCTTTCCCTGAAAAATAGACATTGGCAGAGAGACTATTTAGCTTCTAAAAATATAAAAACAAAGTTTAGAGGCTTCTTGAATTTTTTGTTTGCTTGCTTGGTCTTTGTGACTCCTTTGAATCTGTGGGAAGAGGAGAGGTTTCATCTGATGGGCAATTTTTCTATTTTTAAGAACTTTGGGCAAATAATTTGCAAATATTTGCCCAAACCATGTAGAAAGGCTTTCACAAAAACCTTTGAAATTTATTTTCAAACTACTGTAACTGTAGAACGCCATATCAAAATTGTCTCAGACAAACAAGCATATGATCAACTAGTGACTAACTTTTTTGGAAGACATCAGATGGCACCATTACAGAGGGTGCTATGAACGCTTTTTCTGAATGTATACGAGTTAAATCTTGAAGAAATGCTTATTGTCAGCTGTAGTGTATTTCTTAGATCGTGAGCCTAGCACTAGTAACCTCTGTTTTGCCTCAATTTCCAACTATGAATAATTTACTTAAGTATAACTGCTTTCTACAGATTATACCCAAACAAGCAAACAAAACATTATACAATGCTAACACATTACAACAGCCCATTCAGTTGGAAAGCTATGTGATTTCATTCTGAAGGGCTGATTCTGCCACTTTTACCATGTGTAGTATTATCTTACTGCACAAGTAGACACGAAGAAATCAATGAGGACTCTTTGCAAAGTAAGGTACTTCTCAACATGAGTCTAGGGTTACGATATCCAAAATAGATTAGTCAAGGGGGTTTGCAAAATACTTGTAAACTTTTATGGTTTTGGAAAAAAAATAGTGCAAAATGTTTGCAAATCTACAATCTATTCATTTAGATTTTGCACAATAAATGTCTCAAGTTTGAAAGCAAAGACAAAGAACTTACAGTATTATATAGAGTCCTTGTATAGTCAAGTGACACAGAAATATGGGAGCCCCTTACTTTACTGAGGAATCCTAAACTCTGAGAAACTAATAGAGAACATAAAATCAGAGCTACTGCAAAACAAAGTCTTGTTACTATATATATGGGGGTGAAATCCTGGTCCCATTTAAGTCCATTGCAAAACACCCACTGATTTTGAAGAGGCCAAGATTTCACATAGGATCTCAAAGTACTTAACTGTAGTTTCTTTTTAAAGTCTACTACAAGAGGGTCATATTCTCAGCTGATGCAGCTCCAGTGGAACCCTGCTGACTTACACCAATTGTACTTTTATCATAAAACAGGTCTTTCCTTGAAATCCACTGTCCCAAACCTATTACTAGATATCACTGTGATGTATATGTTCCCCAAAAGAAAGCAAAATTTTCAAAAAGAGACAATGAAATGTGCCTAAGTATATTCATGAGATTAATTATGTCCTGTCAATTCTGCCTCCATTTCTATAGCACATATTTTACCATAACCTTTGTCTCTTTGTTTCTCTGGTTTTAATTCTCATCATTTTTATCAAATGTATGAAAAAAAAGTTTACATTCTCATGTTATGCGTATTCACCTTTATTTCTAACTGATCACTTTAAAAATTACACAAATACAAGAATTTATTCTCATACCTGGGTGGAATGGGGGATTGTTTGGTGGTTTTTTTGTTATTTGATATTCGTTATTCAGATAAAATGGAAGATAAAATAAAATATTATAAATTAAATATATGTTCTGATTGCAGCTCCTCTGCTCCTGGACACTTTGGAGGCAGTGCAAAGGAATGCTATCCCAGAGGAAGCTCTTAGAAGCATTGTGCTTCAGGTACAAGGACCATCCATATGACACCCTTCAAAAGGGTCAGCATGAGCTCCTCTTGGTGTGGCCCGCCGGTTTTTTGTCAGGTCAATGAGGATGGACTAAAAGATGTTATACAAAATCAGGGCAGAGAGGGTAGGGGGCTACAAGTGCAATTTGAGGCATTCAATTTTTGCATGCCTCGCATTCCTATATGCCAGAGTTTGTGTAGAGTATTGAGACAAGGTGGAGTAGGCTCCTAGGGAACCTGGCCAGGATTGGGCATATTTAAAAACACAGTATATTGGGAAGAAAAACAGTTTGAAAGTTGCATCCTTCAAGTAGGATTAAACTATAATATTACCTAATAAAAATGGTCTTCATGATAAACAAAAGCTGATAACTGTCAGTGGTAGTTTGTCTTTTGTATCCTTAACTCTAACAAACTGCTTTTGTCTGTATGCAATGAGGAGCAAATTCTAAAGTGATTTCTACCACTCCCCTCTAAATGCAGCTCAGATGGCATTAATAAGAGCCAGATTGAACACTGTTGGGATTGAATACAGAATGTGAAAGTGTAATGTGATTTCTTTTTTTGAAAAGATCTGTGTGTTTTTGTCTTGATGTTCTGTGTCATGTTTGGTGAACCTTGTTTCATCCCAGATCTCATTTAGCCCCTTTTCCTTCACACATTCACTAATGCATCAAACTGTCAAACAGTTTGTTAAACTTTACTCTGTTTAAACAGAACCTCTCTCTCTACTGTCCAGATTATTCCTTGGCGGATTTTCTTTTATGACTTTGAGGTATCACTTTGAACAGTGAAAGTAGAAGTAGTCATTTGAGTTGATATCACTGCCTGTTAGCGTTTTGCAGTGGAGATTGCATCTTCTTCTCTGTGCAATGTAACTGATTTAATCCTTGTGGAACGGATCTGGAGAGTTTCAAGGATCTTTTACCTCTACTATGATATTGAAATAAAGGGTTGTTAAGGGCAACCTGTTCCACAGAGAAAGACTTAATGAATCATTGTCTTTATTCACTGATCTCTCCCAGTCCACCTCATGCCATTACATTCTGATCAAAACCTCTTCCCACACCGTAGCACTTCACGTCCTTAGTAATTACAGCACATCATGTTTTGGCACAGTATCAATGAATTTCTTTAGCTGGCTGTAAAACACAGCAATTTTATCATCCTTGGCTATTGAAGTTGGTGCATTGGCTTGAATGGTATTCAGATTTACTGATGCTCCCTTTGAAACAAATTGAAATAAGCCTGGCATGATATTGATTTTATCTGAACAGCAAGACAGATGCATCCTTATCCAGAATAAATACTACTCATTTCTCAGCAATCTTTCCCATGTTGACATATACTGCCACGTCCCCTTTGGGGGGCAGATAAAGAGCTTTTTGCCAGTTTGTTGGACCTCAGGATGCCCTTTGTTGGAAAAGTTCGCATGATGCAACTCTCACTCAAGACAAAAATGTAGTTGTCCTTGTAGGAAGATTGTCTACACCAGTTATTCTCTATTTCATTAAACAGACTTTCTAAGGTCATCTGTAATCTCCACTAATGACAGGAGAGAGAATTCTTGAAGTGAGTCTTGGTTACAGCAGGCCAAAAAAGCCAGTCTCACTTCTTCTCCTTCCCATTGTGGATATTGACTTAAGACCAGAGGCTTATGTCTTAACCAAAGATGATCTTCAAAACATATAGTGGTCTGTGGCCTATAAATTTCTTTTTGTTTGCATGACATGGTCAAACATGACATCCTGAGGTAACAGGCTGTTAATTTCATTTGTGTGGTTACTGAAAATTTGACAGGACTAACTCACTGAACTTTATGTATAAGTGTGCTCTGAAAAAAGTAAGCAGAAAGTATTTATGAGAAAATGCAATTTTAATTTATCCTCAATAAAATGGTTCCAGTTGCATGAAAGGAAGGAAGCTATGAACATTTTTTGGTTGGTGCTACATAAACAGTGAGAATAACATACTGATGATGCTGTCAGGGCACCTGTGCATCGGTTGCCCAGAAAAGTAGTGACCTGTGTCATTCAGGGTTGATTAGGATACCGAAAAATACTCTTCTTTTACAAGATTTAAATACCCTCAATATAGCCATCAGCAAGTTTCTTTATACCTTTCACTCACTTAATGAGGATCAACTTCCTAAAAAGTAGTTGGAGCCAGTCAAAAAGAGGAGCTGCAAGGCCTTTCTAGCTGAACCTTGTTATTCTAAGAGGAGGGAGAGAAAAAACAAACAAATAATATGTCAGTCAGATGTGGAAAATAAATCAATATTAGCTGCTTCCCTTCACTGTTTTCGTTTTCTGCCAGTTTTTCTACAAAATGCTGCCTTTGGTATTTTGGAGAGTTTACCCAGAAAGGCATTCAGAGTTCTGCCTTCATCTACATGTGTGCTGCTCCATCTCATTCTAATGGCAATTGTGCATGTGGAGCACAGGGCAAATTTTGGTTGAGTGTGGTTAAAAACGAATATACATAAATATCACAGTGTTATTAGTAAAGGATAGATTTTAGTAACAAGAAGCCATTCCAATTAAAAGAATTAGCCAAGATATACAGATAGTTACTAACTGCATTTATAAAGGATCTTCTGACACTTGAGCTGGGTAAATTAAACTAAAATGAACAAACTCATCCTCACATGGCAAATTCAAGCACACAGTATATCTGAATATTTACATTGGCTATTCAGGACCATCTAGGACCATCAAACATGATGTCTTTAGTAAAGTTGCCTCTGACTTTCTGGAACTATAAGGCTAGCAGAGTAGTATGAAAGAAAACTTAGCTCTCATCTCAGATGTGAATTTGGGCCCAATACTATGACTGATGTGCACTGAAAACTCCAAATGATTTCATTAGTAATTTGGTGTGAATTTGGTATGACCATGCCCATTACAGATACTCAGCAGATGAATACCATTCAACTTTACAGAAAAAGAGAATTCTTAGTAAGAGAAGTAACAAAACTGCAACTTTTTTTCTCTCATTCGTGGTTCTTTCTGGACCTGATCTAATTCCCAATGAAATCAACAAGCTGGTTTCTGCTACACTGGAACTAACTATACCCTAAAAGAACAGAACCAAACTTTGGCATTATAGGACTATCTAAAAGGCTGTTCAATTCTGCTGAAGACATTTGCTCTGATCAGAGGCTTACTGTGGGTTCTATCCAATCTTGATTGAAATCAACGGGTCTGTTCATGTTTAAGATTAAGCATATGCTTGAACACTTGGAACAAATTGCCTAGGGAGGCTGTGGAATCTCTGTCATTGGAGGTTTTTAAGAACAGGTTAGACAAACACCTGTCAGGAATGGTCTAGTTATCACATAGTTCTGTCTTGAGTGCAGGGAACTGGACTAGATGACCCCTCAAGGTCCCTTCCAGTCCTACACTTTTATGAGTCTATGCTTTGCTGGGTCAAGGGCTACAGTGCTCAGTACTTTACAGGATCGAGCCCTGATCTTAGAAAAGGAGGAGCTTCAGTTTTTAAAATGCTGTTTATACACATCGAAGAATTCAAATACTAAAAGATACACTTACACATGCTATGTTATTGATATCACATTAATAACAGTCATCATTTTTGTTTCAGAAGTATTTTATAACACCGTAAGAAATTCTTCCTAACCCCATTGCATGACTAAAAATTGTTTAATTCTTCTTTATTATAGGGATTACTCTGAAAATATTTTTTCTTCATCGAGTATGAAAAAGTTATACAGATGTTACACAGTGAAATTTCTTAAATGAATTCACTTTTAAAACTCAGCTAAAATAAGTTTCAGACTTGTCCCATTATCCACATTCATATTCAGTATCTAATGGTTTATATAGCTATATTTATAATTATTCTATAAAAGGGAAAGTTATGTCGGATTCCTGAATACGTCTTACAAAGAGACTGGTCTTTATCTAGCACTCAGAGCCAGTAAATGAAACAATAATTCATTGGAAGTATTGGTAAGATGATTTAATAATTCAGTGTTCTAATGTCTGAGTAAAGTTCAGCTGCATAGAAGTGCATTCTTCAATGTTTTTTATTTTATTTTATTGTTAAAACATAAAACTCCAACCAAACCTGTTGGAAGCTTTAAGTGCAGGTCAACTGTAAGATTAGGCCCAATATTCATATCTTCAGTTCAATCTAAATCAGAGAATCAAAAATTGCAAGGCTGTCAATGTCTTGTGCTATAATTGTAAGAATGATGTCACGATCATAAGCTCTTTGGGGAAATATAGCAGTGAAGAGCAGATAGTTATATAGACAGTGAAGAAATGAGCATGGGTGCACTTTGGACATGTTTGGTTGGCTATCTGAGTTTATAAATGTGCAGCCTGGATTGGATGTGAAGTTGACTAATACTATTCACAGACCAATTTTTGTACACAGCTAATTAATGGGGAAGGGAAGGACAAGAGGGTTAACAATTTAGATTAATCACTGTCAAAATTAGGATCAGTTAAGAAAATGGAGGAGAGAGAATTCTTTCTTTTTTTTTTTTAAACAAGAGAATCAAATTAGTTAAATGTTTCCTGAGTAAGTGCTGACTATCCTACCTATAGATGAGCATACTTTAGGTATGGTAAAGATTGAATGCACTAGTACTGCCAGTAATGTGTTGGGAAAAGAGATGCCTCCAGTTTTATTTATTGGTAATGTATAACACTTCACATTTTTGTAAAAAAGGTCATCTCCATTTTTTTAAAAATAGAGCTATTTCCATTTTGTCTTATAGTGAAAACAGGAAATTGTTTGGCTTGTTTTTATATAATTTAATTCCAATTTATTTTAACAAAGACCGTTTTAGGTGACTTTGTAAATTGCCTAATATGAAATGCATATAAAGACTAAAATCATAAACCATCAGAATCTTTTTTCCTTCCAAAAAAAAGCATGTTTTCTAGTTCTAATGGTACATTTATAAGAGAGAACATTTAACCATCTTAATCCATTTGCATTCTGTTGAGATAAGTTATCAGGAGTTCAGTAATTGAATTTCTTTCTAATTTATATGGAGTCTGCCTGCAGGGGACACATTAACTGCTAGGCCCAAGATTACATAAACTTTAAAATGTTCTGCTGGAAATCAAATAGCAGCAAGCCAAAACAAACAGCATACACAAGTGCTTTGTGTGAAGTGGGGTTTTTTTTAAGTTCAGTTGTTTGAAATTTAAAGTTTATTTTTAAACTCACACAGTTTGCTAAACTTGCAAATAAATTATAACCATTTTAAAATATAACCAATTTATAAAGTTATCAAAACTTTATAAATACCAGTGCACATTATGTTCCAAACTAAGATAATTGGTCTGCAGCATCACTTAACGTGGCCACTTTAATGGAGTCAGGGATCTAGAATGCCACCCCGTTCTTCTGATGGTGTACAGTTAGCTTGCTTACCAGTCAGTTAGAATTAGCAGAAGGCTGTGTTCTGTCTAGGGATTCAGCTTGCAGCAGTTATGTTCTTGATGTGAGAACCTAAAGATATGCTTCAAAGGAAAATGTGAATCTCTAAATTCCTGAAGCTCAAGATGACAGTTATCTAGGTACAATATAAAATGAGTTGGGTCATAGGACCTACAGACACATTGGGGCAGATTTTCAACCACTATAAATTGGTACATCTCCATTAATGTCAATAGTATTGTGACAGTTTACACCAGCTGAGGAGCTGGCCCACTGAGTGAACCAACAACAGGACAATAAAGAGTATAACTTATCTCATTCTTACTCCCCTCTATCCCAGCTCCACAGTGGTTGAGCACCTAAATACCACACTGAATAAAGTGAAAGCAATACTATTCAACCTGAAGATACCAGTCCCAACTCAATTGGGAGATCACCAATTATTCTCACAGCCACAAGTGATTCCTTTTGACTATGTGATCAGTAAAGGGATGAGATGTGAAAGAAGAATCTAAGTATCATATAGGAAACATAAGCACTGCTCAATGACAACTTATTCCTACAACAATGCCCTTCAAATTTGAAAAGTATTTTACAAAACATTACTGCTGCTGCTTTAAAACAAATTATATTGATATGAAAGGTTAGTAGCTAAATATTTCCAAGCAGGTGGTCTTATTGTTATGAATAGGCTTGACCTTCAAAAGATTTAAAAGGTCAATCAGTTTGGGTCTGGATGTAATTGGCTGGCTGAGGCTTATTCCTAATGACTGGAAGATCAAATTCTACTCTCAGTTTCACATTGGACGTGATTCCAAAGAACAATTTTAAACTGTACACTGGTTTTGTGGCAATGTTCTAGTTTTAAAAGTCAGATCTGACTTTGTTTCCTGCCCTGATAGCTTCTTCCCAAGGGCCTTAAGAAATATTATAACAAGAATTTATTAGTCCGCAGCCATAGGCTAAATTTGGTTGGTCCCGATCAATATTTTTATAGGAGTATAGGTGTTCATTTCAATGCAGCAGGAGAGCTATGCTGAACTATCTAATTCAAGAGCAGCATACAGCAAGATACACCACTACCCACACAGCACTGCACCTAATATAGTACAGTTAGCATTCAAGTATCACAGGTCAAAAACAATGGGACTGTTATCAGATTAGGCTATAGGTTCACATCATGACCATCTCTTAGTTTGAATGTGCTCTGATTAGCAGTTGTCCCCTGGGGAAAATAGGATTTCCACTTCTGCCAATACCATAAAAATCCCTAGCTGTGAGACCTTATAATTGTCTTTAAATTTTACTCCTTCTGATAAATCTACAGATGGTGTTCTTCTCCATGTCTCCACCACTAAAGGGGCTGGAACACAGCAAGGCAGAACTGGAGCCATTGTGTCTTTCAAGAAAAGCCTCCTCTTCTTTTCCTCCCATCCCCCAAAGCCAAATAACTCTGCAAAAACACACAACCAAAAAAGTCTTTTTCTCTTGTAATAAAGGTACCAGTGGTTGTTAAGAGCTTCAGTGGGTGACTCTTTTTTTACCCCAATAAATATTTAAAACTAGAAATGTGAGTGATCTGGTCCTTTAAATTCTTTAAATTTCCTCTTGGAAAAACAGAGGAAAAAAATTGGATTTTTTTATGTTAAATGCCTGTTTTCCTAAGGGTTCTTTATTATCCTTGTAACATCCACAATAAATAAACTTGAAAGGAGAATTCAAACAATGAGAATTCAAACAATAAGCTACAAAAGGAAGCACTGAGGGGGCTACAAGACTGCTCCAATGCTGAACAAGAACATAAAAGGAAAAACCCTTCTGGAATTTAGAGTTGTGTGGTATTTAAGAGTCTCTGTGGCACTTTCCTCTGGAACTCAACCTAGTTTCACTGTCCATTTCTACTGAAAAATGGAAGGAAGAGCTAGAATGTATGGGGCATGATTATCCACCAATACCAGCACTTTCTTGGGAAGATCCTCAACATAAAGTGACCAGTGTCCTCAAGGAAGCCAACATATTCAATGCTGAGAGCCTGATTATCCAGCTGAGGTGGAGCGGGCACTCTGTGCACATGCCTGATGCACACCTACCACAACATTTGCTGTATGTCCAGCTCAGCAAAGGAGAAAGGACCAGGGAGGTCAAAAAACCACTTCAATACACCCTTAAGATAAACATCAAAAGATGTGGCATGGACATCACATGCTGGGAGACAGTAGCCCAAGACAGAGCTAACTGATAAAGACTTGTCAGAGAAGGAACAACCACTTTTGAGGAAAATTGCCTCGCCTTGGCTGCAGAAAAACGCCAGAAAAGAAAGAACAGACAACTGTCATGCAGCAATTGTAGCCCAACAGTGGCTTTAAATACCACCTGCAACATCTGTCAATGAGTCTGTGGCTCAAGGGTGGAACTCCTTAGTCTCCCAAGGGCCCATATAAAACAAACACATGTGAAAGAAATCATCCTCATCTATCGAGGGATCGCCAATGACACTTGTGCAACTCCACTGACCTCATGAAATCACTCCTGATTTACTGTAAGGTTTGTCTACATTGACGATGGCAAAGTTGCCGCCTTCAAATCGACTTATCTGGAACGACTGAGTGAAGACCTGCTCAGTCGATCCAGAAGTCAATGTTATTAATCCACCCCCACAAGTGGTGTAGCGCTGCATCGACGGGAACACAGTTCCCGTTGGCGCAGTGCAGTGAAGACAGCGCACAGAAGAGAAGCACAGCAGTCGACGGGAGTTATGCAAGTTCTTTGCGTACTTTGCGTAACTCCAATCGACTGCTGCCGAATCACGGAGGTACGTGTACACCAAGCCTTAGTTATAGTTTCGTCTCTGGCTGCTCCTGGGGTGTAACAGCTATGTCCTACCCCTTACTCACAACTGAAAGGAAAGAAACAATGTAGCTTTACATTTAGTGTCTATCTAGCAATGAATGAATAATATTTCTAAAACACATCTCTTTAATATGCAAGTTTCTTTTTTTTTTTAAATAAAAAAATGTCAACCTCCACGGATACATCTAAATTATTCTATATATACACAAAATATGTTTATAGTATGAACTAGCCAATTGATTATAACAGAAGCTTCAGCAAAGTGTGGGGAACAAAGGAACTACATTAATGATGGATGCATATTTTGCATAGGAATCTTAATGCTGATCACCTACAAGAGAAATGTGACTTGGTATAAAAGATGGCCAAACCCGTGGAGACATTAGAAATAAGCAAGCCAAATGACATCTGTTCATTTGACATTGAACTGCTGGTTTGTCAGTGATTGTTAAAGGATTGCAAGTGAAGAATTATTTAATAACTTCCTGTATCTGAGAAAGGATAAATAAAGTTTGTGGATTTTTTTAATATCACATATTTATAGATGATAAATTACACTGATTTGTTTGTTAGATTTTCTTTTGTTACAAAGTCCATAACAAAGAGACTGATTCATTTTAATGAATGGATTGGGCTTGACAATATGGGACCATTATGTGTGAAAACTGAGACTGTGAACTTATTGAATTTTAGTTCAGTGAAGTTTTGCTTTTCACACTACTGAATTACCATTCATTTAGAGTTCTTATAGAGTTAATCTACTACACAAAACAGATTGTAGACCAGTAAAAAAGCTCAATTTCAGAACATTTGTCTTGTTTGACTAACATATTTGAATCAAGATCTAAATCATTGGATTATTAGGACCTGTTCTCTTTTCTTTTACACTAGTGTACATGAGGAATAAATCCAGTAAAGCTCACGAAGTTGTACCAGTGCAAAACCAGTGGGTAAAGAGGAAATAATGGGCTTTAGCCAAGGGTAACTGTGATGGAGAGGACATATCCCACACTGGCCACAAAAAGGTTAACCATACACTATGGGTGACAGTGGCATATGGTGGGATTCCGGCACCTGGGGGCCAAGCCTACATTTGTGCCCCCTCCCAGGCCTCCCACCCCTCCCGTGCAGGACAGGAAGGGTCCTGGTGCCACCCCCCAGCTGCCCCGGGGAGGGGCGGTCTGTACCTGTGGGGGGGCATGAGGTTTGGGGGGCGCAAATGCAGGTTTGGATCCACTGCCTCCAGTCCCTGCACTTACCCACCGCATGGCGCCCGCATCTCCTGCTGCAGTCCCACAGCCTGGCACCTGACAAGGCAGCCTCACTCCCCTGCCTGGGGAGGGGGACTGGGTGAGCCTTTCATGATGCATGGGGGGAGGCACTGAGGGGTGCCCTTCAGAGCTTCCTGCGCCCCCCATCCCTTGCCCATTGTGAAGGGCTGGCCCAGAGCTTACCCACCGCTCCAGCCCAGCAGCCCAGAGCCAGCTCGGATAAGGCGGCCTCACACTTCTGGCCTGGGGGGCAATGGGCCAGCCCTTCACAACGTGCAGGGGGTGGGGGGCACAGGATGTTCTGTGGCCCTCAGCCTCCTGCGCCCCCTGCCCATTGTGAAGGGCTGACCTGGCATGCCCCCCGCACTTACCTGCCACTCCTGCCCCGCAGCCTGGCACCAGTTTGGACGAGGTGGTCTCACTACCCCGGCCTGGGGAGGGCACCGGACTGGCCCTTCATGATGCGCAAAGGGGAGGTGCTGAGGGGCCCCTCAGAGCCTCCTGCGCCCCCTGCCTCCTGCGCATTGGTGAAGGGCCAGCCTGGTGCCGGGGTCGAGGTCCCCCTCTGTGACCCCTTGGTACACCACTGAGGGGTGACAGAAGTCTCACCCACCTGACCATGCTGGGCATGCTCCAACTGCTGCCACATTATAAAAGCCCAGCTCATTCAAGAGGACTGCCAAGGAGAAAGGATGTTTGCTGGAGGTTCTAGCCCAGGAACCACTGCAGCCCTTACCAGAGACAACGAGAGGACCAGAGAACCAGACAGGATCCCCAGGCTGTCCAGACCCTTGACTGGAGTCAGAGTCTTGGAGGACTACATGCGCTGAGGAGCCCGGAAGCCCTCATGACCTGTGGACTACCACATCATGAGACAAGGTTGGACACAGCCCAGGGAAGGGGGAGACATCTGAGATTGCCAGTAAGAGTCAGTGTGTTGCGGATGGATTCCCCACTGACTCAGTGGTGAGCAACCTTGGCTGGGTCCTGTAGGTGTAGGGTGGGGCTGGGTCCCCCTACCCTGGCCATCACACCCCTGGTAGGAGCCCCCTGATTCTGGCTGCCGGGCCACACAGCCCTGATCCCCCAGGCAGTCACCTTGACTCTGGCTGTTGGGCCACTGTCTTGAGATCAAGGACAGATGTGCGAGCTCTAACCCTGGGGCCACCACATTCTCAAACCTGCCCCAAAGACAGACAGGGTGGACATACCTGGCAACAGTAACCAACAATATTTTTGAGCTAGACGTTCAAATTTTCAAAACATTCTAAGGAAATAGACAGAAAAATATGCCATAGAAAGTAATGGACGGTATATACCTAATTCTCCTAGGTTGCTTTAAAATGTTAGCCACAGTGTCTGATTTGACTACAATATGTGCTTTGTTCAATCACAAACATTTAAATCAGTCCTTAAATGGGCTGGATATCTGCATTAGGATGGTTGTCTGCTTATTTAAACACAATAATCCCACTGAAAAGTACTAAAAATACAAAATGAAAATAGTGTGAGTGTCAAGCGACAGGTTATAATTTCTTTTGCAGTTCTCCGTTGCAGACTGTTAAACGCTGATGGTATCAAAAGGCTTTGCCATGCTATAAATAAGATTTTACCTGCTGTTTCAATGAAAATAAGAAATTGTGGTAGAACACTGATTGACAAAAGATTTTATCATGGAGACATGGCAGTATCTTAATTATTAAAGGTGAGATCTGCTTTGTATTATAAAATCAGTTGTACCTCCTCTTAAAATTCTCAAAAAACCTTGCATGTGTGGATTATGTCAGAAGAATTTATTTTGCCCACAATTAATGTGATTTGGAAAAGCTATTTGAGTCCTGGATCTCAGAAAAAAAACAGGAGTTCATCTTAGGTTATGGAAAAAATGTTTTAAAGGCATTTTTGAACTCTCTCAAAAGTCCTAAAAACTTTAAATGAAAATTAGTTCAAAAATTTTATTGAGGTTTAAGGTACAGGGTCAATTCTGAAATAGGGAAAGTTTATGCTGAGGAAGTGGGTTTTTTTTTTTTATTTTACTAGTAAACTAGAAATATCAGAACATGCTATCAGGCACAAAAACAAACAAAAAATCAGTTTTGCATCTCCCAAATTCAAAGTTAAAACCAGAGTGTTCATATGAAATAAATAACCTCCTCAAACTCTCAGCCCCCACTCTGAAACACATCTAATCACTCTGACCTTTTGGAAAGCTTGGTTGAGTACACAGATTTCTAGCTGAAATTCATTTCCAAATGAAAGCGAAAAGGAGGACATTTTTTAAAATGGCGTCTCAATGACTTGCCCAAGGTCACACAGGTGGTCTGTCAAGAGCTGAAAATAGAACCCTAGGCTCTTAACTTCAAATCCTGTGCTCTAATAGTATATCAAGACTAAGTCTTGAGTTAACTGATTGCCCATTAACTTGAATTATCTAATACATTTATAAATACTAGACCAGATACTTCACAGCATTTGTTCTAGGACACAAACATCTGTGGTTTACCCTAGACTGAGCATCTGCAAAAGTGTCAGTTAAATTTTGTTAAATGGCAATCAACTCATGTTAAAAAACAGGAGCTTCTAGAAACTCTAGTCTGGAAATATCCCAAAAGATGAATCCTCCTTCTATCTACCTCACTTACTTCCCTACTGGAGTATAGAAGTACAAATGAAAGAGCTACTACCTTCTAATTAATAAAAATAAACATTATTCAAAGCAGTTTTAGTAGAGCATTATGGGTAGTTCACATCAAAATCCATTTTCTGACTATGATTTATTTTGGCATGTTATGCACTTTATGAAAGTTTACTTTTTATTGATGTTTTAAATCACAAAACACCAAACAATCCTGTCTGCCTTGAAAGAGCTCAAATCATCATCATATAAAAGGAACAAACATTAACTGTGTGACAATCTGACATGAAAAAGTAGTACTGATTTTCTTGATAAAACATATTTTTGGTTTAGAACCACTATACAGTTCTACTCTATGAATTACTGTACAGTTTCCATGGATACCTCTATCTTCACCACAAACTCAACCAGTATCATGAAAGTTAAAATAAAAATCCCAAAACAAATATAACTACTGTATATATTCATATTTATACCCCAGATGACTGAATTCAAATAAATTGTCTGAAATGTTGAGAGTTCCCATATTTAAAATTAAACTCTAGTCTCAGGTAAAAGAAGCCACGGCCCACCCACCCCCAGTCTCATTTGCTTTTATTTGAACTTTGTTTTAATCTTCAGCATGTGATCCTAGTAGAAAAAGTGACAATGAAAAAATAGTATTGTGGACTCCATCGCTACCATGTCTTAATGATTTTTACTAGTGTTGTCAAATGATTAAAAAAAATTGTGATTAATCATGAATGTAAAAATATAATCGTGATTAATCACAGTTTTAATCACACTGTTAAACAATAGAATACTATTTATTTAAATATTTTGGATGTTTTCTACATTTTCAAATATATTGATTTCAATTACAAATATTTATAATAAATTTAAATTGGTATTCTATTATTGTTTAATGGTGCAATTAAAACTGTGATTAATTCAGATTAATTTTTAATTGAGTTAATTTATTTTGAGTTAATCGCTTGAGTTAACTGTGGTTGATTGACAACCCCAATTTTTACATCAAGTACCCGAACCCTGGTGCTACTAAATTCAATTTGCACCACCAGGGCATTTTTAGATAGTGTTAAACCTGTCCTAATGGGGCAACTGAACATTTTTTTCAGCACTAGGGAATCCTTGCCCTAATGGGGCATCTTTACTTCAGCCCTTACGCCTTGGTACCCCAAAGCAGGGATGTGGTGGAGCCAGCTGGGGGTAGAGAGGACCTTCTGGGGACTATATGGGGTGGGACCAGACCATGATGCAATCTGCTGATCCCCAGCTGGCAAAACAGTCCTAAGGGAATCAATTCAGCCAGCATATAAAATTATAGCAGCCCTGTGGCTACTGTGACACATGCTAGACCCAGATGAGGATGATGCCCCAAACATACTCAGTTTACAAGTAAAGAGATTTTTTTCTTGCTGCCAGCCTTGCAAACTTACCTGAGGCTCTGAAAGTCTAGCTGGGTTCTTTACTTCCTGCAGACCACCCAGGTTCCTCAGGCAAGTTTTGCAGTAAGTTATCCTTATGCAAACTCCCATTGCCTTCAGTGGATTTGCACAGATGAAATGGGCTGGAACTTGGTAAACAATCTTGTTGATGATGCACAAGGAGGAAGAAAATCCAGCTCACACCTTTAGCTGTGCTGTTCTACTGTGCTAACAACAGTAAAGCAGTTCCAATGTATTGTCACTACAATATGAAGGTATAACTATGAGTGCATAAAGGGAGGATACCTGCTGCATGTGCTACAGCACATTTCTATATAGTTTCTTTTCAGGGGTCTGTAATGAAAACTTTTATATCTTTTGAATTAGTTCATCTTGGTTTTATTGCTCTTTTGTTACCTTTCTTCTTTTCAAAGAAGTACATTTGTGTCCAGATCTATGAAATCAGACTAGCAGCAACTTGCCTTTTCACACCTGTAATGACACCTCAATCTTTCACTCTGTTGTTTGGAGTCTCTTCAAACTGAAAGCAGTCAGACACACTGGCTTTTTTTTTTTTTGCATATGAGGTAGTGTTATAGGAACAACCCTGAGACATTGAATCAGATTCTCAGGTGTTGTAAATTGACATAGCTAATGGAGATATGTTGATTATCCCAGCTGCAGACTTGGCCTAAAGTGCATCATGTAGGTCATGTGTGTGCTCCATTGTCCATTGGGTTCAGTAGAAGATGTAAATCATAGAAGATTAGGGTTGGAAGGGACTTTAGGAGATCATTTAGTTCAACCCCCTGCTTAAAGCAGGGCCAACCCCAACTAAATTATCCCAGCCAGGGCTTTATCAAGCCGGGCCTTAAAGATGATGATGTACTCAGAAATTCATCAGTTCAATGTGTAGTCCTGTAAAAAGCACATCTGATATTAATTCTGCCTGCTATAACTATAACCATGTTTTATTCTCTAGTGGAATTCTCTACTCTCCCCTCCTCCCGCGGAACTGTCAGGACTAGTTAACTTGATATAAGTCATGCTCCAAGATGCTATAACATCATAGAACAAAAGAGACACTAACTGACTTGAATACAGTTCTTGAAGGGAGACTAGCAAAATTTCCTTTCAGAAGACTTGGAAAAAAGAAACCCAATGGAAAGAGTCAAGAAAAAGTCAACGAACAGTGTTCTGATGTCTAGCACTATTCATACCCCTTCCTAATAAGAGATTAAAATCTTGTTTGATCCTTTATCTTTTAGAACAATCCCAGTTCCAGCTCCACAGCATTTCCTGTAATCTTTAATGCAGTTGTAAACAGGATCCTTTCTTTATACTGTTCTTTATGCATCCTGTTACTGTCACTTTTTCAGATTCTTGGTAACTTTCATTAAGGGTCAGATCAGATAGCTGCTGAAAATTTTCAATCCCCAGTGACTTCAGGCTGAGCTCAGAGTGCTGAATCTAAATGATTTAAAACTGATAAACATTTTTAGTAAAAAGCAAATAAAAGTTATTTTAAAAGAAGTCATCTTAAAATTGGTTTCCACTACACAGACAGCTATCAACAGCAAGTCATGAAGCTGTTCTGTCTGATTTTGTTTTCAACTCTGGTTATTTTCTGAGAAAAACTTGAAAAATCAAATAAAAAGAAACAATAGGAGACATTATATATAAAATACCGTTAGCTATGTCTTTGCTTTGTTAATATACTATGCTAATGTTGTTCTAGTCAAGGGGGTCTTAAGGTTGGAATCTCTTCTCAGTTTCACCTGAGAATAGAAATTGGTCAGTGGTTTTGCTGAAACAAATTTTTACTAGTTATAACTCCAAACTCTCTACATAGAATCCTAGAAATGTAGGGCTGGAAGGGACCTTGAGAAGTTATCAAGTCCAACACCCTGTGCTGAGGCAGGACCAAGTAAACCTAGATGACCGTCCCAGTCAGGTATTTGTCTCACCTGTTATTAAAAACTTCCAGTGATGGGGATTCCACAGCCTCCTTTGGAAGCTTATTCCAGAGCCTAACTACCCTTATAGTTAGAAAGTTTTTCCTAATATCTAACCTAAACTTCCCTTGCTGCTGATTAAGCCCATTACTTCTACTACTACCATTATTCTACCTTCAGTGGATATGAAAAATAATTGATCACGTCCTCTTTGTAACATCCCTCAACATATTTGAAGACTGTTATCACATAGCCAAAACAGTTGCCTCTACAATGTCCTGACTTCAAGGGAAGCTGCAAGTGCTCAGTACCTTGGAAAAATTGGCTAAGAGAGAGGGATTTTCCAAAATCACCTGAGTAATTTAGGAGCACATATTCTACTGAACGTCACTTTGGCACTTAAGAAAATCCTACCCTTGGTGTCTGTTAGGATGTGCAAGTCTTTGTGATGCGAAATCAGTATAGCTTGACAAGAGCAAGGCTCTGAAAGCATTGCTAAGCTTTTGCAGCAAGTATAGCAAGAGTTAGGCCTCTCAAAAGCAGAACACAGACACTGCCCTCTGACAGACCTTGGGCCGAATGAGGAAGTGTCATGGGGCCTGGAGAAGCCCGAGATGAAAACATACACCTGTTGATGCTTGATAAGCAGAATAATTCCTGTTTTAGCAATGAATTAAGCAGAAGTAATGCTATAAATTAAGCTCTTTTTGAAGTAAACAACTAACGTCACCTCATTCCCAAAGGTCCCTAACTACCAATAGACTAATAGTAGCCAAATGTTAAGACCCATCCCTAAGGGGATTGAGATATACGTCATGTATTGCTGGGTAAAGCTTTTTGTAAGGTGAAGAGGAAAAGAGGGTATATCAGACACCCGGGAGCCTCCCCTAGTGAGACTCTCCGTGAATCCGTGGAAGCGCTAGCGGATGCCTTGGCCAGGACGATTCCCCAGTCGCCACCAGCTTATCAGAACAAAGTATGGGTCTCCTCGTTCTTGTATTGGTAAGCACCCCTTCACCCGCTTAGATAAGTCTACCCCTCCTAGATCGATGGGCCCCCAGGAGTATATTGCTGTAGGTATCCTCTTGGCGGGTTTCTTCCTTGCTGTGTGGTTCACCTCACTGTTTACTAATTGTTGTTGCTGCTGCTGTTGCTCAGCCGATGTTAACTTGCAAGTTGTTACTTTTTATCTTTATTGTTGATTGTGCCTGCATTTTACTCCGTGTATTAAGACTTGTGCTGGAACTTCTGTTTCATTATGGCAGAGGACTTCCAGTCTTGTCTTTGTCTCATTACCTCTCTCAATAAATAAGCTAAATTTTCAACCCATTTTGTCCGTTTGCTCCATTCCCACCACTGAGATAAAATACCAAGCATAACAGTGTCTAACATTAGACACCCATCTTTAGAAATCTTTTGCCTAAGTTTTAATGCCTAAAATGTCCACAAAAACCTCTCTCTCTGAAGAGATTCATAGATTCCAAAGCCAGAATGACCAGCCCTTCCTCTAAAGCCATGCCCATGCTCCACCCCAGCCTCCACATACCACCATGGGAGAAATCGGCCTGGCCTGCCCCAGCACTTCAGCTACTACCCTCCAGTGTCACAGGGAATGCAGTGTGGGGCCTGGCATGGGTAGGGCCCAGCCTGCACCCCTGGAAACAGGGCACGCACCCTTCCTGCCTGGTGGTGCAGAACCTAGTTGGCATTGGAGGTCCAGGCAGGTCCTGTTCCCACTCAGCCCACTCTCCCCCCCACTGCTCACGCTTCTTCATCCCCTCCCACACCTGCTGCTTGTGCCTCTTGGGGGAGTGGATGAAGAGGTATGAGCGGCTGGTGGGGGAGGAGCTTCGGGGAGGGGAATGAGTGGGAGTGGGGCCCGCCTGGACCTCCCACACCAGCTGGGCTCCATGCCACCAGGCAGGCACTCTTTGCTTTTTGGGGGTGCAGCCCGTGTCCTGCCTGCACTGGGCCCCATGCTGCATTCTCTGAGTCACTGGAGGGTGGTAACTGTTTTCTTCCAGGTACTTAACAAAAAAGTTAAATAGCATAAGGCCAAGAATTGATCCCTGCAGGACCCCACTAGAGACACAGCCTCTCGATGATGACTCCACATTTACAGTTACTTTTTGAGACTCCTCATTTAGCCAGTTTTTAATCCATTCAATGTGTGCCATGTTAGTTTTGTATAATTTTAGTTTTTTTAATTTTTCCCAAGGTAACAATAAATGGTGCAGGAGAGCCTGTGGATCAGTCAGCCATTTTGAGGGGAAGTAATTAATATAAAAAATGTTTGTGGCTTTTTAACACTTCAAATAATACTGAATTTACAACTATTATTTCAACCCTATTATGACCCAGTCCTAAGGTTGGGTCCCAGAACAATTATGCATTGCAGTTAGGCCTAACTATATTGCACTATATTTCTTTGCACCAGGACTTTGTATGTAAAGTTTTGCTGTATTACCTTATTTTCCACACAAAATTCCCCCCTTTTGAATCATCTATAAATGACACAGTCATTACTGTGGTACCACTATCTTTGAAATCAGAGCTTTCAGAGAGTTAAACCTTCTCAACTACTCAGATTCTTCTGCTCCTCCCAACATCCATTTTAAAGGTCAAACTTCTGCTTCTGCTAAATTTTCACTGGTTTCCACTGCTATCAACATTGTTTTTTCAGGCATTGTCAAGGGGTCCAAGATGATGTTCCATGTATTTGTATTCTTTTACACTATGATGTTTCCAAGGTAACAGCGCCCAGGGAATCTACTGAATAACTAAAAGTAGAAAATGATATAGCTTTCATTTTAAAATTACTTTTGTGAGGGGGTAGGGGAATTGCATTCAAACAAACTTTCTTTCATAACCCTGCTGCTCTCTAACAAAATCATGGAACTCAAAAATATAATGCTAGGGCATTATATCTTTGGCAACAGATAGAGGTGATCTATATTATAGTGATGTATGGCAGACAGTGCTGAATGTTAGCTCAAGCAGTGAAAACTAGGTAAAACTTCAAATTGTTATTGGGAGTGGACAAACTGCTTCAGATAAAATAAGATCTGACATTACCATTTGCCCTCCTGTCAAACCAAACCACTACTGAGATTTTCAAAAGTTTGATACATTTATGCTTTCTAGAACAGAATTCTTCCCTCTATGAAATATTTATATTTTGGCAAAAAAATTTAAATTAAAATGTTTTGGCTGAAAACAAAAATATGTTGGTTCAGAATTGTGGAAACTGCAGTTGGATGACTCCTGTTCCTATTCTCCTCTATAGGCTAACCATCTTAGCTGGATTACATTTTCCAGGATCCACCACATTGCATACAAATGAAGTGATTGCAAGTACCATTGCTTGTCCAAACATATACTCAATTTGTCTAGGGAAATTGAGAATTTTGTGCATACAGTCATTGTGCTGGTCATTACAATATTGCTGTAAATACAATTTGTTGCCAATTCTTCTTTTCTGGGGTGGTTATATGTGAAAAAAGATAGTGTCTTTTTTCTGAAAACTTCTTGAGATGTAGCTAGGTAGGTAGATCAGCATAATACTGCACAAAACAGCTAAGATTTTTTTAGTGGAATGTCGTCACTGAATTGTTGTTGGCATAGCATGTGAATAAGTATCTTTAACTAAGAATAAGTTTTGTACAGGCGTTGTAAAGAAGATAAACCTTAATATGTGCTTTTGAGACAGCTTCATGCAAGTAAATGGCCACCATCTTTAAAGAAAATAAGACATACTAGCTATCACCTTAGGAAGGTAGTGGAAATCCTATTGCTGGAGTCACTTAAAACTGGACTGGACAAGCACTGGAGAATATACTATACAGATTAATTTGACATTGGCACAGGGTAGGGAAGACAAGATAATTTATTGGCCTTTTCCATATTTGATTGATCTGCTTCTCTGACCCCTTTTATCCAAAAATGTGATGCAAAATCTGTATGAAATATTTTATTTAACATTATATTAAGGACTTGATGTTTTTAATCGCCATTTATTCTTAGACATGCTATTTGATGTATCTATTTCAAATCCAATAAATGAAATAAGGTTTCCGCTTTTGATTTCTACTGGAAATGTAAAATTCTAACCCTTTCTACTACTACTTTCTATAAGTACATACCATGTAGCAGACATATTACCGTGTGGTCTTTAAGGAAATATTTGAAGGCTGAGAAAATATTACTTTTCAGTTCCTCTTATTCCCTCTTCACTCTGTTCTACTGATGTTTGCCTAAGACATAACTTTTGTAGTGTGATCTTTATGACAAGTGTGAACATCAGACAAGAACTAGACCACATGAGGCTCTTGGAGGATATGTCATAGTTCACTGTATCACAACGTAGGAAGACAAGTGACTTTTTGATACTTGCTCCTTGCCATATACCTATAGCATCATTTGGAATTATGCCGACTCATTCAGCATTGTTGAATTAAATGCAGTGCAATAGGTTTGTCCATTAAGTGCAGAAGCGCGCTGCTTTTTCTGAGCCATTCTGTAAGTGGAATTATTTTTTAAACTGAGACATTTCCCTTGATATCCTAAACAGAAATTATAGCCATGCCAGACAGAAAATAATGCATTATTAAGCATTTGCTACAAAAAGAGTTGTAACAAGTTGGTTTTGACTTATAAAGGCCTTTCTCAATAGACTAGGTTTTACTGCCATTGTTCTGATTTCCTGGAAGATGACTAATAGTTATGATCCAGGCCATTCCTGGAATATGTGATAAAAGTAATGCAACAAAGTTTGAAGAAAATGACACAGTATTTTATATTATGATTTCTTACATTATAAAAATCCAGAAGCTTCATAAATATAGTATATTTAGTCAGTTGCAATATATAGAGGACACTGTAAATGTGGTCAAGTTATTAGGCTATACACACAAATCCAAAGGTTCTGGTGATACAGTTATTGCAAAAGTAATGCTCCAGGGAATGATGATGTTATCAGAACACTGAAGTACGTAGGGCTTGTAGCGTTAGTCAGTCTTTTTAGAGTTTACATACAGAATTTTATTAGCTAATATCACATTTTGTCAGCAAGAGCCAAGTCCTACTAGTTAAGCAATAAGACAATGAAAAGGCATGCATTGGGTTTCATTAATTGATAAATTTTTAATCAAGATTGGATGCTTTTTCTAAAAGATTATGATCTTGGAATTGTTTTGGGGAAGTTGTATGGCTTGTGTTGTCAGGAGGTCAGACTAGATTATCAGAGTGGTCCTTTCTGAGCTTAAAATCTGACAATGATGGCAAGTCCACCATAATACTTGGAAAATTGTTCCAATGGTTAATTATTCTCACTTAAGTTTATGCCTTAGTTCTAGTCCGGAGTTTGACTTGTTTTGTCTTCCAGACATTGGATCATGTTATAGCTTTATCTACTAGATTGGGGAGCCCATTATTAAATATTTGTTCCCTATGTATGAACTTCTAGACTGCAATCACATCACCCCTTAAATTTCCCTTTGTTAAGCTTAATAGATTGAGCTCCTTGAATCTATCACTACAAGGCATGTTTTCTAATCCTTTATCATTCTTGTGACATTCATGCCTAAAATGTTAGGTATGAGACTGAATTAGAAATAAATTAAATTGACTAACATATGGTTTACAGTGCTAGGGGTGTTTCAGATTAAATCTGCCTACTCTATAAGCATGTTAATATTTATATACCCAGATGATAGGTGCCTTAGAACTACTATAGACCAGTAGGAAGAGGTCCCATGTCACGTTTTGTACAATGTAGGTTCCAAACTGTCTAGAGTGAGTGCCAACCTAAGGGCAGACTGTTAAGAAACAAGGCACAAACCCCAAACTGGCTGTGTATTCTATACTTAGATTTCAAGTGTGAATTCATCAAGCACTACAACAACCTTAACATGGAGTCACAGATGGTCCCCTTGGGCACTCCGATCTTTCTTGCCACACAGCCTAGACTGCCTTTGTGATAAATGATCCCTTACACCAAAAAAAATCACAATAATATTCAGATTACTCCCAGTCCCAAAGGACTAGTTATTTACCCCAGGTCAAGTGTACCTTAGATGTGTCAAAGGCAAAGCTTGTAGCCAATCCTATAATAAATTAACTAAAGATTTATTAACTAAGAAAAAGAAATTAGAATTATTTGCAAGGTTAAAGCAGCTAAACATACACACACAAATGAGTTACAGTCTTAGCTTCCAAATGGTAATAGAAACTGGGTAATGTGCAATCTGTGTGTCCTCTAGAGCTAACCCAAGCTAAGGAGCTTGGGGTCCCTTGTTTATGCTTAGAAATATTGCCTTCTCCAAATTTCAAGCAACAGAGTGATGAAGTTCTTTCTGGTCAGGGATTTTTATTCCCTTCCCCCAGAGTTCAAACTAACGGAACAAGTATCGGTACCTGTCTACTCTTCATTGGTGTATGTGTGTATGGGGGGGAGGCAATCAACAAAGTCTCTGTCCTTTGATGTTTCACAATGGCTCATTTGGTTTCCCTGGGCCTTCTTGTGTGCGGGATTAGCACTTTATTTAATTAATGCTCCTCTCTTGTTTGGTGAGTTACACAATTACAGAGGTTTACAATACATACACTCAATATAACTTTATACCATGGGCTACAGATGCTATAAGTGAGATCAATACATGCAGCATCCTATAAGCATTTCATCAAGTCTAAACACTAAAACACCTTCTTATAAATTTAAGACCTATTTTAACAATACTAACACATGGTTGAGCCAGACTGGTTTCCACCTATGCATTTGTCAGTGTTTAATGAGGTGTAGGGGACTTGGCATGAGGTAGCACCAAGTAGGAATTTTCCCCGGTGTCCCTGCGCAGAATTCACCAAAAATGCTTTCCATAGTTCTGCAGTGTGCTGTACACTGGTGGCATTCCTGGATGTCATCAGCCTCCATTAAACTACATATGACCATGAGAATTTCCATACTTGATCACAGCAAAGCAGAGCACTCACCCATCTCTGCCAGTAGACAGAACCAGATGTTGCAGAAGAAAGTGCAAAAATCCCTGTCATTGACTACTATCAAATATCCTCCCCATAAGGGAAGGATAACTCTAACCCCCTTCATTTAGCGATTGACTTGTGCCCTAAAGCATCAGAATTATTTCCATTCTTTTTATCCTCTTTAATGCCATGATGGTTGATCTCAGTATCTCTTTTTCAAATTCTACTAAGTTTTAGTCTCAATATCCTGTGGAAATGAGCCCTACAGGTTAATTCTGCATTCTGTAAAAAAAGTGTTTCCTTTAACACTTTTAAATTTGCTGCCTTTCTATTTCACTGAATGTCCCCTTGTTCTTGTATTATGAGAAACAGGAGCTCCTGATTTACTTTCTCTACATCATTCATTATTCTATTTACCTCTATCATGGCCCCTTTTACTCATCTCTCTAAACTAACCAGCAGCAATCTTTTTAATCTCTCTCCATACAGAAGTCTTTTAAAGTCTCATCATTTTTGTCACCTCTCTCCGGTTCTATTCTACCTGAAATGTATCTTTTTTTTTTTTTTTAACATATGCAGGTGAGAGGCAAGAACTGCATTGAGATGAAAGCATATCATTATAATAAAATGGATATTTGCAGAATTATTTTGATTGCATTCTTTATACATAATATTGTGTTGACTTTTTTTATCACAGCTCACATGAAGGAGAATTTTATTCTGAGCTACCCACTTTGCTTCCTGAAACATTAAGACTAATTTCAAATTCAGCAGTATGTGAGTAGTTCATATATTCCTTCTCATCTGTGATGGGATCTTTGAGATGCAAGCTGGAACTGTGGGACCACTGTGCCCCTTAACTCTCCAGGCTAGGCTGTTTCTCAAAATGCTGTGCCAGTGACAAGCAGCAAAACCCCTTCAGGTCCTGTGATGATTCACCCAACAACATGCAGGGACACACCCAGCTAATTTACATGAATGCTCTATAAGCCATTCATGAATTATACAGAGAGAGACCCAGACAATTTCCCCAGCCCCCAACCTTGCACCCCACAATGTACCATCTTACACTGCTCAAGACCTTCTCTTGAACAGTGTAAATTCATTAATTAGTTTGCCATTTCATCAAAGGAAAGTGGATAGGCACCAGCTTTTGTAATCTGAGCAGATTTCCCCAGCACTTTAGACAAACTCACTGGTAAGGAAAAAACATTAAAATAAATTTATTAACTACAGAAAGAGAGATTTTTATATGATTATAAGTGTTAGATATGGAGGTCACAGATGTTTACATAAAAAAGAAGAATAGAATCATGGTCTAAATTTTAACTTTTAACAGACTAAGCAAGATTTGAATCAAACAGCTTTTCTCACTCTGCTTTCCTTCCTGGTCAGCCATGAACTGGTCAAGGTCTCCTCCTTTTAACTCCCCTCTCCATGCCTGACATTTGCTGCAGGGGAGGGCCATCTGGATCCACAGGCTGTCCTTAACCCCTCTATCCCATCACGTAATGACAAACCTAAATAATTACCTGTCGTCATCTGCTAATTTTGCCACCTCCCAGTTTATCCCTTTTCCCGATCATCAGTAAATGTATCGTCTCCCTGATGTCACATGAAAGCAAAGTTCTGCTCTACATAATTCAGGATAATCCAAGATCACATGAGACAAAGGATAGAAGAACTACCACCACCACAACAAGCCGAGGCACACATGACCCACTTGCAAATATTCATCACATAATTGAAAAATGCAGGGAATACAAGTCACATTTATTATGTGCTTCATTGACTACTCAAAAGTTTTTGATACTGTCAGACATGAAAGTCTTTGGAGGATACTGCCAGATGTGGTAGTTCCAAAGTATTTCACTGAACTCATTGCATGTATGACATTCTGGGGTGCAATCCATACAAGTCCCACCTACCCTGCAAACCTAGATGTCTCATAATCTTTTGCTTCTGTAGCTCCCACTTGGTCCACTAATAAATTGTCTACCAGCATGCAGGTCACACCCTGAATGTCTGTGTATGACCACAGCCCTGGCCCAGCATTTCTGACCTCAGCAGCCTGTCAGCAAACACCAGCCACACCCTGGCTTTCAGTAGCCTTGGTTACTACTTGCAGGGTGACCTCAACACACTCTAAGCCATGAATTTCCCCCCCAAAAAAGTGTTCTGCACTGTCTATTCCTCTTCTGGACAGTTTAGATATTTTAGGTCTGTTGCCCATGTAAGGGAACCATATCCAAACAGTTTGCTACTTTAAATGGAGTTACCACACAGTCCAATTTAAGCACAACACTGGAATAGTTTTGATTAATGAATACAAAAAGTTTAATTACAAAGACATGCAGTTTAAGTGAGTACAGGTACTAGGCAGTAAGTCAGAAATGGTGACGAGAAAGATAAAATGCTTTCTAGTACTAAATCTTAAACTAGACTTGGCTCAAGATAAAATACTTACCAAATGCTCCCTGCAACAGGGACCACATTTCAGGTAAGGAGCTCTCCTAAATGTCAAATGACTAATTTCTTTTGTCTTCTTTGATGAAAGAGACAGAGAGATGGACAGGGAGAGATCACATGAGGTGTTTTTGCCCACACTTTATAGACCAATCATCGTTTGAAATGCATTTTCCTGAGAATTACCCCTAGATAAAGTTAATTCCTGTTGTGAGGTTAGAGTCATTGAATCTTGTGGTTAAAAAAGTTTCATGCTGTTATTTGCTAAAATGCATATCTGTTTGTTCTGACCTCCTTCCTTGCCAAAGAATGGCCACTTGCCCATCAACTTTGATGACACCGGGCTAAAGATGTCAGTTTGTCCTTTGTCTTTGAGAAACTGGTTTACCCAGAGTTGTCTGATAAGCACATTGCAGACCTAATTTCAGCTTATATTTGTAACTTTACACATAATATTACTACACACATTCATCATGATGGGACTCACAAGGCATATTTTATACAAAAATTACTACAATAGTGTGTAGGGTGTGAATATAGCATGTCTCTATCACCACCACCACACCATGATGCGTACAGCAGGAAACAGTGGATGGTTTTCCACTGGGCAGTATGTGAGACAAGGGTGTATTTTGTTCCCAAGCCTCCTTAACATATACACAGAATGTATTGTGAGAAAATCCTTGGAAGGGTTTGACAAAGTGGAAGGTAGCTGGGATTTCCATTGATGGACACTTCTAAACCAACCTCAGATATGCTGATGACACAATGCTCTTTTCTACAACCACTGATGCAATGCAATAAATGTTGCAACATTAACAACCTCCTAAGAACTCCTTGCCAGCATGAATGTCACATCCTGTCACAGGTTCCTTTTGGAGTCTCTGTTGGACTCCTTGCTGGGCCCTCAGGTGTCCAAGTTTGTGCCCCCCCCCCCCAATTGGAGACAGCCTTTGGGGTTGTTGTTGCCCTTGTTGGGCTAACGTTGCCTTGCTTGGGGAGACTTCCTGACACAGAGCTGTCACTGCTCTGCAATCTTAGGCTCCTCCTCCTTTATTGCTCTTCCTTATTCATACTGGGTTTTGACTCCTTCACAAGGTTCAGCTGTGGTTGTCTGCCTTCAGGATTGGCAGCTCTTGCAGCTGCATGTGAGCAAGGCAGATCTTTTTGTTTGCAGTTAGGGAAAGCTCCCCTTCCTGCCTAAGTCCTCAATGGGGCTTATAGACCCCATTACACATCCCTATACAACAACAACATCCCTTGCAACAATGGCATAACTGCCTGCCTCAAATATTTACAAGACAATGGACAACCTTCAGATATCTACCCCAAACATGCTGCAAACTCATCCATTTCATCCTCACCCATAACAATTTTACATTTAACAACAAACACTTCATCTAAGCCATGGGGACTAGGGTGGCACCTCAATACGCCATTGTGGCATGCCAATATGGGCTACCATGAAGAAGAATTTCTAGACAAATGCACCACGAAACTAATGATATACCTGAGATACATTGATGATATTTAATCCGCTGGACAGATGATTTAAATTCCCTCATACATTTCCACCACCATTTCAACAACCACCCATCCATTAAACTACCTCTGGAACACTATCACATTAACATCAACTTCCTGGACACCACAATCAGCTTTAGCAATGGAACCCTACAGACAACTACATAGAAGAAACACACGGATCACCACACCTATCTTCATAGAAACAGTAACCATCCCAAACATACCAAAAATGTGTCTTCTATAGCCACACACTCAGATACCACAGAATAAGCTCTGAGGAGAAAGTTTGGAATATACACCTTAACACACTGAAAACTGCCTTCACCAAACAAGGAGACTTCACCAGAGAGGTAGATCACATCATGGAATGGTCCATTTCAATATAGAAATAAAACACCCTCGAACTGCACACCCTTACTTATCACTTTCTACCCTATATTAGAACCCATATGGGGTAACAACTACAGATTCAATGGGGACCTTATCCTGAAAAATATATTTCCTGAACCCTCCACTTCTGGCTTTAAAACACCCCTCACCCCCAACCTCATCATTAGAAGCAAACTCCCCACAGACCAGGACACACCAATTCAAAGTGGCACCAGACAGAACAACAGATGCAAAACTGCAGACATATCACCACTGCTACAATGAGCAACATCCTCCCCCACACACAACACACCTTTCAAGATCCAGGGATCCTACACATGCTTATCACAACATGTAGTGTACCTCATCCAGTGCACTAAGTGCCCCAATAGCAACTATGTGGGTGAAACCAGAGAATCAATGGCACTCAAATGAGCTCACACAGGCAACTGATAAAAAGACAAAACACCACATCGCCTATGGGTGAGCACTTTTTACAAAGCAATCACTCTACAGCTGACCTATCAGTCCACATCCTCAAAGGAAACCCGTACAACACTTTCAAAAGACAAGCCTGGGATCTTAAATTCTTAACTTTGCTAGACACTACAAAACATGTACTGAATACAGATACTGGCTTTTTAGAACAATCTGTAACCCACTAACAATACCCCCTCCTGCTGACATCTCCCCCGCTTCCCTTTCCCCCTATGATTGGAGGAATGTTAATGGGCCACTTCACCACGAATAGTCCCTGACATGTTTTAACTACTTATGGTAAAGAATCTATTCAACCTTGTATTTAGCTGACTGAGTTTATTTTCAAGACCTGAAGAAGACCTCTGACACCTAGCCTAAATTGCAGCACCCTTCAGGCTGCTTGGTCTCATGTCAGAGACTGGCCCAGTACCAAAATGTTCCAAAGTTGGGAAAAGTGTCTAGGTGGTTTGAAGCTACCTTTGAACCCCCTCTCTTAAGCCATGTCTAGTGCTCCTCAGGGTCTTTGTAAAAGCACAAAACACTTACAGCATACTCTAGCTGTTGAAAATGTAATGACTTAAGTCCATCAGTGGATTGTTCATCAACAACGGGAAGACTAGATACATGTCTATCACTGTCCAAAAAATAACATAAGAGTAAATGAAGAAACAAGTCATTTTAGCTATCTAGGGAGTGAGATGTGCAATGGTGAGATCATGCTAGATGTCAAGCAATGAATATCAAAAGCAGCAAACAACTTTCATAAGTTTGAAAAAATCTGG
The DNA here is from genome assembly GCF_026122565.2 of Emydura macquarii macquarii. Classification (NCBI taxonomy): domain Eukaryota; kingdom Metazoa; phylum Chordata; order Testudines; family Chelidae; genus Emydura; species Emydura macquarii. The sequence continues at coordinate 12,029,008 of NW_027131500.1, read as the reverse complement.
AAAAAGTAGTATGACTGGCACTGACACAAAAATGTGATGCTGGTGTTAAAAATTGTATCTATCCTCCTTTACAGAGCAGAGTCATGGAAATCTTCCACAAAAACTCAGCACACATATCAACTCATACCATAATAAATGCCTGGGGAAGATCTTCAGAGTCCATTGGAAAGAAATTCTTGCAACACCAGAAATTCTAAGTACAGCAAACCAATCTAAAGCACCAAATACAATAAGAAGATGGGTAGGACATGGCTTTAAGTTTGCCACCAACATGATTTGAACTGCACGTGATAATATGGACACTACCTGGAAAGAGAAAAACAGGGCAACCCAAAGAAACATTATACAGAATAAAGAAGGAAGCCAAATCCATCAACATGACATTCAGAAGCCTGAGCAGAACGGCACAGCACCATACGTGGCAAAAACAGTGGACACCTTGTGCACATGAGGGTGCCAAGGATGAAGAAGAAGGAATGAAATAGTCCAGTCTAGATTTTTTTCTGGAAGAAAAGTTGTTCATCACAGAGGTACAATATGCTATATTTCTATATATATTTCCTCTATAGTTAGAATATCCTTTTACTGTATTCAAAGTCTGATTACACTACTTATTGTTTTTTTATCAGACAGTTGAGATAACATCCTTTCAAATGTTGGTAAAAGACAGGATTGCAGTAACATATTAAAAAGTAGACATAAATTGATTAGTACGCCCTCTTGTAATGGAATCCTCAAGTAACAACCATCCATCTAGTCATCAGGGCTGACATTGATCTTGTTATTGCTCATGAGTGTATGTATAAATGTTTGACATTAATCAGGCACAGCCATTTCTGATGACTTAATATTAAACATTGAAACAATCACTGAGCTAGTTCCTCTGCTTTTAGCTTAAAGCAGAGCAACCAGAGACACATTACACTTTTAGCATAAAAAAATTCAGATGATCCAATGTAAGAGGAACAATGTTGTGACCCAGGGAGCCCCTCAGTGCCAACTGGCAGAGGGCACATCATACCGTAACTCACCAGGCCTGCCCTCACACTCACTGCATCAACTCCCTGTTGTCCAAAACTGTATCTAAAAGATGTCATGTAAGGTTTCATGGGCAAACTGGTAACATGCTGATCATTAATATTATTGAATGATGTATGTACACGTGGTGTATAAAGAATTGTAGGTGTGTGCTGGAAATATGTTCCTTGAAAGTGTTTGGCAGGCAATGCCTAAGCCCAGCCAGTCCTAGGCAAAAGAATGTTATTTTGCAGGCTTAACTGTCTGGAATGTCAATTAAGCAAGGTGTGATCTGAGACAATGAATAGCACATTTACGTGAAAGGTAAACAAAGCCATCAGGGGAACAAGTGGGGAAAGATGACAATATTGATCAGGGATGGAGAGTGCACCTCCTAGGAAATCTTCCTGCCTCTTGAAACTGGGTCAAAGAACTTTGGGAAGACATAAGCAGAGGCAAATATCCATGTTGTCATCCATCACTGAGAAGACAATAGGGTACAGTGCCATTTGACCCTAAAGGTTGGATCCCCTGATCTGGAGGAGTAGGGATATTGATAACTTGATGTAAGTAAGGACATTGCTTAGCCAAAGATAGTTACTTGCTAGTCACTAGAAAACATGTTTTGTTTATTATATTTGCGACCTTTCACTTGAAATCACTTAAACCTACATTTTGTTAATAAACTTACTCTTGTTTTATGACACAGCACATCTCAGAACTGTGTATTAAACTGAAGTGTGGGTCTTCAGGCAAACTAACAGGCTATTGTATATTCTGTCTCTTTGGAGGCTGCGAACTTTGGACCCTCACAAAAGGTCCTATCAGAGGGACTGGACATTGCAGGAGAGACTTGGGACTGGAAGGGCTGTTGGTGTCGCCCTGCAAGGAGTAATCAGGCTGGTGGAAAACAGGGTTACTTACCAGTAACTGTTGTTCTTCGAGATGTGTTGCTCATATCCATTCCATGTAGGTGAGTGCGCGCCCCGTGCACGAGTCTGCGGAAGCTTTTTTGCCCTAGCAACCCCAGCGGTCGATCCCGGCGCCCCCTGGAGTGGCGAACGTATAGCGCGGTATATAGGGCGCCGCCGACCACGCGGGCCCCCAGTCCCTTCTTTCTGCCGATTCCGACAGTGGGGACGGAGGGTGGGTTTGGAATGGATATGAGCAACACATCTCGAAGAACAACAGTTATTGGTAAGTAACCCTGTTTTCTCTCTTCGAGAGTTGCTCATATGCATTCCATGTAGGTGATTATATAGCCATACCTTTGGTGGTGGGAAGGAGTCAGTTGCGAGAAGCCCTTCTCAGCACGGCTCTGCCGACTGCTGCGTCCTCTCTTGCCTGCTGCACGATGGTGTAATGGGAGGTGAAGGTATGGACCGATGACCAGGTTGCAGCTCTGCAGATATCTTGCACGGGCACTCGTTCCAGGAACGCCACCAAGGTGGCTTGGGCTCTGGTTGAGTGCGCTGTAATCGGTCCCGGGAGTGGTACCTTTGCCATCTCATAACAGGTGCGGATGCAGGTGGTGATCCAGGAGGAGATGCACTGGGTGGAGACAGGTGAGCCTTTCATGCGGTCCGCCACTGCGACGAAGAGTTGCGTGAACTTCCGGAACGGCCTGGTCCGGTCTATGTAGAAAGCTAAGGCTCGCCTGACGTCCAGTGAGTGCCATCTCCGCTCCTCCTCCGATCCGTGTGGTTTGGGAAAAAACACAGGGAGGAAGATATCTTGGTTATAATGAAACTGGGACACCACCTTAGGCAAGAAGGCCGGGTGCGGTCTCAGTCGCACTTTATCCTTATAGAAGACTGTATAAGGAGGGTCTGAGGTTAGGGCTCTTAACTCGGAGACCCTCCTAGCCGATGTAATGGCTACCAGGAAGGCTACCTTCCACGACAGGACCAGAAGTGGGCATGTAGCCATAGGCTCGAAGGGGGGACCTGTGAGAATAGTGAGGACCAGATTTAAGTCCCAGAGAGGCAGAGGTTCACGAACTTGTGGGAACAGCCTCTCTATACCCTTGAGAAACCTAATGGACATTGGGTGAGAGAAGATAGATCTCCCCTCCACTGGGCAATGGAAGGCCGAGATGGCCGCCAGATGTACCCTTAGGGAGGCCAGGGCAAGGCCCTGCATTTTTAGGTGTAGGAGATAGTCTAGGATGGCCTGTATGGTTGAGTCCAGTGGCAAAATGCCACGTGACTGTGCCCAATAACTGAAACGTCTCCACTTTGCCCGGTATACAACCTGGGTGGAAGGTTTCCTGCTTCCCAGCAGGACGCGCTGGACTTGTTCCGAACAAGCCCTCTCTCCCTCTGCTAGCCATGGAGCCTCCATGCCATCAGGTGGAGGGAGTCCAGGTCTGGGTGGAGCAGGCAACCCTGTTCCTGGGAGAGGAGATCGTAGCGTCTCGGGAGCGGGATCGGTGTGGCGATGGAGAGGTCGAGCAGCATACTGTACCCGTGCTGTCTCGGCCATGCCGGTGCGATCAAGATGATATCTGCTCTGTCCCTCTTGACTTTCAAGAGCACCTTGGGAAGCAGTGGGATCGGGGGAAACGCATAGAGTAGTGGCCCCGACCAGTGTATCAGGAACGCGTCCGAAATGGAGTTCTGTTCGCACCCGCGCAGGGAGCAAAATAGTGGGCATTTCCTGTTCTGTAGTGTGGCAAAGAGGTCCAGATGGGGAACTCCCCACTTGCGGAAGAGAAACGCTGTAACATCCCCATGAAGTGACCATTCGTGGCGGGGTAAGAACGACCTGCTGAGGCAGTCTGCCTCGTCGTTCCTCACCCCTGGGAGGTGAGACGCAACCAGATGGAAATCGTACCTCACCGCGAGGTCCCATAGCTGCAACGCCTCGTGGCACAAGGCCGAGGAGCGTGCTCCCCCTTGTCTGTTGATGTAAAACATCGTTGCGGTGTTGTCTGTAAGGACTTGCACCACCCTTCCTTTCAGAAAGCGGAGAAAAACCTTGCAGGCTAGAAGTACTGCTTGGAGCTCCCGAATGTTTATGTGGAGCAATCTTTCCTGTATTGACCATTGGCCTTGTGTACTGAGGCCGTGGGTCATGTGGGCACCCCACCCGATGTCGGAAGCATCTGTAATCAGTGTTACAGAGGGGACCATGTCTGCAAATGGGACTCCTTCCATTATCTGTCTCGGGTCTGTCCACCAGTTCAGGGACGCTAGGACCTGGGGTGGAACCGTGACTACCTTGCTCAGAGAGTGTCATAAACTGAGGCTAACCACCCCTGCAGGGGCCTGAGTCTGAGACGAGCCAGCCTCACCACATATGTACATGCCGCCATGTGCCCCAACAGCTGAAGGCAGCGCCTGGCTGTTGTCGTGGGGAATCTCTGTAGCTCGGAAATGATGGCTGTCATAGCTTGGAACCGGGGTTGTGGGAGGAAGGCCCTGGCCTGCACTGCATCTAGGGTGGCCCCAATGAATTCTATGCGCTGTACTGGGGTCAGCGTGGATTTCTGCTCGTTTATGAGCAGCCCCAGTCTGTTGCATGTCGCGCACGTTAGGGCTAAGCTGTTTATGACATGAAGTCTGGACCTTCCCCGAAGTAACCAATCGTCTAGGTAGGGGAAAATTTGAACGCCTCTGCGCCGCAGGTAGGCCGCCACCACCGCCATGCACTTGGTGAAGACCCTGGGTGCTGAGGACAGGCCAAAGGGGAGGGCTGAAAATTGGTAGTGGCCACCAGCTACCATGAACCGTAGGAAACGCCTGTGGCCAGGGAGGATAGACACATGAAAATATGCGTCTTTTAAGTCGAAAGCGACATACCAATCCCCAGGATCCAGTGTGGGAATGATGGAGGCTAGGGAGACCATGTGGAACTTGAGCCGCCTGATGAACTTGTTGAGGCGGTGCAGGTCCAGAATAGGCCGGAGGCTTCCCTTTGCCTTGGGGATAAGGAAATACCGGGAATAAAACCCCCTGCCCCTTTCCGTAGGTGGGACTTCCTCTACTGCCCCTAGGCGGAGCAGGGAGCAGACCTCCTGGAGGAGGAGCTGCTCGTGAGAGGGGTCCCTGAAGAGGGACGGGGTAGGGGGGGAATCCGGTGGGAAAGCCGAGAGCTGCAAGGCGTAACCTCTCCGCACCACACTTAGCACCCAGCGGTCTGAGGTTATGCCCTGCCACTCTTGGAGGAAAGGCCGAAGCCTGTCTTTGAAGGGAAGGGTATGATCCTGATCGGCTACGAGGGCCGTTGGAATGGCAGAGGTGCCGCTCTCGAGCGTCCCATCAAAAAGGGCGCTTATTGTTTTTACGCGGCCCTGATTGGGAACCTTTGGCAGGGCCTGGACGGTCTCGGCGGTTGGTTTGTCTGAACCGGTCCCGACCTCTCCTAGGTTGTGATGGACGGGGGGTAGCCTAGGAGCGGTCTGCTGCTGTCTCTGAGGCTGTTGTTTGCCCTGGCGTCTCGTCGCTTGAGGTACATACAGACCCAATGATCTCAGGGTGGCCCTCGAGTCCTTCAGGGCGTGCAGTTTACTGTCAGTCTTGTCCGAGAACAGGCCTGTACCGTCAAAGAGCAGATCTTGAATTGCCTGTTGTACCTCGGTTGAGAGGCCTGAGGACTGCAGCCAGGACGATCGGCGCATAACTATGCCGGATGCCATGGCTCTACCCGCCGCATCTGTAGCGTCGCTGGCAGACTGCAGCGTAGCTCCTCCGACAGTTGACCCCTCCTGGAGCAAGGTGGTAAAATCCAGTGCGAGGTCTTGAGGTAGGGCCGATGTAAATCTCTGGAGCGATGACCATAGGTTTAAACTATAACGCCCCAAAAGAGCCTGGTGGTTCGCTATGCGGAGCTGGAGAGCAGCGGTCGAGTAAACCTTCCTCCCGAAAAGGTCTAATTTCTTATACTCCTTGTTTTTGGGAGTATTAGCCTGGGCACCCTGCCGTTCTCTCTGATTAACGGCGTCCACAACCAAGGTGCCCGGGGCTGGGTGGTTATATAGGTACTCGAACCCTTGCTGCGGTACATAGTATTTCCGCTCCGCCGTTTTTGAGGTTGGGGCCACCGAGGCAGGAGTCTCCCAGATAGGCTTGACCAGTTTCAGTACCCGGTCATGTACTGGAAGCGCTACTCTAGAAGGGCCCGCAGAGGCCGGAATGCCAAAGATGGGGTCCTCCTCCTCCGAGAGCTCCTTGAGGTCTATTTTAAGGTTTTCTGCCAGCCTTTTCAGGAGCTCTTGGTGCGCCTTGAAATCAGGCAGCGGGGTCCTCTGGTCCCTGGATGTTGTATCAGGGGGAGAAGAGGAGGAGGACTGCAGTAGGGAACCCGTGGATGGCCCCTCCATAGGGTCGGACTCGTACTCCGACGACTGGTCATCCCCTTGTGGGCGCTCCTCCTGCAATCCGCTCTTAGGTGTGGGAGGAGGTTGGGGCTTTGAGGATGAGGGGAATGACCCTGTCCCCTGTACTGTCTGTGGCGGCCAGGGTCCCCAGTAAGGCCATTGCCATGGGCCTTGCCCCCATGTCGGTACCGGGCCTGGTGCCGGGTATGGCGCCATGGTTGCGTGAGCCGGGCTTGGAGATCTCCGGCTCCTTTTGCGCTGCCCTTTAGCTGGAGATGGGCTGCGCGACGAGGGGGAGTGGTGGCGGCGCTTGCTGTGCCGGCGTGATGGAGAGTCGCTGGAGGAAGACGAGTACCTCCGTGTTTTGTGGTGATGTTTCCCGGTATGGCCTCTGGGACTCCGCGAACGCCGTCTCTCTGGGCTAACCTGCAGTACCGGAGAGACCCCCGGTGCCGAGACACCCGGTGCCGGGGCTCACGTCGGGCTGCGGGAACGGGGTTGAGAGACCCTTCGGTGCCGATAATGGTGCACCGGGCTGTCTGAGAGGGACCTCGATCGTTGGCGGTAATGCCCCTCCCTCGGTACCGAGGCTCCAGAGCGCCGATGTGGTGCTGTGTCCTCCCTCGGTACCGCACATCGCGTCGGAGAACGCGTTGGCGATCTCGATCTACCTCGGTACCGCGGGCTGTCTCTGGGTACCGGGGATCGGGAGTGTCGGTAGTGTCCCGATGTCTTTCCCGGTGCCTCCGAGCGTACCGGACTAGCTGATCTCGATCGCGTATGTCGGTACCGCTCTCGTACCCTCGGTGCCGGAGGGTGATGCTGGCTCGATGTAGGAGCATCGCGTGTCGAAGGGCGGGATGGGCTCGGAGTCCAGGAACGCGATCGAGCCCGGAGTGTCGAAGTGTCCCGCCGCCCACTGACCGAGCGGGATTGGCGCCTGTCTCTGCGCGCAGCCGGGGATCTAGACCGGTGCCGGGTCTGGGGCACCGGGATCCGCACCCGACTGTGCTCCAACGATCGGGAACGACGATCTCTTGCCGGCACCGAGGCGCCCAGCGTCGGTGAAGGTCGGTGCCGGGAGCCCGAAGACGAGTGGGAGTGGTGCCGTGACTCTTTCGTCCGGGTCTTTCCCTGCAGCGTTGACCGGTGCCGGGGCTCCGAAGATCTTGTTTTGGATGCGGAGCTCTCCCGGGAACCTCCAGAGCACGCCCGGTGCCGTGTCTTGGAGGAGCTCGACGACTCATGGTCGGAGCTGGGAGGGGAGGATGTTGCTCTCCCTCTCCCCGACCGTCTGGGGGGAGACACCTAGTCCCGTCTCCTCCTCCCACCGGAGTAGCCCAGCACGGGCTTACCCCGAGACGCTGTCCCCGAGGCCCTCGGCCGAGTGGGGGGACGGAGGCGTAGGCAAGGCCATGAGGGCTCGTGCCGCTGTAAACGCCTCTGGCGTCGACGGCCCTTGTAGGGGCGCTCCCCCACCCCCCGGGGTCGGGGGAGGCTCCCTACGAGGAGATGCCGGTGCCGGGACATCCTCAACGGCACGTGGCTGGGGCATCTCCTGTATCACCCCCTGCTGTACCAGTCGCAGGGGGGAGTCCATAGTTACGGCTGCCAGCCGTTTTTTCTTCTTCGGTGCCGTCTTGAGCGGTACCGGTGGTGTCGATGTCGGTGCCGAGGGAGCGCTGCGCACCGACGAGATGCTCGGTGCCGTTGGTGATCTGGAGGGCTCCGAGTCGGGTCGAAGTGCCGACTCCATCAATATCGCCCGGAGGCGAGCATCTCTGTCCTTTTGAGTGCGGGGTTTGAATGATTTGCAAATGCGGCACTTATCCTTTCAGTGTTGTTCCCCGAGGCACCTAAGGCAGCGATCATGCGGGTCGCTGGCAGAGAACACCTTGGAGCAGGCCGCACATGACTTGAACCCGGTGGAGCCGGGCATGGCTCCTAAGGACGAGCCCCTAAGGGCTAACTATTTACACTATCTTATCTAACTATTTACTAATGACTATAGTAATCTAAGAAAACAAAAAAAAAGAACTTATCTACACGATTAGAGGTTGCTGCTTGCGAAGAGGCAAGGGGCAGACGTTCCACTGACCGTCACGGGTGGAAAGAAGGAACTGGGGGCCCGCGCGGTCGGTGGCGCCCTATATACCGCGCTATACGCGCGCCACTCCAGGGGGCGCCGGGACCGACCGCTGGGGTTGCTAGGGCAAAAAAGCTTCCGCAGACTCGTGCACGGGGCGCGCACTCACCTACATGGAATGCATATGAGCAACTCTCGAAGAGAGAAGCCAGGGTGAGGCCATTGTGATGTGAACATGTGATGGTATCAGGTCTCTAAGTCAAATAATCACAGCACAGAAGCACCCAAGATTACAGGGCAGGTGGTGATAAACCCTTCCTGGTCTGGATTAAACCCTAAAGCATTGAACGTATTTACAAAAATCTGCAAATTACAGATTTTCTGGAGATTTTTCCCCTGCTGCCTACCATCAGCAATTTGTCATAGCATGTCTATGCTTCACCAACCAAATGATGAACACTCAGAAATCAGAAAACTTGACATTTAGAAAGTAAAACAAGTCTTTGGAACCAACTTCTTTGTAGAATTAAATTACTATATACCATGCCGCATATGTAATGTACAGACACTATTAAGATAGTAGTAGTATATAAAATAATTACTTTGATTGAGGGAAGGCAGTTATGACTCTGGAGTGGTAGATTCATTACAGTAGCCACTATTATGGGTCCTCACCAATAGAAGTGAAAAATAAAAGTTATCCTCTATGCTATCCTTATAGCAGTCACTCACTATAAAGTGAAATGTTCCTACACCACAAGATCAATGAGAAATCAATTCATTAATTCCTTGTTGGGGCTAACCACTTTGCAGTGAATCACACTCTAAACAGTATAATCTATGCCTCATTCTGGGTCATATACTACCTTTGATCCAGGCATGAAACTCTCATTGAAGGCAATGGTAGAGTTGCCAACAGATTAAAGGTACTATTGGAGTCTATTACCCTGACTTAGATGGAATGCTAATTAGATGAATTTAGAAATAAAATCCTGAAATGTTTTATGTACTTGTTGTATTTATGACCAGCTTGTGATTTTTAGATTATTTTAATTTGCTTCAGGGCAAAGACATTCATATTAACATATTAACACATTCTGTGTTGAGATAAAGTAAAGCTTCAATATTAGTGTTCCTTTATTTTTATCTAGTTTGATGTTTTTGTGTTGTATATTTGACCTAGGCTAAGACCAGCTTCCCTTTTTTTGGGTGCAATTTCCACGCATAACTTTGTGCCTATGAAATGAAGTACGTGTGTAAATCAAAAAACTTGAGCCTTTAACTGCCTGATTTGCACCTCCAACTGGGGGCTTGTTTAAGGCTTAAGAATTTTGGAGAGAAGGAAGGGTGCAGTTCAAAAATGGGTACAAAGTTAGAAGCACAAGTAGTGCCTGCTAACGACACACTTCTGAAAAATTGGCCCTTAGGGCACACCACATGTATAGAATATTCTACAGAATGCTCAGCTGTAGAATACAGGTGGTATTCTTTAAAATCACAGTTCTAACACCACTATAAATCATGCAGACAATAACAGTACCCTGTACATATCAGTCTCCTGAAATAAATAACCCTTCTTATAACATGCCCACTTTGAGTGTGGTTTACTACCAGTTATACTACTCAAGTATTACAATCACAACAACCAAGGAGTATTTTTTGAGGCAGTTGCTTGAGATTTTAGCCACAGCTATTGGGACAAGTTCACACTGCACAATCCCATTGACTTCACCGATATCAGTCAGTGAGTCAGCTCAGAATGTAATGAAACAAATTGAAAATCAATACCACATTTTGAAATATACTCACTCATATAAGATAGAATTTTACTCAGTATTTATGGATATAGTCTTCCATTAATAAATGTGACTATCTCTGATTAACATCAATAGGTATCACCCACAAATATGGAGAGATTAACTTCCTTATTGTCTTTTCTTAATGTAATTATATTTTCTAATCCTCTACAAGTATCAGTGTGCTCTGAAAAGATAGTTACTCAGAGGGACTAAGAGTAACACACAGAGGGCTGGATTATCTGGTCCACTAAGGCAATTTAGGACCATGTAGAAAATTTTTCCTGTGCCCGGTGAATCTATTTGTGGAAATTTGGAAGAGATGGATCTTCTGCTTCTATTCTATTTAAGTTCTTATGCCTCCATCACTATAGTATCTGAGAGCATTCTAGTAGTGTATTAAGCAACAACAGTAGTTTGTTCTTTTATCTTCTCCCAGGGGAGAAATGTGTGCAGAACATGTGAGAAAATGTTTTTTTTTTTTTAAATACACCTGTTGTAATGTGTGTGCTAGAGAAAGCACGATCAAAGAAATGCATCTTGCACTTGGAGCAGAAGATGATGAGGTTCACCTCCTACTTCTGGCATACAAGGTATGCGGAGCGGGAGGTGAGACATTAAAGCCATTCTGAGGGAGGAGCCTGGGTTGGATGGGGAGGAGGCATGGCTAAGTGGAGTTCAGTTGTGTCTGATCTTCCACTCACCTAGGGTCTCCTAGGGACCATAAACGAGCTAATTAAGTTAGGTCTGCCTCTGGTCAGTGAAGAGCAGAGAATCAAGCCCAGAGCCCCAAAATACTAACAAAGATCATAGATACAACTTGCTTCAATATAGCACCAACATTCTTTTAAAGATATTTAGAGAGAAGTGGGCAATTCAAAGAGGGTTCAAACTCAGGGTTTGCCCTTAATGGTAAATGAATACTGAATTGGGCATGATGGCCGACATAATCACTGAAAGTGGTGAAATAACTAGTGGGAAATAATTATACATCAAATTAAATGCCTGTTTCTATTTGTGAATCATTTGTGATTTCTATGAATGGATTCATTTATAAATATTCACTATCTATTTTACTTAAAGACATGTCAGCCTATACTTTAATTTTTATTGTTCCTTCTTATTATTTGTTTGCTCTTTGTGTTTTAGGAGTGGTCCTCTAAATTTACTGTATGACATTCTATGGTATTGTTTCTGGTCCCTGACTGGAACTTCTTAAGCAAGATAATGAAAAATGAAAAAAACTGAACAGCACTTCCAGCATGAACTTTAGATAAATAATGATTCATGCTAAATTTCTTGGATCCTTTTGTAATTCACAAATACAAAGTAGGTCATCCAAGTACTTGTGAACAATGAATAACATGATCTCATGAAGAACAGCAGCAGAGAAAATGATTCATGTTTATTAGTAAAAATATTCATCAATCACTTTGTGTGTTATTTGGCTACCTCTGGTTGACTCCTCATATTTCACACATGAAAGATATAGCATAGGTGACAGAACTGAGGAATGTATATTTTGACAATATATTTGAACAAATATCGTGAGTTTATTTAGTTTCAGGAAGAGGCACAATTCTACTGAGATAGGAAAAAAGACAGACAAACCAAATTGGTCCAGAAATGAGGAAATATGTAAAAGGCAAAAGTCCAAAAGTCTCAGGTACAAGATTCCTAATTGTCCCTCAAAAATGTTAGAAACAAGCCAAAGAAATTTATACTCAATGTGAGTGTTTACTCAAACCATCATGGCATTCTAATCATCATTCTTGTCCTGGGTTTTACAGAGGGTATGATAGTGACTTATTTAAACTTTAATACATTGATCTAAAAAAACACTGCCTATACACAAAGGAACAGGAAACATTCATAAATGTTTCTACTCAAAATAAAAACGGGGAAAAAAACCTACTGGCTATTATTTCTCCTTTATTAACCTCCTTGGTTATCATGAAAATTAGAAGAAACCATTGGCAATTCTACATTTTCCACCAATAGGAGGCATTAAGTACATTTCTACATTTGTTACTATATGTACAAATTACAGATAGAGCATCTGATTTTCAGAGTTAGCCAATAAACTAATCTTTTATTGATTTTATAAACAGTAGGAAAACACCAGAAATGGTCACTTATACATGAGGTAGGGCAACCATATTTCCCAAAGGGAAAATGGGACACCGTGCAGGGTCTGCCTGAGGGGTCCCTCTCCCCCCCACATGGTGCTGGCCTGAGCCACCTGACATCACTGCTTGCCAGTTGCAAGAGCAAACGGAACAAATGCCCATATTTGCAACAAAAAAAAAAAAAAAAAAAAATCGGGATGCCAAGGACAGGAATTAAAAAAGGGAACTAACTGTCCCGGTCAAAACAGGACATATGGTCACCCTGACATAAAGGCTTATACATGGAGCAATAATACAGACTACCGGGGTAGGATTTCTAAAGTGCACTAGCATGTTGTGCATTATTTGATCCATGTAAACAATGTTGGTGCGCACTAAAGGTTCCCTAGTGTGAGTTAACATAGTGCTATTTGCAACATGTTAAAGCACACTAGGGAATATTACAAAGAGATTACTCATTACGGTACACACAAAAGAAAAAGCTGCCAAAACAGATTTTTTTTTCACTTCAACATAAAGCTGAAAAATTATTAAAAATAACCCCCCAAAGGGAAATTAATGCTCCCCATAACCCAGGAGTTCTAATTATGGGCTAGATTCTCAACTGGTATAAATTGGCATAGCTGCACTGAAGTCCATAGAAGCAAACTGATTTACTTCAGCAGAGAATCTAGCACAGTACTGTTTGATTAGGACAGGTTAAATCTAAATACAGATTAAACAAAGAGAACATCATTAAACCTGGAGACTGCTCTGTTTATGTGGCTGTTCCACTGGTGTCCCCTCAGTAACAGTCCCTCCAGTGGACCATGGGCCTCTGGCTCCTATTCCACTGATAATATATCTTCCTTATTTTACAAACATTAAAACCAAATAATTGAGGCCAAGTTCCCCTGCCTTGTGTCCCTTTGGCCAGAGGTTGCTAGCCCATTTCTGAATTGGAGACTCATCATTACCACAGACTCAGCTAGTGACATCATCTTTGAGACAGTTTGATCTCCTCAACAGGAGACCACTCCAGGAGTGATGTTTGTATCCTGCTACAGGTCTCTGAATCTAGCAAACTTTTTCTCCGTGGAGTCTCTCTCCTACTCTGGCATTGGCCTCCAGATTGTTCTGCCTCTCCATTTTGTGATGATCACTGTTGGCTTTCTGGGTGTTGTCTCTTGTTAGTTCCCCTTGTTTCTTCAGATCATAGAATATTAGAGTTGGAAAGGACCTCAGGAGGTCATCTAGTCCAAACCCCTGCTCAAAACAGGAGCAACCTCAGCTAAATCATCCCAGCCAGAGCTTTGTCAAGCCACAGCTTAAAAACCTCTAACGATGGAGATTCCACCACCTCCCTAGGTAACCCATTCCAGTGCTTCACCACCCTCCTAGTGAAAAACCTTTTCCTAATATCCAACCTAGACTTCCCCCACTGCAACTTGAGACCATTGCTCCTTGTTCTGTCATACTACCATTGCTCCATCCTCCCTGGAACCCCCTTTCAGGTAGTTAAAGGCTGCTATCAAATTCCCCCTCATTCTTCTCTTTTGCAGACTAAACAAGCCTAGTTCCCTCAGCCTCTCCTCATAAGTCTTGTGCTCCAGCCTCCTAATCATTTTTGTTTCCCTCTGCTGGATTCTCTCTAACTTGTCCACATCCTTTTTATAGCAGGGGACCCAAAAATGGACAAAATACTCCAAATGCAGCCTCACCAAATAGAAGGGAATAATCACTTCTCTCAATCTGCTGGCAATGGTCCTACTAATGCAGCCCAATATGCTATTAGCCTTCTTGGCAACCAGGGCACACTGCTGACTCTTATCCAGCTTCTTATCCACTGTAACCCCCAGGTCCTTTTCTGCAGAACTGCTGCCTAGCCTGTCGGTCTCGTCTGTAGCTGTGCATGGGGTTCTTCCGTCCTAAGTGGAGGACTCTGCACTTGTCCTTGTGGAACCTCATCAGATTTATTTTGGCCCAATCCTCCAATTTGTCTAGGTCACTCTTTATCCTATCCCTACCTTCCAGAGTATCTATCACTCCCCCTAGCTTAGGGTCATCTGCAAACTTGCTCAGGGTGCAATCTACCCCATCCTCCAGATCATTAAAGAAGATGTTGAACAAAACTGGCCCCAGGACCGACCCCTGGGGCACTCTGCTTGTTACCAGCTGCCAGCTAGACATAGAGCCATTGATCACTACCTGTTGAGCCTGATGATCTAACCAGCTCTCCATCCATTTTATAGTCCATTCATCCAACCCATTCTTCTTTAACTTGCTGATAAGAATACTGTGGGAGACAGTATCAAAATCTTTGCTAAAGTCAAGATCTATCACATCCACTCTTTTCCCCATATCCACAGAGCCAGTCGCCTCTTCATAGAAGGCAATCAGGTTGGTCAGGCATGACTTGCCCTTGTGAATCCATGTTGATTGCTCCTGATCACCTTCCTCTCTTCCAAGTGCCTTAAAATGGATTCCTTGAGGACCTGCTACATGATTTTTCCAGGGATTGAAGTGAGGCTGACCAGTCTGTAGTTTCCTGAATCCTCTTTCTTCTCTTTCTTGAAAATGGGCACTATATTTGCCTTTTTCCAATCATCAGGAACCTCCCACAATTGCCACAAGCTTTCAAATATAATAGCCGATGGCTCTGAAATCACATCAGCCAACCCCCTCAGCACCCTTGGATGCATTGCATCTGGCCCCATGGACTTAGTATGTCCAATCTTTCTAAATAGTCCTGAACCTGTTCCTTCAGCACTGAGAGATGTTCACCTCCTTCCCATTCTGTGCTGCCCAGTGCAGTAGTCTGGGAGCTGACCTTGTCTGTGAAGACAGAGGCAAAAAAGGCATTGAGTACTCAGCTTTCTCCACATCCTCTGTCACTGGGTTGCCTCCCCCATTCTGTAAGGGGCCCACACTTTCACTTATCTTCCCCTTGTTGGTAACACCTGTAGAAACCTCTCTTGTTCCCCTTCACATTCCTTGTTAGCTGCAACTCCAATTGCACTTTGGCCTTCCTGATTTCATTCCTGCATGTTCAAGCAGTATTTTTATAATCCTCCCTAGTTATGTGACCAAGCTTCCACTTCTTGTAAGCTTCTTTTTTGTGTTTAAGCTCAAAGACTTCTTTGTTAACCCAAGCTGGGCGCCTACCATATTTGCTATTCTTTCTGCACATCGGCATGGTTTGTTCCTGCACCCTCAATAAGGTTTCTTTAAAATACAGCCAGCTCTCTTGGATTCCTTTCCCCCCTCATATTAGCCTCCCAGGGATCCTGACCATAAGCTCCCTGAGGGAATCAAAGTCTGCTTTTCTGAAGTCCATGATCCGTATCCTGCTGTTCTCCTTTCTTCCTTTTGTCAGGATTCTGAACTCTACAATCTCATGGTCACTGCTGCCTAGGTTGCCACCCACTTCTACTTCCTCTACCAAATCTTCCCTGTTTGTGAGCAGCAGGTCAAAAGGAGCATGGCCCCTAGTTGGTTGCTCCAGCACTTGCACCAGGAAGTTGTCTGCAACACTCTCCAAAAACCTTCCTGAATTTTCTGTGCTCTGCTGTATTGTTCTTCCAGCAGATGTCAGGGTGACTGAAGTCCCCCCCTTGAGAACCAGGTCCTGTGAACTGGAAACTTTCCCTAGTTGACTGAAGAAAGCCTCATCTACCTCACCTTTCTGGTCTGGTGGTCTATAACAGATACCACTACGACATCACCCTTATTTTTCTTGCTTCTAAGCTTAACTCAGAGACTCTCAACTGGCTTATCTCCAGTTTAATCGTGGAGCTCAGATCACTTCTCCCTCTTATGTAGTCGTTTCATATGAACTGTGTGCCACTGCACCCCCTCATGACTCCTTTAGCCCATTCCTTTTAGACTCTCTCTATTGGGTGGATCCTTGAAGGAGTGCCTAACTCTAGAGTAGGTAGGTCCTTGGCTGACCTGTTGTACTCTAGTGCCTGTTTTCTGATAGTTGGCCATCTCCTCTCAGCAGTATCTCCAGCCTTCTGGCAGCAACAGGTCTCCTTTCACTGATAACAGGATTTTGGACCTTTGTCCCATCAATACCTGCACTGGACTATTTTGGCAATCTGGTGTTCCTATGTGCCAAAAATGCTAACAAGGGCTCTGAACCAGAATAAACAGCCTTAGCTACTTTTTACAGCTGATTCCATCTGATATCATTACTCTGTGGGTATGCTGTGGAAGAGGTGTGGTGGTCAAACTCCCATTTGCATACAAATTCCTTGAATTCTTGCAAAGCAAATCGGGGTCCATTTTTAGTGAATGCAGTGTTGAGAATGCTGTATCTTGCAAAGTGTGCCTTCAGTTTGCCAGATAACGGCCTTGCTTCTTACATCAGGCAGGGCATTGACCCCCCTAAAGTTTAAACAGTAGCTCACTGTAATCAAGTACCGCTTTTCCTTGAAGGTAAATAAGTCCTCTCCCACTTTTTTCCATGGTCAGGTGAGGAGCTCAGGTGGTCACAGTCTCTGCTGGCAATTTTCCCATGACTGGCAGGTGTGCTTCTATTAAGGAAGAGAGCTGTGTGTTCATTTCTTCCAGTACACACACTGTTGAGGCCATTTAAGACAGCTGTCAATTCTGAGATGTGAGACAGTGTTTTGGCATGACATCTTATGTGATGAGGGGGGCAGAAAAGCTCTCTGTTTTCAAAATGTGATTCCATCCTCCCTAATCAGCTCATCTTTAAAGTTGAAAATATGGTTCTGCTGCTTCTGGTACTTGGCTTTTATCTTCTGGTCACACTGCTCGTATTGCTCTTGACTGCCTGTAGGTGTCCTTTTCCATAATTGTTTTGTGTACATCTACACTGCAATGTAAACCCAGGCTCGTGGCCAACCCACCTGTCACACTTCCATCTACACACAAATCTGTCTGACTCAGGCCAGTAAGGCCTCAGGACCTGGGCCCAATAGCCAAGCTGAGAGTGATTGGCCCCACCTGGAGTCTCACTGGGACTCCATCATTTTGCAGTGAGAATACAACTTGGGCCCACATCCCCAGACTTGTGTCCCGAGAGTCCACGAATGTGATCCCAGAATCCCATGGGCTAGTGTTCTATCCTTCCTATCCCAAAACTAGCCAATCAACTCTCAGGAGATGGATGCACCCCCCCCAGTTCAAGTACAGCTGCTTGTTGTTTTGTTACCCAGGGTTCCCTGACCTAGTAACTTTTAGCCTCTGCAAATCGGCATCAGGAAATAAACAGAGGAAACACAGTACATCCACCTGCTATATGGCCAGCACAAACACAAATTAAAACCAAGTGCTTTTAATTTTAAAGCTTTATTTCCGATATCCAGCAATTCCCATTGGAAGCTTTTACTAGTCTCCACTTATTAGTCTTAAGCACATACAAATACAACAGGTATTAGAGCACCCCAAAAGTCAGGGTACTTGATAGTTACTCCCACAAGTCTGAGGCAGTCTTCAGGTGAATTAGTCACAGATTTCCAGATGACTGAAAGATCTCCAGACACAGACAGAAGGACCAATGTGTCCACGAAGTGATCCGCTGACTCAGACTCACTACCTCCCTCTTATATCCCAAAAGTTACAGAGACATGTCAATCAAGAAAAATGTTACACAGCTGACCAAACAAATCAATCAGTAGGCAGAAGCAGGAGTTACAGAGCCATGTCACTAAAAAATATGGTTAAACAAGTAGTCTTAGCTGTTAGTCTAATAGTTAGATTTCCCCATACCAACAATTCTAAAATATAGCCAGATTTCCTGTTTTTCATAGACAGCTGCCCTTGCATATTCAGAGAGAATCCTTAGAGCCAGGATCACTTCAGGTGTTCACTGTATACTGCCCCCCCTCCCATCCCCCAGTTTGCCTAGTTATGCTAAGTTCCTGAAAAGGCCTGAAAATGGCTAAAAGCAGCAAGCAGGATAATTGGTTGTCCATTCCAATAATTGGCAGTGGCTTGGACACCTGTTGATTGTTAAAGTGCCCCTGTACAGTTTAACCTTTCCATTTTATTCTGAGCACTGAACTGCAAACAGAGTGAACAGTCTCCTGTGTTAGCTATGGCCACCGACAAGAAGTTGTCTTTTACCAAACACGCTGCTACCTGGCCACAGGACTACAGTCAGATTCTGGTAAATCTCTGGTGCAAGACAAGCAAGATGTTCAGTTTCAGTGAGAATATCAGAAAAGACCATGTGTACCAAGAAATAGTGGACAATCTGGCAGCACTGGAGATTAAAGGGAAAGGTGACCAGTGCAGGGAGCAGATTAAGTAGCTCAAGAGCCACCACCAGCAAACAAGGGAGGAGAACTGCACTTCTGGGAATTCCCTGTCATCCTGCATTTTACAAGAACATTAACTGGGTGCTGGGTACTGCACTAAGCACTGAGCCCCCAGCAGTTCATGATGGCAACTGGGATGGCAACCTTCTGACTCCTGAATCTAGTATAGCACCGGAGGGGAGCCAGCAGCTGCTGGATCAGGCTAGCAAAGTGCTCATGTTGCTCCCTGAGGAGGCTTTGCTGCTGGAGCATCTACAGCACATCCTGGGTGTGTACTTGGAGGAACTCTGATAACACATACCCCCTGGCTCAAAGGAGCATCCCAATGTGGAACCAGCAGCAGAAACAGAAGAGGCAGAAGGAGCCTTGGAGCCTGGTAAGTTTCTGACTCTCCTGTTTGTTAATATACAAATGGGAAGGATTTCTGGTTTATGACCACATTCAATTTTTATTATGAACTGTGTGTGTGTGTGTGTGTGTGTGTGTGTGTGTGTGTGTGTGTGTGTGTGTGTGTGTGTGTGTGTGTGTGTGTGTGTGTGTGTGTGTGTGTGTGTGTGTGTGTGTGTGTGTGTGTGTGTGTGTGTGTGTGTGTCCACTAATGATAGAATGCACACCAACAGCGTGGCATCATCCCACATCACCCCACCACCACCTGGAATTCAAAATGGAGAATGGGAAATGTAAACAGTTAATCAAGCATTTAACACATTTTTACTAGATATTCCCACATTCTTATATAGAGCTGCTGTTAGAAGTAAAGAACCTTATATTGCCTTCCCTTTTAGTATACCACACAAATTGGACACATAACAGGATAACGTTTTTCCTGGTTTTGGGAGCAATAGGCCTACAGGAGTCCTAGTGTTGCTGTGAAGCTTGAGATAGTGGTAAGCTTCAGAGTGCTGCTGCCCTCTCTACCTTGTTCCCCAACAAGGTAAAATAAGAGTTTTACATGCACTGCTCTGTCCATGTGGCTGATCTGCTTCCAGGCTAACTCCACCTGTTCTCTGGTATCCTATCAATAATTCCCTCCAGGGAACCGCAGCCTCTGATTCCATAATACAAGTAAATTTATAGATAGTACAGAATAATGAGCATGTAATATATTTTCCAGAGGAAATGGGTTGAAAAGAGTACAATTCAGAGGTTATAAAATGGATTCTGAGTGAGACTATGTGGCTAGAGAAAGGAAATGGAAAGTAAGCAGGGAATGTTAATATCATAAGATCTGGGGAATCCTATAACATTTGGAAGGTACTTTCTAGAACCTGTTAAATCTTCTTACGTTGGAAGAAAGGGAGCAGTGTGTACTTCTTAGCCTGTTAGCTAAGCACATTACCATGGAGAAGAAGTGGAAAGCAAGAATAAATTAAACTTGTTCGAGTTAATCCTCCAGATCCCACTGGGAGAAGAGTCACTGAGGTAACACAGAGTACAGTAAAGAGGGTTTATAACAATATATTGAAGTTACAGATGATACCATTATAGTTTAAATTGCCAGATGTAGAAGTCTGTGTTTTAAAATGCTATACTCTAACCATGTTTGTAAAATACCTCAGCTGCTTCTACTACAAATAGAATGGATGCTTTTTTAATTAATTTATAATCCATAGTTCTGGCCTCACAAAAGTTAATTACAACCATCCTCCCTGCCATCCTTAGGGCCTATCTGTAGGCTGGAAAACTATTCTACCTATTAAGGAATCAATCTAACTGCCACTGAAGTCAGAAAGCAGACTAGTAATGAGAGCTGGATTGAACTTATTTTTGAACCTTTGGAAGCATTTGAGCTGCTTCTTCTGGCTTTCATACTAATATACCTTTTAACGTCGATTTAATCTTTCTAAGATACAGTTGGAAGCCATACAATAGTTTCTTGGTAGGGGGTGTGTGGGTGTGGGTGTGTATGTGTGGCCTGTGTACGCGTGTGTCTAAGGGGACTTCTGGCATGAAGGGTGAGGTTGACAACTCCACTCGTGAGGCAATGGAAATTTCTACCACCAGGGTAGAGCACATCTGTATGTGACAGTTCTTTCTCAGGAGCCAGTCTCCCACAGGCACTAAGGACCACCACAAACCTTACTACCTTCCCCTCCAAGTGCAAGGCACATGTCTTCCACCTTGTCTACTCTAACCCACACAGTAGTACATTTAAAAAAAAAAAACCCTACTGAAACAAAGTATTACACTGTACACACAATTCTCCCTTTGGGGTGAGGATGCGCAAGAACGTACTATCTGTAACAGTTGTTAGTCATGTCACTTAATGCACTACTGGCCGGTGCTCAGATACTATAGTGATGAGAACAATATAAAAAACTATAGAAAAAAAAATATCAAATCTCACATTCACATCAGCTTAACCGAACAATACCAGTTTGAAAATGTTTGAATTAATCTCACTAACAAGAATAAAGTTCTTAAAATAGAATTGAATAATTGTTATGGGTTGAGTTAAAACTGATGTCAGAATGCACCTTTCACTCAAGATAGTTGTGAGGGATAGTTAAGGGGCCACACCTAAAACAAGGCCTAATGTAGAAACTAGCACCAGGTAAGTGGAGGCTTCCACTCAGTATTGTGAGTGGGTTCTGAATTATTACAGAGAATTCTTTCTTGGGTGTCTGGCTGGTGAGTCTTGCCCACATGCTCAGAGTTTAACTGATTGCCATATTTGGGATTGGGAAGGAATTTTGCCCAGGGCAGATTGCCTTCCTCTGTAGCAGGGGACACAGCTCATTTGCTGGTGGATTCTCTGTACTTTAAAGTCTTTAAACCATGATTTGAGGACTTTAATAACTCAGTAACAGGCTAGGGGTCTATTACTGGAGTCGGTGGGTGAGGTTCTGCGGCCTTCGTTGTGCAGGAGGACAGACTAGATGATCATATTGGTCCCTTTTGACCATAGAGTCAGGCAGGGGTACAGACACATTTAGAGAACAGAGACAGACTCGGAGGTAAAGAGCCGGAAATCCAAGCAGCCACCTGAGAGCATAGGGTATGACTCTGGAAAAAGCTAGAGAGAGTTTTTTTTGGATTGGGTGTTGACTAAAGAGGCCTTGGAGCTGTACTAAGAAAATATTCTTAAATTTCTTGTTCCTCCTACATTTGGAGAAGCAGGACCTTGCACATTCCTTGTAAACAAACAAGATTGCATCAAGAAGATACCAGACTCCATTGTCAATTTCTAATTCCAGTAAGAACATCCCAGTTCCTTGAATTTTGACTAGGTACTAAGGTCAAAAAGGCCAATAGTATATAAAAGGTGCTACCAATCCTTTGCAGTTCAAACCATAGGAAATTACAGGCAAATATCTAGAATTCCAGAAAACATAGTGAAGTGATTCAGAGAGTATGGAATTAAGCATAAACTATTTCAAATCTTTATTTTGGACTATGCATGAAAGTAGGTTGAGCCCATTGCATAGCAACTATTACCAATAGAATCTAAGTAGCTTTCCAAGTTCTTTGGGACAGGGACTGTCATTTTGTTCTGTTTGTACAGCACCTAGCAAGGTGAAATTCAGTCTTGATAAGTGTAAAGTACTCACGCACATTGGAAAATATTATCCCAACTATACATACAAAATGATGGGGTCTAAATTAGCTGTTACCACTCAAGAAAGATCTTGAAAGTTATCATGCATAGTTTTCTGAAAACATCTGCTCAATGTGCAGTGGCAGTCAAACAAAAACAAATAAACTAACAGACTGCTAGGAACCATTAGGAAAGGGATAGATAATAAAACAGAAAATACAAAACTGCCACTATATAAACTATGGTACACACACACATCCCTTCAATATGTGGCGACAGTATAATATCTAGTGACCGGCACTCGCCCCCGCTCACCCCCTCCCGCTCGGCAATTACAGTAGACCTGAGACCTGACCTTATCGGGACCTTTACTGACTGACACACCTAAGATAGTACGTCTGAAATGGCAAACAATGGGACGTTGCAAAAAGTCCAGGGGCAGCCATCAGCTGTTACGAATACTGCACACCTCTCACGAACAGGGGCAGCCATCGGCTGTTACGAATATTACACACCACTCATGTACCAAGCATAGCCCGAGTGCATAACTGCTGCATTTCGGCGGGCCTGGCAGAAGAGCTGTCGGCCCGCCAGACTGATCCTCTGGAGCTGCTACCTCTTCCCGCCCCCGAGTCCTCTGCTGGGCGAGAGCCGAGTCGAGTGTAACCGGTCCGAGTTTTGAACCCGAGCTTTTCTCGTGTCCCCCATTGGTCAGGCGTCATGACCCTGTTCCTCGTGGTGGTAAGATTTTAAATAGTATTCTTGTTATAGTTTTCGGGTATTAGTAACATTAATTTGATTATACTTTTGAAACTCATATAATCGTTATCTAGTGTACTCTGTGTTTTGTTCTCCTTCTAATCTGCTTAAATCCCCCTGTTAAGGAAAGTAGATAGTTCTGTTATATATATTGTTCCTTTTTCCCTTGTAAAACCCCACTTCCCCTTTGCCCCAAATAAACTTGTAAATAGTTAAGAAACTGTTTCCTCAGCGTGGTGCTTGGTAATCAGGGATCCCTTTACCTGTCAGCAACACAATACTGCATGCGGTTCTGGTCTCCCCATCTCAAAAAAAGATATTACAATTGAAAAGTTTCAAAGAAGGGCAACAAAAATGATCAGGGGTTTGGAACAGCTTCTGTATGAGGAGAGATTGAAAAGACTGGTACTATTCATTTTAGAAAAACAACAACTGAGGGAGAATATGATAGAGGTCTATAAAATCATGAATGGTATGGAGAAAGTGAAGAGGGAAGTGTTATTTACCCTTTCATGCAATATGAACACCAGGGGTCACCCAATGAAATTAATAGGCAGCAGGTTTAAAACAAACTTAAGGAAGTTTTTTTCCACGCAATGCATAGTCAACCTGTGGAACTCGTTGCCATGGGATGTTGTGAAAGCCAAAAGATTAACTGGATTCCAAAAAGAATTACATAAGTTCAGAGGATATGTCCATCAATGGCTATTAACCAAGATGATCAAGGATGCAACCCCATGCCCTGGGTGTCCCTAAATCTCCAACTGTCAGAAGATGGGAATGGATTCATTCAATCTGAAACATCTGGCACTGGCCTCTGTTGGAACATAGCATACTGGGCTAGATAGACCATTAATCTGATCCATTATGGCTGGTCTTATGTAATGGAATCTTGATCCATAACTAGTGCGTTTGGGAGCTATAGCAATAAAAAACAAAAAATTGCTGCCACATTAACAGCAGATGGAGATGGCATAGAGAGTTGAAATACTATAGTTGTGTTGTCAACTGTGAAGTCCTTGTTTTACTGGCATTAACATGGCATTGCCAAGATACAGATTTTTGCATAGTGCAGTTAAAATGGAAAGATGTATAGTAACACACTTATTTAAAGGATGTGAACTTGGTTTTCATTTATCATTATAACCATGCACAATTCAGAACTCATACCATTGCCACAGAGGATGAATGAGCAGTTCACACAATGATGGTCGTTAACCCACAAGATATGGAAATTTCCTTACTACTTTTTTGCATATTTTCCTCCTGAAATAATTGGTGGTCACAAAAAACCAGTTGCATAAATCAACTTCATTCAGAACTACTCAAGAATATAAATTAAATCTAAACCAATTAGCATTTTTATGTGCATTTCAAATGAATTCATGAATTCCACAGATTTTTCAAAACTTTCCTCAAAATCGGGTATAGAATTCGGCAAAACATCCTCTGATTGCCAGGGGCAACAGTGATGGTGAACCTCACAAAGTTAGTGGGGTTGCTTTATCTGAACACTAATATTTATGTTTATCCAAAACTAATCCAAATTATTTGAATTTTTGATGGATTATCTACAATTTAATGAACCCCTCAAAATGTTTGTGTTTGATTATTATTGAGAGGTAGGAAAAGAGTTGGGGGGTGAAGAGGTATGTTAACAGATCCATTTTTTAATACTGTGTTCCACTAGAGCAGCCATAGGTTGAAGTTTTCCCACTGACAACAGCCAATCTGCCATCAGATCATATTAACATTATGCAGCTCTTAAGACACAATAAATTCAAGCAGTGACCCACACACACACACACACACACACATATATAATGTACATACACCTTATAATCAAGAAATAACAATGAAGTAGCTGTATAAGCCTCAAGCAACAACTCAAATCACACGTCTGAATAAGAGTGATAACTTCAAAATAGCGTGTTAAGCCTTTAACATAGGTTGTTGTCAGTAAGATACATGGAGGCTCTCACTTAGTTCTAGTTATCAGATTGGTGGTGTGTTCTCAATTAGTCCTTCAGCTCACTCAGATCTACCAAAAGGTGGCTAGGGCCCCACCACTCCAAACGAACTCTATATTCACTATACTTTTCATTAACTCAAAGCCATGTGGTGAAAACCTTTTAAGAACTATGCATGCTAAATATTTGCTGTTTGTCATTTTTCTCATAGATTTTTAGCTAATATTTGATTTACTTCTCCAGAATATTCAAGGGGAGGTGGGGGACAAAGGACATAGAAATATACCAGTACGTTACAAACATGGAGCTATTTCTTCTTCCTGTGTAAGTATAACTCCCATTGGAGTCATTAATTCTACTTTCAACTAGTAATGAGAGAGAAGTACAATTCCTAGTTATTTGAATATGATTTTTATGCCTGTGTAAAATATACCTATGTAATACCTTAAGTTGAATTGTACAGATGGTGTTGTTCATATCTAAATATTGCCTTCAGAGCCACCTCCAAAAAAAACTAGGGAAGGACGAATTAATTAGGGTAGAAAATAACCCCCCTTTAATCTTCACCTATTTCCAAAACTGAGCTTCAGTGGAATCTTTGAGATTCTGAAATAAGTGATTTTCACTGCTGGTTTCCTGCTGGGGCAAAATGAGAAATGCAGAAACACTAGGAGAATGGCTGTTATCACACTATTTCCAGGCAGCATTTGAAGCCGAAGAGCTATATATTCTCAGAAGAAAATTTGTTCTAATGAGATTTCCAGCCCAGTTTTGGAAATTCACCATGTTCAGATAGTTTAGGAAAGCCTCTGAGCTTTTGGATGTTTATCTCAATTGGAATCTCAATTCAACATGTTTGAGGCTCACTCGCCCATAAACAGAATGCACAGCCCCCAAATCTAAAACCAGATTTTCTGAATACAATCTAGGTGTAAGTCTTCACTGCAGAGTTATCCCAGGTGATCAGAATCTGGGTCTAACCCAGGTGTGAGCATTCCCACTGCAAAGCCATATAGGAGTTACTGTATCTTCACTGTTTCTGCACTCCTTGCGTGTTTTTGGGGACATATCCCTTAGTTCTTTGTGTTGATGCTCTAGGACTCTTTTCCAGTCAATTGTGTCTGTTGCAAGAGAACTTGTCTGTGCGTTAGGGGGGAGCAGTTGTGGGAAGGCACTGGAGGACTATCAGCACTTGAGTAATTTTGCCTGCCTCCTCACTGCAAAGTGGGCAGGTTCCAGCCCAAATTAAAGTGGAGCCGGAGTTCTAACCCACACCCCCAGCCAGGTAAGCTAATTTAGTCTTAAAGCACCTCCAAACGTGGTGTTTGCATTGATGGTAGTGCGGTTTGTGAAGTCAGAATCTGCTTCCTGGGCTGCTGCTGGAGCAACACAACAATATGCTGCCCTATATTTGTAGCAAATCCACACTATATCCCCTATCTTACCAATGCCTACCATGAAGGCCAGTGACAGAGTTTATATATCCTTTATATATCCCAACTAAACCCTACTTTTTACATAGAGCTCATTAACTTTCCACCTAATCCTGACTAACTCATTTGCCTGCATCCTTACTCTCTAAATGAATAAATTATTAGCATTAAGCCAGAAAGGTTAATCCAAAATTCCTTTAGAAAGCTCCCCAAATGATTCTCTCTTTTGTGGGTTAGGGTTAAAATTATTTTCCTAAAACGCAGATGTGATTTGGGGAGTTTTACCACAGACCTATATAAGCCATCTGAAATGCACGGCCTGACAAGGAATAACCCAGACAATCTACTCAGAGAATAAAAACTCAATCATCAGTATCAGTGAGTTCCTGTCAGTCATGCTTGTCTGTGATGTCTGCAGGAGAATATTTGCTCAGACTCATATTTATTTGCCTGTCATGCTTGTTTTGATATTCAGCTGACAATCTGCAAAAGATGACTGACACGAGCAAATGCTGAAGGGTGTCAGTGGTGAAATGAGATGACTGATTGTATTACCATTTTAAATGGTCTGTCTTATTCTGCTGAGTGTGGTGATTTTACTCTTTCCTTACCTGTCATGCTTGATTAACTAGAGCCAACTGTTATCTTGTGATGTTTCAAGTTTCACTCAGCCCACAGTTTAGCATGACAACTGCAGTTTCCTCATATTACAGCAGCATTCTATTTCATTTTCTTTTTCTTCTATAACCCCTAAATTAAAGGAGGTCATTGGTGTGTGTGAGATACTCTGCAGTACTGTATCTGATTGTGTTCTGTGAGGTGGTTTGTTTTCTGCGTATTAAAGAGCAAAACACTGAGTGCTCTGAGAAACAGTTCCTAGGCTCACATGTTGAAATAGAATATTTTGTTTCTAGCCCAGCCTTCAAAAGCTTATTTGAGAAGAAGACGACAGGTTATAATACATCTACCCTACAATTCTTATCGGGGTTTAGACATCAGGCTTGCAATATCAAAACACCGCCTGCAGCAAAAGCGAAGGAGTTCTCTCCTTGCATTTATAATTTATAGAATGACAGAAAAATTAAGTTGTACCATAAAACAAGTAATAGATAAGCGAATAGTTTAGGTAAACCGTGATTTTTGTTTTAAAATTCAATGAAGAGATCAGTGTCCGGAAAACACAACAGTGTGTTTTCTGCAAAGGTAACACAAAGGTCTGGCGGGGCTGCAAAAAAGGCTTAGAGGAATATTAATGTTTCACTTCTAGCAGAACACTCAGATACTTCAAGTGTCTCCATGCCTAATACAGGCCTAATCCTTTGCAAACTGTGCAGTATAAATCGTTAGTTTTGCTAATGTATGTAACATTCATGTGCACCAGGGCCTTTATTACTGAATAATGTAGGTTCTATCAGACCATCTATTGGGTTACTAAAACACAGTAAGTTCAATACAGCAGGTAGGCAGAGTCCTGATTCCACTTCTCCCTCAACATGACAGTCAGTGCAACTGTGTAGATGCAAGGGCAAGGAATCTATGCCAGGTGAAAGTGTGGAGAAGAGTGAACCAAAGATCAAACTATGATTTTCAACATAGTTGCACTGCCCCAGCTGTGGAAGCTGCCCTTACTTATAACTCCACACCTTTAGATTGTAGTTTCTTTGAGGCAGAAACCATATCTTCTTATTTGTTTGCACAACGGAGGGCCCAATCCACGTTACTGCAATAATGACCTACCACTTTAGTTCCCAGTACTTCATATTTAGATTCCTCAGGATTGCAATTTGATGTGCAACTTGTCATCTGGTTTTCTTGATAGTTCTGTTTAAAGATCATACAATATCTTGCACTTACATGATTTACTGGTTTCTTCCAGAGTGGTGTAGTTAGTGTGTGGGCAGGCTTTTTTTCTTTTTCCTACTGCCTGTTTCCTCTCTGTTCTGAGACTAGCATCTCTTTAAATCTCCTTCTTCAGCAGAATTTACAGGCCAAGGTCTCTTTTTTTAGTAGCTATGACAATTTTTAAACTCCTAATGTGTGTTCTGAAACAGAGACAATGTTTCAGAACATTCCTATGATGACTGAAGCAAAAGCAGTTTTGTCCTGAACACATTTTTGCAAGGTATTTTAATAAAAGCCACCAAGTATTGAATAAGCTACACTGGAAAGGGTAGGAATCACTGACCATGTGACACTTCAAACTCAGTATCTGTTCTGAAAAGGCACAGGATTCTTTATTACTTCAGATAGTACAATCACACCTGTAATGCAGAGCAGTGAGAGATTTTGGGGGTCTGTATTTCGAAGCAGGGTTTAAACTAAAATTTCTCAGATGAAGTTTAACATGGCTGAAGATTTTGATTTAGTAATCTAACAACAGTAAACAACATAATTTGAGCTTTTCTGCTCCTTTATAGTATAGTCAGGCCTCACCTAACAGAGTTAAAACAAAGGACAACTTATTTTCTGTAGCCACATATTCCTAGTCTGGGAGTCATTTGCAATAGCTGGACAATACACAGCACCATTCAGATGGAGTGAGCTGGTGATTGTTGATTGGCTGCCCTCTAGATGCTATTCACTGATGTTAACAGACACGGTTTTATTCTGACCTTGAGGATCAAGGAACGGAATCTATATGCCATCATCTCATCTGCTAGAGGAATCCTGTTCCTGGAAAATTGGGGAATGTATCCCTGTTCATGCTTTTCTTCTTGTTGTTGGACTATCAATAGGTAAGTAATCATAGAGTACTAGAGATTGCTGTACAATATCCCTGCCCTTCCCTGCTGATTCTCTGGGCCCACTTCCTACTCTGGATATCTATGTAACAGCTATGTACAATGTGTATATTAATAAACTTTGGACTATACAAATTAAGATCCACTCCTGTATCAGCAATTCATATGAGTAAGCTCATTTTAAAAATGTTGTCCATTGGGGCTAAGTGAACCTAAAATAGTGTCACTCCACCCTCTGGGCTCTCCATGTGAGTTTTAGCTAATTTAGCCTCATAACCTTACACATGAGTGAAACTGATTCACTGAGTTTAAGTGAGAAAAAACAAGAATTTAGTGTTTAGCACTGGTGAAAAAGAAAAGGCAGAAGAATTATGAATATTTGTATTGTTGATTGGCTTTTTTTTTTTTAATCTATAAAAATGTGTTCTGCTCTACAGTTAATTAACAAATTGTTGTGGGGATGGAGGGTTGGTTTTGCAAAAACTCCACTCTTGTTCCCAATATTTCTGGCCAACTATAGAGCTGTTAAAAAGATCTGTTTATCAAAGTTTCCAAATTCAGAAATGTTTGAGCTGCTGCAATACAAATTTCTACAGCATATCAGACCAATAGTCCATGTACACTGGCATCCTGTCCTCAACAGTGACAAGCACCATAAACTAGACAGGAAGACTCACAAATCCATTTAATTGACAATTATGGAATAAATGATTAATAGAGGAAGTTTCTTCCTAACCTCCATCAATTAGTGACTGTTTTATGTCCTGAAGCATGAAAGTTTATATCCCTTATATTTTGTAATCCTTTCTAATAGACCTGTAAAAGATCTCCTTATCTATGTAAATGTCTAATCCCCTTTTGCAACCTGCTTGGTTACTAGACCCAGGGATAATCTTTAACATTTGAATTCCACAGATTATAATGCATTGTGTAAAGTAATATTTCATTTTAACTTCATTGCCTTGTAATTTCATTCGCTGTTATTTGTTCCTGTATAATAAGAAAGAGTAAATAGATGAAGATCTCTAATTCAGCATTCTTGTTTCAGAGCATCTGCTGGGAAAAAAAGCTTTCACCTATCTGGAAAAGTGGCTGAAGACTCTCCACAAGCCTAGCAAGACCAAGTTTCTGATTCACTACTTAGATGACATTTCTCTATTATGTCCTCTTCCCTCCCATGTTTGACTGCTCGTTCTTCTGAAATTGTGCAAAACATCTTTATCAAGCCCAAAAGCTTGTGAAAGTCTCCTGCCTTTGTCATAAAAATCAAAACTCCAAAGAAAGTGATCACTGAAATATTTCCTAAGACTCACAAACCTTTAGAGCAACCATAAGCCTAACTTGATTTATTGTTTTGCAGAAAAAAGGCAAAATTTGTAGTTTGACCTGGTGTTAACTGAGTGTCATTGTGAGTGATTTAGTTCATTTGAAACTCTGAGAGAGGGTAAAAAAACACCTTATGGATAGATGCTGAACACCATACTCTAACTCGAGCAAAGTAAAACTGCGGTTCACTAAGTAGCTGCCTCACAAACAAACCAACCCTGAGGCCAAGAAGCAAACAGCTCTGAATGGAGGTCTATGGCTGACCTTTAGATCGTGCAGTGAAAAGGCCACAGGCTGCCCCAACCTTTTCTCACACAACTTTAATCTTAATCATTGTCTTCACAAATCTCCCAACCTCCTGGAGACTAAGGTAAAAGATAACACGTCTCTTAGAATGTTAGTTTAGAATCATAGAAGATTAAGGTTGGAAAGGACTCTAGGAGGTCATCTAATCCAAACCCCTGCTCAAAGCAAGACCAACCCCAACTAAATCATCCAGACCAGGGCTTTGTCAAGCCAGGCCTTAAAAACCTCTAAGGATGGAGATTCCACACCTCCCTTGGTAACCCATTCCAGTGCTTCACTTTTGATTGAATTTTCAGTGTAACTTCTCCATGTTCTCTCTCTCTCACCACCCCATTCCCCCATCCTTTCACATTAAAGCCAAGAATATTCTCTTTCACACCCACCTACTCCATTCCCATTAAAAGCAAGAATAATGGAATGTGTTCGATGTTACAATTTCATGAGAATTTTACACATTTGTAGATTGAATGTCCAGCAATTTGAACAAAAATTTAACATTCCTACCCATTTATTCTGATGATGTGACTGAAAAAAAATAGAACAGTGTAATAACTGGATTTTGCTTAACTGGTGAGGAGAAAGTAATTGCCTTGTGTTTAGAAAAAATATCTTATTCAAAGCTTTTAATATCTACAGTCATTTGCTTCAGTCTTGCAACATTTCAAGCATCTTTCACTTTTGTTGCCAGCTAACCTCAATTCTATTACTTAAAATGTTATTTTTGAGATGCAAATAAATAATCCTCTAAATCTGGAGAATTAAAGAGTTACATGACCCTTAATCAGAAAATTAGTACACAAAGGGAATTTAGTCTTTAACCTGTTTGTCACATTGAAATATTTATGTAATCACATATAAACACAGGAGTCAAAATGCTACTGTTTGTCTCGTGCAAGTCTAGGATAGAGCACTTTCCTCTTCCTGTACAAATGAAAACTCCATTTAATATCAATATTAATGTCCTTTAATCTCCATGGCTATGAAGAGCATGTTAATAGTCTGCTAAGTGTATATTTTATATAGCAAAAGAAATATCCACTCTGCAAAGATGTATTTGACATCAGGTGGCAGACATTAGACAGTTGCAGACACAGGATTGTCATAAGGCCTGCCTGCCATGTAGCACCCCTTGTTGGCCAAGCATGATGCTGCAGGCACTCCCTACCTTAATTTACTCTCCTCTCCAGGATTTTCTCTCTCTCCTGTTACCTGGTCAGAACTGGTCAGAAGAAAGACTTACAAAAAGCAATGAAAATGCAATGGGAGACACATCTAAACTTCTTGGGACAAGGGTGACAGGATTAAGGCAACTCCCCTAGCCTCATTTGCATCGAAGATGGAACAAAAGGGGTATCTCCATTAGCATACCAAATGGAGAACCACGCTCCAAGGCAGGAACCGCACTGAACTCTGAGATCAGTGAATCAGGGAAGCACGGCATAATGGGAGATTTCTGCTCCAGGTGTTAATGAACCCATGCCTGCACCCACCCAGCTCAGCAGTTAGACCAATTCTAGTCATAGATTCTTTATTGATATCCAAAACACTGAATCTGCCTGATTGTATTGTGAGCTCCCTCGAAGTAACATTGCCCATAGCCAGGAATGATCAGTTCCTATTGTCCAGCCTAAACAAAATGACTTTGATATACTTCCTTGAGTCATTATTTACCCGTAAGCAAACTTAGTGTTCTCCTTGGAATCATTGTAGTTTCCCTACAAAAACCCCTGTTCAAGTTCAAAACTCTGTTCTGGTGCCTAGTTCCACTAGGACTTCACCTTTTCCTGACTGATCATGTTGGGGGCTCCACCTGTCTCAAGCACTCTGGACCCTAAGCTGAAGAGCCTGTCTCCTGGGAACCTTTAACCAGTTCAAGCTGCTCTGAGTCATGAGACCCCAACACTCACTCTCTCTTCTCTGGTTAAGCCCACTTTTTTCCCTCAGACCTAATCTGATGTCTCTCTTTCTCACTCCAGGTATAACTTTCTAAACCCGACTTTTGTAATCAAACTTGGGCTAGATTTCCCCAATACCCTAACTGAAATTGTGTAATATTGTAACTGTTTGGTTGTTTCTCTCCTTATACTATTAGTATCGTAAGTTTTATATACCTGGCAATAAAATAACTTTTATAATCAAGCTGGTTGCCAAACTCTCTCCAAATTTCATTTACTCTTTCGTGTTCTTGGCTTCCCTATCTTGCTCTGCAGCAATGCTTCTTTTACTTAAACCAAAGATCCCTGTAATGCCCAAAAATCCTGTGGGGAATGCTCATCAAGAGGGTTACTACTGGAACATTTGTAGCATGAAAGTGGGGATAGGGTCATGCTGAATCTGTGGCATATAAGGGTGGCAGCTTGGAAGTGCTGATTAACCCGGTCCGCTCAGACACGCTCTGTTAATCTGTGAATGTGTGTGTGTGTATATATGTGGGTGTTTATCTGAATCTGGGGCTAGAGGAACCCAGCCCTGGGAAATTTAGGTCCTACAGGATAGTTCTATTGGGAGGGGACTTGCAGAAGGGAGAAATAAAGCTCCATATGAAAACACAAGTGACACAAGCAGTACAGTGATATAATTACAACCCTCCCCTCCACCCCCAGGAAAGTAACTCTTATAAATGAGCACATCCCAAGGTAATGGGCAAATCTGGTAACACTCCGTGAGTCACATGGCCCAGCCAACCTCCTAGGTCAATCAAAGTTTGATTTCCTTTTGAGGTAACAAAAGTCCCACACAAATATAAGTTTCTTCTGCCCCACTTGTGGTCCTTTCAGCCCACCCTCCAGCCGCAGTTCACAGTCCCTTTTGAGATACCTTTAAGTCTCTCTAACTCTAGGATACAACCCTGATTCCCAGGCTCCTTCGCTGGAGTTCCCACACAGTTTCTGCCCTCTTGCCTACCTTTCAGTCTTCCTGTCTCCAGGATAGTGCTCTGACGCCTAGGTGGCCTTCCAGATCCAACTTTCTCCCTTTAGTTCTACTCCCATACTGAGTTTTTTTGGTCCTTTTATGAAACTCAGGTGTTTCATGCTGTCACCTGACCCCAATTAGTTCAGACCCATTAAACTGGGAGGCAGTTAATTATTGCACATGGTTAGTTGAATAGGGTTAGTTAGCCCCAAGCCTCCTGGCCCTTTAAAGAGGCAGGCCACCGTGTCCCAAGGATCATAAGAGGAAACACTCCCTATTGCTTGGCAAGGGGCTGATAATATCAAGCAATAGGAATGTATACAGATCCTTATCTCACCAGTTAGTTATTTTGGAGCCACAATATTGAGTCTATAATTTAATGATGACTGTTTTCATTAGAAGCCCATTACAGTCTCATCCCCAGGCTTCCATGTCACGTTCTTTAATAAATTTCTTAAAGGTCATAATGTCTTGTGGCATATCTGAGGCTTTTGGAAAATTTTGGGGGAACTTAGCTATAAAGGCTGACAGTCATATGTGAGTTTTAGGAATAAATAAATATTGATTTTTAAATTGGAAAATAAATCATTGCCATTTTTTGTTCCATAATATCTCAACAGTAGTCTAATCTATACGTTCAGAATAGTCTCATTAGTTAAGTTTCAATGAATATTTGTGCCCCAAGATATTTTCATAGGCCCATGTGGCTCCACTTGCTGTAATAGTTTTAAAGTTATTCAGGGTTGCATATCTTAAAGTGGGGAGTTCATGATATCTCATGGCAATGATGGCTCCTGAGAAGTCTAATGTCTGCTCCAAACTCCACCTAATCTAATTTTTTTATGTAAAAAAAAATTAAAAACCCTTTCCATAATAAAGATATCCTCCAGTATTTAAACCAACCACTAAAGAGCAGAGCTGAATGAAAAATCTTTTTGATGGAAAAATCCCAATGAAAAACGTAATTTCCATGGAATCAAAATCCTCTGCAGGAAAATTACAATTATGCTGAATGTTTTTAATTTGCCATTGGGAAAAATTTGTTTTGGGTCAGGTCAGCATTCATCTTTGTTAACCTGAGCTGACATGTTTTCTCATGGGAGCTATAGTTCAGGTTTCTCATGCCCTCATTCTCTACTACAGGCCTGGTTCGCTGACTGAAGTACATCTCCCATGATGCATCACAGTCTGCTCTCTGGTTGAACCACTGTGGTGTGTTATGGGAGTCTGATGACTGGGGTGCGTCATTGGATGCCATTGATGCAGTTCAAATTTAGCTGAGACAAAAAGTTGCAGTTTTTCTCCATAAACTGATTTGGAAATGTTTAGTCTGACAGAAAATATTGAAATGAAACATTTTGACATTTCCAAACCAAAATTTTTCTGAACTATCCACTTGGTGAAGAATTTTGATGTTTTAACCTAAATACATTTTTGAATTTACTGTAGAATGGATACTCTGACTTTTCACCAGCTCTACAAAATATTTATTACCAAATCCTAAATACATATTTAAAATTTTGCAGTTTGTTGTAACACATTTCCCCCCCACAGTGGAACATCAATGAGTTGCCATAAGAATTTACTCTGTCTGAAAATTTGCATATATTTACAGGTGTTGCCATGGTAGCTTTTTGTTTTGTTTTAATTATCTGCTCTTTACACAATAATCCCACAGTGAAAAGCTCTCCCAGACCATAGTCAGCTCCACAGAAGCTTGAGATTCACGAACACATTAGGAATCCCCAACTGTCCTGTTAGAACAACTTTACAAGCCCTTCACATCATGGAGTGATGGGAAAGGACCCAAGATAAGTGGGTAGAAATATATTAGTGAGATTAGTGGTAGAAATAGTTTCTTTTCAGTATGTAGTAAGTGGAAATTTATGCTTTGAAACTGATGATAATGAGCCAAAAAGTACCTAGAGCACTAAAAGCTGCTCAAATCTGAGTTAAGCCAGTGAATCGAGGGCAGTGCAGCTTGTTCTTCAAAGATTCAAAAATAATTACAAAACCATATATCCAAGTTACTGATAACTTGCCTACACCTACATAGTCCCTCCTTTCCATAGGGATAATCTTAATTAATCCCTTCACCGCTGCTGGCATGTGCATATGTCCTGTCGCTAGTTTTTCATATAATGTTGATTCAAATGAGATGAACACTTGAACAAAAAGAGAATGTCAGGTACATCATTCAGCCTTGAAGAGGTTAATCTAGGATTAAAATAATCTGCTTAATACAAGTGCCACCAAGATTCACTATAATGAATCTAGGTAATGTTGGCCCCTTTGGTAAATAGGAGACACAGTGTAACATTTACACCATAAAGTATGTTTCATTCCCTGCCATTCCATAGTTTATGAGTTTCATCCTTTAAGATCAAATAACAATTACTTATTCTGAGTGGATTAAAGTTTAAATTTTTTCAGTATGAATGATAAAACGCTCATTTTTCCCTTCTACAGTGAAACATTAAAATGCTGGTAAAGGCATAAATTGTATTAAAATGGAACATTATGTGAATAACTTAACAGCAACAGAGAAAGGCAAGAATATAGTTTATTCATTTTCTCATTCACTTCCAAAATCTATAAACTAGAGACCCCTTCAAGAACTGTTAGATAGCTCTTACGTTAAGAAAAGGAATTGCTTTCAGATTAAAAATTATGAATTTGGCAATCTGTTAACTACCCAATGTTCACTTGCCAGTTTTCAGGTACAGAAAGCAATGTGACCTACAGCCACTCTATTTATGTGTTCTTATCACATTTTATAGCACAAACAGGAAGGACCTAGGCAGTGACTAGACAGAGACCTCTAATGAGAGTCAAACTATTGTAGGAAGTTGTATCAGTGACACTCTACTTTGATTGAGTATTAAACCAATATCTGGGGCTCTGAGATCCTACACTTAATTTGGGCAGATCTCATTCATTTTATTCCTAAAGTTGCTTACATCCCACACAGATTTGAGGTCCCCTCACTTTAATGGTTGAAAATTATTTATACCTGAAATAAAAAATCATATAAGTTGTAGAGAAAGTTATTCACACTAAAAGAATAATTCCCACGATATACTGAGTATAAATTATCCTTCCTCCCTCAGTCTGGGTCTTTTTCACACATTATGTTCCACATTTGGGCCTTGGCAGGTTGGGAATGTCTCTGCTGCTAGAGGTGCTTGCTATCTTTCAGATGATGAGACCTAAAGCCAAAGTTATCTCCTACTTGTGTTTCCTAAATATCTCATAGCACTTTTTCAATGCATTATTCCAGGGCATGAACAAATACAATAAGGAATCCTACCATGCAGAACAAACATTGAATGATGAGTAGTCAATAAAATAGATTACAATAAAGAAAAGCACTAAAGAGCAGATGGTCATTAGCTGAAAGAATTCAAAGAAAAGGTAAGATTTTAGATGTATTTGAAAAGTAAGAAGGAGAAGCAAAGAAGGGAGTTTGATTCTAAGAGGTTTACAGAGAAGTAACAGCAAATAAAAAAAATCTATGTTGTATATCAGATGGAAATCAAATGGTTTACCCAAATGTGCCTTCATCCATAGAAGTTTGCCTGACCAAGGCTTGAAGTTAAAAACTGAACAAAGACCAGACTTCAGGATTTGGCCCAGTATCAGTATTAGTATGCTGGAATAATTAAGGCAGGCTTCGACTGGATAATAGTGAGCTGTTCACTGCTAAGAAGATTCTTTTCTATGGTAAATACAGTGGTCCTAGATCTGACGGGGCATATTCTGTGCTGTGCTTCCTGAGAGGTGCACAGCCAAGGTGAAAGGGAGACAAAGGAGGCCATAATTCCCAGATTCTTGGCTGTTCTGGGAGTTGTTCTAATATGTAGCAGTTTCCCTACAGCTGCCAGCAAGCTGTCTACAGCTCACAATAGCTAGAAGAAAGAGTGTTCCAGGCATTTGCCTTCCTAATCTGGACCCTCTCTTTCCCACCCCTGTTCGGCTATTCTTCCAGCTGCTGTTACACCGAGAGCTATGTGTGTATGAACATCTGTACTGCCCCTGCACCAGTCCTGAACTAGGGGAGTCTTCTAGGGGCAATTTTTGGCTTCTTTGAGGCCTCTTTCTATCTCCAGAGTTATGTGAAGATGCCTTAGCAGGACACAATATCTTCTGCAGTGGCTCCAAACAGCCAAGAGATCTATCCCATTTGAACAATCCTAGAGAACATATGATGGAACAAAAGGGATTTCTGTGACAGGGATAAAGTTATATATTCATATTAGAACAGCTCCTACAGCCTGAGCAATAAGCAAAATCGTAAAAGCAAAAAACTAAAAGAGTGGAACTCTGAGAATGATCCATGGACAGAGTCTTGGAAAGTTCTACTGCTTTCGCTTTCAATATTATTCCTATTCTAACCCTATCTGTGGCATTGTACATTTGTAGAAGACCTGGATGATGTATTCATCTTGTGTATGTTGCCTAATAATTCTCTCCTAATAGAAACAATCCTCATATTGAGTCAAAAGTGTACTAAACATTTGGTTCCATGACATTATGTTGAAGTCTTAAAAATTGTTAAACACACAAACAAACAAGTCAAGCACTGGCTGCTGGAATAAATAGCAGACAATGAACATATGTTTTTCTAAATATTCATCGAAATTCACTATGCTGAGTTTGTCAGGATTCTCTGGGTGATTTTGTGATATGTCACACTCTAAGCATATTTTTGACATAATATCATCTGACACTGTCATGTAATAACACACTTTTAATACTACTATCATAAAAGTATAGGGTCAGATCCTCAGCTGGTATAAAAAGACAATTTGATTGGTGTCAGTGGAGCCATACAAGTTTACACCACCTGAGAATCTGGTCCATAGACTTTTCTTCATCTGATTTAGCTATTGCTATTACAGTAACATTATGACTGCAAATTTTGCCAGTGATTAATTGTGTACTTAGGAGAAGCAGGTATTTCTGAGCCATCTGTGATTAGCTCATTAATAAGAATATCTGAACTCTCAATGACTTTGTAGAATGGGTGGCCATCCCTCCTTGTCAGTTTCGGAGGGAGGCCACACCCACTCCCTATCCTGCTCCAGCAGGTGTTGGCCCAGCTTGGGGCAGGGAAACAGTCTCTGGGCTCAGGCAGGGCAGTCCAAAGGCAATAGCCCGAGCTCCAATGGGCAGCACACAGTCTAGAGGCCCCCGGCGGGACAGCACACAGTCTAGAGGCCCCCGGCGGGGTGGTCAGGGAAGGGGGAGGAGAACGCAGGCCCACCCGACTCCACTGCGTCCCAGCCCAGGTCCCTAGCCATGGCAGAGGGGTATGCCACGGAGTCAGCGGGGTTCCAACCGCAAGACGCTGACTCACTGTCCAGTTCCCCAGTCCCTGGACTGGGGAGCCCCTCCCCGGGTTACTTCCTGCCCCCTTTCCCTTGGGTACCTGGTGTGCCACCATCTAATCGACCTCATCAGGGTAGACGCCCAGGGGCAGGTTGCAGAACCCCTCGATATCGTCAGGGGGTGGTAGGTCGGGCAGCTCAGCGGGGAGGTCGGCACGGGGCAGTTCCTCCAGGTCCAGCCCTGTCAGTGTCCGCGCCTTGGTGTCGTCTTCTGGCAACTCCAAGGGCAACTCCAAGTCTGGCCCCGGTATAGTCACCTCCTCCTCATCTGCGTCCGGCAGCTCCTCCAGGTCTTGGCCCCTCTAGATCACCGGGTCTGGTGGGGTGGTCAGATCTGGGGGTACCTCTGGGCCCAGGCCGCACGCTGCTCATTTGCCGGCGCCTGAATGCAGGCCCTGGTCCACTCACCCAGGTATCAGGACGCAGGCAGCTCTGGAGGGCGGGGAGAGAAATCCTTCCCCTCCAGGAGCTGGCCACCGACTGAGCTTCTGGGCCTCTCTTTTATACTTCCTCTCCCGCCCCCTTGCTTCCCGGAGGGTGGACAGGCAGTCTCTGGCCCCACCCCCACAGGCCCGGCCTGTTTCTCCCTGTCAGTTTCAGAGGGAGGCCACACCCACTCACTACAGACTTGAATGCAGAAATCATGTAAATTCTAGCATTCTGTCTATTTTCCAGGACATCTAAGCTGGAAAAGCATAATTTACTCAACATTGGCTGTGCACCTTGGCCAAGCACTGAGTAAACATAAAACATCTGGCTGACTCCAGAGAAACATATATGCAAATTCATTTATATAAAGAAAAAACTTAGAGAGCATTTTTTTCAAATGAGAATGAATAAAAATTATCACCAGTAGGTGCTGTAATATTCTGTCAACCAGTTCTTTGCCTCCACTTCTCTGCACATTAAATGCTATTCTTTTACAGGGGGAATTGCACAATCACAAGAGATAACAGTAATATCATGTAAAATAATGGCCTGACACAAGGTCCCCAACTTAGAAAATTGAGATTGTCAGTTTGTATGACTCCTGTGCTAAAATTGTTTAAACAATAGTGACAACAAGAAGTAAAAGGGAAATGTAGATACGTAGTCATCCAAAGCAGTATATAGCTTCTTGGTTTGATAGTCATAGGGATTTGAAGCCCAGGCCTGAGGAAGTAAACAGAGCCCAAATACAGTCCTTGTAACTGCGAGGAACTGCAGGGCTAATCGAAACATCCTGAGTTAAAATAAGGACAAGACACCTGTACATCCAGGAAGCATATTGCTACTGAAGTGTTAGGCAGGATTAACAGGCATGGTCCATTGCTCTCCTGAAAATGAACTGGGGCCAGTAGATTCCACACTATCCACACCTGCACTGGCAACATTCCTGGCAAATCCATATTTCAGCCTTCTGTGAGGCGCTGTGGTGCTGCAGATGTCTCTTTTCATGGCCGCATGGGAGTGGAGAATTATCCTGTGCTGATGCTGCAGGTTAGAAGATGTAGCTGTTTTTCTCCCTCACAAATGTATATAAGTGAGCGTATGATCTGAAAGATATTAGGGAGGTAGAGTGCACCAATAATGCAAGCATGACATAATACAGTTGATGTAGCGTACCTGGATTTTCAGAAAGCCTTTGACAAACTCCCACACCAAAGACTCTTAAGCAAAGTAAGCAGTGAGGGCATGGATGATGGGTATAATAGCCAAGGGGAGGCTAAGCCTCCCTTAGCTCAGCCAACGACAACCTGCTGCTTGGACGCCTGGGCAATGGTGGCCCTGCTTTTTTCTCTCCATGCTGGGAGTGGGCTTCCGATGGAAGTTTTTGCTGATTTATTATGCACCATGCAGGTTCCCAGGCAGCTGAGGAGGCAGTATCTGTTACTCAAGCTTCCTGGGTCACTTGACTCCCCAGGGAGATGACAGATGAAGCCAGGAAGCTGAGTAGCAGATACCACTTCCTCAGCCACCCGGGTACCTGCATGGTGCATATAAATAAGCCCGGCTCAGGGGAGGGATGGAGAGCATGAGCGGCAGGTGTCTTGGGAGAACAGACGTGTGGAGAAGTGGAAGAGGGGCCAAGTAGGGGAGGGGAGGAGGGATGTGGTGAGCAGCAGCGAGGGAGTCTGTGCAGGGAGGAGGAGGGAAGGAGAAAGAGGCATGCATGTGGCAAGCGGGTAGGGAGTGGAGCTGGGGGACAGGGCAGGGTCTGGGGTGGAACAGGGATGGAGTGTGGGCATAGCAGCGAGCAAAAGAGGCGGGACGGGGAGTTAGTCTCTCCGATGGGAAGCTTCACCTACTGCCCATGAGTTAGGAGATAAGAGTGACTGATCTCATAGATCAGTGACTGGTTGAAAGATGGGAAACAAAGGGTAGGAAAAAAATGGTCAGTTTTCACAAGGGAGAGAGGTATATAGCAGGGTCCCCCAAGGATCTGTTCTGGGACCTCTGCTATTCCACATATTTATAAATGATCTGAAAAAAGGGGTGAACAGTGAGCAAACAGTGGCAAAATTTGTGGACCATGCAAAATCACTCAAGATAGTTAAGTCCAAAGCTGATTTCAAAGAGCTACAAAGGGATCTCACAAAACTGGGTGACTGGGCAACAAAATGACAGATGAAATATAGTGTTCATAAATGCAAAGTATTGCATACTGGAAAACATAATCCTAACTATACAGACAAAATGATAGGGTCTAAATTAGATGTTACCACTTAAGAAAGAGATCTTGGAGTCATCGTGGAGAGTTTTCTGAACCCATCCACTCAATGTGAAGTGGCAGTCAAAAAAGTTAATAGCTGTTAGGAACCATTAGGAAAAGGATAGATAATAAGACAGAAAATAGTATAATATCTTTGTATAAATCCCTGGTACACCCACACCTTTAATACTGTGTGCAGTTCTGGTTGCCTCATCACAAAAAAAAAATATTAGAACTGGAAGAAGTGTAGAGAATGGCAACAAAAATGATTATGTATATGGAGCAGCTTTCCATATGAAGAAAGATTAAAAAGACTGGGACTGTTTAGCTTAGAAAAGAGACTACTAAGGGGGGATATGATAGAGATCTATAAAATCATGAATGGTGTGGAGAAAGTGAATAGGCAGTGCTATTTACTCCTTCACAAAGCACAAAAACCATGGGGTCACCCATTTAAATTAATAAGCGGCAGGTTTAAAACAAATGTAAGGACCTATTTCTTCATACAATGCACAGTCAACCTGTGGAACTGGTTGCCATAGGGTGTTGTGAATGCCAAAAGAATAACTGGATTCAGAAAATAATTAGATAAGTTCATGGAGGATAGGTGCATCAATGGCTGTTAGGAAGATGGTCAAGGATGCAACTCCATGCTTCGGATGTCCCTGAACCTCTGACTGCTAGAAGCTGGGACTAGATGACAGGGGATGGATCGCTATATAATTGTCCTGTTCTTTTCATTCCCTCTGAAGCATCTGACACTGACCTTTGTTGGAAGACAACTAACTGGGCTAGATGGACCATTGATCTGACCCAATATGATCATGCTTATGTTCTTATAATGTAATACTTCAAAAACACATTTGTAATGGGATTTCAATTGCTATTTTTAGCTAATAGTATTTCTATTTTCTATTCTACCTGAAGAACTGGGTGGGGAGGTTATAATAAGTTTATACTTGATCTTTGGTATTTGTGGAAGTTGAGGTGGGGAGGGGAGCAGGATTGTTTGCTTGCTAGCCAGGTGTCATCTTTAATAAATCACAATCAAACTATATGTATTTGTGTATAATCTTGT
This sequence comes from Emydura macquarii macquarii, assembly GCF_026122565.2. Lineage (NCBI taxonomy): Eukaryota > Metazoa > Chordata > Testudines > Chelidae > Emydura > Emydura macquarii. The sequence continues at coordinate 11,986,245 of NW_027131500.1, read as the reverse complement.
ATTTTATCCTGATGCTTTGTGGTTTGTGTTGTCACTGCCAACCTACAGCCCTATCATCATATATCACTGCTGGACATGATTGTTTCTCTCTCTTTGCTGTCATATCTGCACTAAAGCTCAGAAAATTGGAATAAATTGTGTTTGAGGAGCTATTAATTTTTTTGGCTGGAATTAAGTAGCCATCCAAATCAATTTAGTTAACTTGAATAGTTTTCTGTGTGTCATCCACCAAGCAAATAGTTTGAGCAAAAAAGGGACATTTACACCAAAATCTTTATACATTACTATCCAATGACCAGTACTGTGACATACCCTTATGTACATTGAGTTCTACTTTAATCCCTGAGCAGTCCCATCAAAATCAACTGTATAGTGTGTAAAGTAAGGTGCTATTCAATCTGAGTAAGTGTATCCAAATCTTGGCCCTACATAAGGATGATCACTGGAGCTTATTTTCACCCCCATGAATTAGTGCCAATCTTAGCTGAAATAACGAAAGCATATAAGCATGCTTAGACATGCAGCCGACAGGGAGCCATTTTTTAATATGAGAACATGTGGTGAGTTACAGATGGCACAGTAGAAGGGTGCCTTTTAGTGAGAGACAGTGCTTGTGAGTAAGGATAGAGGCGATAACTGTACATTTTATGGGGAACAGTCATTCGGGGGGGGGGGGGGGGGGGGGAGGTACCATGTGTTTGGGCTGCTGTAAGGGTCTAACTATGTGGGGGGTTTTTACATATTTTTCAGCTAAGCTAGAGATCCAAATGCCATATGGAGCATTCAGGAACATGATGTGCGTGGTTGATTCACCATGGAAGGCTTTGGGTCTCTAATTTATTTAGCCACACATCAATGAAAGGATCATACTCATCCTTATGGTCTAGTTTTTTTTACAGACATCCTGGGTCAGATCCTGGACCGGTGTAAGTCACCATAACAGCTGAAAACAATGGAGTTGTGACTACAACAGCTGAATAGCTAGCCCAAAATGGATTTACATACGTATTTATTTTTATTATAATCCTTAGATACCAGTGACAATGAAGTCTTGTTTTCCCATTGGTCACAGACTGTATTTCAGTTGCTAAGTGTCAGCTGACCTGGAGGAGGGTAGTCTAGCCTAGTGGTCAGAGAGGGTAGCAGGCCTAGCAGGCAGCAGGCCTACTGATTGAGTCAGAGCTGTAGTCAGGATACAAAACCAAGGGTCAAACCAGACGGCAGAAACCAGAGCTGAGGGGCAAGCTGTACTCAGGAACCAGAGTCAAGGGTCAGATTGGAGGGCAGGAACTGGAGTGAGCAGGGTATCAGGCAAGGACGGGCTTACGACAGGGGCAGGACAGAGGGAAGGTTGGTACAAGGGAGGCACAGGCACGATGGTGGGCACGTGTTGAGAAGCCCGGGAGCTGCTGCTGGCTAAAGAGCCTGCAGCCAGTCAGTCAGGCTGTGTGGCTAATCAGGCCTCCTGCTGCAGGCCCGCTGTATTAAAGTGACTGCCCGCAGATTAGCTCTGCTGCTGGCATTGATTGCTGACACTAGGAAAGACAGGTACTGTGAACAGTGCATCACATTCACCTTTGACTGGCTCACCTGCCCTTTTCTCACTAATCCATTTTTAGGTATAGAAAAGATATTTAGGTCACTGAAAGATTGTTTTACAGTGAGGTATCTGATATACAGGCAGAGGCTATCAAGAATTGTCTCCATTATTTTTAGAACATTCCTAAAATAATTTTTCTGTGATATATCTTCCATACACAAAATATATGGTGGTATATTGAAGGGTTTTATCAGACTCATTTGAGATTTTCTGCATTACTCATGAGTGAGTTTGCCAAATCTTAGTGGCAAAAAATTCTAGCTGGTGCAAATCATCATAGACCTTGCCTTTCCCTCTTCCCCTCTCCACTCCTGCTGTTCCATCTAGTACCTGCCTTGTCTGTTCCTTCTCTGGCAGATGCTGATGCAAGGATTGCTCCTCTACAGATATTGGGGAACAGCCCCATTGTATCTTTTTGTCTCAGTGATTATCCATCTCTTTTCAAAACTCATCTGAAAATCTTTTCTCCCTTGCCTGTGCCTGTTAATTTCTTCCTCCTTCTGTTAATAAGTGTATGACTGAATGCTTTAATTTGTTCACACACACACTATTTCATAAGCTGCCAATTGAATTTTGAAGGATCTTGTATGACATGTCCTCCAGGGAGCGTCCACGGACAGCATGACACATTGGATGTTTGCTCTATGACATTTACATGAGCTGATCTACAGCATGTATGAGAATATATTTGTCTATCCATCTGCCTGGTGTCTTTCCTTTTGATATGGCTGCTATGCATATTGGTTACACAACGAGTACGTTCTTATGTACACATGACAGGGTTTTTATTTAGGCAAATATAGGAAGCAGTATTTATGGTGCAAAGGCATAAAACGCCCTACTTGTGATGGATCGTAAACCGTAGAGAACTGTTGGGGCCAACATGAAGGAGAAGTGCAGAATACAGAAATCCCTATCGAGAGTACAAAATCATCTGCAATATACATGTTTCTGCCTTGAAAGAGAGGGAAATTCTTGTTTCTGTTTTTTTTAGCCAAAACCTACCTCGCAGATCTGATGGGTGGAGTTTACCCTTAAAGTATAGATCATGTCAGAGCTTTAAGGAATAGATGGAGATTTTAGTCACCAACACTGTGAAAGATGGAAAACTGAAAAATGAACTGAGTACATTATCAATGGATAAATCACTGTACATGGTGTTAAAAACACACTTCTCAATGGATCAAACCAAGAGCAGTCTAGAAAAGAAGTCTTTACACTAGCCTTAGCTTTAAAGTCACTGGAGTCACTTTTCACATTGGTGCAAATAGGGATAGAATTTGGCCCAGTACCTTTCTCTAACATAAAGAAATGTTTTTGATTTGTGCCACTCTAAGTGGCACATCCTGTATGTATCCATCAAATCTACAGTGGCCCTGACCATAGCTGAGGTCTTGCTTGTTAGCAACATTGTCCTCAAAGCAAGGAGGGGAGAAAAGTAAATCAATCAATCAACTATCAAAAGCAAACAGGGCAAATACCACGTAGCAAATGTGCTGAAGATATTTTCATCTTTAGGCAAAAATAGAGAAGCAAGAATCATTGCTCATTAGTACTAACGAGCTAATATATATGTTAATAACTAATATATATGTTATTCAGTTTTATTTTCCAAGTGAAAGAAAGTGAAATCTGCATATTGAAGGCCTAATTGACAGATATATAGACATACAAAGCAGCTAAAAAAGCTTTAAAAGGGAATCTGAAGAGGCTAAATGTCAGTGATGTTCTTTTTCATTGCAGACTTCTGGTACTGAATTCTGTATGTGCACCTACAGCCTGACCCTGCTTTCCCAGGATTCTCCACTCCCAAAGCTGTCATTAAAGTCAGTTGGAATTTGTAGCATGTCAAAAATACAGGAACCAGAAGATGTAACCTGCTCACCACCTGTTCTCTAAAGTTTAAATTCACTCTGCTGGAGGGATGGCACTAGGTCTTCTCCACTTTATAAAGATTACATAGGTGATGCATGGAGGCTGCCTGCTGAGTAGCTAAGTTACCTGCACACCTGAGGCAAGAATAATCTGTGTGCTGCCCCATTGTGCTATGCCTGGGGTGCTCAGAGATGCTGCAATTATGTGGCTCCAATGACCCCCAAGTCCATAAATTGGAACATCAGCTTCTGCAAGAATGGTTCTGTTGTATGAGGCTGGAGCAGGATTTGGAGAACCCATCCAGGTGCATCCTTAGGCACCATACAATCCAACTCTGCTGGGGCTCCCAGTGCAGAGTGAGGTTGGAGGAGAGGCTCTGAAGCTGCTCTGCTGCAAAGATTTCTCCCCTGTGCTTCACAGGAACTTCCCCATGTATTGCCTGGCTGCTTGGGTTGTGAGATTTAAGACTGGCCATTAGGTACTTTATATAGTTCTTTGGTTTTGGGCTTTTTGGAGATTTAGGAAGATAACAGTATCAGTTTGCACATCTGGGATCAGATTTGCAAAGTTATCGGGTTCCTAGCCAAATGTATCATCATCTTTTTTTTTTTTTCATGAAAGCTTAGATTCTGCAAGAAAAGATGAGCAAAGCAAAAATCATTATGAAAAGTTACCTACACATAAGTGTTGAATGAATGAATGGATTTGTCAAGTCCTGCCTTGTGATATCTCTTTGGGGAATTATTCCCAGTTAAATTACACATTTATTACATTTTATAATGCATCCTTATCAAAAGAGTGAAGGAAATTCTTACACTGAATATCAAAGGAATTCATTATGATTTGTCATTTGCTACAAAGTCTTTTCCTTTTTGTAACAGACATGAAAATGAAACAAAATGCAAATGTCGTATTTTACCTCATAATACTGTGTATAATTAAAAAATGAATTGCAAATGTGATATAATTTAATGTAATAACACTTTCCATTAATTGTCACAAATTATACTTTAAATGCTTTAAAATTAAGTAATCACTGTAAATGTCATCGGATTATATATATTTCTTATCTAGCAACCCCATTTGTACCATGCTTGTTAAGTGTCAGCTGAGGTGCCTATTATAATAAGATGGAAGGGAGTGCACGTGTGTGCACACATACACACATATGCAACTTTGCAAATATTCGTTTTCTACTGGATTTTTGCTTCAATTCAAACAGAGCAAAATTTTTGAAATAGGGTACCATTTTCAAAAGTGACTAAGTGATTTAGGAATCAACATCCTATTTTCAAAAGTGACTCAGTCACTTGGGAACATAATTGAAAGGCAATGGGACTTCATCTCCCAAGTCACCAAACTCTTTTGAAAATTTTTCCCATTTGCCTTTTGTACGTATTATCCCTGGTTGTCCTGTGTGTGTATTCAGAACTCTATAAAGACTGTAATCCAGTAGATAGGGTGTGGGATTAAGAGTCAGAAGAGCTGCATTCTTCACCCAGACTTTGATTCAACAAAACACTTAAGCACATGCTTAAATTCCATTAAAGTCAATGAAGTTTGAATACATACTTAAATTTAAGCATGTGCTTAGTGTTTTGGTGAATTAGGGCCACAGCTCTGCCACTGACTCTGTGTGATCTTGAGCAACTGTTAAACTCTCTTCTCTTCACTCGCCTCATGTGTAAAATGGGAATGATGATACTTACTTTGCAACATGCTTTGAGATCCACCTTAAGAATGAGAAGTACTATTTGATTTAATAAAATGCAAATGTTACCAGATATTTAAGTAAATACAAACATATCTTTCAAATTTTGGTCACTCATGTTAAAAGGTCTCAGAATAATCTTAATCCTACAGTATAGTGCACGACAAACCAGTATCACAATGTTGAAGATAACTTATCCAATAGTATGTCTCAGATGGTGTTGTGAAAAGATCCATTGTGAGACTCAGATTTTATTGTGTGTTGTATTTTAATGATTATATGTATTGTTATTACTTTTATGTATTTTAAATATCAATTCTGGGTGAAGGTTAAAACCTGTTTTTCTACACTGATGAATTTAACTGAGTAGCATTTCTTTTACTATTACTACTTGTAATAGTTTCATGCAGTGTTTCATGCAGTGTTTAGCTGTGTCGGTCCCAGGATACTAGAGACTCAAGGTGGCTGCAGTGTTATTGTTGAGGATGAGAGCTGATAGGTCAGATCTATAGTGATCACTTTGTGAAAAGGACCCTCTATCCTAATACCCTGAGAGAACCTGCTTCAATACAAAACTAAAAGCCTTCCAACCACACAATCTTACTTGTCACCTACCTGCCCACACTGGAACCCATATGGAGTATCATCAGACAATTACAAAGCATACTCAATGGGGATCCTATCCTGAAAGAAATCTTTCTTGAACCTCCTCTTCTGGCCTTCAAACCATCAACCTCTCCCACCTCATCATCAGAAGCAAGCTCCCAATAGACCAAGGCATACCAACTCAAAGTGGCACCAGACGCTGCCAGAACAACAGATGGAAAACCTGCAGCCATGTCTCCACTGCTAAAATGATCAATACCCCCCACAACACACTTTTCAAGATCCCTGAATCATGCACATGCTTATCACAACATGTGACGTACCTCATCCAGAGCATGAAATGCCCCAATAACAACTATGTGGGTGAAACCAGAGAATCATTAGGCACTCGAATTAATTCACACAGGAAAATGATAAAAAGACAAAAACACCCTATCATCTGTGGGTGAACACTTTTCACAAAGTGATCACTCTATAGCTGACCTATCAGTCCTCATCCTCAAAAAAAACCTGCACAACACTTTCAAAACACAAGCCTGGGAGCTTAAATTCATAACTTTGCAAAACACTAAAAATCATGGACTGAATAAAGACATTAGATTTATGGCTTATTACAACAATCTATATCTCACTAACTCCCACTTTTTGTCCTAATACTGGGCTGTTAATGGCCAGTTCACCTTGAATGGTCCCTTAGAATATGTGCTAATTTACTTATGCCAAAGTATTTGTTCAATCTTGTATTTAGCTGTGACATTCTGAGTACCTTTCCCAGAGCTGAGGAAGAGCTCAGTGTCACTCAAAAGCTTGTTTCTCTCACCAGATGATGTTGATCTAATAAAAGATATTACCTCACCCACCTTGAATCTCTACTTGTTTCTTGACATAGAATCATAAAATCATAGAATATTAGGGTTGGAAGAGACCTCAGGAGGTCATCTAGTCCAACCCTCTGCTCAAAGCAGGTCCAACCCCAACTAAATCATCCCAGTTAGGCTTTATCAAGCTGGGCCTTAAAAACCACTAAAGATGGAGATTCCACTATCTCCCTAGGTAACCCATTCCAGTGCTTCACCACCCTCCTAGTGAAAAAGCTTTTCCTAATATCCTACCTACACCTTCCCCACTGCAACTTTAGACTGTTGCTCCTTATTCTGTCATCTGCCATCAGAGACAGCCTAGCTCCATTCTTCCTGGAGCCCCCTTTCTGGTAGTTGAAGGCTGCTATCAAATCCCCCCCTCACTTTTTTCTTCCACAGACTAAACAAGCCTAGTTCTCTCAGCTTCTCCTCATAAGTCATGTGCTCCAGCCCTCTAATAATTTTTGTTACCCTCTGTTGGACTTTCTCTAATTTGTCTATCTCCTTCCTGTAGTGGGGGGCCCAAAACTGGACACAATACTCCAAATGTGGCCTCACCGGTGCTGAATAGAGGGGAATAATCACTTCCCTCGATCTGCTAGCAATGCTCCTGCTAATGCAGCCCAATATGCCGTAAGCCCTCTTGGCAAGAAGGGCACACAGTTGACTTATATCCAGCTTCTTGTCCACTGTAACCCACAGGTCCTTTTCTGCAGAGTTGCTGCCTATCTAATTGGTCCCCAGGATTTAACAGGATTTGAGTTAGCCTTGATCAAACCCCCACTGTAGTCAATGCAAAGACTCTCACTGACTTCAGTGATCATTGGATCAGGACTTTAATTATAATGATAATGTAGGTGAAAAAAAAAGTAAATAGAAAGGGCCAAATTATTGCTGCCCATTACTTAGGTGTATGTGTGTGGGAAGTGCATTGTACAAAGGACCTGTCTTCTTTTCCTGGTGCTATTGTCCACATGAAGGCCAGCCACAATTGCTAAATCTAGACTCAAGGTATTTTGCTGTGCCCCTGACATTTATCAGTCCAGTTATTCAGGAAAGGAATAAATTGTCAACCATGTTCCAGTACTTCCCATTGGGCAGTATGGCTCTATATTGCCCTCAGTGCAGAGCTGTGACTTACATGCATGACTGAGCCCCAAATGAAGTTATTTAAATATGTTTCAATAGTAAATACTACTTTGTGTGGGATAACCTAGCTATTGTATAGAGTACACACACACACACGTATACTTACACATATACTGGTGAATCCCAGTTTTCTGCATATCTAGTTAACATCTGATATCTTAGGCTGTTAGGACTTATATAAGCACAAATTTAAAAATTAATATGAATTTTTGATTTTGGGAACAGATTTTTGGGGGGCCGATGATAAGCAGGGTTTTGGTATAAATATATATATCTGCACAATTGCATTGCACAACTTCATGGTTAGAGTTGAGTGAGAGTGTGTGACTGTGTTTAATACTCTGATGCATTATTATTTTTATAAGCATTTTTTGCTTCTTTCTTCATGGCCATGAATCAGCACAGGATATAAGCATGTAAATAATTTTAAGAACATGAACAACACTCAGGACTACTCAGTACTTAAAGTTAATGTGCATTAAGTACCTTACTGCATCAGGGTCTGGCTAATGGAGCTGCTTACTTATCCCATTGGGTAGAGTCTTGCATTTTTTAAGCTTAATGCCTTTCTAAAGGATCAGAATCCAAAATGAAGACATTAAGCTTCAAAAACACAAGATTTGTGACTGGGATGCTGAAGTAAATACAACTTTAATGCTTTATAATTTAAGAATCAGGTGTTTTCCTTTACCTTCCTTTGTAAAAAGAAATATGCAGAGACTATTATTTATAGTATCTATCACACAAATGGGTTTCCTAAGAGAACAAAAGCAAGTTTGTTAATGTTCTGGTTTTATAGCTTTTATCAGACATTATAGTGTAAGTAACAAAATGTAAGACTGAACAGTCTGCCAAAATCAAAATCAATATATATATGCATACGCATGTGTCTGTGTGTAAATATATACATAGTGTTTACACTGTATCTAAACATCAATAATAATAAATAGTCTGCATAAATAAACACAGATTTAATAATAGCACAGTGGGAAATAACAACTCAAGGGCAATCTTATTAAAGACATCAAAAAAGACTAACAGAGTTCTGAAGTTTATTCTGAACGGAGTATAAATCAAATAAAGTATCATAAGCAATGATTTATACATACTAAACATAGAGATACTGTGATCTTAGCAAAACTGAAGCAATTTCATTTACTCAGTATAGGGCTAGTCTACACTAGAAATGCTACAGCTGTGCAGCTGCACTTCTGCAGTGCATTGATGAAGACACTCTATGCCAATGGGAGAGAGCTCTCCTGTCAGCATAATAAAACCACCTTCGCGAGAGACAGTAGATAAGTCGATGGGAGAAGCTGTCCCACCTACATAGGGCTGTCCACACTGGTGCCTAGGTCGGTTTAACTTATATTGCTCAGGGGGTGGCTTATTTACATGCCTGACCAACATAAGTTATAGCAACTTCATCTGTACTATAGGCAAGCCCAGAGTGTATATGCTGAATTCTAACCTTACAGCCTCAAATAATCACTAAGGGTGGAATTTAGCCCAGATATCCCAACTCCTCTTCTCTTTTCCTTTCTCTTCCCCACTCTGCTATTCGTTCCTGCTCCCACTCTGCACCCAGTGCTTATGCTAGCAACAGCACCCCATTCCACGCAGCAGCTCCACATAACCCTTCCCTCTGCTTCCTAACTACAACTTTGATCTCCTAGACACTCAAACGTGAGTGAGCTCCACATCCTAGGGGATGTCTCAACGAAAGTTTGATCACAATCTGGCTTAAAGCGTGATAGGTGAACCCCTACAAAGAGGGTGGTGTCAGAGTGCAGGTACTACTAGGATTAGGTTCATAAAGGCTCAAAAACAACCTCGTCTTTTCCATGAAGGATTTTAAAAGTCAACAGTGTCATCTTACAACCAATGACTTTGCAAGGAGCTAGTTCAGGGAACAAAGAACAAGTATAATATGGTCACAGCTGCTCAGTCTAGGAAGCTGACATGCTGCTGCATTCCACATTAGATACAAGTGACAAGAGAACCCTCCTGGAAGCCATACTAAGAGAGAATTACAGTAATCTAGCTTTATAGCCATAAGGGAATATGCTGCTGTTGCAAGGACATCATTGGATAAATAAGGGCACAGCCAGTGCAAATTGCACAGCTGAAAGAAAAATTTTCATATCACATCCTACACGTGGCTCAGTATGGAAAGGATCAGGTCAAAACAAAAGCAAGTTCCTTAATTTTACTTCTGGTTTCTGAACATGGCCTATCAGGCAGAATCATGAAGATGACCCCTAACCAATTAACATGTTTCTATCTAGTTTGGGTTGAAAATTTGATAGCTCTGAAAAATGTAATCAGCAATATCATCTCTAAGCCTTCCAGATCTTAAACAAAGTTAGTAAGGTCCATATCCACAAAATAAGAGTTGTATGGTCATCAGTATGGTGATGATATTTTAGACCATGTCTGGAAATGATTTAGCTAAAAAGACTCCTAGGAACTACAAGGGAAATGGGCTGAATTTTGAGTTCTTTCAAATTTCTTAGTGATGACAGTTAGTTATCTGCTGCCACTGATATGAGGTAGTCTCCTTCAAGTGACTAGAATGGCTCCAGATATATCAACTATGCCTCCTAAAACTGGAAGTACTTACAGTCAATTATAGTAAAGGTTCAACAAGATTAAAATACCCAAATGACCCTGATCTGAAGTTAGCAGGAGATCAATTCTGCCTGATTAAAACAGTCTCAGTTTAAAAAGACAGTCTGTAAATGGACTAGTGCTGTCTAAGATGTCTCTGGTATTGAGGTTCACCTAAAGCTGAAAAGCCAACACTTTCTTCCTTACTTTCTCTAAAAAGGGCGGTGGTAATTGGTAAGCTCTCCAGCTGGTTTCTGTAGGAGAAAATCCACTATCTAGTGACATTTGCTACCTCTTGGGTGAGCTTTTGAAAATGCCCATTAAAAAGAGCATCAAACTTTTTGGCAGCTGAGGTGAACAGGTAGCAAAACAATCTCATTCATAACAATGTATAAGAACTGCAAAGCCTTGCCTTCTTTCACTGTACCTTTTACTGTCTGGAGAATGAGGCAGGACTTCAACAGCCGGTTTCTTTGTTCAAGATTAACAATCAGCACAAACCTTCAATAAGAACATTCACTACACAGGTAATTTGGCTAACAGCCTTCCTATACTTGGAACTTTTGTAATATATGCTAAACATGTATATCTAAATATTGCACTTGCACAAAATGAGATTTTCAAACCCATATAACTTCTGATCAAATTAAACCCAGTTTCTACAGGAACATTCAAAGGTACTTCTCATCGAAGACTATTTTCCTCCCAAGTTCCAACTCTCTACCTCCATCCATGTCAGTGCTTACAGTTGTTTTAAACATGTACAAAATACTTATCTATTCTGTCATTAAGAAATTGGAGGGAGTTTTGCTGTTCTATTGTTCTGTTTTGTTTTTCTTTCCTTTCATTATGAAATGGCAGAATCATTTTTGGACAAACTTTCCAAACAAATGGAAGATGGAGATCTGGTCTAGAAATATTCCTTCCTGAGCAGTTAAAATATAGTACTAAAATATATGTTTATAATTTTCAATTATCCCACGGAGAGATTGTCGAGGAGAGACTCACATTTAACACCCATGAATGTTTGTGTATAAAAGCATATTTTAATAATTTTTACTTGTTTCATTTTCATTTGTTTTGTTTTTGTTTCAGTAAGAAAATATACCAGCTAAAGGAAAAGGTGACTGGTTAGGAAGGAGTCATAAAACCATCTTCATTCTAATGAAAGAATACTGCTTTCCAAAAGCCCTCATTTATTTCATTCAGGTGGTGTTGCCAATCTATGCACATTAAGCAAATTATTTAAACTATTTCACTTAAAACGAAAATACATGAAGTAAGTGATCAGCTATACCTCAGCAAAGAGTTAGAGTGGTTGGGTTAACGCAGTCATAATCAAAGACAGTTCCACTAGGGGCTGATGATTTCTCATTGATATTTAATATTATGTGTCTCGTGCTGGGCATAGTTGATAATCCTGCATAAAGAATTCCTACTATAGTTACCAGTCCAATTGAAATTTACTTCTAGTTTAATGATTTATTCAATTTCCTTTTTGATAATGATCCATCTGTACATTTGTTACAGAGCATATGGAGTGTTTAATTGTCCTAATATCTCATGACATTTATTGTTTTGATTCATAACAATGATCGACCCACTCAGCAAATGGCTTAATAGGACTTTTGGTTGTACTCATGAAGTAAATCATTGACAGTCCTAATCGCTTGCATATTTTGATTGGATAAAAAATATTACCTTTCTTGGTAAACAACTTTCTAACACCTCTGTGAAAACATCCAACAAAGGCATTAGGGCAGCTGGAGCAGATTACTCGTTTATTAGTTTACAAGTCTGGATCAATGAACACACAGCAAGTGTCACTGCACTGCTCTGATTTTTGATTGATAGCACCTTGATTTGGAGGAAAATTACTACCTGCCATTTCTTTAAAGAAAAAAAATCTACTTTTTCTAATATTTCAGAATCACTTGAGCTTACATAAAAAACACGGGGCCAAATTCTCAGTTTATACATGGCACCACCAGCAGCAGCTTGGTTGCGGGGGGAGGAGAAAAACAGATATAGGGAAAAGGACTCAAGAAAAGTATAAAAACCCACTATGTATATGTATTTGTTCCATTAATATTTTAACTTGCATTTTTCAGGGCCACTTAGTGGTTCTTAGGTAGGGGTAAAGGAAGGGATTATGGCTGACAGGGAAGGGAATAGGTAAAAAGGGAGAGGAGAAGAAAGACAAAAGAACAGCAAAAAGCACAATGAATAGGGATACTGAAGCCAGGCAATTGAATGGCTGCAGTATAAAGAGAGGGTCAGGATTAAGGTCCAGCAACCAATGATAACAGAAGAGCTTATGTTACTGAAGAATACCTGGATCTCTAAGTCTAGTTTTGTTCTGTTGGAAAGTGTTATTATCAAAAAAGGCTTGATCCTTCTTCCACTGGCAACATTCCTATTGACTTCAGTGGGGAAAGGATGAGGACCGAAGTATGTTTCTGACTTCTTTCTGATTTAAGTGCCTCCACTAACATGAATGGGATGAACTGGCTCTCATCCACTAGGTGCAGGTGGGGCAATGTGGAATCCTGGGGAGCAGCGGTTCTGCTTCATTAGGTCTATAGAAATGCCTTCACCCTAACTCCATGGGATTGGAGCTCTGCAAGTGAGGGGAGGGTGAGCAGGGGCAGGAGGAAGCAGCCACATGAGCTAATGCTGCTCCAAGGAAGACTAAAGAAATTCTGCAATAACAGATGCTGCTGCTCCACCTGCAGTTTGAACCCTCCCCTTGGGAGGATTCTGAGCCTGTCAGTGGCTGGCAGAGCGTGACTACTTTCTCAAGGGCTTAGGCCTTAACTCAGCAGGCCATATGAGCACATGATTAATTAATCATAGAATCATAGAAGATTAGGGTTGGAAGGACTTCAGGAGGTCATCTAGTCCAACCTCTTGCTCAAAGCAGGACCAACCCCAACTAAATCAACCCAGCCAGGGCTCTATAATAATAATAATAATAAAACAATAATAAATGTAGCTCTTATAGAGCACTTTTCATCAAAAGATCTCAAGGCAATTTACAAAGGAGGTCAGAATCATTATCCCTATTTTAAGTCCATCCATATTCCGCAAAGCACTTAAACATATGCTCAAGACACACTGACTTCCTCAGGACTTAAGAATGTGCTCATACTTAAGTATTTTACTAAGCTGGGTTGGGTTTAAGTGTGATCTTAAAGTCAAGCTTCTGCTTAACTGCTTCACTGAATCAAGGCCTTAGTGGAGTGAGAAGGTTTTCATGAGCCCTCTGCACTGGGTTAAACTTTACCCTACGTACATACATTTGCAGTGAAAACATTTTCAAGGCACTTTACAAAAACAAACCTAGAATATGTTTATCATGAATATTAAAAGTTTCATAGTAATTAATTAAAAAGAAATGTGTATAAATCATTTATTTTTTATATTAAAGTATTTATAAGACACTGTAGCTACCCATCTAAACAAGACACATGTTCAGTGTAAATAATTTATGTTTTAGAAGTTATTACAAATCCACAAAAAATGTAAACTGATTTGTTTATCTATTATCTGCATGGGGATCACTAATTTCAAGGCATAGGTCAAATCTATTACCTTATTGCAAATCTAAGGAAAATTGTCTTTTCAGTGAACTTCAAATCCTAGTAGTTTACGAGCAGCTGAAACACTATTTTTCATGTAGTCAGAATCCCCATATTATACAGATAAATGATATAACCTCAAAGTGTTGCTGATTTTCTTATAAATAGTTTGACATGACTGCTATTCTGAATCATTGCTAATATGGTCTTCACTGACATCAGACTCACTTTGCATATTGAGTCTTTTTTTTTCTGTTATTTTATAGCATATTTCTCTAGAATTCCTTTATTATATTTTTAATCTTCTCTTTAAATGTTGAAATAATTTATCTTCAAAGTTCAGTCTGTAATGTATGTATATTTGGATGGTCTTTGATCAATTCACTGCTGAATTTCTCCAGGACAAGAAAATTAGATCATATAAGAAATATTTTAATATAAAATTCCTCTTTTTTCCAAAAGTCCACACTGGGAAAAATAGTCCCTTAAAATCAGTGTGCCTACTTCTTCCTTACCTTGTTCCCTATATAGACATTTATACCTGTGCTAAATGACAATAGCGTGCAAAATGCACCATTCTTATCTGGAACAATTGACCCCACTTTGCACTCACTCTGCACAACTGTAAATTACAGGTGGTGCAAGGCAACAGAGAAATGGCCTCAATTAGAGTAGGCAGCCAGGATTTGGTTCTTTATCATTGCTTCTGTATGGTAGTTTGTTTGTTTTTAGTTTTTCTTTTTTTGTTGGTTGGTTTGGATTTTTTTTAAATCCGAAGATTTTGCTTATTTTGACCGAAACTCAACTTTTTTTCTGGTGTAGAAGGACAATAACACCTTGGAGCTTGATTTAGCTGGTTGATTTGTAACCTGTGCTTCTGAAAAAGCATGACCCTCCAAAATTCAAGGAAGATTGGCTCATTCAATTGTACACAAAGGGTCCTGCTGGCTAATTCACATCTGGACTACTGTTAAGATTCCAACCCACCTCAGAGATTGGTGAGATCTGATCCAGGATTTTGTGGTGGATCCAGCTGAATCACAGAGCCATTTCCTGGATTAATTCAGGAGTGCCTAGATTTGCTAAACTTTAATGCCCTTGGAGAAAGTAGAAGCTAATTTCTGGAACTGCCCATAAATTGCGGCAAAAGTTGCACTCCTAAATCCATAGTTATGCACCTAAATATGCTCAACAGCTCTAAAATCAGGCCACTTATTCAGGTGGTAAATATAGATTTAAAAGACTAACTTTAGGCATTTAAGTTTGAACATTTTAGCATATTCTTTTCTCTGTTCTTTAGGGTTCTTTCCACCTATTTTGAGTCTTGTTTTAAAATAACTTTTTCTCACCTAAAATGTGTAAAAGCATGATATCACAAAAAAGAGTTTAAGACAACCAGGTCCATACTGAAGTTTCATAAATACCAAATTCTTATACAGACACAAAACATGCATGTACACATCTATATTTGCACATGGAAATTGGATATAATGCAAATACAGGTATGTATGCATGCATGTGCACATGAGTGCATATATATATCAGCTGCTACGCATTTGAAAATTTGGCCTAATGGGTTCAGTTCAATCTAGAAGAAAATTCTATTATTCACCCATTTCTTGTTGGACAGATATATTGAACAAATTACTTCAGATTTTTTTCTAGCCTTGTCTAACTTTAACCCTTACAGTAAATGTACAAAACTGAATATTAAGGCTGAAACTGTATCTTCTCTCTTCCTGCCATGTTCAGGTACAGAATTCTCCACACAATATGTCAATTTTCCATGTCATACAACAAGTAGTGCAAAAACCTAGGCACAAAAGAAAGAGTTGAAGAAAATCAGTGGATTTCCTGGCTTTTGTTGGTTAAAGTCCTATACTTTTATATTAACATAGTTTTCTCTCATCTAATTATACATTGCTTTTAACTGGAAGTGTCCAGTAAAACAGTCACCAGCTTATTATTCAAAAGAGAAATTTACAAGCGGTATAGATCCTAAAGAACAATTAGAAAACAGCTGCTGTTTAGCATTTGCTATAAAAAGTCAAGATTCCTAGTAAATGTTCTTTAGAAAAAGTCAATTAGTAATTTGGAGCAGAACAAAACTCATCATCATCTCTTTCCTCACCAGCATCAGGGGAGCTCTCATTTGATTAGGAAACTTGCAGCAGGGGTTTCCTTTGTATGTTTCATAATGAAAATTACATTATAAAGACATTCTTTAAAGCACTGGAAACCTCATAACATTGATGGGGAGCACTGTGACCATCTTATTTATGCTAAATGACATGGACCAGGCACACTGATTGAATTGGTGAATTAATAAGTGAGAAAGGAGGATATTCTCTGACAGAACTGCTGTTATGCACCTAGAGGACAGGGGAATGTCCAGACATATGCCATGAAATGACTACAGTAATTAGGAGTAATTGAACACTAGCATAATGATATTGAACACAGAGGACACTGTAAGCTGTGGTATTGATCTTCAGGGAGTAAACTACATCTTGTCTGCAAGTGCCCAAAGATTACCTGTTAATATTTGGACTGTGTGTCCAGTACTCAAGTCAGATACCAGAAAAACACAGCAAACTCAAATAAAATCTCTCTAAAGATACTGAACTTCAAGGGTTCTGGGCACTCCTGAGTGATGCAGAGTGCTTCTGACTCCCATAAAGTAAGTGGTATTTGAGGGCACTCGGCACCTTGCCAGATCAAGTCTAAAAGGAAAAAAACTTATTGATTATACAGTATTTGGTGAGCAGCAGAATGAATCACTTCAATGGGATATGAGCATAAAAATGGGAATATTTGGTCAGACCAATGGTCCATCTAGCCCAGTACTGGCTAGCATCAGATGTTTCTGGCAATTGGTGGTTTAGAGACACCTGGAGATTGGGGTTGCATCCCTGAGTGTCTTGGCAAATAGCCACTGATGGACTTGTCCTCTGTGAACTTATCTAATTCATTTTAACCCATTTATAGTTTTGGCCTTCACAACATCCCATGGTAATAAGTTCCCCAGGTGGACTGTGCTCTGTGTGAAGAAGTACTTTATTTTAAACCTGCTGGCTGTTCAGTTCATCGGGTGACTCCTGGTTCTTGTGTTATGCTAAAGGGTAAGAAACACTTCCCTATTCATTTTCTCCATACCATTTATGATTCTATCATCTCCTCCCTTAGTCATCTCTTCTAAGCTTCACAGTCCCAATATTTTAAATCTCTCCTTGTGTGGAAGGTGTTCCATACACCTAATCATTTTTGTTGTCCTTCTCTGCACTTTTTCCAGTTCTAATATATCTTTTCTGTTTTTTTTAAATGGCGCAGCCAGAATTACACACAGTACTCAAGATCTGGATGTACCATAGATTTATATTAGGGTGACTAGATGTTTGGATTTTATAGGGCCAGTCCCGGTATTTGGGGCTTTTTCTAATATAGGTGCCTATTACCACCCACCTCCTGTCCTAATTTTTCACACTTGCTATCTGGTCACCCTAATTTATATAATGGCATTATGATATTTGTCATCTTATTATCTATTCCTTTACTATTGGTTCCTAACATTCTGTTAGCTTTTTTGACTGCCACTACATTGAGCACATGTTTTCAGAGAATTATCCCCAATGACTAAGATCTCTTTCTTGAGTGGTATCAGCTGATTTAGACTCCATCATTTTGTATATATAGTTAGGATTATTTTTTCCAACATGGATTACTTTGCAGTTATCATCACTGAATTTCATCTGCCATTTTGTTGCCCAGTCACCCAGTTTTGTGAGATTCCTTTGTAACACTTCACAGTCAGCTATGTTGAGTAATTTTGTATTTTCTGCAGACTTTGCCACCTCATCGTTCACCCCCTTTTCCAGATCATTGATGAATACATTGAACAGCACAGGTCCCAGAACAAATCCTTGAGGGACCCTGCTATTTACTTCTCTCCATTGTAAAAACCGACCATTTATTCCTACGCTTTGTTTCCTATCTTTTAACCAGTTGTTGATCCAGGAGTGCACCTTCTCTCTTATACCTTAGTTTGCTTAAGCGCCTTTGGCGAGGGACCTTTGTCAAAGACTTTCTGAAAGTCTAAGTACACTGTATCAACTGGATTATTCTTGTCCTTGAGTTTATTGACTCAGTCAAAGAATTCTATAGATTGGTGAAACACAATTTCCCTTTACAAAAGTCTTGCTGACTCTTCCCCTCAACATACCATGTTTATCTATGTGTCTGATAATTTAGTTCCTTTCTATAGTTCCAATCAATTTGCTTATTACTGGAATTCGGCTTACTGGCCTATAGTTGCTAGGATTGCCTCTGGATCCCTTTTTAAAATATCAGTGTTATAGTAGTTATCCTCCAGTCATCTGGGATAGAGCCTGACTCAAGTGATAGGTTACATACCACAGTTAGTAGTTCTGTAATTTCATAATTGAATTTCTTCAGAACTCATGGGTGACTATCATCTGGTCTTAGTGACTTATTATGGCTTAAATTATCAATTTGTTCCAAAACCTCTTCTTTTGATCCCTCTGTCTGGGAGAATTCCCTAGCTTGGCACCTAAGGCCCCCCGGTTCCTCTGCAGTGAAGACCTATGCAAAAAAATCATTTAGCTTCTCCGCAATGGCTTTTTCTTTCTTGAGTTCTCCTTTAGCAGTTTGATTGTCCAGTGGTGTGGCAGGCTTCCTGCTTCTGATGTACTTAAAAATATATTGCTGTTAGAATTTGAAGATCAATTATCTAAGGACACAAAAACTTTCTTGGCTTGCCTTATTATACTTTTACACTTGACTTGCAGGAATTTATGCTCCTTTCTATTTTCCTAACTAGGATTTGACTTCCAGTTTTTACAGGATGCCTTTTTTGCCTCTAACCACCTCTTTCACTCTGCTGTTTAGCCATGGTGGCATTTTTTTTGGTCCTCTTACTGGGGGTCTTTTTAATACATTTTGCCTGAGCCTCAGTTATGGTGTTCTTAAATAGTCTCCATGCAACTTGCAGTCATTTCACTTTTGTGACTATTTATTTCAATTTCTGTTTATCTAGCTTCCTCATTTTTCTGAAGTTCCTCTTTTTAAAGTTAAACACTACAGTAGGGGTTTCTTTCATATTTTCTCCCCTACAAAGACGTTAAATTTAATTATATTACAGTTACTATTACTGAGTGGTTCAGCTATATTCACCTCCTGGACCAGATCCTGTGTGCCAGTTAGGACTAACTCAAGAATTGCCTCTCCCTTTGTGAGGTCCAGGACAAGCTGCTCCAAGAAGCAGTCATTTATGGTGTCTAGAAATTTTATCTCTGCATCCCTTCCTAAGGTAACATATACCCAGTCAATATGAGTATAGTTTAAATCATCCATTATTTTTGCATTTTCTGCCTTTGTATCATCTCTATCTCTCTGAGCATTTCACAATTACTGTCACCATCCTAGTCAGTAGTATATTCCTACCACTATACTCTTATTGTTCAGCATGGAGTTTCTATCCATACAGATTCTATCCATCAAATTCAGTTTGATTCAATTAAGATTTTTACTTTATATGACTCTATGCTTTCCTTCATATCGAGTGCCATCCCCACCCCTGTGCTGCCTACTCTGACGTTCCTATGTATTTTATATCTTGGTATTACCATGTCCCATTGATTATTCTCATACCACCAAGTTTCCATATTGCCTATTACATCAATAGCCTCATTTAATGCCAGGCACTCTAGTTCACCCATCTTAGTATTTAGACTTCTAACATTTGTATATAAGCATTTGTACATTTTGTAAGTATTCAGTTGCTTGCCTTCATATGTTATATTTAAATGGGACTCTTTTACGTTTGATGGTTCCTCACTCGCTCCACCAACTTCTGTCCTATAGGCTTTACTAGGATATAGAGTTCCTTCTTTAATAAATTCATCCCTACGGGATGTCTACACCCAAACATTGTGCTCCTCTGCACCTGTTGGCTTTCCACAGGGATCAGACATTACTTATTTGGGTCTCTATAATTAATATAGAGGAGAATAAAACCCATTACTCTATTAATATACTGAAACCCAGAATCTTATTTATTAACAAATAATATTTTTAAAATGTTGTCTAACCTTCCCCTTCATGCTTGAGAAAAGCTTTGTAACACTCTTGAAGACAGTATAATGATTGCAACAGCAAATAGAATGAATTTAGTATGTCATATTCATGCAGTTACACTTTTAACTCAATACATCACACAAATAGTAAGTGATAATTAAATATTTCATGTATATTGATATGTGTTCAAACTATTTGTTGTTACAATTTATTCTTCTATCTTAACCTGAAGCCAAACTGTCCTTAACAAACAAGGTCTCCTGATGAGTTAAGGCATAAGGAAAGTCATATATATTTCTGCGATTACTATATGCACTCAGAAAAAGGTATTTCTCATTGATTTGTATTCATAATCAACACAAGTACTTTTGAAACCCCAGCCATCGCTAAAAATGTGCAGCTCTAGTCTTTATTCAACAAACTGGAATTCATTGTCCTTGATCTCACCAAATAAAATGTTGAAGTCTAAACTGAAGTACAAATCTTCTCAGGATCTTCTGCTGTTGCCTCATGGATATGTTGAGCATGAGAGGCAACAAGGCCAAGTTAAGCTGGTGGGTACATGTTTGGGCCTTCAGGGAAGAAACACACCTGCCCAGTACATCAAGAGATTAGGAAATGCCCTATCACCATCTTCATGGCTTCCTCCAGTGTCCTACATTCCTTCCAATAAGCCTTAAATATGGATAAAATGGGGAGACAGCACTGTTTGTTCTCATAAAGAACTTCTCAGCATTATGGACAGAAGTCAGACTTCCTTGCTAATACTTTTAGACCTAACAGTGGCCTTCAATAGTGTTGAGGTACTTGTAACTTGTATATAGGACCTATCATGGATGAAAGGAGTCATTTTAAGATTGCTGAGATCCCAGAGTTCTGATGAACACTTGTTCTTCTTCCCTGAAATATGTGGTGTTCCACTGAGCTTCATTCAATCTTGTTGCCTTTTCTGTTCAACATATACTTGAGGCTTCGAGGAAAGATCATGAAATGATTTGGGTTGCAGTAAAATGACAGCTTCATTGTGACATAGAAAAAAGATTTCTTGATCAGAAATTCTGCTTTAATGAGTCTGACATTTTTTATACAAGTAATTCTGAAAAACAGTTTATACATAAATTTTTAATGCGGGGGCTGTGCATTTCACTTTGCATATACAAGAATGATCAGTTCTGTTATTTTAAAAAGTATAGAATTTTGAGGACAAATTAATTGGTTTTAAATTATGCTTTCAAAACATAAGTGCAGGTCAGATTAAAGTTGCTGTCTGAATGAAAAATTTACGATCACATGGGAAAACGTATGTGTTCCTGCACATGGCACTGCCTATTTGTGCCTCTGTGTATATTCATCAGGATACAATTGAGGCATTTATTATAAAAATGGCCTTCAGTTCTTCAGAAGACCAGATGGCATAAGTCATTAATAATGGGTTCTGGCATCTGTTCTATTTTATCAACCCATTGAAGTCATGGGACTACTGAGGTACAGAAACTTGTGCATATATTTACATATTTGTAGGCTTGGGGGACTAAGTAACAGTTTTGAATCCTGTTAATGTTTTTAGTACTGGTAATTAAAAACTGGAGATCTTAGTGAAATGAGCAGATAGTTTTAGTTCAGTTCTGGATGTATAGTGAAAACATCACAACAATTATTACCACAAGTGTCATCCTCAGTGGCTGCAGAGATGCAAAGAATTAAATGGGCATAGGGACTGAATTGCCTTCCAGTCTTAGGAGAACTCTGAAATGTAGCATAATGGTGTGAACCACTTTGTCCAGCCCTAGGATCACTAATGACAATATCACTAAAAGCTGGGGCCTCAGCTGGTTCAGATATAGATGGGTTAATTAAATTAATTTACTTTTCTTTGAACCTCTAACCTCTAAGATGGTAAATTATCTACTGCAGGGCATGGGGTTGGGTTTTTTTGTTTGGCTCATCTAGACTGCAGATAGTAGTTAACATATATGCATTCTAGTTTATGATTCCAATTAAAATTATACAATTAATCTCCATTTCAAATTATCAGAGCTTTGAGTTGATTATTTTTGCATGACCTTTGCTAAAGCAAATGGAACAAATCAGGCATTATCAGGCAAATAAAGTAAGTTTACTATTCTTGGTTTACTACTACATGGTTTTCAGTCACACTGGAGATCACAAGCTTGTATGGAATCTTTATAAAATAAATCTTCATAAAATTTACTGGAAAGTAGTTTTTCTATTGCTATATAATAATATAATGCTTTTAAAGTGTTTTAGTGTAGCAGAGCTGTTTGTTGTTTGACAGAGCTAACTGCATGCAGATTTAGCGTAACCATGTAATGTAATTTTTATGCACACAATATGGTCATATACTTCAGAAATGAATAAATGTGGATTTCAGGAAAACAAATTTGCCATTCCCCCTCAGACTCAAGCTGCTTGAAAGTATCCATATTATATCTTTCTCAGGTTTCATATAAAATTGTTTCAGAATAAAATCAAAAGCCAAATTAAAAATAAGAATGGGAGAGACTGCATTTTCAGTCTTTATTGCTCTTTATTGACCTCACAGCTCCTGCCCTTTAAGTTATATAAGATCTATTGCTTTTCCTAGTTTCTGCTGTGAAGAAGTAGGTTATTGTGGCACAAAGTGTGGCTTTTATTTTAAAGCACTAGCTTTATCTACAAAAGCTAACAGACACATACACAGACAGGGAAAACTACTCTGGAGCATGTTCAAGTGGTCTTACTCCATGCTGTGGAGATATGACTTCATGCTCTGTCCTAGTTACAGGACTATGCTTTAAAACACAGAGCCTGAATCTGACTGGCACAACCTGAAGAAACATTTGCATCCTGAAACAGGAATTGACTCTTCAGCAGTTGAATCCTAAAAGCCTCACGTAAAGAGCCTAGAGCCAAAACCATACCAATCTTTAGAATGTAATGTGGAAAAAATGTCTCCTCAGCCATATAGCAAATGTGTATTATCCATATTATTCCTAACTTTCTGTTTCTTTCCTGAAATTAAGTGTAAGATTTTTCTGGCACAGCTCTTGCTTCCATAGAGCCCATAATGACTCACTAGTTGAGGAATAATGTAGTAAACAACTGTCAGGGCTAGAGTAATTTAAAATATCATGCAAGGCAAAATGTAAAACTGGTGAGTTAAAAAGAATTACAAAGTTAGTTTTTAATAATTTAGGCTCTTTATAGAATTCTACACAGAAACTGCAACACTGATCGCTAGTTTGTTGTATTAATGAACAATCCACTACTACATTTTCAGATGGTTTTATAAAGTCTTCTTGTTTCTCTCATTAAAGAGCCTTTAAAATGTAGTGGAAATGCTTACTGAGAAAGGTCTCATTTAACTGACCACTTCACAAAATTTATGGCAGCAGAGCCACGTGTCCAATTTCAACTGATCAAAGAAGTTCCATGGAGGGAGAATCAGAGGAAAATGGAACCATCTGAGCTCTGTCCATAAATACTGTCAGGACTCACAAGCCTTTGAGAAGTGTTTATTAAATAAAAGACCACTTTTCATACCAGTTGCTGTATTCTAATGCTCTTAGTTAACACACTTTCACATACATAATTTTGTGTTGGACTTTGTTCTGCCTAAAATCCTTCCTTCCTCTCTTTTAGTGCACAAACTTTTTTCCCCTCTGCTGAGTAGCAAAGATTAAATCATTAGTGACAGAAGAGTCTTACTAAACTATCTCCAGCTGTACAGCAAAAGACAGAAAGGGAAGAAAGCCTGAGAGCTAGCATAACTATTTCAAATTGTGAGCCTTTCAAGTGATTTATAATAAGGCTTTATCTCCCACTTGTTTGAAACCAATCACAAAAAGGAAAACCTACCATGAAGCTGTTTAGATGTGGCTAATGATGTTATTTTGGTTTTTTGTATGGGCAACATATCATGTTGCATGGTATAATGCTTTTCCATGAAATGTGTGTGTTGTAAATAATCCATGCATAGAAAGTATTCAGGGGTAATTCTACTAGCAAACTGGGTAATTCTACTCTCGAATATTATTTATTTCAGATGTTTCTAACATTTCTTGTTATGGTTCTGATGCATCTTTCTGCAATTTGTGTTTTATGAAGTTATTTTCATATCTTGTTATTGTGTATTGATATGTGATTTGAAGCTAAGTACTATAAAATAGCAAGCTGTAAAGTAAAGGGCATCATAGCAGAAAACTAGGATGTTAAAGACCACATTTACTTCCTGATCAGATGCCATCATCTGAGCAAACAACAAATCACTTGAGTTTGCTGACTGCTCGGTTTATCTTTGGTGCACCACTAAGCAAGCAATTAGGATACGTTTTTTAGAAACCAAACAATGGCCTGTTGTTGTTCAGTTAAGTATGGCATTGGGCTTATTTTAATGTAATTCACAGGACTACGAAATTCTAACCTAAGAGCTCTGTGCAAGCTGGAAAGCTTGTTTCTCTCACCATCAGAAGTTGGTCCAATAAAAGATATTATCTCTCCCACCTTGTCTCTCTAATATCCTGTAGACTGAAACACTACAACACTATGTACAACACTACGTACAACAAAGCTAAGAATCAGACTCGTTCATAGTACACGAGTGAACAAAGTGGAGAGGATGCATGAAGTATTCCTTTTTTTCCTGCCTCTATGCCTGATCTGGAGACAATTTGAGTCCTCGCACTCAGGATGCACGAGGACTGCTTAAGGCTGATGTTGACAGCTGCACAAAACCTCTACCTGAATTATCAGCAGGTATTAAACCCTAGGCTTTTGGCACTAAAAGACTTGGACATCTTGAGCTAAAGGAGTAACTATATTAGGCAAAGACAAAAGTAGACTCTTATTCTTTGTGTGGTTCAGTTGAGGGGGATATGATACAGACTGTGGGTTACATTATCTTCTCCTTAGGTGAAGGATGGAATAGTCTGGTAGCCACTCTGGTGAACCTTGCTTTAGGATCCATACAAGATTTTTTTTTGGCTTATTTGTTTGTTTTGTGGATTTTGTATCTCAGCACCATTCATTTTAAGACTCTGCCTCATGACACTATCACTGTTAACCATTTTGAAATATCAATATTTATCCCACTCTTGCCTCCTCTTAATCAGTAAGAGTTTGCATGATTTGGGGCATACAAAATAAAGGCAGAAGAGTTCTAATATATGAAATGCATGAATTTAACATTTGCAATATGAATCAATAACACATATTTGAAAAATGGGAGTATTTGAGGAGGGAATTGGGGGTATAGCATGAACCTCAATTTTCATTTGAGACAGTGACCACTCTTGTTAATGTGAAAATATTCATTGTCATTATATATATATATATATATATATATATATATATATATATATATATATATATATATATATATATATATATCTATATCTATATCTATATATATATATATATATATCTATATCTATATCTATATATATATATATAGATATAGATATATATATATATATATAGATATATATATATAGATATATATAAACAAATGTATAATTATAGTAACAATAATTTTAGCTAAATACTTCATTTTTAATCATTATAAATGATTACTAGTGTTCCTTCTCACCACTTGTCATTGCTGTTCTCATTTCCAAATGCTAATGCTTATTTTTTCCATTCATTGCAACACATCACATCTCCTTGGCATGTACAGAATATGGTACATGGCAGTTTGGCACTGCTATATACAGATCTAATAGATTACACAGAGCATCACTCTCACAAGAGCACTTGGTTAACTTCAAAATACCTGTAGGAGCAAACACGACATTGTCTGGTGTAGTGTTTGGAAACAAGACTTGGAAATGTCATGGTGTATTCACACACACTGCAGAGGATCAAGTGGTGGTGCATCCAGATCCAAAGCACTTTTGCACACACATGCCTGAAGATGTGCTCATTTTACATTTTCAGCAAATACTTCAGTTATTGGTGGTAAGGAGCTAAGCTTTGGTGTTGATGTGGTACCTTTGCCAATTTTTGCCGCCCATGATTTCTGCCATGCTTCCAGTGTGGCTGCTGTAAAGGTATAAGGATACCAATCCCCTAGGGTCAGAGCCCTGCAGATGGCTAGCTAGCTGATTAGCCCTGTCCCACTGCACCTGGGAAAGAGCTAGAACTTAATTAGCTGACCCTTATAAAAGAGGGCAGTGGAGAGGGGAAGAGGGAACTGCAACACTCTCCAGAAAGCGGGGGGCTGAGGGCAGTGGTCCCAATGGACTGATACTAGAGCTGCTGCAGAGATAAATTGCTCCAGAAACCAAAGGGAGAGAAGGGAGACCGTCCTTTTTTTTGGGGGGGGGCTATGAGGTAGAAGCCAGGAAATTTTGGTTATTGGCATTATTGGTGAGGGAACAGAGTTGGGGAAGTAACTACTTGTCTGAGGGAAGAGTCTGCAAGGTTTTGATTTTGTTTAAGAAGGCTTATATAAAACAACTAACCCTGCTGGAAACTGCTTCCCTGGATTCCTTGAGAGCCTCAGACAAATTAATCCATGGAGTGAGCTGACTCAGCAAGAGGAAAACCTGGTCTGGCTGGAGGAGGGTATCATAAAATAGGTCCTAATTCTTTGAAAGTGGCATAATTCGATTGTCTGTAGAATACAGCCATGAATTTGGTTACCTGTTCAACGACATCTGGCATTGCTGCACTGACGTCACCCAGCAGGATAAGGGAGTGTCCAGCTCACAGACCCTTCAACAAAGTGCCTTTGCTGAGGCCAAAATAGGAAGCTACTGTATCACAGCCTGAGAGTGTATGTGCAGCTAACAGTCCAGGTGCAATGTTCCAGTGTTGCTCTGCAGTAGCTTCGATGTCTATTAAGCTCTCTTGTGGACTGGAAGTTCCATAATCACTAAAGATATTAAGTCCTGTTCAAGCCAATGGTACAAGAGTAAGACAAATGCATCTTTATCCTCTGATAATATCGATGTTCCCACCAGTTCCTCTTTTGCAACTATCACCAGTGAATATTGAGTCAGTGAATACTGAGGTTGATACAAGAGCTAACTCATGTGACAAAATATTCTTGTCGTCAACCTTTCATGAACTTGCTTATAGGGCTATTGCTCTTGAATAGATACAGTTAATGTCAAATACCTTTGAACTGACTTGTACGTGCTTCTTTGTCACTGCCAGTGTTTTTATTATCCTTGCTATTGTGTCATGGAACCATATGGGCCAGCTATATTCAAATTCTTTCACTTGGCAAATTCCAATTGTAAGTTTATCATCTACATTGCTTGATAGTGGTGCCACTCTACCGCTGCCTATTACTCCACTAAGCACCCAGAAGCAATAGTATGTCTACACTACAATTAAAAACCCACTGCTTTCCCATGCCAGCTGACTTGGGCTCACAGGGCTCAAGCTGTGAGGCTGTTTAATTGCTGTGTAGACCTCTGGGCTTGGGCTGTAGCCCTAACTCTGGGACTCTCCCTCCTCTCAGGGTCCAAGATTCCAGGCTCCTGCCAAAGTGCGGAAATCTACATTGCAATTAAAGAGCCCGGCAGCCTGAATCCCTTGATCCTGGCATGGGCCAGCCATGGTGTCTAATTGCAGTATAGGCATACCCTAAGGCAGGGGTCCCCAAACTATGGCCTGTGGGCTGCATCCGGCCCCCTGACACATTTTGACAGGCTCACTGAGTCAATTCTCTTCTCCCGGCTCCACTCCTTCCCCCCCATTTCTCTCCCATGTGACGTGGGCCCAGCACCCTGGCCAGGAGGAGCTGTTCCTGGCCCCAAGCAGCGCTGTGTGGTGGCCGCTCCCCCCTCCTGGCACACCCCTTCCATCCGCCCTTCTCCACGGGGTGTGGGCCCAGCACCTTGGCCAGGAGGAGCCGCTATGGCCCACCATAAAAGCAAGACTGAGTGATGTGGCCCTGGCAGCTGAAAGTTTGGGGACCCCTGCCCTAAGGGATCAATGCATAACTCTAGCTTCTTACTAATGGCTTTGCTGTCATTGCATCTGCATTAATCCTTGACTACATTTCTTCTTTGTAGCTCTCTTGTATTTGTGCTTCATTGGTGTCATTTACGTTTGCAATCTCTTCCACTAGCCAGCTGCATATATGGATGCTAACAGTTAAGGCTAAGTGAAGAGTAAACAGGCCTAGAAATTGCAGCTAGATAGTAATAGCTATCATGGAAAATTAACAATGAGTAGTGTAGAACGGGCTCCCGCCTGGTCTGGTCCTGGTGGCCCTTCCTCAGGCCCAGGCTCAGCAGAAGGCCACTGCGCCCTCCACCAAAGAGGGGATATTAGCGTCCACAGGCTATCGCCCCGGTCCTCAGGCAGGGCGGGCGAGCAAGGAGCAGTGGGCAGGAGACGATATTCACTCTTTGGGGGTGGCAAGGATGGGGGGCAGGGAGGGGGACGCAGGCCCACCCAACTCCACTGCATCCCAGCCCAGGGCCCTAGCAGTGGCAAAGGTGTTGCCACACAGTCAGCGGGACTCCCGCCGCAACACGCTGACTGTGCTTACCCCCTTATACAGCCACACCTATGGCTGTCCCTGGGCTCCTTCCTCCCCGTATTCCCTGGTACCTGCGTCCGCCGGTTCCTCCGGGTCGCCAGGATACACCAGCCAGGGTAGAACAGCCAGTCCCTCTTTGTCCACAGGTGGTAAGGCGGGGAGCTCCTTGGCAAGGGGCAGCTCCTCCAGGTCCCAGGGCTCATGGTAGGGCTCAGCCTCCGGCAACTCCTCCAGGTCTGGTCCTGCCTCCAGGGGTTCGGCGTCCAGCAGCTCCTCCAAGTCCAGGCCAGCTTCCAGGGGGGAACTCCCAGCCCTCCGTTTCAGGGGGCGCATCCGAGTCGCTGTGGCCCCGAGGCCAGGCCCAGTGCTTTGGGGCTGTAGGCCTCAGCCAGCCAAGGGGGCCCGGAGGCCCGATCCAGGCCTTAGAGGTGGGCCGCTGGGGTCGCCGCTGGGGTCTCGATGCTGGGGCCTGGCCCGGTTCGGTCCTTCGCTGCAGCCGGCAAGACAGCACATCTGCCTGTGGCAGCAGCCCTCTCTCTTCTGAGCCACAGGGCCTGCGTTTTGTAGCTGCAATCCTTGGTTGGCCGGCCGGCAGAACCTATCGGTGGCCGGATGCCCGGTTGCCGGGCAGACTGGGCTGCCAGCCTGTGTAGAGCCTGATCATGCCCTTGCGGTCCTTCCTCAGGCCCAGGCTCGGAGGAAGGCCACTGCGCCTTCTTACAAGTAGCATAAAAGAAACCAAAAGGCAAATGAAAAAACAATCTGTTAATGTCTATAGTGGTCCAGTATTTGAAAATTAATTCTCATTAGTGAATATGTAAGGATTTGTTAGGTGAGCATGCTGAGCGAGTACAAGTATATGTCTTGTATCTCAGTCTGGGGAGGGAAGAGGAGCAAACTAGCATATATACAGCTAATGCAGACATAACATATGTACCTCCTAGCTAATTATGTTCCATAACAAAATATTAGTGTGATTTCTCATTTGAAAAAATGCAGTGAAAGTGGGTTTACTGTCATCTGGCTTGTGAAGCGGGGGCGTGTGTGTGTGTGGTAATATGTGCTCATATTTCAAAATGCTTAACGGTGACAAGGTGTCATCAGGCAGTTTGTCTCAATTTAGGGCCTTGAAATTCAGAATCTATTAAAAAACATAGTATGGACACTAAAACAAGATTGTACCAAAAACTTGCGATTGACTATCAGACTAGAAGGCCTGTGGCCCATTTACCTCTTTCTGTACCTGCCTGTACCAGGGGGGGAAGCATTCTGTACTCCGTAAAAGGAATCTGTGGAGATCACTCTGAGCCATGTTCCCCAGATATACATATGTGCCTCAGGCGCAGTACAGTCAGGAATTCCCACAGGCAGTGCACTGGTCCTACTATATAGGTCAGTGACTTAAAAGCACTGGTATCTGTAAATGTTTTTGCAGGGATCTCTGGAAAAGGGCTGGAGTGAAACTACTTTGTTGTTCATACTAGCATGGTTCCCCCAGGTATAAAATAAGTTATCATAAAATTGAGAGCCGTGTGTATAATGTCAGTTCCATTTAATGATGTAGCCAAGTGGGATACATGAAAAGGATACATGTAGAGTGTGTATGCAGAGAAAGGGAGCATGTTTGTCTGCTGAGCTAGGAAGTGGTCTTTGAGTTAGCTAAAAATGACTCTGTCCATGATTCCTTCTTACCTCTGCCTCTAGTTTCTCTGTATGTGAAAGGGTCATAATCTGACTTTCTACCTGCCAGTAATGTAGTAAAGATTATTTAAGGCTTGATAGTGACTTGGACTAGGGAGTGAGAATCTCTCTTAAGTGCTACATGATCTAACTGTATCTCAGTCTTGATTAAGGGAGCTATGTACCCAGGTACTACTTTGCCAGAATAGATGTACAGAGACTGGGTGGACTCTTGGCTCCACCAGCAAGGGGGATGGAAATTATAATTTACTGGTGGCATAGATCAGAGGTGAATTACTATTGCCTTGGAGCAAGAGGGGAGCAGAGAGGAAACTGTCCCTTCCCTGGGATGTTCCTGGGGTGGTGACGCAACTATGGTCTTTAGCTGGGGTTTAGACAAAACCTAGTCCTAAATGTTCATAATGTGCTCTGAAGATGAAAAGGGCTAAAAGTGCTAGAGATGAGGAAAAGAATGCAAATGAACGTTTTGAAGGTTTTAAAATTATTCCTTATGATTTTATCTGCTTTTATGTGCTGGAACACTTTGTTCTCTTTGTCAAGAAGATTTTATACAATTCCTCAGGCTTTATTTTGTTATAAAAATAATAACATTATGATGCTACTTTGGGGTATAGTAGTGGTAAGATAGTTGTTGGCTCTTAGTTTAATTCTTGGAAATGAGACAGGAGGAAGAGAGGAGAGTTGTTGGATAGGGGAAAGAACAGTTTAAGTTCTTGAAAAGTGAATTACCAGATGTGTGCAAAGCAAAGGAACTACGTTTTTCAAATGTATTCAGAAAACAACAAATAGAAAGGCTAATGATTAATATACACTTCTGCCTTGTCTCTTCAAAAGCAACACATACTGCAACAGTCGATCTCAGACACCTCAAGTACTTATCTAAAACAAAGACTTCCATGGTAAACAAAGCAATCATTGATGTGTTAGAGTAGATTTCTGCCCAGATGTTCAAAGTGAGCTCCCAGAAACTAAGCTCTAGATCTTCCTCTCCAACAGCTGAGTCCTAGCACTTCTCTTATGTTAAAATAAAGAGTTCAGTGTTTCATCTGAGCAAGCAAAGTAGCAAAAATGAAATAGAAGATAGAAGGAATGAAAGAAAGGGCAAGCAATTTCAAGGGCTGAACAGAACATTGGTTGTACTGAGCTCACTCTGACTCTTTCATCTCTCCCGTTTCCTCTTTTGCTCCCCAACTGAGACCTACAGGCAGATTCTCAATTGATGTACATTGTCATAGCTGCACTGACTTCAATGGAGCAATGACAATTTATGTAAGTTTAGGATCAGCATTATGTAAAATACCTAAGTTCTATTTCATCCTTTCAGTATTGTTTTAGGCACTTTTGTTATAAGTTTGAAGGAGACATAGATTAATTCTTCTCAATGCATTAAGACCATAAGAATGGCCATACTGGTCCATCTAGCCCAGTATCCTGTCTTCTGACGGTGACCAATGCCAGATGTTTCAGAGGGAATGAATAGAACAGATAATCGTCAAGTGATTCATCCCCTGTCATTGTTTTGAAAGTACACCCAGTGAGATATGAAACAGTTCTTTCAGTGTAGATACTGTGAAATTGAAATAATTACAATTTGCATTTCTAACCCTAGTTATGGCCATCCTCTTCATAGTTGCATTAAAAAGTTTAGGAAACATTGCTCTACATCTTTTTTGGTGAGAGTGAATTTGGCTTACGTGACAGATATTGGGAGAAAGGGGTGATATTGGAAATTGTTAGTCACTTGTTAGAGATTGTGAACTATTCTTCATTCTCTGTTTTATATTTGTATGAAGTATGTTCTGATTCAACAGTCAATGTCATGTTCTGATGCCAAGAAGCATCTGATGCCTCCTGGAAAATGTTTCACTAGAACAATTCTGTACATTTTTTTTTCTGATTGTTTTCTTCCAACACTTTTATTAGCAAGGACATTTTGGTGAAAAGAGAATCTTTGTGTCATGAGAGCTTATCTGCTTCTGCTGCTTAGTTACCAATTTCTTACTTATAGTTAGGGTGACCAGGTATTTTGATATTAGGGGCTGGTTCACCCTTCACGGACTTCTGGTAACCCCTTCCCCACAATAATTGCCATTCCTCACCTGAATTGTCCTTCAGCACTGATTTTTCCTATGTATACAGTCTTAAAGAAATAATTCAGAATTTATGTTCCCAAACCTTCTCTCTATTTACAAGCTAAAAACTGCAACTCAAATTAGCTGTTTCCTAGTCTTGGGTCTGCTGAACTTATTGGTGAGAACAATGGGTCCTGCTAATATTAAAGCTAGATGGAAGTAGGTTCACATTGGGCTCCCATATTTCTGTAGGATGTCACTTTTAAGGGAAATGACTGTGCCTCGTCTCCACACCCCCAATCGATAGGGTAAAAATGCTAATTTTAACAAACTTGGGCCCAGCTCTGCCACCCTTATTCCCTTAACATTGGTAGCAGAACCAGACCCTTTATTCTTTAGCACATTTCTGGCTACACGTCAGACGAGAATTTTCACCTTGCTCTGGTGATAAAAATGAGTGCAGCATCTCTTTAAAGTGTTCTTAGCATAACATTAGAAACTGTAGTTGATTTAAATGTCCTTCTCCTGCACTGATTATTTTATAAAACGGATGATGGCAGTGCAACACCTAACAAGTGACCTAGTGCCCAAGGTAAAGAATGATAAATAATGCCCAGCCTTATTTTTTTCCTGTGAACTGTTACCCAAGCAGACCCTCAGCTACAACCTTTTTCAGCAAAAACAACCTTCTTTCTGAGCCACTAAATCATGTCATGGTCATTTTTTCACTACTAACAATCGTAATGACATGTACCCTTCTTCCAACTTCCTCATCCTTGCTATTTCAGGCAATCTTACTAATATAGTTCAGCTGAGCAATGAAAGCTTTCCACATCTGTATGTTTTGTTGACTGCCTGAGTACAGCTTTCACAATTATTCTCTGAAAGGTAGACCAGAGAAATGGCGCCATTCTAAAGGTACATTAGTACTTTGTATCTATAAAGCAGTGAGTGTACACTTGAGGCTCTTTTATTTCTGTATGCTCCAGTAGCACTGCAACAATACGAATCCATTCCATACTTACATGTGATATTATGAGGCCCAAATGAACACTTCATATCCAGAAATCAGAGGACAATGATACCAATCTTGTGCACCATCAGTAAATCAAAGGAGAAAGCCAACTAACAAATGAGCACTGAGTGTGCGGCTGTCAACCATATGATCTCCTTGACCTGTCTGTTTTCATTACTTTGCAGAAGAAGAAAAACTACTTTGAATGCCAAGAGGAATGTGGTGATACTTTGTGTTTGTGATTGCACATATTCCAAAAATTGAAACTGACATTTTATACTGCACAGTGCTAACCACAGAGCATTATTGTTCACCTTACACACACTAACTTCAAATACTGATACTTTGTGCTTCTGGGAAACAATGTTAAACACTGATGTACAACTAAGAAAAAGTGACAATATTTGGGTATTGATTTCATAGCATAAAATCAAACGAGGGGAGGGGAAGGTATTTAATGTGACCCTATCAGAGTGCTCAGTTCATGCATACCTGTTCCTAAGCCTATGAGTAAGTCATTCAGGTTCTATTTCATAGAAAGACTTCCAGTGGCAGGATGGATTTGTTTTATTAAAAAACACTAGACAAGCAATACGTCATGGAACAAATCCTGAAGATCAAAAGATAAAGCTAGGGCTTCTGTCAGTCTCAATAGGCAGGCAGGTGGGCTGGAGGTGGGGGAACCCTTGGCTGTACTTCTCACATTCACTGGCTGCTTTAGCTAGTAATTTAGGTCTTGCCACTCATCACCTTGGCTATGCAGACAAGTCACATTCTAGCTTAGTGGGACCTTTTGTAGAGTAAAGTAAGACTATGCATGATTAAGGGTGACTGAATTTGGCCCATAATTAGTAGAAAGTAAATCAGTTTGTAAAATACTTTTGGTTCTAACTGTGTAGTGTTATTACAGTAGTAAAGAAGTAACTAATAATAATAATACCTAGCTCTTATATAGCACTTTTCATCAGTAGATCTACAAGCACTTGACAAAGGAGGTCAGTATCAATTGCCCCATTTTACAAACGAGGACACTGAAGTACAGCAAGGTGAAGTCTTGGCCAGGGTCACCCAGTAGACCAATGGGCACAGCTGGAATAGAACCCAGGTCTCCTGGTTCCCAGCCCAGTGCTCTATCCACTTAATAACGTAATAAAAACATGGCTTATAATACACCACATTTTAAGAACATGTTTTCCTGAGAGAGTGGAAAACATTCTCTCCACTCTCCCTCTTTGATCTCCTGAAAAGTGCCTCGTACATTGTTTTAAAGCAATGCTTTCTAGTTTCAGATAGTTAAAATCTTTACTGATATTTCTCTTTACAAACTTGCTTCAGTCCCAGGGCGGTCTGGCCAGAGTTATCAACTGGCATGGGCCCCTGCAACTCTCAGAAGCTCCAAAACTCCCAGAGCTCCAAGCCACGGTGGGGGAAGAAGGGGACCCGAAGCTCTAAGCTACCACGGACAGCAGGGGGGACAAGGAGGTCCGAGCTGCTGTGGCCGATTCTGGAGCTCCAAGCCATGCATTACAAAGTGTGCTAGTAAGCAAAGCTGCAGCTGCAATCTTATCACCAGGGATCCTAGTTTTCAGTGATTAAAAAAAAAAAAATTCTCCAATAAAAAACCCATGTTTTTTCTCTATTAATATGAAACGCTGAATTTTAGTTTTCTGAGCCACTATAAGGAGCCCCGCCACCAGTCAGTCTGTCAGACTTGGCTTAGTTAATGCAGAGAGCTGAATAGTGGAGGCTCGGATAAATGGGGTTCTACTGTACATGTTTTTATTTTTTCACGAAATGTAAAAACTAAAGATTCTCTGTAACAATGCAAATTCCACATTTTTCCATGGCAAATGGATTTCTGGGATCTCTGCTTATCACATATTACTCTTATTATTATTATTTCTTTAAATACTAGCTACATATTATTTACAAGGCCACTTGTGAATTCATGCTTCGTCCATTATTAACCTCTGTTTCCTTACTTCTATTCTATTTAATTATTCATGCAAGGCCTACAGGTTATAAAGTCTTTTAAAACAAAATCTAAATTTAAGGCCAAATTTAGCAGACCATTCGTTCAAAGCCCGGTTCAGACCTATAACCGTTTCAGAATATAGAAGACAGATCTTTGTTCTGTTATAAACTGTAATCAAGATATTTTGTTACTTTTTAATCTTTGCTATTTTTGCTACCCTTTTCTTAATTTATCTTCTAATGGCCTTGTGACAGGGCCTGTATTAAGTGGATGGATGTTTGGACGTTGTGCAGTTCATTGTAAGTTAACCTTGCTTCACAGTGGTGACATGAGTTAATTTTGTTCCTGTCACAAGACTTCACAAGGGGAGTACTGCACACTACCACAAGCTAATGCAGCTGGAAGTCATTACTTCCAATGCTCTCCTTGCAAAGCCTTTATATGGCCTTTTAAAAATGTGTTCTGCACAAATGCAGTAAAAATATTTTTAGCCATACAATGAGGCAAACAGCAATAAACTGAGTATTGTTGCTTACAGCAAAGGGTGAGGGTTACAGTTAGGGAGCCCTGAGGAAAAAAGTGATGTATAGAGCTGCATTATCTTTGCAGCAGCACCACAAGGCATTGTGCCACAGACACCACTCATCTCTACTTTCCCTGTATTCAGAAGGGTAGTAATTCTCGGTAGGTCTGTACCAACAACAATTAACTATACCTCCACCCAGGCACATATACACACATTTGCTCAACTCCACCCTCTCCCCACCACTCCAACCATCTGTTGGGGAAGGGATGTGGAGAGAAGCTCAGTCTCACCGCCTATAAAGTGGGGATAATCATACTTACAATTGCTTATCTCACAAGGCTGTTGTAAGGAGTAGCTAATGTCTGTGGAGCACTTTGTAAACTTTGGGATGGGTGGGAGGAAATGGGCATGAAGCATCTTCTTACTCACGGTCCAGGTAAGCCACACAGGGTTCTTACTCCATGTGTGAACATATATTCCAAGTCACAATCTAGTTTGTAATTTGCGGTTGGATTCAGATTATAAACCAAAACCTGGATGTTCATCTGAATCTTTTCCACTATTCAGTAACTGACCACAAATCTGCAAAACTGGGCTAAAAATCTCATGAGACCATCTCATTTTCTTACTGGAAATCCTCCTTCATAGTATTCCTGCACTTCTGCTTCTAATTCTGGCGGGAACCATGAAGTGCAGAGGCACAAGAACAGGAAAAATATTGTAAGGGAACTGAACTGAACATTATCAAATGTCAGAAAACAGGTTGGATTGGGCACTGTTTGTTTTGGAAGAAAGATGAAGCCATTATTTTATCTGAACTATAACAACCATTCTTGATATCTAAATGTTACATAATGCAGCCTAACATGTTACCTTTGTCGGGTAGTGAAAGACCGGGGCACTACCAAATGCTGTGAATTTCCCAAGTCATATCTTTGGAGACTTTATTACATTTTTTTTGGAGACTTTAGCACCATAGTTGAAGCACTAACTATGAACACATCTGCTGTGAAAATTTGCAGAAAGTGCAGCAGTGTAAAGAACGCTCAGTCATTGGTTCAATACATCCTAAGAGCTTTATTCTATTTTCAAATTACCTCTCAATGCATCAATGTGTGTTTATTTGTTCCTGCCATTACAGCCATCATTGAAATGAATGGCAGAAGAGTTCATACAGTTAAGAATTTGCCAGCATTTTCCTTGTGAAACCTGATTTTTAGTTATATCATAAAAGGCTGATTTATTATTATGACTCTACTATGACTGTGTGACCCTAAGAGTGTGCCAGTGCCAGTGGGCCTGAGGCTCACTCGTATTAGGTAACCAGTTTCAGCTGGCTTGACCAATTCAGTGTACATCAACTCATTGTGGTTATAATTTGTATCTAAAAGGCGTGATGTAAGATATCACTGGAAAAAACAGGGTTACTTACCAGTAACTGTTGTTCTTCGAGATTGTTGCTCATATCCATTCCAGTATAGGTGTGTGTGCGCCCCGTGCACAGATTCCCAGAACTTTTTTCCCTTAGCTAGCTCCGTAGGGTCGGCTCCGGCGCCCCCTGGAGTACAGCGCTCATGCCGTGGTACATAGTCCGCTGCCGACCCTGTGGCCCCTCAGTCCTTTCTTTCTGCCGACTCCGACAGTGGGGACGGAGGGTGGGTTTGGAATGGATATGAGCAACACATCTCAAAGAACAACAGTTACTGACTGGTAAGTAACCCTGTTTTCTCTCTTCGAGTGATTGCTCATATCCATTCCAGTATAGGTGATTAAATAGCCATACCTTGGAGGTGGGTAGGCGTCAGCGTTGAGCTACTCTCGCCAGTACTGCTCTGCCGAATCCTGCGTCCTCTTTCGCCTGCTGCACGATGGCGTAGTGGGACGTCAAGGTGTGGACCGACGACCAGGTCGCTGCTCTGCAGATGTCCTGCAGGGGCACTCCTCCCAGTAAGGCCGCAGAGGAGGCCTGGGCTCTGGTTGAGTGTGCTGTTACAGCTCCTGGAAGTGGCACCTTCGCCCACTCATAGCAGGTCTTGATGCAGGCAGTGATCCAGGTGGAGATGCGCTGGGTGGAGACAGGTGAGCCCTTCATCCGGTCCGCCACTGCCACGAACAGCTGCATTGACTTCCGGAACAGCCTGGTCCTCTCGATGTAGAAGACCAGGGCTCGTCTGATGTCCAGCAAGTGCCATCTCCACTCCTCCTCCGAACTGTGCGGTTTGGGAAAAAACACGGGGAGGAAGATATTCTGGTTATAGTGGAACTGAGACACCACCTTAGGGAGGAAGGCGGG
Source organism: Emydura macquarii macquarii (assembly GCF_026122565.2). Lineage (NCBI taxonomy): Eukaryota > Metazoa > Chordata > Testudines > Chelidae > Emydura > Emydura macquarii. The sequence continues at coordinate 11,948,081 of NW_027131500.1, read as the reverse complement.
TGGGACCTCAGTTGGACCTTATCTTTATAGAAGACCATGTAGGCGGGCTCTAAGGTTAAAGTTCTGAGCTCAGAGACCTTCCTAGCTGATGTAATGGCCACAAGGAAAGCTACCTTCCAAGAGAGGACGAGCAAGGGGCATGTAGCCATGGGCTCGAAGGCGGGTCCTGTCAACATGGTGAGGACCAGGTTTAAATCCCAGGGAGGCACCGGGTCACGGACCTGGGGATACAGCCTCTTCACCCCTTTGAGGAACCTGACTGACATGGGGTGGGAGAACAGTGAACGCCCTTCCATCGGCTGGTGGAAAGCCGAGATAGCTGCCAGGTGAACTTTCAGGGAAGCCAGTGCTAAACCCTGGAGCTTTAGGTGGAGTAGCTATTCCAATATCGCCTGTATGGGCGAGCCGGACACTTAAAATGCTTCCACTTGGCCCAGTACGCAACCTGAGTGGAAGGTTTTCTGCTGCCCAGCAGAATCTGTTGGACCTGCGCGGAGCAGGCTCTCTCTCCCTCCATCAGCCACAGAGTCTCCATGCCATCAGGTGGAGGGAGTCCAGGTCTGGGTGCAGCAGGCGACCCTGGTCCTGTGAGAGCAGGTCGTAGCGCCTCGGGAGTGGCATTTCGATTGACAGGTCGAGCAGCATGCTGCACCAGTGCTGCCGTGGCCAAGCTGGCGCAATCAGTATCATATTCGCTCTGTCCCTCTTGATTTTCAAGAGGACCTTGGGAAGGAGTGGAGTGAGGGGAAATGCATACAGGAGGGTCCCCGTCCAGTCCAGAAGGAACGAGTCAAAGAGGGAGCCCGGTTTGCGACCTCAGAGCGAGCAGAACCTCGGGCACTTCCTGTTCCAGGACGACGCGAAAGGTCCAGTTGGGAAACCCCCCACTTCTGGAAGATTGAAGTCACCACCTCCAGGTGCAGTGACCAGTCGTGGTGGGGTAAGAACGACCTACTGAGGCGGTCTGCCTCATCTTTCCTGACCCCCGGGAGGTGAGAGGCAGATATATGGAAATCGTGCCTCACAGCAAAGTCCCAAAGACAAGTGGCCTCCTGGCAAAGAGCCAAGGAGCGCGCTCCCCCTTGTCTGTTTATATAAAACATCGCCGCCGTGTTGTCTGTAAGGACCTGAATCATTCTGCCCCTCAGGAATTTGATGAAGACTTTGCAGGCCAAGCGGACTGCCCTGAGTTCTCTGACATTTATATGGAGAGCTCTTTCGTGTGGTGACCATAGTCCCTGGGTGCTCAGGTCCTTGCTGATGTGAGCCCCCCAACCCTCATCGGAGGCGTCTGTTATCAGGGTCAATGAGGGAGCCAAGTCTCCGAAGGGAACTCCCCTCAGAACCTCCCCTGGGTTCCTCCACCAGTCCAGGGAGGACAGTACATGGGTGGGAACCGTGACCACCTTGTTCAGCCGGTGTCTGGCCGGTACATAAACTGAGGCCAGCCACCCTTGGAGAGGCCTTAGCTTGAGGCAAGCCAGCCTCACCACATAAGTACATGCCGCCATGTGTCACAGCAGCTGAAGGCAGTGCCTGGCTGTCGTCGTGGGGGACCTGTGGAAATCGCTGATTATGGTGGTCATGTTCACGAACTGAGTCCGAGGAAGGAAGGCTCTGGCCTGGGTGGTATCCAAGGTGGCCCCTATGAACTTTATGCGCTGCACCGGGGTGAGAGTGGACTTCTGCTCGTTGATGAGCAGCCCCAGTCTGGTGCATGTGGTGCAGGTCAGAGCCAGTCTGTTCCTCAAATGGGCCCTGGACTTGCCCTGGATCAGCCAGTCGTCCAGGTAAGGGAATATCTGTACCCCTCTGCGGCGCAGGTGGGCCACTACCACTGCCATGCATTTTGTAAATACCCTTGGCGCGGACAAAAGGCCAAAGGGCAGGGCAGAAAACTGGTAGTGGTATCCAGCTACCATAAATCTTAAGAACTTCCTGTGACCTGGAAGGATAGTTATATGAAAATATGCGTCCTTCAGGTCGAGGGCGGCATACTAGTCCCCTGGATCTAGGGTGGGAATGATGGAGGCTAGGGAAACCATATGAAACCTGGTGCGCCTGACAAACTTGTTCAGGCGGCGGAGGTCCAGAATTGGCCTCAGGCCCCCCTTGGCCTTGGGGATTAGGAAATACCGAGAGTAGAATCCCTTTCCCTGTTCCTGTGGAGGAACCTTCTCTATTGTACTGAGCGTGAGGAGGGAATTGACCTCTTGTATGAGGAGTTGGTCATGAGAGGGGTCCCTGGGTAGGGGGAGAGTTGGGGGGGAAGGCTGTAAGCTATAAGGCATAGCCCTTGCGGACTATGCCAAGGACCCATTGGTCGGTGGTAATGGCTTCCCATTTGGTGTGGTATGGCCTGTGGGAGAAAACTTTGGAGTGATCCAGTGGGAAGGGAGGAGTGCCACCATCATGCACCCCATCAAAACCTCTTATGGGGTGCATTGCCCTTGTTAGGGCCTTGCTGGGACCCTGGAGGGGGTCCCTGCCGGTCGCGGCAGTTGGGTGCCCGTTACCTGTCCCTACCCCTCCTGGGCTGAGTGGGTCTGGGGGCAGCCTCAGTGGAGGTTGCGGCTGCCTCTGTGCCTGAGGCCGGGTCTGGCGCCTCGAGGCCTGAGGGGTGTATAGCCCTAGGGATCTCAGGGTGACCCGTGAGTCCTTTAAGGCATGCAGCTTCTCATCCGTCCTCTCAGAGAAGAGGCCGGTGTAGTCAAAGGGGAGGTCCTGAATAGACTGTTGGACTTCCTGATACAGACCAGAAGCTTGGAGCCAGGAGCAGCGGCGCATGACGATGGCTGAAGCGATCGCCCTGCTGGCTGCATCCGCTGCATCACTGGCTGACTGGAATGCCGCCTTAGCCACCGCCACACCCTCTTGCAACACAGTGGCAAAGTCTGCGGCCTGGTCTGGAGGCAACCCCGAGGAGAACCTCTGTAGAGAGAACCAAAGGTTCAAGTTATACTTCCCCATGAGGACCTGATAGTTCGCGACCCTCAGCTGTAGGGCCGCAGTAGAGTACATCTTGTGCCCAAAAAGGTCCAGCTTCTTGCTGTCCTTGTCTTTAGGGGTGTCGCCCTGGCCACCCTGGCTGTCCAGCTGGTTCACTGCGTCCACTACGAGCGAACCTGGGGCGGGATGTGTATATAAGAATTCAAACCCCTCCTTTGGGGCATAGTATTTGCGCTCAGCGCCTTTCGAGGTGGGGGCCACTGAGGAGGGGGTTTGCTAGAGGGTTTTAGCAATCTTCATAACAAGCAATCTTCATGAACAGGCAGGGCCAGGCGTGATGGGCCTGCTGCCTCAGAGACCCCAAAGAGGGGGTCCTCTTCCTCCAACAGCTCCTGAATCTCTAGACCGAGATTATCAGCCACTCTCCCCAGGAGGTCCTGGTGGCCCCTGAAGTCAAAGAGGAGGACCCTATTGTCCCTGGCCGCCGCCTCCTCCGGAGAGGAGGAGGAGGACTGTGGGAGGGCCCCTACAGAAGGGCCTTCCTCTGGGTCAGACCCCTCCTCAGAGGGGTGACCCTCCTGTGGACCGGTTGGTGGGGGCATTGGTTGGGCCACCGAGGAGTGAATAGAGATGGTCCCTTGGCCTATCTGGGTACCCCACGGCCCCCAATATGGCCATTGCCAGGGGCCTTGGGGCCATGCAGGTGCAGGTGCAGGGACCTGCTGGTTCATTTCCAGGCATCCCCCCTTGGATCCCGTGCCACTTGACCGGTGCTTATGGGCCCTGGAAGGGGAGCGGCTCCTGGACGAAGAAGACCTCCGGTGCCGATGTCTGTGGTGCCGATGAGGGGAGGAGCTGCTGGAGGAGCTGTAGCTGGCACGACCCCTCCCTCGATAAGACTTGTGGCGACACTTCCCAGATCTAGAGCGGGAGCGGTGACACCTGTGACGTCACGACTCTGACCTGGAGCGTGACGTGTCACGTGGGGCCGAGGCGCTCGGTGCCGAAGCGCTCGGTGCCGAGGAGGTGGTGCCGTAATGCATGGTGGGAAGCTCGGCACCGAGGCAGGCAGCGCCAGGGATCGGTGTTGCGCTGGGCTCCACACTGGGGTACCGGAGCCCACGCTTAGGTCCCTGCTCGAGGCGGAACTGTAGCGCCTTCGCCTCGAGCGTTTGTCCCTGGACCGCCCTTGGTGCTGCGATGCCAGGGAGCTCAACGACCTGGAGTCGGAGCTAGGAGGGGAGCCTGCACTCTCTACCCTCCTTGGCCGTCTGGGGGGACACCTCGACTCCCTTCTCTTCCACCCACCGGGGTAACCCAATGTGGGTAACCCCGAGACACGGGTCCCATGAGGGCGCATGCCGCAGCGAAAGCCTCCGGTGTCGACGGCTCTTGCAGAGGCGCTCCCCCACCCCCAGGAGTCGGGGGAGGCTCTCTGTGAGGAGATGCCGGTGCCGGAGTACTCTCCACGGCACGTGGCTGGGGCATCTCCTGTTGCACCCCCCTGCTTTCCCGGTAGCAGAGGGGAGTCCATATGTGCGGCCTCACGCCATTTCTTTTTCTTCGGTGCCGATATTGCCGGTGCCGAAGATGGTGCTGGTGGAGCGCTCTGCACCGAGGAGACACTCGGTGCCACAGGAGAACGCGATGGCTCAGAGTCCGGGCCATGTGCGGACTCCATCAGGATCACTTTCAGTCTCGCGTCCCTCTCCTTCTAGGTCCTTGGTTTGAAGGACTTACAGATCCTGCATTTTTCTTTCCTGTGTTGCTCCCCGAGGCATCGGAGGCAACGGTCGTGAGGGTCACTCACAGGAAAGGACTTTGCACATGCGGTGCAGGCTTTAAAGCCGGTGGAGCCAGGCATGGCTCCGCTCTAGCCCCTAAGGGCACTATTTACTTAACTACTTGCTAATCTACTATTAAAAAACAAAAAACTCGAACAATAAAGCTAACACTAAGGGATGCTACTTGCATTTGTATGCAAGAGGCAGATGTCCCGGTAACCATCACAGGTGGAAAGAAGGAACCGAGGGGCTGCAGGGTCGGCAGCGCCCTATGTACCACGGCATGAGCGCAGTACTCCAGGGGGCGCCGGAGCCGACCCTATGGAGCTAGCTAAGGGAAAAAAGTTCTGGGAATCTGTGCACGGGGCATGCACACACCTATACTGGAATGGATATGAGCAATCACTTGAAGAGAGAACTAATATCTCACTGATCAATAATATTCTTGCATGATGTATACACAGAGTCTATACAAAAAGTTATGAATATGTGCTAGAATTGTATTCTGAAAATATATTTGGTAAGCAATGCATAAGCATAGTATGTCTTAGACAAAGGAATATGTATTTGATTCTCTGAGCAGCCTGCTCTTGAGGCAGAAGCAATGAAGGTCTATTTTTACATATTAGGTAAACAAAGCTATCCAGGAGGAGACAGCATGGCATCTATGCACAAAACAGGACAAGCTTGATTTGAGTTTTACTTTTAAAGAACACATTGCAAAGGTTTACTAGTCTAGTAGTTTACTAGCCTTAACCTCAACTGATAAGCAATTGAATCAACTGATTGTATACAATATTACTGTATTATAAAAGTGTATAGAGTGAGGTCTTTTTTGAAAGCTAATGACACTGTTGATTAATATCACTGCTAAATGTATGTAGTAACGCTATATGAGGGAAAATGAATTCTTAATGATATTATGCTTTAAAGTCTGTGACCAACCTGGGAGAATCAGGTTCACTCAGAGTGGAGACAAGGCAGCTATTTACCTTTCTCCTATGTAGATTAAGCATGATAGAATCAGAACCATGGAAGCTCAGTTTACACACAGAAGATAGGAAGCCCACAGGCAGGGAAGAATAGCATGAGGTCATCCTGCCCCCTGAAAGAAAATCACTAAACTTTGGAAGATAAAAGCAAAGACAGAAGCCATCTTTGACATCTATCACTAGGATGAAAGCTCTCAGAAGCTGAGAAAGATGGGTTCTTCAACTAATAAGGGGTTGAAGTCTCTGGGAACTGAATAAAGGCATAGGCAAAGATCGTTCACCTAGGAAGACAAGGGAAGTGAGGAGCTTGTATTTTATAAGGTCATGATAGAGGGAAAGTCAGCCATGGCTGGGAAGAAGGAAGATTGGTGAGAGAAACCATCTTGAACAAACCCTGTCCCTTGCTACATTAAGTTTTAGATGGATATTTTCACTTTTATTTGATTGTAATCATCTCTATTCCTATTTATTTTACTTGACATCACTTAAATTTATTTACAATAGCACATAGGTTGCTTTATTTTTACTAGAAACCAACTCAGTGCTGTGTTTGCAAGGCAGAGTGTAACTACTCCAGTTAAATTAATAAGCTGTGATGTGCTTTTTTCTCTTTAATGGAACAAGCCTACCTTATTCCTCTGAACTGTCCATAAGCGGGCTGGATACTGCAGAACACATGGTTTTGGGAAAATGTGGTACTGGGAGTGTATTGGGGTCACCTTGCTAGTTATAACCAAGGCTGGTGGAAGCCAAAGTGGGGCTGTAGACAGACTGCTGAGGTCAGGACTGTGGAGCACACAGAAATTTAGGGTGTGACCTGCATGTTTGTAAGCTGGCTGTAACTGTCCCTGGCTGGGAACTACAGGAGCAAAGCATTTAAGGCACCCAGGCAGAGGGAATGGCATGGAAGAAGACACAACGCTGAGAGTGGGTTAACTGGTGGAGAGGAGGGGATGAAGACAGCTGCAATAACAGTTCAGAGCAGAGATAGGGAGTGGGACATAGGCAGTCTGGCCTAGCAGTCAGAGCTTGGCTGGGATCCACTGCCAAGGATGATAGTGGGTGGGCAGGGGTAACAGGAATTGCTAGAGCCAGGTTCAATAAGCAAGATTCAGGTTGAAAGTCAGGCCAGGGTCAGAGACCAGAGATTAGAGGTAATACCAGGCTGGAATTGGGAGGGTTAGAGTCAGGCTGGGATCAGAGACCATAGATCAGGTCAGACAAGGTGAGGTCTGGAGTCACAGCAGGCCCAAATCTGTGTTGTTACCCACAAAATGTCCTGCAGCAGTCTCCAGGGTTAAATAGGATCGTTGGCCAGTCAGAGGGCTGCAGAGTACTGTCATTCTGGGTCCCTTGGGCAGTACTTCCTGCAGTGGTCACTGAATGGGGCTCTGCATAGCCTCCTGATGGCCGTATGGGAACACCAGCTCTACCAGGCTCTACTCCCTGCATCCTTGCAGCATTGAGCTGTTCCCAGAGAGTCTCTAGTAGATAGGCTTTTGCAGGTGTTGTACTGCCCACTAACAAGCCAAGCTGTAGAGCAGGTGGCAATTCAGTAAACATAGTACCCTCCCCCACAAGGAACAGAGTTCCCATCCTGCTGCACAGCTTTCTAATACATTGGGGAGAACTGCACCTTGGATTCTGAAAGTCAGTGGGAATGAGGTGCCTAACAAGCTTATGTGCTTTTGTAAATCTCATTAAGAACCCATCTGCATCTTCATACTGTCATAATCTGGCCCTTAAGCACATGCTTGAATTTAAGCATGTGAGTAATCTCTATAAAGGGAATTTAGTTAGGTATGTGCTTAAATACATGGCTGAACTAGTCTACATGCACATAAATGCATTGGTGACTTCAGTATCAACGTTAGAAAGAAAAAAGATTTTAGGCTAGGCTCTTTTCAATTAAATTGGTGGTTTCTTCAGAAAGACGGAGATGTTAGCCTTCATCTTTGCAGAATACCCATAGCTTTACACATACCTCTCAAACTTAACCAAAGCAGGCATATGTCATCACTAGATAACAGGATTATTTGATTTAGAGTAAATGGTGAGAAAGTAAAGCCTATAGTTAAATGCTGGGAATTTGAGATAAAATGGTAACATAAGAAATATTCCCCACTGCTTCTGAAAGTTGAGTAATTTGAGCTACACTCCATTCAACGTGGAGTGGAAATGAAATCTCACAGCAAACCTCAGTGGTGGCTGCTTATTTTATAATCTTTTTTTGATTGAGCATTGTTTGAAATATTAAGCCAACTCTTAAATGGAAAACTTCTATAACAATTCTTCTTCAAGAGGACAGAGAAATAAAACCAAAACAGATGATTTCATCTTTTTGTCAAGACTGCGGGTATGACCAACAGTGTCTAAAAGGCAAAGAGGTCAAAGGGACTGAGGATGGAGTAGGAACCCTGAGATTTCACCAGGAAGAAGTCATTAGACACCTGATGAGAGCAATTTCAGTTAACTGGAAAGCGAGCAAGCATGAACAGTGATGACATGTTCAATGCATTTAAAGAGGAAGGAAAGAAGGGAGATGGGTCTGTAGGTGGAGGTGGGTTTCTACTGGGGTTTATTAGGAGGAAAAGGCCATAGCATACTTGGACTGTGAGGGGGAAGGAACCAGAGGAGAGTAAGAGTTTGAGAAGAAAAGAGATTTAATGGATAGCAAAGGGGCTAGAAGGAGGTCATAACACATAGGGGTATGGATTAGTAGAGCAGGTAAGAAACCTTGATATCAATGACAAGGAAGAATGAGAAAAAAAGTGATGAGGGAGAAGGGAGCTTCAGTTTGCATATTCTTCTTGAAGAAAAGCATTCTAGCATTGTGGAGGATGTTTGCCTCTAATAACAAGCTTTCTGTAACACAGCCTTGCTAATAAAGAGTAAGGTGGGAGGGAAATGAATAGAGCTTCAGCACACCTCTGTAAAAGAAAGAGAGAGAGAGAGGGAAGGGAAACATTTACCAAAGAATACAAAATTGCAATTACATATGCTGTATTCTAGTTTGAATCTATTTTAAATGGTGAATAGCATCAATAGCTATTTTAATGGCCTCCATAACTACTAATCATATACCTTGAAGATATGCCAGGACTTTGGTAATGACATTGATGGTAATTGCTATAGCATTACTGATGACCGTAAAGGAGGGGATTTTTCTACTGATTCCATTGTAATGCAAAACAGCACCTGCCATTTCTGTTCAGTTTCATCAAACATTCCTTTGGAGACTTCCTGTTCCTCTGAGCAGAATAGTGTACAATCATAATCATTCTAAGAAACTAAATATCAAAGCATAATATTACTAAAACAAACCAGTCTCTGCAAAACTGTTGAAAACCAAGCCCAGAAAGATTAAAACCATTTTATCCCTTTTGCCATCATATTACTTAATCAAGTTGTTACATCTTGAAATACTGTAAATAATTTGATTATTTAAATAAATAGCTCTATGATAAAAGCAAGACATTCCTTTCCTATGATACTGCTCAATAATGTCATTGTGACTTTTCAAAAACTACTAGCTGCCATGATAGGAGTGGAAACCCTGGAGTGTATAGTAGAAAAATTACCCAATTATCGCACTTTGAAACAAACAAAAAAACCCATAACCATTATTTTTCCAGGTTTTTGCACTAACCCTTTCTGACAATGTAGCTATGGAAATATAACTGCTCAGTTATTATTCATTTTTCCCTCCGTTCTAAAACAATTTAGATATGTTTTATAGATTCATTGTCAATGACATATAATGATGTTTTGTTCCTAACATCACTAGAATCAAGGTAACTAAAAAGTCAAAATCAAGCTTCAAGGTCAAATTTAAATCTCCTGTGAATATGATAGAACTAGCGAGAGAAAAGAAGTAATAAAGTGAGAAGCCCTTCAAACAAATTCCATAGCATTAGGTACTAAAATGAGCTCCATTTTCCAAAGTGGCTCCCTTTTTTTTCTTTCTTTTTAATCTTTTATCCATTACAATATCAGATCTGGGATCAAGATACAGTGAATATTGTGTCAGCATATTGGTACAAAAGAGCCTGAAACGCATGTTGTGAAATACATGAAGTGTCTAGTAGATAGAGCAGAGAAATGAATGGGAAAAAAGAATAGTCAGTTTAATTGTAAATTCTGCCACACTGAACGAATCCTTTGCAGGCCAGTTTTCAAACATGTGTGCCTAAGTACTAAAAATGTGACATTTAACTGGCTCAGGCAGGGGTCAGTGTGGAGCCTCACTGCTCCACAGGAAGTTTAAGGAAGGACTGTGGCTCCAGGAAGCAGGTTGCATAATGTATGGGCTTGTCCATATTTCTTCTAATTCAGAGCACTGTTTTATCTCCTTCAACCTGCTCCTAATCCAAATGCAACATCCTTTCTCATCTTCTCCACTTTCCTCCAGCCTCTTCCTCTTCTTTTCCTTCAAGAGGACTGAATGCCTCATCTCCATATGCTAAGTGTCCATGTGCTTTGGAAATAAAATCTTCCTTGATTTTGCTTTTGAAATTAGGTCTCAGACATAGCATCATATATTTGCACTCAAAGTATATCTTGTATACTCAATAACTTATGCCAATGATTTCATTTTATAGATACATGAATCTCTAACTTTCCTCAGATTTCTATAACATCCGACACCAGAGTGTCTAAGGGCCAGATTTGCAAAAAGTGATTTAAATGGGAGGCTGGTGTCTAATCGACTGATATGCTTTTGACAATCCTACCAGCTGCCTATCTGTTCTTAAAGCTTCCACACGCCTTTGAAAATCTGGTCCTAACTGCTCCCCAGGTAAATTAAACCTACTTGGTGAGTACCCTGGTGGATTTCCTTGTTTTTTATGCTCAGTGGTTAAAGAGGCTTTGCTTAAGGAATATTCCTCCCTCCAACCTTTCCTCACTCCCTCCATTGCTGTTGTAAGTCACACTGTCTACAAGCTGGTGTTTTAGCTGGCATCCACCTTCCACCCTGGATGGAGTCAACTGCTGTACTCCTGTCTGGAACACACAAGTACATGGATCACTGTGACCAGATTCTCATCCAGGAGACTTTCCTAACACTACAGGAGGAAGAAAGCTATCTGCTATCTGACAGGTAACTGGACAGGTCACAAAACATGACTTTGATAATAGAGGGATGAGGCTGGGCAGATGCCTTTGATGGAATGGGATAGCATCCCAGCTAAATATCGCTTCCTTCTGACCAGGATCACCTTGTTCTTGCTTGGTTTCAATCTGAGTCAAATAGTCTTCATACAGGAGCTGATCTTTATAGGGTTGTGACATCCTTAGAATGCTATTGGTGGCATCAGTGGAAAATGTGATATACATGCGGGCGTCTAACAGACCATTGTCGGTGCAGAGTGAGCAGTGACACATCAAACCTCTAAGTAGTCTCATGTTAATATTGAAGAGCAGGAAAAGGGAGGCAGATCTCATATCTTATGGATCCTTGAGGAGGAGGAGTTAACCATCACCAATCTCTGGTTCTTATTGGAACAGGATGGCTGGAGTCATTTTTATCGGAGGTTGGAGAACATGAGTGATATTCCATCTCCTTTTTATCTAATTCTGGGCTCAGTCTTACTTTGTGGTGTACATAATAGCCTTTGGGGAATAGATAGGCTAGAAAAGGGTTCAAAAGTAGACGTAAACCAAGTGTTAGTGATGCAAGCCTATTTGGATGCCTCATCAAAAATCAGATCATGGGTAGTGCTTTTTTTGCTGATGGCTAACCTTGGATTCAGCAGTAAAAGCTTGAGATTCTTGTCTTTTCCTGCCCTATTTGTTGTGGTAACTAGATGAGGCGTTATTTGCCCAATGGTAGGTCTTTGCCATTGTGTGACCATGTTGTGTGGCCATACTTTCTTAGCAGTATCTTCCTTTTCCAATTAACACAGACTGTTAATGGGTGGGTATGGTTCTTTGACTACTCAAAGCACCGAGAGCACAGAAATGCTGTTCAGTGTGAAGGGGGTGTTGGTACAGTAGCATGCTGGGACTGTAGACAGAGATATAAAATAGTGGCCACTATGTGACTTTAAATGATTGCCTCTCAGGAAGACAGTGGGAGATTGTATTGGCATGAGCCCTGTGCAGTAAGTTACAATGCTTTCTTTGAACTCAAATACAGAGAAAAACGTACATTACAGTAAAAAATAACCTGCCCTAGTGAAATATAGTCTGAATTTAGCTAAACTGCAATAAACAAATAATAAAAGAGCCAGAGGTGTAAAACAGTCTCAGTGGTTAAAAGATTCTGACACTCTATAGCAATAAAACTAAACAAGACTGCACTTAACACCAATTATGTAAAGTGACATGCTCAAAAAGAAACTCCAAAGCCACTCACACAATATAAAATGAATATTAAAGTTTTGCTGCTCCATTCTGAGTTGCATAGCTGCTTGAAAAAACTTATTTTACAGTGCCACAGCTTATATCATTTCACCATACTTAAAAGCATCTTCCATCATGCTGATGTGTGTTATTCATTTATTCCTGTTCAAGCCAGGCATAACTAAATGCCCAGCACGTATTTCCTTGCAGTGCACAATTTGTACTTCTTCCTATTGTTAACTTTGGCTAAGATTATTTATTAAGTCTTTTGTTTTTACTGACAGCTCTTTATCGGAAGCTTTTCCAAAGCACTGTTTGTTCTGTTCAGCTTTTACTCTTGTTTTAAGCTTGAATATCATTCTTTCTGATTCTCCCTAATTCCTTGTGAGTGAAAATGAAGGAATACTTGGACACTTTCAGAGGTCTGCCATCTAAAGTTTACTATGCTGGACAGTTTAGAATTTCTTCATATATGAACTAAAATCTGGACTATATTCAAAGTTTTATCTTGAAATTCTTCACCCACGTGGATGACTTGGACACTGGTGATAAAACACTAATGTGGATGTCTGACTCTATGGTCCAAAAGCTGAACTGGTGAAACAGAAAAGCAGAGTATCAGTGATCTGGCAGATATTCTAACCAGGTGGCATTACTTCAGTAAGAATTAAGAGTTAGGTATGAAGAGTTCCCCTTCAATCATGTGTGATCACTTCGGGAATCACATTTCAATAGGAAATTAGTTACAACCAGTGATACATTTTTGCTCAATACACTATCTATCACAGGGCACGAGAGAAAAAAACCTTTTTTCTGTGCTATTTACGATTCCTCTCCTAACTCACAGCAAGTTTATGTAGGTCAGCAAATATTTACCGTGCACTTATATAGTACCTTTTGCCTTCTAAGCAAGAGTTAGTTAAGCCTCACAATAGACCTTTTAGGTAGTTTTATATCCATTTTACAGATGTGACAAGTGAGGCATTCAGAAGTTAAGTGACTTTCCCAAAAGACACAGAGCAAGTCAGAAGCAGAGGTCAGAATAGAAGCAGCGCTTTGATCCCCTGTCCTCTGATCTAACCAATAGGAAAGACCCAATAATAAGGTACAAAATGCTACTTATTTCCTAGTATGTTTAAGTGCTCATGCTAAAGCATCCTTCCACAGAGCTCCTGAGAAATAATTCAGAACAAGTAACTGTTTTCCTCTGTAAAACTGATGCAGGATACTGGGCACAGCCATAGGCAGCATTTATTCCTCATCGGGTGAACCCAGAAGAATTTAAATTTGTATTCTCTTTGAAATCATACAGTGTTGTGTATGTTCTTTCAATAGTATATTAATCCATTTGCTGTAGTGAACTCTGAAATCTTGGTTGACTGTGAAAGCTCACTGTGCTTGTTGTTAAAATTGCAGCATGATTTGAATATGCAGTTGCCATCTGGAACCATAGCAGGGGGGCTGAATTAGCCATTACAGGTCTCCCCACCACAGGTTTAGATTGGGGGTAGCATGCTGCTTTCTTCTAGCCAAATAATCTCTTTCATCAGGCAAAGTATCTTGATAATCTTAACTACTCAGTTTGAAATAAATTTGATCTTTGAGACAACTACGTACTTAGTCTTTTAATCCAAACTAAGCTAATGTTGCCCCTTCCTTGTAGCCATAGTAATAAGTGACTAATGACAGATTCTACACTATCATTTTACGTTGATGATATATAAAGAGAGTGCTAATGCTGGCTTGTATAGCATCACTGAGTTTTGCATAGGCAGGTAATATAATAGTTGCATGCTTTCCTGAACATTCTTTGTAATTTTATGCTTTAACATGATTACATTCTATGTGGAATACTATGTTAATACACCAATAAAGTTGAAATTTCAAACAAAATTCAGATTTAAAGATCTCATAGCAACTTTAATTCAGCCCCCTCATGCTACTGCACTAAAACTTATGCATTCTTTATATTCTCAGAGATAAATTATTTCAATATTTAACTACTCAAGCACGCAGAGACCATGGTAGTGGGACCATGTAAATACTTAGATAAACAGGAGTTCTCATTATGTTTAATCATACACAGTATGCAGCAATATAAACTGTTTTACACTGAGCCACATTAAGACAATGACCTATATTGGCAGTGGTGTGAAGTCTTATTGTATATTGCAACTCCAAACTCTTAGGTGGGTAGAGCTCCCTCTATGATAGGCCCGCTCTGCTGAGGTGCATGTGAAGAAGGGGAGGAGCCATGTCGTGCTTCCACCCTTCTCCTTTGGTAAGTAGGGCAGCTCAAAGACTGCAGTATTGGTACAGGGAGTGTAGAAGGACATAGGAAAGCACAAGGTGCTTTGCATATCCCTTGTGTACCCATGAGAGATCCAGGCACAATCTGATCCTGTATGTGTGTCTAAGGTTGTAGAGAAAGGTGTTGATCTGTTTTCAGTGCTCAATAAATGATTATTATTAATAATAACTTTAAACTCATAACAACACAGAATACAGTGGCAAAGCTCCCACTTTGTCCTGTCATTCTGTACCTCATGTGCCAGCAGGGTATGACTTACCAGGTTGTCTGTTCCTCCCCTATTTGTATGTATGGAAACGCTAATGGAACAAAAACCCTCTTTAATAGCTGCTCTTCCCAAACCCTCAACTTCTTCCCTCCATCCTAATGGATTGTCAGTGGATGTAGAAATTTCTTCTTGGCCAGCATCCATTAAGATTCTTGACAGAAGCATCTAACTGTCACTCAGATAATAAGTGGCAGTTAGTGACAGCTGTTGTCTTCTTTTGAGGCAGCAATTGTTTTTTTTCTGCAAGTTCTTCTAAGGGACTGAAGAAACTTCTGTAAGAGACAAAACTGTTCAAGGAACCAATTTAAAAGCAAAGGTGAGGATTATTTTTTAGACATTTGGAAAGTAACTGATTGAAAGAAGAAGATTAGTACGTAGAAGTAGTGTTAAGAGGGAATCAGAATAAGATGGAAGCAACATTTAAAAAAATTAAGGCCAAAATTTTAAAGTCTGAGGCCTTACAGTTAGTTTCTTAAATTCATATTAGTTACCTTATTAAAAGTGGCCCAATTTTCAAAAGTCCTGAGCATCCACAAATTCCTAGTAGATATCCTCCTGTTACAGAAAATCTACCAGAGGGCAGGTTGTGGTACCTTTCCCTCCACTGGAAACCCCACATTGTTAGTGTTGCCTAAAAATGAGTGGGTTGTCTGTGGGTAGGCAACGCTAAGGCTGCTGAGTAATGTGTTCATTTAGCACATACCCTTGGGATCTTCCAGTGGAGATTATGGACTAGATCTTCAACCACGTAAACACGGCGGTTATGTAAACCAACATAAGTCAATGGAATGACACCAGTTTACAGCAGTTGAGGATCTGGCCCTAAAGCTGTCCTCAATTGGCAGAAACCCTAAGGAGGGAAGGTTGGGCAGCACTAATTTTCTAGGTATTTTTATGAGATTTAATTATAGATGCTGGTAATTCATCCAATATTCTTATTCTAAGCCAACATATTAACACTTTAATAAAAATAGTTCTTGTTAACTATGACTTCATTGTGGTGTTTCTGTCCTGGGAAGAAAAAGTGGGGAAGCAGTAGGGGTTTGTAAAGAGATTAAATAAATAAATGAATATTTGCATCTATGATGGTTTTCAGTCACCAGAGCAGTGCCTCTTGCTGGCAGTTTTGGGGATCAGCTCTCTCAGCCAGCACACCCTATCCTGGTGGAGCCAGTACTATTTCCTTTAACACAGAAGATTTTAAGGCCTTCCAAAACAAATGTGTTTAAAAAATAACCATAAACCTATCCGGTAATTATCTATACTTCTTCCTGAGACTGAATCACCACTACTAAATTCCTGTAATAATACTAATAAGCATGCACCAAAACCAAAGAGGTCCAAATAACTTTACCTATTCTTGGACACAGAAGAAATAGATATTCAAAGATACAAGGCTAATGCATTCTCAGATCCAGCACTCTACAATTTTTTTAAGTGGTCACATCATTACAATGTACTATTTTGGGCCTGACCTTTCATTGGTTGAAGTCCATCTCAAAGATCCCATTGACTTCAATGGTGCAGGATCAAACTCTTTGAAAGCCCATAGTACTAGTCAAAAGTAGAAGTGATAAATTTTTCAAAAGCACCCAAGTTCCATTTTCATTTTCATATCTTAGGCACTACAGAGCTTGTGTCTCATTAAAAGTCCACTTAGGAGGCACTTTTGAAAATTTGACCCAAGGGGCATTTTGACTTTAAGCTGGGAAAAACTACCTAAAAGGTGCATTAAACCTTAAACCAGTAAAGATCTCTAAAGCAAACAGCTAAGGAAAGCAGGACAAAGGAAGTTTCATTCTAGATTTTCAGAGGGTGGAGACAATGGTCAACAGAATTTATCCTCAGTATCAACACATCATGATCTCTTGACCATAATAAAAAAATAATGGCCCCCTTGCTTCTTTTTTGTGTAAAGGTAATCTGTTTCTGTCACAAACAGCACATCTTTCATAGTAGAATACTTATGTGGGCACATTTTATTGTTTGGTAGAAAATGTTCTCTTTGTCAAGTGCACCATTGATTGCCTTTGAACTAAATATAGTTGACATTCCAATATGTTTCACATTTCTTTAATGACAGTGTTCTGTAAGTGCATTTACAGCCTGCACAAATGGGAAAAGCTTAGGTTAGCTACAGTATGATGTATGTGCCTATGTTTCTGACTCTCACCTTCTCTATTTCCCTTTGAAGGCCAAGGTACAATTGAACAGCCTGCTATTTATTATAATAAATTATATGAATCCAAAGGTGGATCTATTAATTGTTACTTTCACTTATGACTAGAAAAATGGCAAGAGGAACAGCAGTAAATTAATGGTTTGTAATGGTATACTCAAGGTCACCAACAAAAACATGCACTTTTGTACTACTCTGAATTGCTTAGCTGATGTACAGCTGAATCCTCTTGTATCAAAAGGACCTTAACCTTACAGAGGTACATGAAGATGAGTTCATGAGTGAAAAGACAATTAGCAGAGACCATCTTTAGCCAAACGATGATTATGGTAGTCCAGCTACCTGTATTTTCTTTTGAATAGCTTGGTAAGGAATGAATATCTCATTGTTATAAGGATGTGACTCATAGTGGACACATTTATTATCAGAGGAGAATGTTTTTGATTACTGGTGAGACATTACTGGCTTCGCTTTGATACTATTAAGTTGTCTGTAAGTGGTGAAGGAATACAACACTGATCTTGAACACATTGATGTTTCTATGCAGAGATACTGGAAGATGTTTCACACGAAAAAAGAAGGTACAAAAAAGTTACAAGTATGTTTTAGTTTATTGCTGCTGGAAAAGTCCAAATATTACATCAACTACCTAATCTGAACTTTGATTTATCCTGTAAGGGACACATATTGTGGGATATAAACGGCTTTATTAAATGTGTATAAACAACTTTGAAAGGAATATAGTCCCAAGGACTTTAAGTTAAATAGGAATTTCTCATAGCATAATGTTGCTGGAGTAGGAGAATATTTTATGAATAGAACTGGAATGAATTATTAATATCATGAATGTATTGATTATATAATAAGTATATATAGACCTTGCAAGTTGTATTTTATATTGTATGAACTGTGGCATGGATTATCACCATGTTGTGGATAATTAGCTCAGGTCACACAAGGTCATTAGAGCATTAAATGTTTGTCCTGCAGAATTTTTCCTATGAAAAATATCCTTATCAAAAAAATTCAGTCAAAAAATGTTGATTTCTCCCAGGAAATTTCACAATGAAATGACAATTTAATAATTTAGTTGAATTTCAAAATTTAACAATTTTTTTTCATTTCAACCTCTGATAAATTGTCTGTAATTTCTGAATATATATTATATATTTTTAAAAAGAAGGTTTCTACTTGTAAAACCATTCTTAATTTGCAAAAAGATCTGAAGGTGAATATATAACAAGTGATTTTTTCGTAAATCTGAGAAAACACTGTGGGTTTTTTCCCTATTTTCAGAGGCTGAGAGAATTTTTTGCATAATTTTAATCATCTCACACACTGATGATCAAATGCATGCATCCTTCCATATGCCAAATGCTCTCATCTTCCAAAGTTGACCTTCTATGCTGTGCTCAGTACAAATAATTCTAAAAATGTTCCTGGCATCACTGCACTCTCTGACAGGTTCTCACACCTACATTGCTCACAGAAAATTTGCACTGTCATCGTATGAAAAGTTCCAATAGTTCTATGAATAAAGTTCTATCACACTTTTTCAAAAGACATTTTATCATACTGGACTAATTCTAATATTTAAGAACTCTAAAGTTTGCATATCAAATATTCACAAGAAAGTAGGAATTGTACCCTGATTTTCTAAGAAAATTTGATTCACTGCACATAAACCAGTATATGTAAATCCCTCTTGAAATGTTTAATAAAATTCTTGAGGAGTCAGCACTTGTAGAATGTAATAAACTATATTTATAGAATGATCTCGCCACACATTAAGCAGTGGTGGACTTTGTCTGGCTTGTTGGAATAGAAGTGTAATCCTGTAAGGTTTAGCAAGCCAAGGAGTGACTTGCTGCTGCAGCTGCAGACCAGGTCAGTATAGGGACATTGACCCATCCCTCCCACAGGTGACTGGAAAAGAGGGGGGACTATATAGATCCATGCTGGTGGGAGGGAAAGTCCTGTCTTACCTGGACGAAGCAGAGCAGCACCCTCCAGCCCACTGAAGTGGTGAAATACTGGGTCGTGTCAGGATCTGCTGTGGTCATTGTGCTAGTCGCTCCTTTCTTGGGTGGTTGAGGACTCCTGTCACTGGTACAGCAGGAAGCCAACGTTTCCTCCTTTATAGTCGCTCCTGCCCCCCCGACCTTAACCCTCATTTAAGGTGGAGGGACAGTGAGTTAGATGGTGAGGATAGGTAAAAGAACAGAAATCCCCCCTGGGATATATGTGGAAATGATTATGGAATTACCTGCACTTTTATCTGCCAGGTAGTCCCAGACATTTTAGTAGATTTTCAACATGTAATGGATGGAGATCATGGAAAAAATATTAAATATGTTGGCTTAATTTATACTTTGGACATACATTTTCTTGTGCCATATAAAATGGTTTTTATATAATATAATAGCAAAATAAATGCTAGTTACATACTAAAATGTAGCAAAATACTAAATATTTCCAATGGCAATGGTAACAAAACTGAATTATATGGCATTTACCAATTTAAGTGTCTAACGTCACAATTATGGGGGTTCTCAAGGCACTATCACAGTAGAAATCAACAACAACAACAACAATTAAGTAGGTAGGACATGTTTCAATACTGTATGAATGAGCCCCAGAACCTGGTCCTCAGTTTCCTTATTATGTCTCTGTCATCACTGGTGTTCAGTGGTCTCAGTGATGCTACTCATGTGCATAGGCACATGCTGAATGAGGGCCATGGTACCAAACTAGTCTTTATGAGGTTTCACTCACTATTTCTTCCTCACTCCAATGCTGACTCATGGAAGTAAAGTGTGTTTGAGCCAAAGATATTTTCTATCACAAAAGGCAGATACAAGCTATAGGAAGAGTAATCTTGAATTTGTGGGCATAAGTTGTGTTAAGGGAACATTTATAAATAGTTTACAAAGGATTAATAAATCAATAGGTGTTTAAATAAATGGTTACTTATTTGCTATAGATTGTTATAAAGTCAATAGGTTGCTTATAACCATGCCTTATAATAACTTATAACACCTTGTATTGATATGTCTATACCCGTCAATATCACATACTACTCGTGTCTGTAAAATGCTTATTACATCTATTAATGCTTTGTTAACTCATCTTAAACTTTATATCTGCACCCTTAATGTAAAGTATGACTTATATTTTAGATGAATATTGAATAACATTATACATTTGAATGACTGAATTATGTTGCATTCTTTTTTTATGGCATTAGTCAATGGATGGTTAGAAAGTTGATAACCTATATAGTGACATTTGCTCATTTGTCCTTCCGTATGTCCATTTTCTTACCATTACAAATTGACTATGAAATAATGAGATGGATTCTCTTTAGGGCAAGTTAAAAAAAATAACAGACCTATCTACATTTTTAAAGTTAAAAAAAAAGTTGCTTACCACTACTTAGTTTTCTCATATTACAACACATGGCTATGAAAAGGAGCCTTAGCACAGCAAACGTGGAGGAAATGAAATTTGTAATTTAGTTAGTTACAAAAACAAGATAAGAAGAGAAGAAAAAAGTTAAAGAACATTGTTTTGACAAAAAGCCAACTTCTTCAGAGTTAAAATTCTTGTTTGTGCTGTATTTTGTGTCCTAAGAGGATTCTTCCTAATCTTTTCCTACTGTGAGGTTTTTATGCTGCCTACACTAGTAATACTGAGTGAATTCTGAGCCCTCAGAAGAAAAGTTAGTCATCCATTTATTAGCCACTTTTGATCTACTAACAGCCTTTTGTTTCCAATGTCTTTTGTTGTCTTTTCATGCTAAGAATTACTTTGATTATTATACTCAGAAGCCATTATTTGCAAGAAATCTTGACCAAGACTTCCGTTAACAGGTGCTTATATTTAAGAATATATTTAGCCATCTAAAAAGCGGCCTGATTTTCAAATTGCGCATTACCAAACAGCTCCAATTTAATTCAGCAGCATAAAAAATCCCAAAAGAATGGAAAAGAGAAGATCCAGAGAAACCGAGCCTTGGAAGCCTTTCTTTGAGGCTCAGTGCATTCCCTGTGCTGCTACTGAGGTGACAAAACTACACACTAACCCATACTAAGGGTTGTGTTTAATGGCTCAGTCTAGTCCCTAATAAATATTGTACCAAATCTGTTGTTTCTTTTTCCTGTTTTTCCCTTAACTGGAAGGAAGATCACATTTCTTTTTATTGGCTCTCATTACAGTCAGAGGTTGGCTAACATCCAGACACCACCATGAGATAAGGTGAACAATTAAATGGGGATGAAATGATGTCAGTGGAAATTAGATGTGTTGCATTACATGAAATGAACTTTGCTAACGTACAGTCCTAAAACATCAAAATTCCACCTGCTCTTCAGGAACATTTCCTACCCTGCAGAGTGAACACAACTGAGTAACAATGAGTTCCTGTAATGCTGAATTCTTTCAGGAGAGATGGTGTTTGTTTTAACATGTGGAAAAATGGGGCATATTCGCAAGTGGAGTAAATTGACGCATACATCTGCACTGAAACTCAGCATATCAATCAAGCATAGGTTCTCTGTCTGTGTAGCATAGATAGCCTGTATAGCATGATCTATATGAACTGACATATGTATGAGAAGGATTTGAAGTCAATAGGACTATGACAATTTATACCAGGTGAAGATCTGTCCCATTGTTCTGATCTATACGGAGATAGGATTCATGTCATACTCACGTTATATGAAAAAGGTTACTTTTAAAAATCAGGAAATGCAAAAGTGAAGGTTCTATTCCCTTAAAGAAACAAAACAAAACAAAAAAAAGTGATGGAAAAAGAAACTGTCCATACAAGTTAACATATAAATCTATATCATATCTAAACAGAGCTTGGAGGTTCAGATCTCATTGAGATAAATGTGATGCTGGGATAGCTGCCAGACTGAAGGAGACATGCTCTCCAGATATAAACTATTTTTCTATTGTTATTTATAAATATCATTTCAGAATAGCAATAAAACACTCCAGGCAGTACATTTTAAGTAACTATGATACTTCTTGAATGGTGAAGGTCCTGTTGTCTATGGTATGACTCAAAGCATACTAAAATTTCCAGTAATGCACTTAGTTATATCATATTACTTAATTGAAACAGTTATTTAGTTCATTTATCATTCATGTACATTCCACATTTTTTGGTCACTAATGCCTGTCAGGTAAAAAATAGAATGAAAAAAATAGTTAAATTAGTATGTAAGTCCTGTAATTCTATGTCTTTAATTGCATGAAAGATCTAAAAAATTGAAACAGCAAATAGTTATAACTTTTTGAGAACAGTTTGCAGTTTTTTAACTACCTCTACTTTCATTTTCTTGTGATGAAAACAAAATTACTGAAATATAACAGGAATTATTATACTGTAATAAGCATATCTGACAGCATAGCTTCAATAGTAAAATTGTGTTCCCAGTGCGTGATTCTAATTCATTTTGATTGTATCTGAATGAATGAGGAGGCATTTACTAATCACATGATATTTTTACA
Source organism: Emydura macquarii macquarii (assembly GCF_026122565.2). Taxonomy (NCBI): domain Eukaryota; kingdom Metazoa; phylum Chordata; order Testudines; family Chelidae; genus Emydura; species Emydura macquarii. The sequence goes on along the minus strand of NW_027131500.1, from coordinate 11,925,733 downwards.
ATGTTGGAAAGTTTATGATGATATTCAAAACTAGTGTGGATTTATACTGGTAACTATTGCTGACATGGCAGTGTTATATAGTATATACTAATGTGGCATTAAACTAAAGTCCTGATTTGGGAAAGCACTTAAGCCTGGGTTAAATTTTAAAAAGTAGTAATGAATTTTAAGGCTAACAAAACATATGAATTTGACATCCCTGGAGACTGAAATCCACTACCCAAAGAATAAATTCAGTATACTTCATCATATTACTTTCCCCACAGTACTTCACACCAGTGTATCTAACATTGTAGTAGCCATTATATTTTAATCCTGAACTGAAGGGAGCACTGTTAAGGTGAGAAGGTAGTGCTGTTTCCATGCTAATTCATGCCCATGATTTGCCCTGTCTGCTGAGATAGAGGAAAAGGTTGGCAATTGCAGTGGTGACGCTTGGGATTATTAAGATACTAAACTTTTCACCTAATGGTTAATCATCTGAATCAGGCCTAGAATGGCAGTGACCAGAAGCAATGATGCCTGTTTGGTTTCCTATATGAAAGGAATTGATGGTCTCAATTTAGATACTAGTATATAAAAGTACTATATATTAGAGCAAATTGATTGGATTTTTTTCCACAGAAAGTTTTGACTTTTCATCAATAAATTAATTTTCCAAAGACCAAAATACTTCAGCCAAAACTCAACACAATTTGATTTGGAATGCTGCACAGTGCAGCGTGGGAATTATAGTTCAGGAACCTCATGTTTCCATTCTCCTTTATAGGCCATGTTACTTAGCTAGAGTACATCTTCCATGATGCATCATGTGTTTTCTTCTTGGTAAACCACATGGTGCATCATGGGAGCCTCATGTCTCTGACAGATCATGGGAGGAAAAATCCAGTTGAGAAGCACAGACCATAGAGAACAGTGGAGACACGAGGCAACTGAACTACAACTCTCATGAGACACCATCATGGCATAACCTAATCAAAATCTTTCCATTTTCAGGCATTAAGGTTTTGTTTTTTTTTGACAATTGTGATCTATAGAGACTCTCAGACACACACATTGCCCCAACTCACTGTTGTTATAATCTGTATCTAAAAGGTGTCATATAAGGTGTTATATGAAAACTGGCAATGTGCTGGTCATTAATATTATTGTGTGATGTATGTATGGGTGGTGTATAAAGAATTATAGATGTGTGTTGGAAATATGTTCTTCAGATGTGTTTGACAGACAGTGCCTAAAGACAGTCTGTCCTAACAAGAGGGGATATGACCATTTAATAATCTTGATGAGAGATGGAGATTGCACCTCCCAGAAAGCCTTCCTGCCTCTTGAAACAGAATCAATGAACTTTGGGAATATATAAGCAGAGCAAAAAAGCAATTTTGTCACCTTCACCTGAGGAGACAAAGAAAATAACAGTTTTGGGTTCTGTCTAGGATCCTGGCTAATGACTGGCTAGCCAAACTGGAAGAATGACTGTGGTGAGCAAACATCTTTGAAAAAAAGACTAGTGTCTTAAATTAGATTTTAGTTTTAGAAGCACATTTTCACTTTTGTTTCTTTGTAACCATTTCTATACCTATTCCTTCTACTTGGTATCACTTAAATCTAGGTTCTATTGTTAATATTATTATATAATATATATAATATATTGTTAATATATTAATATTGTTTTACTTTTACAAAACCATCTCAGTGCTGTATGTTAAATGGAAGGTTTCATGTTTTAGTTTCTCTAGCATGCCAGTGTGTCTTCTGTCTCTCTGGAGGCAGTGAACTTGCTAACTTCTGCGGGAATCCAATGAGCAGGATTAGACACTACAGGAGAGAGAGTTTTGGAGAGACTCAGGTCTGGAGGGGCCTGTTGATGTCAGCCTGCAAGGAATAACTAGGCTGGGGGAAGCCAGGGAAAGGCCATTGTGCTGAGAGCATGCTACTAGTGGCAGGGCTGCCACAGCACAGAAGCATGCAGGGTTACAGAGCAGGTGGTGACACACCTCTTACTGGTCTGGGTGAATCCCCAAAGAATCACAACAGTAAATCTACATTTTCTGTGGAAAGCAGATATTTTTGAAGAAAGATTTACTCAATAACCCAACCTTTCATTATAAATAGTTTTAGCTGAAAGTGTCTGAGCATTCCTAATGTACCTGTCCCAGAATTGTGTCATGACTGGTCCTTGATGGCAGTCTCAGCACAGAGGCCAGATATGAAATAGGCACATGCAGACTGCCTCAACCACTCACCCTGAAAGTGAGACCTTTATGTCCCTCCAGACTAAAGATAAAGCATATTGGCAGGGCAGCATGAAGGTTCTTGGACTGTGCGGCCCGTTCTATACTATACTACTTATGAAGGTGAACAAATGATTACACTATGTGAGGGCTTTTTGGTTTTGTGTTTATTTTTGCGCTTCAGTTCATCCATAGGTTTTAAATAATCCTGTGCAAAGGTTGGTGTACGGGCCACTACAGTGACCAGCTATTATTATCCCCATTGTACAACGAGGGGAACCAAGGCAGAGATTAGGTAAGAAACTTTTCCAAGGTCAAACAGAGCTTGGAATGAAACGTAGCTTGCCAAACTCCCTGACTTCTGCCCTGGCCACTGGACCACACTGCCTTTCCCATCCAGCAGGAAAGTAATATATTAACTTTTTCTGGAGACTTTAAATATATATACCAGGCGTGGCCAAACCATGGCTCATGAGCCACATGCGGCTCTTTTATAATTGAAGTGCAGCTCGTACAGCCCCTCACGTTCTCCCCCCCCATTCTCCACTTACAAGACTTGGATGGGGATAGCTCGTGGTTTTTGCCCTGTAGGGAGGATGGTCTTGGGGCTTTAACCCTGCAGGACAGGGAGGTGTGTGCCAGCATCCTTCCCCCCTACAGGGCTGAATCTCAAAGTCACAGCGAGCCCCCCCACAGTGGGGCTAAAGTCCCAAGATCCTCCTCCCCGCAGAGCAGAAGCTCCTAGCCCCACCACACCCCTCCTCCCCAAGTCTGGTAGGCAGAGAATGTGGGTGTCGGTGTGCTCTGGGAAATATTTCAAGGTTGTGCATGTCTTGTGGCTCTCAAACTTCTGAAGACTATAGTATGTGGCTCGAAGGGTCAGTAAGTTTGGCCACCCCTGATATATACTTAAACTTGACTTTTCTAGGATTGCTTTAGAATTTAAGACCACAGCACTTTACATTAATTTTTTTGTTTGTTTGATGACAACATAAAACTGGGATTCAGTTGCTAAACTGTCACTCTCATTAAATGCACAATCCGTGTAGCATGGACTGTCTGTCAGTCAAAGATTCACAATGGATTATTGCAGAGGCTGATGTCTATGATTTGACATTTGTATGGGAAGGATTTGAGACATTTTGCTTCAGGCCAAATATGTCTTTCTCCCTTATTGGTAAATAATCAGAGATTACATCATTAGCTTTCGATCATCTATTTCTGACGCTCAGCAAACAGGATTCTAGTTTGCTTTGGAGAAGCATATTACGAGAAAGTCAAAAGTCAAATATTAAATTTGCCATTACAAACATCAAGCAAATGACTGGTATAATTCCTTAAAAAGAAGACACAAACAACTACATGACTGCATTGATTATTGATTAATACAAAATATATTATTTTAAAGAGAGAAAACATGATTGAGGTCATACATTACAATGATTAATCATTGCTTTTCAGACTGCATCCAGTCTGCCTTATCAAATTATATTCATATACGGATTAATTAATCTAAAAGCTTTACAAAACATAAACGGGCAAAATAAGGTCAAATTTGTACAAAGCGGTTTTTAAAAAGTAATTTGATGGATTTTAACACAATTAAAGGTCTTGACTTAAACCTTAAAAAACATAGCTCAGCAAAGGCATATTTGACATAGTTTTTCCTTTACCTTTTCAATATAATCATTTCTAAAACCGGAGGCAACACTGGTGTTCTTGTTTTCTAGCATATCTAGGAGACAGTCGGAAAAGCACATTTGGAAAATATGTATTGTTAACACTCCATATTACTGTTCTGTGCTGTCTGGGACTACTGCTCAGAGATCACTGCAGCCATGTGACTTAAATAGGTTAGCCAGCTAACATTCCAATTTATTTGATGCAGACTGAAAAATGACTTAAAGCCAACATTTTGCTTCCAACCATGTCTTCCCTTTCTAGCTTGTCTTTTATCAACTGCCTCTTTATTATGTGGCATTCAGTGGTGTCATGAGTTTTTCCCAGAGGTTACAGCGATAACAGGATATCATGGGAATGAATGTTTCTGAAGATCTGGAAACTGGTACTGCTTCTGGGAAAAGATTAGCGATCATCTAAGTTGTTAAAAAAAATTGTAAGTACCTTAATAGTATAACTCACTGTTAATGAAGGGCTGGTGTTCTCTAAATACACATGACAATAATAATAATAATGACAATGCTAATTATATTGTGGTAGTGCCCCAAATGTGATAGACACTGTTTAAACACATAGGAAGTCACTGTTCCTGTCCCACATAACTTACAATTAAAATAGACAAGATAGGTAAACAATGGACAGGCAAAATGTTAGGTACACATCTTGTTAATTACCCCTGTTCTCCAATAACTCTTAATACTTAGATTTAATATCTTTAGGATAAGGATCATCTTTTTCTTCTGTATTTGTACAGCACCTAGCACAATGGGATCCTGGTCCATAACTAAGGCTCATAGATACATACAGGTGATTCAACCAATCTGCTTTTTCCACCCTACATGCCCCAGACTTAATATGTCAACCTGGGAAAGAGAAACAAATGAAAACCTCAAAGTCAAAGAAAAAGTCAGAGTGTGCCCATATTAACAGAAGTGTTTGAAGATCATAAGGTTCCCTGGGAACAGGGGCACATGTTTTATTTTCCCCCCAGCAGTCACTGTCAGATACTGTCACTTACATTCAGCCCCTATAGAGAAAGTGGAGAGTTTCACTAAAATTATATATCATGTTGAAAACACTTGAACAGTTATGGACTCCAAACCATTTGAAAGAAAGAAACTCTTTAAAAACTACTTGATAGGAATTTTAAAGATGTGACTGATGTATAGGAAAACAAAGTCTCCAGAAGCAGGGATGGTCAAAGGTAAGGCTGAAACCCAATCATTAGCATGCCTTTTTGTGCCTTGTAGGTATAGAAGACAACCATGAGATATATGATCCTAATTGTGTAGCACTAGAAAATGGCAATTCAGAATATTTCACCAATTGTTCTGTGCATAATTAATCTGGGCACTGGCTTCTCTCCAGGATCTGGAAACAAGAGTCAGTAGAACTTTGTAAGGATCTTTCCATACCCATAAGCAAATTTCTACATGGAGAGAAAATGCAGAAAGATGAGACCAGCATCACCTATCCAGATACTAGCTCTATGTGGAACTCTTATATTTCACAAACTTTAGTCTGTTAAGATTTTGTATACTTAAACACTGTTCTGAATGAATATCATTCAAAGCTACCCTAACAATGAAATTCCAAATGCAGTGATTACAAAGGCATACTACTTTTGACCGAGCCTTAGTTGGACAAAGAAGTAGTAGTATATTATACTGCTAATCTACCAGAAAACTTTTTCTAAGAGATCTTAATTAGAACTGGGCAAATAAAATCCTGTGAATATTTATTCACTTTAAAATAAATTCATTTAATCTGTGTTCATGCCCCTTATGGGTTCACTTTCTATGACCATTCTGAGTTTAAATGAAATTATCAGCAAAAAAATCAGACATCCAAATTCAACACAATTCTGAATTTTTTTGATAGCTGTATAAAACTGAAGTTACACTAATATAAAATTGGAGTGAGACCCAAGTGATTTACTTACAAAAGTGTAGCAAACAGCATATATTATTTTGCATTTAAATATGAAAGCTACGTCGTGGAATCATTAATACATTTGTCACTTTGCCAAAAGCAGAGAGCATTTTAAATTTATAAACTGCTAAAAGTAAATTACTTGATTCACTGAATGAAATGAACTGGTTGATTTTACCTGACCTTGTTGAGAATAAAGTTTGAATTTAAAACATTTCTAAAAGCATGGAACGGAAAATGCAAATTTATTTTTTTGTTTGTTTGTTTTTTGCAAACAAATAAGCAAAATAAATTGTTGTGTTGTTTTAGTAGAATAATGTTAGAAGAGAAGAACAGACAGTTGTAATTCAAAACAGGTGATTTTAGGTGTTCATGGAGGTACAAGGGAAATAGATACAGCATTTAGCAAGTAACTGGTATATTAAATTATTGCAGTATTTTTTATTAATTTCTAATATTAGTCTGAAATAAGTCTTCTCCTTGCCAGTAATAATTGTGTTGTCCCTTGTGTAGACAATGGTAGACATATGTTGTGTGAAGTGTATAGCTTTCGCTTTCCCTTACTGATATCCAAAAAATACAATTACCTGGGCAAAGCTTAATAACAAAACAACAAAACTAAAAAAAGAGAGAAAGCACACTAAAAAACTGACATCTAGCCATCTCAATTTCTTAATATGTATTTATGTATATAAGAAAATCACATTTTGACTCTCTTTGTAAAGAAAAGAATTTCAGGGGTTAATGGGGTAAGATTTTGGATTAAGTTACAAGAGTTAAGTTGTCATATCTCAGATTTATGAAATGGGGCTTCGTCTTTCCAGTAGCTTACATCCTTTTATAAGAGTTCAAAACACGGCTGAAAGCAATTAATGTATTTAAGACCTGATCCTGCAAGGTGTTGCTCAATTTCTGGAGGAAATGAGGGCTTTTAGCTTCCAATGGGAGTTTCCAAGCCTTTTCGTATGTCCTCATTCACCTCTTTAGAGAAAAGGCAAAAGATTAACCATTTGATGTCTTTTATATGTTTTTCTTTTGGTTGTCTTCTACTGCTTGAGACATATTTAGGGAAGGTCGAACTGTTCTGGATTAGAACAGGCTTAAACCTTCACAAAAAACCGTTCATCTACACTGAACAAGGCAATTGAAGGAAATGATGGCAGGTTATTTTGCTTTTGCCACCCACAGGCAGTAATGGCAGCATGAATATGATGAAAGAATCATAAGTAGCTGTCACAATGAAATTGGTTTGTAAAAACAGATAGATATTGGAATACCCATTCTTCAGTGAATAGACTGAACTGAATATCATTATTGTTCATGCTCAATTTTGCAGTCTCTTCTAGTTATGTACATTTGGTCTTTTCACCAAAATCATTACATATGTAGAACATATGTTACATGTGGAAAGTTGAGACAAATTCTCTGTCTCTCTATATTTACACACACATACACAGAGTGAGAAAATGACAGCTCTGCATTCTTAAAATACGAAAGCAAAAATTGTGCTTTTAATCAATTTTTGTATCAGCCCAGACTTACGCACAACTGGGAAATGGATCACTTGAAAGGCCCATGTTAAGAAGAATCAATGTATTTAAGCAGAATTAGATTACTATAGTAAGTACTTTCTTTAAGAAGCTTAAGGTTTATTAGTCAGTTTTGTTCTTGAAAGCATCTCACTGCTGTTTTAGGGTCAGGAGGGAATTTTTTGCTGTTCATGCGATTTCTTTCCAGTGCTGCCTCCCCAGTTACCCAGATTGTGCCTCTCTGAAATTTCCTGGGAGCAGTGCAACTCTGTACCACCTGCACTAAGGTCTGTGACTAATAAATACAACCTAACCTTATAGGTAGGCTATGGAATTTGTAATTCTATAAAGTCTTTTGAGGCTTAGTGAAGGTACTAAACAAAATACATTAATAATAGTATTCATTTCATGGATAACATCTCTGATTTTTTACCAGAAAAATGTACGCCATCACCGTACTCTACTCCACATTAAATTAGATACAAATGGTGATATATAGTGAAACCTGTGCAATGAAATGCCCTCATTAGGTAATGTACCGTCTAACAAGATCAACACTAAATATTCCGAAAGTTCAGTTTTGCTCCGTTTTTTGTTTTATTTTAAGATAACCTCTATTGAGCAACCAGTTTTGGTCAGTTCCATGAGTGACACTTAACACAAGTTCTGCTGTGTATGAAGCAATTGTTCGGAAACTATTGACAGCAATAATCTATTGAACATGAGTGTGAAAAAAAATCTGTTGTTTCCTGAGAAGTGCCTTGGCTGCTTTTTATACAAACAGATCTATAAAAGTGAACATATCTGCAAGTTACAATATTAGATGATAAGGGACACTTGAGCAGCTACTAGGCCATTAGTCATGGATTATTCTTCCCAAAACTAGATCGGTTCAGAGTCGATTTTCCATAATAGAATCAACCTCTTACAAGTGTATTTTAAACTGGAGAATGCCACATCTTGATGCTATAAGGAACTGCTTTCTCTTTGTATAGAAATGGTGATATATTACTGTGTTAGCAGGACGAAATATAACTTACTCAAGAATTTATGAACTGGTAATAAACACTCTTTTACTTTGTTACAACAATAAATCATATTTTTCCTCCCTACCATTTGTTCCCATGTACCCAGATATTAACATTGACATCTTACCAGAAACACAGTGAGACTGAATGTTTTAGGAGGCACAAACAGAGACACTCCAGAATAGAATTTATTTCCATGTGGAATCAGGTGTGTGTGACAGGATTCTAGCAGTGGAATAGGATAAAGAGGCAGGAGCTGAGGAGGTTTTCAGCCTGTCAGGTTGCGCTGATATTTCATGATGTATTATTGGTTTTTCTGTTCCATTCAGCAATACATTTTCTGCGCACCTCACAAACATTAATGATTTTAGAGTCACAACATCCTTTGTGTGGCAGAAATTATTTTATGCCTCCCCATCATATAGACTAGGAAACTATACAGAGGTTAAATGGGTTTGCCACAGTAAATTTGTGACAGAGCCCAAAGAACCTAGATCTCCTGACTTTCAGTACAGTTCCTTAACTCCGAGAACATCCTTCCATCTCCCTTTGTTCTAAAGAGATTCTCCAAATAACTACATTGGACTAGACATTTTTGTATGCCAGAATCTGCTACCAGGTATTATCAGGTTTCTGTAGATGAAAGAGATCAAGATGAAACAGCTTCTTACCCACTATTTGGCCTCTTTGATTACATTCACAGGCCCTTCAGTCACTATAATATGCCACCAGCCTTTTACCCTGCATCTCAAGCTGTGACAATTTAGATAAGTGAAATTTTGCATAGCTCTTATGGACCCACTTCTGCACCATTGGAATTAATGGGAGCAGGAATGAACCTTGAAAAACATCACAAACACCTTCATCAGAACAATTTAAAACTCAAGGACTTTAAAAACTGCCTCAAAAGGAGTTTACATTGACCAAATCTCAGTATAAATCAGGGAGATTTGGCTGGCCTGTTTCAGAGTATTATAAAAAGCCACTGAAATGCAATTTTTCAAGTTATGCTATTTTTATTCGGATAACTTGTCAAATAAGTCTTAACAAGTGATTACTATGGATTCAACAGTGTTTAGGGAAAGATCCCTTTCCAGGGTTTAGAATTTTTGTTACAAAGCCAGTGTCAGACTGCTGAACGTACACAAAATACTCAATCATATTTTGTCTGTTGCAGGCATTTGTAGGCTTCCTCCTTTCTCCATCAAGGAAAAAAATGCCAACAACCTATAGTTTACAAATATTTATTAAATAAATAATCAAATATCAATGACTATCACCATACTTTACACTTCCATTAAATAGAATATGAAACCTTACATCTGAAATATTCAAACTATCTGAATTCACAGTCTATGATAAAGCAAACAAGAACATCATTCAGACATAAAACATAGGGCTTCTCATACAAGGGGCTAGATTTTGGCGTGGCCTTTCGGAGGGCAAAGCATCCAAGAAGCCTCCCCTAACACCTCTTGCTGGATTCATTTCATTCACATTCATTCATATTCAGGGATAGTAGATAGGAATAAGATAGGGTCATGACTCCATCTGCTAGCCTCTTCAGAGTGAGCAGTCTGGGCACATTAGGGGAGGTTTGTAATGATACCAAAAGAGCCTGGTGATGGAGAAGAAAGCTGACTGAAAGTCGTTTTCCTTGAAAATCCTGGCAATGGAGAGAAAAAAGCCAGCTACCTGATCACATCCCTGAAGAGCTTGCTAAGCAAGATGTAGGGGGGAGCAGGCTTTTTCCCTAAAAACTTACTGACAGAGGAAGAGTGTAATTTTGTTCACAGTACAGTTTGTATTTCAATCAATTTTCCTCTGTCTTCAGTGGGACCTACATAGAACCATCATGGGGGAAGAATCACAATTTTCCATCTGCTTCACCAGCTTCTTGAATGTTATATTATCTGGAAGTCAGTTATTGTTTATTACTCTAACTTAGTTTCCTTTTCCTCCAAGCCAGTTTCTTGCTCTGTTTTGGGAGTCTGGAGGTTCAATAATGAATTTTTCTGGGAGTACATATTTCTTTTTCTTTTTTTTTTAAATGGTATCTTAGATTCTTACATGCAGGGACTTTTTCTTACTCTGTAAACTGCACCATAATGTGCAGCCTCAGAGGCATCTTGGTAATGGTCAAAGTAGTTTACTTTGTTCAACAGACCATTTCTTGTTTCCTCTGGACATAATACTGACTTGATAGCAAAAGTGGAAGGACACATGCATCCCACAGTCATTTAGAAATATAACTCCATCTAGAATGTAAAAGTAAATTCAGTCAAATTAGGATGTCTGGAATGCAGAAAATTGCATCCATGCCTGAGCATCTGTCTGAGGGAAATATAATCATTCTCAGGAGACTGTATGTCAGGACATTTGATCATTTAACACATACTTTTGATCTATATAATCATGTTTTAAGTTTAGAGGGAATTTGCTTGAACTTGCCCGGAGTTGGTTATTTATTAGAGATATAATTAAAAATCCTACCTCATCCATCTTGTCTCAGTAATTAAATTAGTCATTTAAACATCGTGGATTTCTTTTTAAATGTATACACTTGATGTGTATAAATCTATTACTTTACAATTATTTTCTTTGCAAGACACATAAAGTGAAGAAAATAGTGAACTTATGCACATTGCAGGAACCTAGAGATCACCACAGAGTCTGTCAAATAGTCAGTAAAGCATCTGCACCCAGTACTGCAATTCAACAGGAACTTCACGAAATATCCTGAAAACTCCTACAAATTGCATCCAGAATATTTTATCTGACAGCACTGTACTTGTTTGAATCTCACTTTCATTGTTTAATAGAATTTATGGCACAATATCGAATAATCTTGATTATGAAGCACAAAGAAATGGCACAAAGGAAGGATTATATAGCTCAACTTCTCCTTTGTTTGACATGTAAATGTTCCTACCTGATGAAGAAAGCAGATTTGAAAATATAGGCATTTGGGGGCGGGGGGGGGGGGGGGTTAAGACCTACTGCATCACCATTGAAATGTAGCCATTTGTTGGGTGAAACTCTGCAATTAGCCATTTAAATTTGGTCAGCACATTGGGGTTATGACCTGTCATGATTCTTTAAAGGCCAGAAGTGGTCAGGCCATAGCTTTACAGCTAATCCAAAAGACAGTGCCTATTAAAGCAGTGCTTAGACATTATCTTTTCTGAGACACTGTTTGTTCTAGTGTACATTGCAAATGTTGACATTATGAGATTATTTATGATTTCTTCAACAGGCACAATTTTCATGAATAGCTAGGATACAAAGGTTGCATGCTATAGTCAACTGGTCACCAGGTTTGAAGTTCTAGTTGGGGAATTTTAAACACCCACCAGCAAATCCTGCCAGAGTGAGATTGCTTTAGTTCTAATGTAAACCATTTAAATAAATTTACCATGTCAGGAAATTGCAGAGAACCACTGGAATTAGGAAGAGCTGATGTGTTTTCATGACTCTCCTCTACTTCACAGTCTCAGTTCCTGGCTCTAATTTGATGGTTTAGATAAGAATTTTGTCAGTAGTCATTTGTACAACCCTGCACTGTGCTTTCTCTCGTTTTCCTGAATCAGGATGAAAAGTTGAAATCTCAAAAATTTTTGCAAACCAAAAATCTGAAAACAAAATCAGTTTTGGACAACTGAAGTGTTTCATTTTGATATTTTGAAACATTTCTTTGTGATCTTTTAACTACAAGTCAATCTAAATTGTGAAACAAAGTTGTTCTGAAATGAAAAATGGAACTTATCCCATTTCAACAATTTTGAAACTTTTTTTCAAATTTTCTTTTCAAAACAGGAAATTCATCAAAGCCAACATTTCCCACAAAAAGTTTTGGTTTAGATTAATCTGTATTTTTTTTATTGGGAAAAAAAATTGTCAAAAAAATCCTGATCAGCTCTCCTTATCATAAATTAATTAACATCTTAATTTGGAGAATATGACATTAAGTCTTCTATAAATTGAGTAAAGGTGGTAAAAAGTTTCCCCCCAGAATATTTTTGACACAAAATAGTTTCATGACCAAAAAGCAAATTTTTACTGATTATTCCTGTCTTGGACAAAATTTTCTCAATGTTTCAACAAAAAAATTAACATTGAAATCCAAAAGCAGTCTGCAACTAATAATTTATTGGTGTAGTGTGCCATTTTTAAAACTTTAGCAGATAAATATGTCCAAGATTGTCTTCTCTCAAATCTTTCTCTATCTCCTCTGAAACTATATATTTAATTCTTCCTCTGGAAGATCAAGGCCTACATTTTCAAAGCCTGGCTTCCCATTTCAGCATGCAAAACCTTTTGTGCATATATTTGTGCCAGCAATACACTTTTAATAACCTTTTGCTCATTATTTTGTCTTTTAATTTTGTAAGCTTTCCTGAAATTATTTTCCTTTATATATTTTAATTTAGAAAAGATTTTAATTATTGCATTTTTCAGTCCTAACTTTACTGCTGCAAGGTGTTTATTATTCTTACTTTGATTGAAATAGGGTGTTGTCGAGCCAAATTTTTGTTCTCACCTATCTAAAGTAAATCTGGTGTAAGACTGAATTTATATGTGATAAATGCAGAATTTGACCCTAACTTTGTTTGTCCTTTTATTCTTATTTCATCCATGTTTATGAAAGCTCATACTGCTTGGACTTCTACTAGTCCATAGGACTTCTACATAGGATCATAGTATATTTGTGGAATGAAAAAACTTAAGTGATTTAATTCCAATTTAAAGTCTTATTTACACTGGACGTATAACGGTAGTAAGGAACTATGTTTAAAACCCCTTTCTAAATGTACTAGCTAAACCAGTTTGTCGTGCCTTTGTCACAATAAACTTTAGCATTAATAGCCTAGATTCAGCACTAATCTACGGTTTGGCTCCACACAACTACATCAAAGGTAGAAACAGTTCTAGATGGAATTGTGTTCTTTACATAGAAGGATTGGTGATTTCAAAAGAACTGGGGACAGATTTTGACTCTTTTATTTCTGATTCCCACTGGATCAGGTTGGTTGCAATAAGTACCCTTCTCATGGGGCTCTGTATATTAATAGATGTTAGAATATGCTAATATTTGGATGGCCATGGGTACCTTTAAAGATGATTCCAAATATGATTCAGGGCCATGGTCAGTGCCTGGGAAACTGAAAAGATCACAGATCTCTCTACCATCAAGATGTTTAGAGCTGAGAAGCTTCTTCTGTAGGTCCAGAGCTCCACAGCCTCCTCCTAAGCTGATAGACTACAATTTCTTTTACTTGGCATTCCCCGCTCCTCATTAAACAATTCAGGGTATCCTGTTGTAGAGGTGGAAAACAAAAGGGAGGAGTTTCATGAGTAAATTTTATTTTATCAAATTAAAAAATGCATTCTAAGAATTAATAAGCTCTTACACTAATATTATGAAAACACTTTCATATATTAATGCATACCTGCATGTAATGACAACATTTTATTTCTTTTACTTTTGCTTTAAAGCATTAGAAAGAATATAGAATAGCAATGTAATAACTTGACTTTATGACTTTAATAACAACTTAACTTTTCTACTGAGTTTTCTAGAAAAAGCACTATTGTCCTATACGATTTGTTTATTAAGCTTTGATTGCACCAATGTTTTCAGCTTTTATTTTTGTAGTTGTCATGGCTCTCTGCACCTACTGGAACCAGAATAATTTGTGTTATGCAAACTAATACATTTAATCCATTTTAAACGAGCATTTGGTTGTGGACAAGTTTCTCTTCTATTTCAGAGGATTATTAACTACTTTTTTTTATTTGTTATCTTAGATCTCTAATCAGACACCTCCCCCTCCCCCACACACACACAGTATACATACTAACAGCAACAGGAAGAATGCAGGAGACAATTCTTCCTCAAGCAAACAAAGCAATTCCGTCTTCTTCACAAAGAATCGCTACCATCCCACAATCAAGAAGTATTCCAGGAACAAAGGCAATTATGGTATTTCTTTTTTCTATTCCAAATCAAAGGACTTTAAACTATTTTACCAGCTGGAGAGTCCAGTTTCTCTGAAAATTAGTGCAAATATGTGAAATTATTCAATTTCTTTTTAAACCATAACATCGTATGGTACTATAAAGGTTAAGCCTGCAAACCAAACAATGATTCATTAGAGCGAATCAGCTTATTCTATCATTTCATTGTTTGAACACAGAGACTATATAGACACCAATGTATCACATTAGAAATTAATATTACTTTTCAGTTTGCTAACATAAAAATGTTGTTAGATGTCCTAGAGATTCACCTTTTTTTAAACTAAAATATGCCTTAAAATGCAAATACACATTGAAAATGCATTTGGTTTAGGATTGTATGGAAGAGACTGAACATTAAAGCCATTTATAGTATTACAGTTAATGCAAAATATAATTTCTCTTGCATCATTGGCTAAAAACAGACAATTAACCCGACAAAACTAATATGTTCTAATAGGGTTATGTAAACTTATTTTTATACCCCTGTATTGCTTCAAAATGTAATGGCAAGTGAATTACCTGAAACTTGTGTAATCCACATTAACAGTGTAATTTCATCCCTGTCTATTAGCTATTCAACATTTAGTGGTTTTGGAGTCTGCTAATGCATCTAAACTAAGGGACCCGGCCCTTCAGTTCATTCTGTAACAATTCATGCCTTTGGATCCATAGGTCTCAATTTCAGTCTGCACAGTTGAACCGACCAGGGGTGCCATTACACTTGCACGGATGAATGAAGAATGAAAATAAAGTTGGGAGAAATAAGTGTAGTTTGACTGTGGAGTTTATTTTATTAAGTAATGGATTTAGAGCTTTAGAGGTCTGTCCACTTCAATTCCAGATCACCTCAAAAAACAGACTTAGGACCAAATTCTGCTCTCAGTTATATCAAGTCTCTGATGTGCCCAAGTGCTGAATTTTACCCAATAGTTTAGCGATATTCAGGAATGTGGCTAAAAAAATCTAAATGGTGGAAGGAAGGGTATTTGCTTTGAATACGGTTGATGGACATAATGAAAAAATAATGGTTACCTTATTCTGTGATCTCTGTTCACAGAGATATATAATATAAAAAATACTCGATGATCTGCATTAGACATGCTTGTGGATGCCTGAGAGATAAACCAGATGACCTTCTTAATGGACTATTCCACTAAAATAAAATTGGTATTGCAAGCAGCAAACATCTCACTGGCCTACAACTCTAAAGTTTGTAAGTTAAATGAAATTAGAAATACTGTACATAAGGAGGCTCTTTGCTGATCTGAAACAAGGAATTTTGTCCCCAAACTTGAAAATCGTTCATCATATTTCTCAGGGAAGAAAAATTGCAGCCTTAATTGTTTTCATTACAGTTGTCAGAATAGATATGTTCTGACTCAAACTTCCAATTCTTAGCTAGGATAAATTGTAATACGCAAGATCCATGAGCCTTGTGGGCTTTTCATCTGTATACATCTGTCAGTGGTTATGAGTCTATCTGATTCCATCTGGCAGGGCTACTCAGGTACACCTGGCCTTTTAAGACATCGCTCAATCATGTGCCAGACTTTCTTTTCTTTCATCATATAATTTACACAACAAGTCTTTCTTTTCTATTGTTTTCTCTCATTTTGTATCTCAGAAAGCTATGCAAATTGATTTAATATTGCTACTGATGTTTACAATCCTGCCTTAATCAGTATAAAATATGTACGCAATGGACAAAATCAAGAAATCTTGTTTAGAATATGGTTCTGCACCCATATGATATGTTTATGCTGTAGATATCTAGTCTACTTTAAAAGAAAGTCATCCACTCTACGTGATAAGGACTCCAAATCCAGATTATTCTCAGTATATACTGGCCCTACCATCCTAGATCTGAAATTAATCCTCTTTTATATTTTTAATGTTAGTATTGTGCCATTTAAAAACACTTATTATCAAGGTAAAGGTTCAAAAGTAAAATAAAGAAGATCCTGTTTAAAACTAAATCATTATGGCCATTTTCCTTGTTTTATTCAGCTCACTAGTACATAAGACAAGGAAAATGGCCACAACGGTGTAGGCATTCTGGGGAATATAAGCTTTGTATGACTTTCCCTGAAACCTGATAAAATTGACACTTTTTTTCTAAACACAATTTACCAGAAACCACAGTCCCCAAGTCAACAGACTTTATCCTTACAAGGTCTTTCTCAATTCATTTTATGGCAAATGGGTGGAATTGATCCCCAGTGGAAAAGCTCTAACACTTCAGCAAAATCTGCTGTACCTTGTTTTCTGTTTGTTTAGCTAAAATTAATATCTAGAGTAATTTTTGGAGTAATAGACTGATAAAAAGTGATTCTAAAAAGCACCCAAATGCACCAACTTTGGTGCTTTACCTCAAATATTCTCACAGAATGTATGAAAAAATATTAGGGTCACCTGCCTCCACCAACAAATTCTTTTTAATCTATTTTGCTTCCTCAGAACTCAAGAGACAAACCCTGATTAAAACATAGTAAATGGGTAAACTACTATGGATAAGCTCATTGATTCCATTGAGACCCTAACAATGTCATTGTTGCTAGATGCAATGTTGTTGCAGACATGTCAGTCCCGGGATATTATAGAGACAAGGTGGGTGAGGTAATATGTTTTACTGGACCAACTTCTGTTGGTGAGAGGGAGATAAGTTTTTGAGCCACACAGAGCTCTTCTTCAGGTCTGGGAAAGGTACTCAGAGTGTCACAGCTAAATACAAGACTAAACAGATAGGTTAGCATAAGTAGATAGTACATACTCTAACGGACCATTCAAGATGAAGTGGTCCATTGTTGCTAGGTAACATAAATGCTATTTTGGAATCAATTAACAGTTCTACTCAAGGCTTTCTGTATCAAGGATAGCAGTCTGACCCTAGGTTCGTCTATATGAAATACAGTATCTGTAGATCTCTGTTTATTCCATTATCATTCCCTTAAAAGTTTTCATCACATCAGTTCCAAATAAAGCAGAGCAATTAGACAATTTCATTTCTATTTATGCTAGAAATATAAATATTTTTTCTCAGATTTACTGGCTATTTGAACATTTTTACAAAGTGCACATTTCAGTAATCACAACCAGTGCTGTAACAGGAGTAGTCTTAGCTATACTGCCAAACCCATGGCTGATTGTGTGATACAGTTTAGTGTTTTCAGAGCAGGTTACTCCTTCACCCTGTAGGTGCCACTTTCACATCTGCTACAGGACAAATTGATTCCTATTCTTTTTCTTCCCTGCTGTTCTGCTTCCTATTCAACTTTCCTGAAGACAAGTGGGTAGAGAAGGGCAAGTCGGAAAACAGCTGGAGAGGAGAGCTGGACTAAAGTCAGGGATAACACTCCTTCACATCCCAAACTGTTCTGTTAGCTACTTGCAAGTGCAATGTAGATTTGTGTTGTATATGCACTACACTTGTGGAGTCCATTACCCTGAAGCTCCCAGAACTTGTGTCTGGGGCTTTTTATACTCAGCACCACAAGTAAGTATGAAGTGAGACTACTCATAATCAGATGTATATTTGATTAAAATACAATTTAGTATTTCAGCAAAGGGCACTAGAAAAGAAATCTGTAGACAAAGCACAGTTCCAAGAGAGGGAAAGAACCTGAAAAATATACTCTAATTTTTCCTGCAACTATAGGGAAATTGTATTTGATCTCTGGCAAGCTGAAATTACAGAGTCTTTATTGCTTAAATAAACTGGAACATTACTGTTTGCTTTTCAAGTTCTCTGAACAGTCAGTCTACTGTGCACGCAAAGGCAATAGAACTACATGAAGACCTAAGTTTGTTGACATGTTTCCAAATGTGACTTACAAACGGTAATTTACTTGCAGATAGCTCGGACATTGATCAATCAATTAATTAATTAATATTTATTAAGATCTATCAAATATATTGATAGCTTATTTCAGAGATATACACATCATTTGTCCTCAGTTTTGAAGTCCTGAGTTTTATTATGAATTAAGTGTATGCAAATTGATTCAATGAAACTAAAACCCTAGGTACTGGCTATGATTTCCTTTTAAACCAGTCTTAGAATTTAAGCAGCAACTGGTGCAACAAGAGGAAACTTTGTATGGAGCATGGATTTGAGTTTCAGACTCATCACTTGATTACTAGCTGCAGTTCCAAACCTGTTACAGTAGGGAACAGCACTTTTGAAAAGCTAATGGAGGGGATCTAAGCTCCAAATGTTTAACATATTTTGTTTATATAGTCTCTGGTTTAAAGACCCATTTTGAAATTAATTTAGTGCAACCAAACATTCTCAGTGAGATAATATTTGCTGACACAGCCCTTAGTTTTTATCATAGATGCTTATACAGCGTCCTTCAGTGTCTCCTTTTGGTGACTGTGAATGTTAATATATTATAACTGACAACAAGAATTAAAAGGAACGTTATTGGGTAATGAATAAATAAAAAGGTAAAGTGTTGAAGGTGCTGTTTGAAACTCAAATGTCAGCATCACCTTTTTGAGTTAATGGTTCTTATAAGATATGGCATTTTGATATAACAACTAGAGATTTGAGAGTGGTGCACAAACCAGGTTATCGGTAAAGTACTTTAAATAGTAAATTGCTCTAAATTCTTAACCACTACTGCATAGATGTAATTAACAACTAAAGTGTCCTCAATGAATAGAAGTGTGGAACATTCATTTTAAGGTCTAATTTGGATGGTTATCAGATTTCCATAGCAACAAGACCAAGGGGTTGATTTTACAGCAGTGTAACTCCATGGACTTCAGTGGATCTACTCCTGTCTTCATTTACTCTGGTGTCAGTAGGAGTAGAATCAGGCACCCTATACTTGGCAAGAGTGGTGCATGATTTTCCAGTGGACAATTGTATGAAGTCAAAGCAATCAGGAAATTTTGTGATTCACTATATTTTTTGTAGAATACTGGAAATCATTTTCTTTGGTTGTGTCTATAAGAGTTTGTGTTATTAGGCAGCAGCAGAAGCAGATTCACTCCACTATGATGTAATGCTGTTGGAATGTAAAATGGACTTCCATCTTGAATGATCCCTTGCAAATTTTCCTTTGGCAAGAATCAGTCTGAGAGAATTTAAACTTTTAAATCCCTCAGAATTGCATCTTCCAACCTCATTCATGGTTGTCCTTGCGCTGTACTTCCTTTGACATCTGCTTTAAAAACCTTCTCTAAAAAGGTACCTTCCTCTGCATGTTAGACACAATCCCACCACTGCAGTCATCTTGTTCTCCATGGGTGCAAGACAGCAACTTGCCAGGATCATCTAAGTATCTCCAGTTGTGACAAAATCACGTCAATGGACGTTAGGAATACACCATAACTTTTTACACAAAAAATTGTTTAGTTTCTTTTCCTCAGCCATTTTTAATACCATTTCTGCTCCATAAAGCAGAGTTGTCATCACTACCACAATGAACACTCATAGCTTAGTTGTCACACAGACATCCTGTCACCCAAAGAGAGGCCTCTGAAGACATCAAAATGATGTTGAGGCAACACCAATTTGACATGTGATTTCTTCAGTTATAGAATCTCCTGCTGTCAACTAGCTACCCAGATAAATAAATTATTCACTCATTTGGTATCATTGCCACCTACATGCAGAATCAGGAGATAATTCATTTCCATTCTATAGGAGGCATGCATAGCTTTAGTTTTGTCACCATAGATCTTAAATCCCATACATTCTGCTCTGCAGAATGTTATTGAAAAATGACTAGAATGACAAAAGTAAGTTAATGTTGTATTTATATACTTTGACTCAGTGCCTTGATCAGTACTCTGGATTCTCCTACATCAGTATGGGGTGCCTGAGGACTTAGTCTGCCTCGTGGAGGAAGTGTACTGCTATATATTTAGCTGTAGGAGGGCCAATGGTTGTATTACAGACTGGTTTTCAAATGCATTGGGAGTACCCTGGAGGTGTGTTCTGTCTCCTGTATTATTTAATGCTCTAAGACTTTCTGATGACAAAGCTGATTGAGGCTAAGGTATGAGATGTGAAAAGTAAAGCTTCATCTTTAGAGGATCCTGAGTACATGGATGATATTGCCTTACCGGGAGAGACTACTGACAAACTATAGCTCATGCTGGAAGATGTACAAAAAAATTACAAAATGTCTGGGTGTCATTTGACACCTTTCTATAAATGGTTATGAATTACATTTACTACGTGTCATTCATTCAGAGATCTCAAAACACATTCAAACTGGATATAGATATAGTAATCAGTTTGCCAAAACTGAAATGCAGCAAACTCTGGGATAAAATACAACAACAATAGTATTTTCTCCAGTGAAGAAATTTATATTTCTCTTAATAAATTGAGAGAATATGGTTGTGTTTTCTGTCAAATCTCTTATGGGGTGCCTTTAGAAAAATAGAAAAATTCCTTCCAATTTATATTAGCTAGAATTTTAACCTAATATCGATTTTTCTGTTTTTTGTGACCATTTTTGCTAATTTGTGGTAGTTGCAATTTTTCATCTTTTTCTGGGGAGATTTTCAAAAGTGCCCTACAGGATTTGGAACATGAGTCCCATTCACTTTGAGGGGGAATTGTGCTCCTAAATTCCTTATATGCTTTTGGAAAGCAAACTCTAAATGTGCCGTTTCTCATTTTAAAATATTCCCTTTCTCTTTTGAATGATTCACAATTTATAGCATATCCCTTACAAAGAGATAGGTACATGGCCTTAGGTATGAGGATCCCATTGGCTCAGCAACATGGCATTTCAATGATTTTGCCATTAACATGCAAAAAAACTGAAATAAAATATACTTTTAAATTTTTCTACAGAAACAGCCTGTCTTTTGGCAGCTCTGATTTTAAAAATAGATATATTATCCAATGCTTATTGTTTAAAAACTGTAGTCAATAATGAGTGTTGCATTAATTCCTGTGTGCCCATGTTGACCGTTCCCTTTTAAGCCAAACAGAGCTATCGGCTAAGAAATAGAAACAAAATCAGTACAGTTGGTCAAAATTTTTTCATCGAGAATGGCTTTTCATTGAAAATGAAAATTTTCCTGCAAAATTTCAAATTTTCTTTTTTTGTCAGAATCACAGAAACTGAAAAAAGTTCAGTGAAATTTCACCCTCTGCTATACACTATAGTATCCCATAAAATAACAGCACTTCATTAAAATGTTTGCCTTTGGGCTAAGTGGTTTGTGTAGTTTGCTCTTTCCCCTTTGTGATTTAAGGCAGTTCCTCCTGCAAAGGGGTTGAATTGGGGATGAGTGGCAGTGGAAATAATGGTATTCTCCCAAAAAGCATCTCTTATCACACCTACTTTTTAGGAATCCCATTTACTTAACTGTGGGCTTCTCTACACTTAAAATGCTAGTGTGGCACAGCCTCTCCGGGAGGTGGATTACCTACTCCGCAGTGTAGACACTACCTACACTGTCAGGAAATGTTCTCCTGTCAGCGTAGGTAATCCACCTCCCTGACAGGTGGTAGCTAGATCAATGAAAGAATTCTTCCATTGACCTTGTGCTCTCTATATTGGATGAGGTTAGCTACATCTCTCAGGGGTGTGGATTTTTTACAACCCTGAGAGACAAAGCTATACCGATGTAAATTCCTGGTCTAGACCAAGCCTCATTGTACTTTTCTGTTTTCCCATAGAGAAACCTGAGCTACATGGTGGGAACCAGACTTTGGGCTGGTTTACACTTACCTGGAAATTCGGTGGCAGTCGATGGGAGTTACGCAAAGTAGTTTGCGTAACTCACATCAACTGCTTCTGCGCGCTGTTTACACTGCGTTACTTGAGAGGGTGGACTTACTCAGTCGACTTCCTGATTGATTGAGCGGGTCTTCCTGAAAGATCGATCTGATGGCGGCGATTTTGCCGCCATCAGTGTAAACAAAGCCTGAGTAGTGATCTGGAGCTTTTGGGAAGCAAAAGTGCTAGCGTAACATACTGACTGAATCCTGGTGCCTAGTACCACACTGTAATTGTACAACGGTAGTGTCCCAGGCCTCAGCCAGGGGTCATACTGGATGTAGCCTTTCATACTAAACACCCGTTCTTTGTCTCTTGGCCCTCTTATGCATATCCGAATCAGTATTTGGGTGACCAGATGGGAAGTGTGAAAAATCAGGACAAGGGGTGGAGGGTAATAGGGACCTATATAAGATGAAGCCCCGAATATTGGGACTGTCCCTATAAAACTGGGATATCTGGTCACCCTAATCAGTGTATGCAAATCCCTTCAGAGGAAGAGACTTCTCTGAAGCTGTTTACAGTGCCAAGGATTGCAGTAATTATCCCACACTGTTTTTTGTTCCTTCCCCATGGAGTAGAATACAATTCCTAGACCATAATGATCCATATAATATTCATCAAGTTAATACAATAGTCCCCAAAGAAACTGCATATAGTTGCAATATCTGTCACATATAACATAATACTTTTTCTTCTGCATCATAATCATTTTACTGCTTTCTTTACTTTTCTATATATTAGTGTCATTACATACTGAGCCATGATTGGAATGAGAAACTTCTGCTGAGTACTTCAAGCGAGAAGCAATACTTTTTGCCTTTTACGATGAAACTGAGTTGCAAAGTTCAGATCTAGTCTTTGTATCCAAGTTTTTGCTTCAGCCCATTATAGAGATTACAGTCGGATGTCAAATCCAAATCCAAGTATGGTTTCTGACCCGCTATAGAGTCTAGGGGTGTTTGGGTCTGGGTTAGGAGCTCAGGGCCATCTTTAACTCTAACCACTTTATTATAGAATTCTTACAATGCCAGATATTTTTTCTTCTGAGGTACATGGTCACTTTTCATTCAATCTTCACTTGGAACCATTACCTAGCTCTCTAATGACTATTTATTTGGCACATTGCACTCTTGAGGAGTTGCATTCAAATACAACAGAAGTTGATATTGTTTTCCCTCAGAGTTCCTATGTTCTTTTCAGATCCATTTTAAGCTTCCAGTCTGATGCACTTGACAGGGGGCTTTTCTTAAGTCTTTTCATTTTGCTGAGTCCAATCACAACTCATAGAGTTGATGATCTTTACTGTATGCCAGGTATTTTTTGTTTAATATTCTGGAAAAAAAAACATCTACTGAAGCTCGAGGAGAGGTTACAAGGCTCTGTGTAAGCTCTAACGTTTCAGTTCTCTTCTCCTCCATTCTAACATCAAGAGCAAATAAAAGGAAGGAAGGAAGGAAGGACTTCCCAGTGGCTAGGGCACTATCTGGAACTTCAGAGACCAATTCCCTGCTCTGCCACAGACTGAGCGTTCTTGAGTAAATTGCTTAATTTCTCTCTGCCTCAGTTCCCATCTGTAAAATGGAGATAATAGTACTTCCCTACATCATCGGGTGTTGTGAGGATAAATACATTAAAGATTGTGAGGTGCTCAGTTTTTTGGAATTTAATGCAAAGAATAAGAGGGGTAGCTGTGTTACTCTGTATACAGCAAAAACAATGAGAGTCCTGTAGCACCTTAAAGACTAACAAATTATACCCGCAGAAATTTGTTAGTCTTTAAGGTGCTACAGGACTCTAAATTGCTTTTAATGCAAAGACTGTTTATTTGATTTAGCTTTCCTTCAATGACTTCTTTACACACACTCATACCAACATAAATAAGCAAAACAAGCAAACAAAAATTAATTAATTAATGAACCCATAAATTAATGAACCCATAAATTTCTCCTAGCCGAAAAGAAAAAGATTGAGAGATTTTTATTTTATTTCTATTTTAAAATACTGGGAGCAGATGAGAAACAATGTCCAGGGTTTCCATAAAAGTAGCTAAAAAGCTAGATACTAATTCCAGTTCCCCTTCAGAATGCTGAAGTGAAGAATACTACTCGCTGAAGGGTAATATTTTTCTGTATATTGCAGATGCTTTCCTTTCAGATTTTACTTTCTGCAATCTGTTTTAATTGTACTATGGTTGGTAGGGAGTTAGGCACTGCGCCCAACAGAAGTGTATTCATTTGAGGGCAAGGGCATAGCCACAGGTGGGCTTGGGCCCACTCAAACTTGAATGCCAAGTTTAAGTAAATGTATTAAATTCATTAGCAGGGTTTTTTTTAAACATGAATCTAAGAGGAAGGAATTCAAATATTGGACAAAAAGACTATTTCAAAAAAATGTAGTGGACTTTGGCCAGTCAAAGATAAAGATATTGTGAAACAATGTTTTTGAGAAAGCAGTATTTGATTGACAAGTTGTGAAGCATGTAGCTTGAATGTGTTGGAAATCCCAAGTATTTCCATATCCTAACTTTATTTTAAATGTACATAGTGTAAGTAAACTTACAATCTACCTGCAGTGCTTCGGTCAACACGACAAAACAAATGAGTATCAAATCTCTTAAAAAGACAACAGGTAATGAATCCACAAAACCAACTGACATATCTTCTTCTGAATCTGAAAATTCGTCACTGACATCTATTTTAACAATGGAAATGACAACATATGAAAAACACGTTGGCCTGTCCAGCTGCAACTATCCTTGCTTCAAGGGTAAGAAAACTCCATGCTGGCTTTTAGATTTATCTAATATTGATGAATCACTGATTTAGCCAAAACTTCAGTGTTTTCTGACTTCCATTATCTGCTATAAAAAAAAATCACTTTTGCATCATATTGGTATACAAGATTTCAGTGGCTGGAATGTCACATGACTAAAAATGCAGTGTTTTGCAAAACATTTAGGCATTCTGGTGACTTGTTCTGAAGACACATTCTGCCAGAGTGGCTTTAGTGATTGGAAGCATATGCACCAGACCTGCTCCAAACATGAATCAAGCAAAGCACATACAAATATACTCTCTAAATATGACAACCATAAACAGTGTCAGATGTCAGGTCCTGGAAACTTTGAACCAGTAAACAAGGATGCAGTTAAAACTTGATTAATAGATAAAAATAGTGAGCATATTAAAGTCATATATGACATTGTGTTGTGCTGTTCAAAACAACAAATTTCTATACATGAATACAGAGAAGGCCAGGAAACAAAGGGAATTTTCTTGAGCTTTTCAAAACTAATCAGTAAATACGACAAAGGAATTCAAAGTCAACTTGAAGAACGTCTTTAAAATACTACTATGATGAGTCCAGATAAAAAGAATCGCCTTTTAGAAGCTGCAGCCTCATTACTTTTACTATGCAATTCTTGGCCATGAATTCAAAAATTTTTAGAAATGGAAGCTTGTTGCAATACATGTTAGATACATGCACAACAGACTAGTTAAAGAAAGAGTAGTGGGATTTTGCCACCGTCAGATCGACTTATCTGGATCGACTGAGCGGTCAGTGAAGTCCTGCTCAGTCGATCCAGAAATCGATGTATTAAGACCACCTCCTCAAGTGGCGTAGCGCTGCCTCGATGGGAACATGGTTCCCGTCGGCGCAGTGCATTGAAGATGGAGCGCAGAACAGAAGCATAGAAGTCGACAGGAGTTACGCAAGTTTTTTGCGTAGTTTGCGTAACTCTGGTCAACTGCCGCTGAATCTCCGAGGTAAGTGTAGACAAGCCAATAGCTGCAAACAGACTTTCTGAGAAAATTCTTCAAGTCTCGGAAGTGCTTGAACTGGGTTGAAAATTGTGTGTCTGCTTCAATTTTGATGGGGCATCTGTTATTTCTGGAAATAAAGAAGGAGTACATGTAATTTTGAACCACAAATTTTGATGAGTGAATTATGTGCATTGTAACACTCACTACCTTAATCTGGTCCTTACCACAGTGTCTAAAATATCTGCAAATATTGCCATTCTTTTTCTGAGGTTATAAACTTGTTTCATACTTTTACAATGGGCACTTAGAGGCACTCTCGGTTTTTGGAGAGTCAAATAAACTACATCCCAAGAAAAAGTACCTTGAACTTGAACAGGCTATCGATACATGTTGGAGGTCCAAGTGTGGTGCGATGAGCGAAGTACTAATGCTTTATGAGGTCATATTTGATATGTTAGTGGAATTTACATAATGTCGAGGACAAAGAAGAGGAAAGGCTCAATTTCTTCTCCAAGAAGTTTAAACACAGCTTTATTTTTAGCAAAAACAACGAGAGTCCTGTAGCCCTTTAAAGACTAACAAATTTAATTTCTGCAGGCTTAAGCTTTCGTGGGCTGCAACCCACTTCATCAGATGCAAGAAATGGAAATCAGATAGGGGGTATATATATATATATACATCCAAGGGTAAGGAACAACAATGGGGAGGGTAGGTGTTAGCAAAGTCCATTCAGTTAGAGTAGATGAGGCCTATTCACAACCATTGATTAGAAGGTGAGAATGTATGAACAGTGCCAATTACTTCTTGTAATGAGATAACCATTCCAAGTCACTATTCAGACTCAGTTTGATTGTGTCAAGTTTGCATACGAGTTCCAGCTCTTCAATTTCTCACTGAAGTCTGTTTTTGAAGTTTTTTGTAGAAGTATGGCAACTTTCAAGTCAGCTACAGAGTGTCCTGGGAGATTGAAGTGCTCTCCGACTGGTTTATGGATGTTACCATTTTTTATATCTGATTTGTGTCCATTTATTCTTTTGCGTAGTGACAGTCCGGTTTGGCCAATGTACATGGCAGAGGGACATTGCTGGCACATGATGGAACATATTACATTAGTAGATGTGCAGGTGAATGAGCTCCTTATGGTGTGGCTGATGTGGTTAGGACCTGTGATGGTGTCACTAGAGTCGATGTGCAGGCAGAGCTGGCAACGGGGTTTGTTGCAGGGATAGGTTCTTGGGTTAGTGTTCTTCTTGTATGGCGTACAGTTGCTGGTGAGTATTTGCTTCAGGTTGGGGGGCTGTCTGTAAGCAAGGATAGGTCTGCCTCCCACGGCTTGAGCGAGTGAGGGATCATCTGCTAGGATAGGTTGCAGATCCTTAATGATGTGTTGGAGAGATTTTAGCTTGGGGCTGTAGGTGATAGCCAGTGGTGTTCTGTTGTTTCCTTAAGGGTAGCTAGAGAACCAGAGAGTTACCTGCCACATGGAGGCAGCTCCCTACAAGGTCAGCATGAAGATGCTGACCCATTCCCTCCCGCACCGCACAGGTGACCATAATAGAAGAGATTATTTATGCTCATATCTTTACATTAAAAGCCCTCTTTTCACCAGGACCACACTGAGTATTACCCACCCCACCACCCATCGAAGCAGTTGAAAAAACAGGTTTCATCATGATCTGCTGTGGGCATTATGCTAGTTGCTCCTTTCTCAGGACTAGGAGGAATTTTTCCCTCAGCATCAGATTGTCAAGGGCAAGGTGGGTTTTTTTTGCCTTCCCCACAGTGAGTTGGAGGTTTAGTGGGAGGCTGAGAACAAAAGGCGGATTAGGCTATGAAGTCACAACTCATTATGTAAGCTTGGGGTGTATGTCCAGAGCAGGTACTCCATAGGGAGCGGATATGGTGATCAGATAAAATAGATGGTGAAAGGATTTAAAGGAGGTATTCTTTAAAGGAGCGTAAATGAGGGGAAGACTCCTGGGACTGGCATGGTAGGGATTCAATCTCCCCCTCCTTGATAGCCCCCCTTAACTCTAATTGAAGACAAGGGATAGGAAGGTCCTAGCAGTGGGTTGGCTGGGAACCAGAATGGGTAAGGGGTAAGGCTATCAGCATCGCCCCGGCTACATGTAAATAATTATTGAAGTAACTGCACTGCACAATTTTATCTGCTGGGTACTCCCAGACATTTAAGAATAAAGTTGCAGCCCATTTAAACCACATTCAGTTGTCCTCCTTCCAACACAGCCAGAAAACCACAATTCTGTCCATTACTGACTGTATTGATCTGATAGAGGGCCTTATAGAGAGCATATGTAATTTAAGAAGAAATAAAGTGGATGGTTTCAATCAGATGCGGAAGTTAACTAATGAGCTGATGGAGAAGTATGAAACTGTCATCTAAATTAGTGTCGTGTCAGAAGAGAAAATAACCAAATCAACTGGATGATTCATTTGTTACTTCATCTTTGGGAAAGCCAACCACAGTGCATTTTAATGAATATCTGACAGCAATGTGAACCATCGTTTAGATAATCAGCTTTCTGAATTGAACAACCACTTTCAGAATGACATATATGGCCTCATGAATGCCACGGCTGCAGGCTTTCCAAAATTGCACACATTTTGGCTATCAAGAAAGTCTCAAATCATCACGTACCTTGTATGGTATTGATCTGGATTAAGCTGAAGTTTCAGTGTTTGTTCAAAAAAATGAAGTGCAAATCAATCATGGAAAAAAATTATCCAACACTAATAGAAGTTGTAGATGATTTCCACTTGAAATCTGTACAGATTTTTAAGAGGCTTGATCTCACTCCCAATGACCAACTGTACAGTAGAAAAGCTCTACTCCACCATGAATAGGATTAAAACAGCTGTGCAAGTGTTGACAAGTCATCTAAATATGATGACTTTCCTGTTGTTTGAAAGGTACCTGTCCAATTCTCTGGATTATGACCCTGTAATTGCCATACTTAATGGCAAGACTCAATAGAAAGGTGGAGTGGAGACAAGAGGACACTATCTGGGCAATACAAATAATTTACTGACTTTTTAAAATTTACTAATTGGTTAGCATTTAAAATTGCTATTTTCTTTCTGGTTTGGTAATGCTACTTGCGTGGCTCTTTAAAGTACATTTACTGCAGATCTATGTGGAATCTATTTGTCTATGTTAAATGGATACATGGGGCGATATTTTATGTATTTGGGTTTCATTGTTTGAAATCATTTGTAATATAAAAGATTTGTTGTGACATGAGACTTTTGGTCATGGCCCATCCACCATAAATTGGGGCCCCACTCAAATTTCCATTCCTAACTATGCCTATGTGTGAGGGTCTTCTGTGTACAATATCTATCATTCTTCTTCAGCATGACCAACTTTTCCTCTTTCTGCTCTCTTTACTTCTTTCTCCATGCTAATTTCTTGAGTTCTCACCAACTTTTACTTCTTTTTTTTTTCCTTTGGTGCTTGTCATTGTTCCTCAGCCTCTCTTTAGCTTCCATCTCTTTATAATTGGATGAGGCATTCTGGTTATTGTAAATTATGTCATCATCTTGACTGCCTTTTCCCTCTATCTAAAGTGATTCCCATTTTAATAGCATTAACTTTAGAAAAGTATAGTACGTGCCTGTGTATGTCCTTTGCACATGTGTGTGTAATGCTATTTCAAGGGGAAAGTGAGAGTCTTTTCTCAGGCTCAAACACCAAGCCTATTGTAGAGGGAGGATTGTTATAACTAATACTGTTAGAAATAGATGACTCTCCTCTTTGATAATTGTAGTAAATCTACCCTAGCAATCTGCCTAGCTAACAAGACCAAAATCAGACACTTGTATGCCAAATATGCAGTTAACCATGTGCTTCCCAGATCCATCTGCAGAATATACAGCATTCTAGACAAGACTGCGAAGCCTTGTGAAAAGTGTGCAAAGGGAGTGGAAAGATTACAAGGTGCCTTTATTTCTTTGTACAATAGATGTTTACAATCACTGTCATTACATTGCTATGAGCACAAAATCTGCTCAAAGTTAGCCAGGGGAGAATAGAAAGGGCAGCACAAAGATCTCTCCCTACTCCCACTGCCGCCAATGGAGCAGGTGGCACAGTTGGAGCATACGCTGTTTACAATTAAAGGATGGAATGGTGGTTACTGTGTCCAATGGCAGTCTACGTCTCTCTCCTCAAGTGCCTGCAGCCACTGTCCCAGCCTGGAGTCTGAAAAGCTGATATTGGGTGGGAACCTGAAGTCCTGTTCCCTTATCCACAAACCTAGGGAACCTCCCTCCACCCCTTAGCTCACACCAGCTAGGGAAAACTGCCAAACATCTGGGAACCTGCCCAACTCAGGAACCAAAAGGAACCTTTTCCCCAATTGACCACAGAGCCCACCAGCAAAGGGATCAATTCCCTACACAACAGCCAGAGGCCACAGGATGATTTGTCTGCCATTTATTGCTAGCAGAAACTGCAAATGCAGCCCACCACTGCTGCTGCTGTGATGAACAGCTGTGGGGTAGGGTGCATCTAGAGGGGAAATAATGGTTAGTCAAAAAGCATTGGTTAGAGTGGAGGTGATGGGTTGACAGTATTGGGTCACTTGGGAGGGAAGAAGAAAGATTATAGAGTTGATAGATTATTTCTTTCGGAGTGGCCAAAGGGATACTGTGCAACCATGAGCTATTTGTTGTGAAGGGAAGATGTTGCTTGTATCACCAACTGCAGTGGATTTTAGATGCAGGCTTTTGTCACAATTTGGCAGGACATCACTGATTTTGTTTTCTTGCTGCCCTCATATTCCCCCTCACTTTAAAATTCTCTATTGCATTAAGTCTGCTGTTGCCTCATCAATACAACAAACTTGGGGGGAGGGGAATTTAAATGAGCTTGCTCTTCATTTGTGGTTTTCTGGCATTCTCAAAGATAAGGGGTCACATTAATATAATTTATGTAATGTCTTCGTCAACCTGCTGTGTGATTTCTCCCCCCATTTAGGAGGGAAAAATAGCCAGAAAGTGTAGTAAAACAGCTTAGTTGTGACTCTTATAAACCAATCTGATACCTGCTCAGTATGAATTTTATTAAGTCTTATAAAGGATTGAACTTTATGAATTAAGCTGATGTACATTCTTGTCAGGTAACTTCCTCCTTGTTCTGTTTTATTTCCCATCTTCCTTTTCTTCATATGTGTTTTGCTCAGGATCACAGAGGACTTTCATCTATGCAGCTCCTTCTGATATTTTATTCTGTGTCCTCTAATAATAGAAATTCTTTAGCTATTATCTTAATTCTCACTTTTTTAATTCATTGCCTTTCACCCTCCATTGCCTTTCTCCATCTTGTTTCAAGATTAGATAAGATTAAATTTAATCTCTGATAGTTTTCTGCTTTTCTGTTTGACCCTTAGAGTTTATCAGCTTCAATCTTCTTCACCATACTTCTGCAAATGCATGTTACAGATTATTGTCATCAACTTGTCCATCTTTTTCCTAAATACTTCCTGTCAATGATAATTTATATTTGTTACAGTCCTGTTATTCCCCTGTCTCATACTCCTTAAATGCTGACCAATGATTTCTTCTCCCTCAGTTCTCACTCTTCTGGCATTAAACTTGTTCAGCATTTGCAGCAGGGTGAATCTGGATGATTTTCAGTGTCTCCTGAACTGTTTGCGTTTTTTTTGTTTGCGTTTTTTTGTCTCACTAAGTGCATTAGCTGAGCACTGCCTGGTTCTGATTTGTCCTTGATGTTTCCTTCTCCAAATTTAGATAGTTTTGTAATTTAGGTATGATTTACCAAACTTTATTATAGTTTCACACTAACCTTACTGCATTAACTTTTTCCTTTTAGCTTGATCCAGTTAAAAACTGCCACATTTATGGTGAACTTATATTTCAGCTTCCCTCTACTGATAATGTATTTGAGTTATTTTTCTATAGAGATTTTCCTAATATTATTTGTTTATATTACAGTAGTGCTTAAAGGTCCCATTTGAGATTGTTAATACATTGTGCCAGGTGCTGTACAGACACAGAGTAAAAAACAGTCCCTGCCTTGAAAAGCATACAATCTAAATAGATAAGACAGATGAAAGGAGTGGGGGAAGGGCTATCATCCAAGTTGAGTGAATTATGCAATGCCCTGCAAATGTCATGTGAGACTTTTTCAGTAGAGTTTTGGCAGGAGGGAAATAGAAAGACAGAAGGAAGTGAGAGGGAATACTGAAGGGAGGGAGTTAAGTGGGATAGGGAGATGGGACGAGGGAAAGATCAGAGCATGGAGGACAGTAGGAGTTAGGCGGAGCTGAAGAGACCGGTAGTGGGTTGGAACAGCCTGTCAGCAAATAGGAGAGAATGTTCTAGGTAAAAGCTATAGAGAGGACTCTGGTGAGATCATCAGTGTCCCAGAGTTTCTACTGAAACTGCAGCTGTATCTGCTCTGCGGGCTGAGCCTCTAATCATGAGTTCGCATTAGAGTTTCTCTTCCTCTGGGTTTATATGGCATGGGGAAGGGGGAATACTTTGTAGGTCTTTGTTTTCCTAGAGGAGGACTCCCAACTGCAGAGTTTTGGGTTATGGGGTAACAAGGAGCGGGGTAGGCCTCGTTGGGTCCATCTCTCCCCATTTACCCTGTATGCCTTTTCTTATATTTTTATTAAATAAAGCAGCTCATATCCCATATGCCCTTTCTAAACTTCCGTGGCTTCTATCTTCCCCTTCTCTAAAATTGCCTCTCTTTTCAATACAAATGCTATGCCAGTTGGTGCTAGAATTGAGGTGTGTAGATAGGCATGTCAGAGCCACACTATCTATCATCACTGGCTGGAAAATAATGTGAGGCAGGGCATGCTATCCCTTTATGCCCCAGTTCAAGCACTTATACGTGGAATATATATTGAGTGTATATATTCCATTAAACTGAGTGAACTCTAACTTTACATAAGCCTAGCTAATGATTTGCAAAAAGTATCCCCCCATCCCATTCACCGAGAAGATATTTAGCAAAGAACACTCTTAGCTTGTTGAGTTAATAACTGTAACTAAAAGCATTCATTTGCTCCAATTTCCAGTTCTGTTTTCAGGATGAGGTCTGAGGTTAGTTAGCTTTTATAACTCTGTCATCTCATTTCCCACTCAGTCTGTGTTTTTACTTATTTGCATGTGGGGAGAGTTGAAGAGAATGATTAATATGACTCTCTTCCTTTCCTAGTGTAGATTTACAGTGCACTCAAACTATTTCCGGATTTCCCTCTATGTTTGAGTAATGGACAAAGAGATTCATACATGTCACTATACAGTGTAATAAAACTTATAAAGATCTTTGGAAACTTCAGTATAATCACTATATAAATGCACTGTTACTAACATTATCATTTCCCTTAGATTTAGATCACTTGCTATCTACAGCTTGTTAGACAGACAGATAGTATAAACATTATCTATAAATGTATCCATATATGTTTTTTCAGAAGGGTACATATGCTGTCAGTCATCCATGAAAAGTTTGTCCTTTTGCAAGGACATCTTTGAGTATGTGCAATGGAAGTCAGTTGGATCTCTAGGAACGATTCATATAGAAGATGTGGACAAGATTTTATTTATTACCCAAACCAACCCTGTCCTCGCAACTCCCGAAATAAAATACTTATTAAGGTAACGACGCAAACACAGTCTTTAAAAGAAATACTAACTGCCGCAAAACAAACTAGTTAAAAATCACCAATTCATAATCTGCTGATGCCTAGATCATGAGAGGGTTCTATATATGTGTGTCTATGTATGTAGGGTAAGGAAATATTTCTCTACATGCTATGCGAAGTGTATATAACCACTTTTCTCACAGTTTTAAAAATTCTATTTGAGATGAAGAAAGATTTATCATGGTATATAAATGATTTAGACTTCTTACAAGAAAAAAAATCACCTGTCTTCCATCAGAGACAGAACTCCTGCTGAGATTCAGACCACACATATACCATACATGCTGCTAGAAATGAAAGGCCTTGAATTTGGAAGATTTTTGCCTAGTATGATAAGTGTTCAAGTTAGGGACATCAGCATTTCAACGAGGAAAATTGTGGCATCTGAACTGGGAAGGTACAATTCACCTGTGAATAAGCTGGATGCTTTGATTTCTTGGGGATTACCTTACATGTGGATGATACCATTTATTACTTTAATCTCCATTTGTATTACACAAGCAACACCTGTATTAAAAGTATCTGAGGTACATATCAGTTCATGTCCTAGCAAATAAAAGTCCTAAATTAGAGACAAACACATTGAACAGTGCTGATAGATAATAAATATGGATCACCCCCCCCCCCCTTGGAAATGCTATATCACATATATATATGTTGCAAGTTAAATTTGTGACAACCAAAAACATCTTACATTTCAAAATATTTTACTCCAGATGTCTATAGTTAATTCATTCACCCATTCCCTTCCCACACACCATGTATTGTACTGAACTGTTCTCTAGGTGAACTACAGAACTGTTTAAATTTCCCCTGAAGCACTGGGTATTGGCCACTGTCAGAAACAGGATACCAGGCTTGATGAATTAGTGGTTTCATCCACTCTGACAAATTTTATATTCCCTCCTCCCCCATGCATCCCTCATATCCCTCTAGAACTTTCAAATGATGTTCACCGTTCTTGGCCTCTTCTTATTTCAAAGACATATAAAACAATATTTGCTGTCACCTTTTATTGTGAGTGCTCTGAAAAATATATAAAAACCTTGGAAGATTAATTGCTTTAACAAGACCATCCAAAATCTTTAATTCACTTTTATAGCAGGATATTGTTGTTTATTGTTACTCCATTTTGGGGAGAGCCAGTTTGCAGAAGGATGTTGCTGTCCAAAAAACACCAGATTTGGCATTTCCAAAAATGGCAACACAGCACTGTAACAGCGGCAAATTCAGATCGATACTTCGGGATTGATTGAGCGGAAGTGGTGACCCGCTTAATCGATCCAGAAGTCGATTTAATAAATCCACTCCCGGAAAAAGAGTAATGCTGCACCAATGGGAGTGCATTTCCCGTTGGTGCAGCGAAGTGAAGATGCCACAGTAAGTAGAAGTTAGGAAGTCAACGGGAGATACGCAAGCTACTCTACATAGCTTGTGTATCTCCCATTGACTGCCGCCAAATTTCCCAGTCAGCATAGACCAGGCCTGTATGAACAAATGTTTATTGAGCTGGGATTTTTTCACCAGTTACTTCTCTTCACTTCAGTTTACCGAACTGTAAAATATTCTTGCTAGAAGGCTGCAACATAACACTACCGTATTTCCTATAATTCAGAATGATAACATACAAGAACCCCAAAACAGAAGGAGAGAAGCAGGCTGCACCTTAAAACAGAGAAGCATAACTCACCCTACCTGACTCGAGGCTCGTTATCTTTAAACTGACTGCCATAAGGCTCAGATCACATGCTTCCCTACAGAACACCTCCTAGCCTGCAATCAAATGCAGGAAACCAGCTGAAATTTTAAGTGACGGGCTGCACGTTTTTTTTTTTTTTAAACACAGTTTTCAATACACTGCAGTATCCATCCACTGGGCCTCTCACACTCTTGGCTGGCCAGGTCTGAGCAGAGTCTAGTTATTGTTTCTGGCTCTGAGTCTTTAGACACACATTCAGGGAACAGAATACCTCCATCTAGAACCCTTTCTGAGAGATGGGACTCTGTAGACCAACTGCCCAGACACTGAAACTAGTGCCAGTTTTCCCAAACCTCCCTGGTAACTCTTGCATGCTCTCAGAGTTCCACTGAAACTGTGTACCCTCTGGATTACTGTTTCCCCCTCAGGGACTATATGACAGTGAGAGAAAGGAGGACATAGGCTCTAAAAAAGAATTTCTAAACCAATCACATTACCTACAAAGCATAAGTGATATGCAGTGCTAGGGAAAATAAAAGAAACCTGCACACAAAACCCTGTCTCAGTTTCCTCACCTTCCCAAGAGCCCTTTGGGTTTTGACCAGTATCCTTTCAAGCTCCTAGGACCCTCCATTGTTCATTCTCCTTCTGCCAAGTCTTACCTTCTTATTCTTCTGTCTCTTCTCTCTCTAAAATAGCCAGTGAGAGTCTTCTATAACATTCTAGTCCTCTGTCAGATGATTCTCCTCAGTGGCTTCAAATCTGTCATCAGTCTGTCTGTCATTGGTTACAAGCCCACCTAGGAGAACTTCTTCCCCCTGGTGGCAGCTTGATCATTATCCTAGGGTGCTTCCATTTGAATGTCAGACCTTCCAAGTTAATAATGCTTGACTGCTCTGCATCACCAGGCTCCTGTTAGACGCAGAAACAGGGGTTTCCTGAGGGCTTCAGCTCATTATGGAGGCCACAGTGAAGGCATAGAACAGTTTTGCAGTCAAAATTGTGTTCACAAAGCAAAGTGGAGTTTTTAGTTTAATATAGACATGTACAGACATACTCTTCTCCATCACATTTCTCCTGCCCTTTTCTTTCTGAACAGAGCTCCCACACTTAGACTGGATTCAGATCCAAACACTGATTCCTTGGCCTCTCTCTTTTTTCAGTTACTTTTAAACATTCTTTTGCAGTATTTATGACCCAGACAGGATAGGATATGAAAGTGGCTTCAAAGTCAATCAGTCCTATCTTGTGTATATGAAGAATTCCGGTGTAAGGAGGTGCTGATTATTTTGCTTCACATTATCAAAAAGGAATATGAAATGATGTTCCCCAGCTGGTTTTCTTTGAAATAATCTAGGTCTGCAAAATGATGAGCACCTACTCCAAAATGTGGAGCATTCTTAGTTCAGGGTGCTTAGTATCTCAAAAGAGGAGCAGAACTGTGTAGTTAAGTCGCACCTTTTACTATGCACTGAATACCATCTTCTATCTGAGTCCCTATTCCCAAAGAACTAAGACTGAGACCCACACTGTGACCATAGCAGACCTAGACTTCTTTAATAAATTTTCCCTAAATCCACTTTCCCCAACCCCCAACTCAAAACTTGCTCACCAGCCTAAATTCAAGACATTCCCTGCAGTAATCAAGCAAACTTAGAGTACCATGCGTTTATATATACTAGAACATATATCTATAGTTTATCTGAATTTTCTGAGTAAGGATTTCACTGCCTTTCATTGGGCGTGATTTGCTGTTGTACCACATCAGTTTTCTATTAATGTAATTCCATTGATTTCCATGATGTAACACAGTGGTGAATCAGGTCCATTATATTTACAAGCTACCACCATACCTCATCATTGCAATTTTCATTTTTGGTACACTAAGTGCAATATCGTCAACTCAGGCTTATCAAATTCAGCGGCTAGATCCACAACCGTGGCCCATTAAGAGTCTCTACAGGTTGCATAACATTAAAAAAAATTAGTTACAAGAACATGTTCTTGCAGATACCATTTCTCCTTCTGTGCCCAACTTCTACCAGATACTATCCAGAAAAATTTTACCACCCTACTGAATAACACCATGGTATTGGTTCTGGTTATGAGTCTGAAGGAAATAAGTACTATTGCTATACAACACAAAGAGCTCCTCTATTTTCCTCCTCTTCTTTTGGTAAATGAAACTATAAATAGTTCAGGAACTGTTAAAAAAAATTAATACTACAGAAATGTTAAATGTTATGAATATAATCACTAAGCATTTTGCTACAGAACAGTATCTGTCTCCCCTGAATTTTAGCCAAAGCAATCTGCAATTTGCTATCAATCTAGAAGTGACTTGGAGTCAAGAAGAGAGAAAAAAAGCATAAAGCCTCAAACAAGAAGTCTTTTTAGTGGACAACTACCGTTGCAAAGCATACTGATAGAAAATGATAAAGCAGTAGTGACTGAGACACTATCTGATTCTACAAACAATTTTGAAAACTCTGTAGCAGGGAACACTAAAGCAAGCAATTTAAAAAGGCAAAAACATGAAACCCCACAAGGTAAAACAAACTTCAAAAGGTCCCTCTCACATGCACTGTCTTATCAGTGTCTCAATACCCTGGCTCCACTGACTGCATTAGTGAAGAGCCATTCCCCTATATACACAAGAATTGCATCTGAGAATTCCTAACTTTTGTAAGACTTAAAGATGAGTGATATTAATTTTCCACTTATCTCAGAGATCTTGGGACTTGTCTATATGGAGACATAGTGCACAGTAAACTGGGGCGTAAAATCTACAGAGCGCTAATACCCCATGTGCTAACTGGTATGGGTGGCTGGACAGCAGTACATCATATCCCAAGGGTGGGTGTCAGACTAGAGGCCTAAATCTAGGAGGGTGCCCTATAGATCCAGAGCTAGAAAGAGTGACTGAATTCCCTTGGAAGCATATGGGACCCTGCAACTGGGTCCACGCTCAACAGATTGGTGATGAATTTGGTCTTAGGCTCATCAGTATTGTAAAATCTTTTTGATCTCTGCAGGTATAGTAACACTGGGTCAAATTCTCAGCTGGCATAAATAGACATAGTTCAATTACAGTCAGTTGTTGATGGAGCCATGCTGGTTTAAACCAGCTGAGAATCTGGCCCTTTGTCTTTCGCTATCTAAGCAATAGCAAGATCTTGACCCAGACTAGAACAATAAGAAATGCCTAATTGGATTCCCTGACTCTTCTATTGCTAAGACACTCTTATCATTAATTACATTATTCTCAGGACATTATAATAGGCTCCCATTCTTTTTGATGTTCAGTGAACCATTAATCTCTCTGTGCATTAATAAATAAACATAAGAATTTCTGTACCAAGGAAAACTAACAGTCTGTCTTCTACAGTAGCCTGTCTCTGACAATGGCCAATTGAACATGCTCCAGAAGCTCCCCTCAGTGCATCTAATTATGCAGACTATTCTGTGGGAAGAAATCTCTTTCTGACCCCAGCTGGTGATCATCTTATGCTAAAAAAGCCTGAGGCCTGAGAGTCTGACAGCTTTTATTTTTATCCTCAGTAATTTAACCACAGGTGCCATTTTTATTCATATATTACAAGTGATTAATCTGTTAATTAATATCTGCAAAGCACTTTGCAAACATAAACTGCTATATGCTGTAATGTTTTTAACTTAGAGTTAGATGGAGTCGTTACATTCAGCTGCTCCAATAGCAGCCCTGGGAAGGAACTGATCCTCAGAGACATTGTTCTGAGTCACTATTCGTCTTGAGATCCTGTTTTCTAATGGGGAGTATTCTGCATTAGGTCTTTACAATATACAGACCATGCCTCAATTCGTGTCCAATCAGCTCTGCTAGCCAGTACAGGGGAGAGTGTAATTGACTGAGATACATATGTAAGCTGAGATTCTGTATGGTGTGTCTAAGAGGTGCAGCCTAGAACTGACAGCCCAGTGGGAGGGGAATAAGATGACTTTAAGCCATCTTTGCACCCTACTGATCCTAGACTGTTCCTAGGGATGGAATGACCTAACACATAATTTTGACAGCCCTGAAGTATTGTCTAAATTATGGAAACCTCCATGGGCTCCCCTATGAGGGGACCCCATGCCTAGAATCTCGTCAGCAATGTGTGCTGTAGGCCCTACACCTAACATGCCCTTCCTGTCTCCATCATGCCCCCTATGCCCAAATTGCAAAGGCATCCTTGGAAGGTAACCTGTGGTGACTTTCACAGTTCCTTTGCCAGAGGACACCTCCCTCAGCTAGTTACAGAGCTTTTAGACACCCTTTTAGAGATCCCACTGCTTCAATCTGTCACCCAATATAATGACACCAGAGCAGATTGTGACGCTTCCCAGGGGTTACACTAAGGGCCAGTGGTAGCAAGGTGTCTCACAATCCTGAGTACCCCCAGCAAGCATCACAGAGGGACATGAATCTTTCCTATTCCACCTACCTTTTTATCATTAGCCACCCCTAAACAAGAGGCATTTTCCTCACATTGTTCTGTGTAGGTGGAATTCTTTAGCTCGGTAAATTTA
The DNA here is from genome assembly GCF_026122565.2 of Emydura macquarii macquarii. Taxonomy (NCBI): domain Eukaryota; kingdom Metazoa; phylum Chordata; order Testudines; family Chelidae; genus Emydura; species Emydura macquarii. The sequence goes on along the minus strand of NW_027131500.1, from coordinate 11,885,841 downwards.
CTTTGTTGACTCTCTGTTGCAATTCAAGGCAAATTTAAAACAGAAATTGTATTTAGATTTTCCTTTACTAACTTTGTTTCTTAATTCTATCTTTTTGCACAAAGCTTTGGTTCTTGCCACAAGTGTTTAATTAAATCTGTAGTAAATTATATGCCATGTACTGGTTGTTTAACATACTGTGAGTTAAGCAAAGCATCAGTGAGAGAGATACAAATCCACAACAAAATTAAAAGCCTTTTGTTTATTCTCCTTATTTTGATACCACTGCCCCCATTTGGAGGGTTTAATTCCTTTTTTATGCTACAGATATGATGGTAACTGTCAAAGAAACAATACTTGTCCAGCTCCAGCCAGTCATTTTGAGGTAATTACAGTACTGAATGTTCAGCCTGAAGTTTTCCAGATAATTAGTGGTTCAGGTTAGCTGCCTATCTGCTAGTAACAAGTATTTCAGTTACAACTCACCTCAATGTTAAAATAGACCAAAAAGAAGCACAAAGAGAATGACATTCTCTGGGCTCTGTCAGGAAGCTCCAGTCAAATAGCTGACTACTAGTATAACTTTTGCCAATTTTAATCTAAGAATGGTGAAAATCTTTGATCTATTTGGTGAAATATATCTGGAAAAAATAGCCTTATCAAGTTGTGTTGATGTAGAGGTTGATGATTATTGTCCCAGATGATAGCACAGGGTGAGTAATTCAAGTGATGCCCACAGAATCAATTATTTATTATTAATTTTTTTATATTGCAGTAGCACCTAAAGACAACAGTCATGATCAGGACCTGATTGCATTAGCTAATGTGCAAACAGACATGGTGACAAGGGTAATATCCTGCCTCCATTAAAACCAATGGCAAAATTCCCATAGCCATTAATGGAGCTAAGATTTAACCCACGCACACTGCCCTGAAGATCTTACAGTCTATGACCCCTATACAGCAAGGACCTATACACCTGCTTAATTGTACACATGTGACTAGTTTCATTAATTTCAATGGGACAACCCTTGCACATACACTTTAGCAGGTGAGTTTAACAAACATTAGAAGGATGAGAATAACAGTAAAAAGAATGTGGGTTTATGTAGGTTAGTTATGTACATACCTTGAGGAAATGGACTCACATAAATGGTTTTTAAATTATAAATACATACCAGCAATCCTTCCTACTTTTAGTGGTTTGGTAAAATCCCCCTTGAGCACTGTGACTGCAAATAAAACATTTCTCTATTCTCTAAGACTTTTAGCACTAGTGAGGTTTTGCAGGTTCTTACTCCTTTAAAAGTGTGCACTTTAGTTATGGATTCATTGTGAAGTGGTGTTTATCGCTCTTTCACAAGGCAAACAGCACTAATGGCAATGAATATGGCTCAAATTATTATATGCTGCACTTTGCCAAAAATGTATTACAACTTACAATCATCACAAAATGTTGCCATTCCAGGCAGTAGAGAATACTAAAAGATTGTCACCAAAGCAGCTATTTAGTTCCAGGAACCTCTTTCTATCAAATTAAAAGCCCAACACTGCACCACTGATTTAATGAACATTTTCATCTCTTAAGGTAATGGCATCATTTCAGCTCTCTGAAGAAACAACAGTATATTTGTGTATTCAGTCAAGAAGGGCATTAAATCTGTAAATTCTATTTCACATATCCCTCTGCATATAATTAAGAATTAAATTTTTGTACCGTATTTGAGCCACAAGCAATCCTCTGAGGGACTTTTTAATGATTTTTAAGGATCACAGCATACACGTATTTTAGAAAACTATAAAAAGTATCAATAAAAGCAACTCCAGAATTTACACTAGTATTAAGACCGCAGTTAAGTTCCTTATAATATAAGAGAATCATTATGATGGGGTACCCATAGAAGTGACAGGATAGTAACTGGGTCAGAAAGCTGATATAATATCAAAGACAAAATACAAGGCCCTCTATTACTCTTATATGTTTCTGTGATCCACTGGGTCATCGTCTGGCCTAGTGCTTCCCATCCTCATTTCAGTGGCACTGCTGCTGTTACTCATCAGCCTCCTGGTTCCTCCCTGTGACAAAGGGAGCTCTATCTAGTTGCAGCACAGCATCCCTCTCTGGATGTAATTTTCCAAGGCAGTACCAGAAGGCTTCTGCTCCAGGGCAGTCATTCCGTCTCCTCCTAGATGCAGTCAGAGTCATAGCAAGTTGACCAGGTATATGATACTTCATTTGCTGCTCCCTGTAGTGGTTGTACACCAATATTCCCAACTTCCTAACCACTACTGTAGATCTGTTTCCACTTTTGCTGCTCTGCAACAACCTCAGTTCTTTTCCTTCTGACTCACAAAGAGTATTCAGAATGGCCATAGGAACACTGCCCATGTGAATACTCTTGTGAATGTTGTTCATGTTAGTCGTTATGGCACTTGCTTTCTGAGAATACTATTTTGCATAAAACCTCACTGGCCAGAATGCTTGTGGGGGTCATGAATACCAGAAAAGCAAATCAGCTAGTTTTGCTATTCACAAGTCTATTCACAAACATTAATCTGCTATATTCACCCAATTCAATTCTTAATCCTGAATGAGCTAGAGCCATTCATTTAATCTCCTGGAAGGGCTTCAGAGTGACTGATTAAGGTACATTTGACTAATGCAGCAATGAGCATATGGCACAATGAGGAAATCTGAGCCCTGATATGCAGTTGCTGTGAGAAAAATTAGATTACGACATTTGCAGAGAGGAATACTGTCACTGAAGATAATGGATAAAATTACCATTTAGCACTATGAGAATAAATTAATCTATACTCATTGCTTTGTATCAAAAAAGCTATAGTAAAAGTAGGATAAATTATCATTCAATATGGAAAGGTACTAGGGTTTTTTTTGCAAAAGGGTAATACATTAAAAGGATATTTGTAACTGTCACATAATATTTATGGAATGGTATAATTCAACTATATGGAGATTTTAGAATAAGAGATGAAGAAAGAACTTGTTTCGCTTATTTTCCTACCTGCCACAACATCATGAGTTTGAAAACTTCACTCTGTCATTATCTGGTTTGCATTCGGTTTAGGAGAAACTAGGAAAAGAAGAGCAGAAAGAGAGCGGGAAAAGCAAAAATAATTACAGTAGAAGAGATTCTGATCTCACTTGTATCAGTGTACTGTGAGCCCAAAGTAATTCCAGGCTTTTCTGGAGTTGCTCCAGATTTACCGTGATGTAAATGAAATCTGAATCTGACTCAATCCACTTCCAGGTACTTCAGCACAATGTCTGATTATCTTTTACAGAGATTCTTCTATCAGTAACAATATTGGATCCCTCACTCTCTTGCCGGACGAAACTCCCAAAGGGAAAAGGTTTCAGGAATAGGGATAAAATAGGGTGTATAGAAAGGATAGATGCTCATTCTGAGTGAAGTTCATGCCTGTGCAGAGGGACAGCACAACCAGCATACACCACTTAATTCCTACCTAAACCTTCAAAATAGGACTCAAGTGGGACCATGTATGAGCTCCTCCAGCCCCCTGGTCCACAGCAACGTTGGCCTTTGTTTGCTTTCAAACACACAGCAAAAGAAACCTATGCTTGGATGCCAAGGTTAATTCAATACACACAAGAAAGGGGCTGAAAAGAGATTTGCATGAAACAAGGTAATGTAAACATAACATTGCACCTCATGTTAAGGACTCAGATTTATATTCCCTACATTTGGTTCCATTACATTTATATTGTGATAACATTTTAAGCGGGAGAAAAAAAGGAATTTTAAACATTTTTCAGCAGTAAAGCTAACTTCATCCTAACAAGAGCTTCAGGAACAAGTTTCCTAATAGAACTCCCCTAGGAGATTAACAGTTGATTTTAATTTAATATTGTAAAATATTTCTAATTATGGAGTCTGACTATACTGATGCTTTTGCTTTCATGTTGCCTTATGTCATCCAGACTCTGATTTGGACGGTGAATCTGTTTACCATGAAACAATATACACCAGAGGAGAGGAGTTTTCTAAAGTGATTTGTATCTGAACCATGAGAAAAGCATAACAGATGCATGCTGTTTTGAATAAAGCACCCATACAGACATTTAAATCACTTACAGTACACTTTGTGTATGAATTACCATTCATAGCTAGATACAAAACAGATGGCAAAGTCTTGGTTTAAAGTGATATGTCCATTAAACTATATTACTGTATTCTGTAAGGAAGATTTGTTCATTGGAAGGGATGTTTTTTTGACTTATACATTGGAAGCAAAAAGTGGATCGCTGTATCAGTTAACTCTTTACAACCTTCACTGAATTTATAAATGATCTGAATTAAATTATTTGACCAAGCAAAGACTCTTCTTGCTCATGTGTACCACACATTTCTTTCACCAGCCTTTGTTTATTTTTGTTAAATTGTATTACTAACAAGTCATGTGCTTCACGTCAGTTTGATCATTTTGCTTTTGTTGTGTCCCCATTCCTAGGACCATCTATCTATATGTTGATTATATAGATCAGAGGTTCCCAAACTCTACCATGTTGCGTACCACCAACATAAAACGCCAGCACCTGTAGTACCACCACCTGTAGAGGCAGAGGGAAGGGGGGGGGGGTAGGAGGTGGGAGCAGCTGCCACACTGCTTGAGAGCAGGGCTGGCGCTGGAGCGGTTCCTGGCCAGCTGCTGTGTGTCTGGGGCAGACGGGGACAGAACAGCCAGGTCACCGTGCTGGTTGGGGGCAGGGTCGGCGATGGAGCGGCTCCTGGCCAACCGCTTTGTGTCCACGGTGGAAGGGGGCAGAACAGTTGGGCCGCCACACTGCTTGGGGACGGGGTCAGTGCTGGAGCAGCTCCTGGCTAACTTCCCAGCAGCAGGTGGACGCATACCATTGGGAGGTGGCCTGTCTACCACTGGTGGTACATATACTACAATTTGGGAACAGCTGATATAGATGTTTCTACAGCTCAGAATGTACTAACAGGTCAGATCCAAAAATGACTTAAATCACTCTAGCTTCTTGAAGACAAAGAATTTACTATCCTTTGTACTTGCTGAAGAACTGCAGCGTTATCTTCACATTTGTCTGAAGCTCCTAATACATGTTAGGTCCTAAATAAATGTTAAGAATAATTAATGTGTACTCTGAAAACTTGAGTGAAGGTCATTATGGTTTTATATCATTTGAAGAACCATTTCTAAAACCCTGCATTGTATACTTGGGAGGTGCTACTTGGATTTGATACAATTCAAGTTGGTGACAGTCAATATTTTGGAACTAGGTAATACTGAAAATACCTCTGGGGCTCATAGCCTAGCACCTGAACTTTTGCAAAGTGAAATGGTCCACCACTGATTTTATATTTCACTGCATACAATTTATTCTTCTTTATAATATAGATCTTTATTCCAAGAAGGCTTACATCCAACAGGAGTCCAATTTTCAAACATTTTAAATTGAAACATAGCAAATGCAGCTCTCCCATAAAAATCTATATTTTGCCACCAGGATGTTTGGTTTTGTATTAGAATGAATGTCATATGCACTGGGGAAATGTGCAAATCCCATAAGGGTTGAAAAATATAGATATAGGCCAGTACTCATTTAAAAAACACAGTGTTTTTAAACAAGACAGCATTAGAAGGCAATTTTTGCTTAGGATATGATATTAATTTTTAGTTAGATTTTTTTGAAGTTTTATATTATTTTAGCGTAATGTAAAGCATATATTTTAAACAATTTTTTCCTAACTACCAGGTAAAATCAGCTCTTCTTGTACTACATATCATTCTTGAAAGGAAAATCCCATTCTCACCGGTGTTTAAATTCTCCTATCTATCACTCTTACAGTATCTCAGGGTAGTGGTGTAGTATAGGATTTTATTCTAACCCATGTTTTTATGAATCCACCTTCAAGCCATGGAACAATTGCTACAGTCTTACTAATTTCTGTGACATTAGTTCTGTCTTTCTGGCACTGACCTTGATTTTCTGTATTGGGGAATGTAAACATCCAGAATGTGCCCCTGTTTTCTCAGAAGGATGTAATGGCCCCAGCAGTAGGGAAAATAGAGGCAGAAGCCTAATTAGCATTCAAAGTGGTAGCAAATAAGATCTCCTGAATAATTGAACTGTTGTGTTAGCTTTACTGTCCAATAGAGACTGGAGAGAAGTAGCAATCCCTTCAGGGGGGACTTGTAACCTCTGTGAGAAATTAATGGAATCTAAGAAATTTGCATTATCCAGTACATTGTTTCCTGCAAAGAGGTAGCCAGCAAGATGTATATGTTCTCACAGAAAACAATGCACTTCCCAGTAACTGCCACCATATTGTTTCTTCCTCTATTATTATTACACTTGCTTTCATTTACCCCTGGCTATCTTCTCCATTGCAATTAGCTGAAAAAGCAATAAAACGTTTAGTTACAGAAATAGTGGACAGATGACACCATAAGTTACAGGGGGGAATACAATGTTTGTATCTTTTTTGTCCAAGATATTTCCCAACGCAGCATGGCTACTGAGATGGTTTATTTAGAGTAGAGGGGTAGTAGGAGGTTTATGTAATGTACATTCATCCATGGGGCATTTTATTACTTAAGGTTTTACAAGTATTCAGAGATGTTCGAAGGGGTGGAGGTTTATAAATCCAAAACCAAACAATTAGTATAGGTGTAAGGCATTCTCTACCTACCACAGCTGTTTCTGCACATTATTTTATATAAATGTACAGCTACCCCAAAAGTAATGTTCATATAATCTACCTCCTGATTTATAATACAAAAATTATCCTAAATACATAGACATTCCTGAATACTTTACAAATGAATCATTATTCTGTAAAGGAATGCCGTCAGCAGTGGCAGTTGGTAAAACAAGTGAAAGGTTGAGGCTGACAATTACATCCCCCCGCCAAAAAAAGAAAAATATTTCTGACACCATCCCATCCTCCTCCCTCACACGAAAAATTATTTCTGATCAACCAACTCATCCGTTTGGAGCTCCTCCACACCAATAATTCCTCTGGTGTAATTGCTCTCTTATGCCTTCTGAAAATGAGCAAGCAGCCCCGCCCACTCCATTCTGAGCCTCTCCTCCTCCTCCTCCGTGCCCCCTTTGCCAGGCCACAGACACCTTATCCCTATCTACTGCCTCCTTGAAATCACAGGCTAGCCAGCTTTTCACTCCCTTTGCCTCAGCTTTCTCCCATTAGGATACTTAATGCTGCTCCTAAAGAAGGGGTGCAGCTGTCCACTGTGGCTACACCTGAATTCAGTCTCTGGGGCTACTCTGATTATGCCCCAAATAGAACTGAACAGGCAGCCTGTGAATATGTGCAGCTTTCAGTGCTTTTCTATGCTTGCAAGGGAGGGTGCTTTTAAAAATTTGCCTTTAAAAACAGAGGTGGAATCTAGCCTCAAAATCTGCATTTTGGTTCTGCCTATAGCAAAGACAGAGGTCACTTGCACAATTCAGAGGTTTGGGTTGTCAACAGTCTCAAAATTTGTGGCTGATAGAGCAGCTGGAAATAGGTGTGAGGTGTTCCAGCCTTGTCTCTGCTAGCAGCAAGGAGAGTGGTAGAGTTAGAACCACAAAACCATCCACAGACCACCAGAGCATCCTCCTATTCTGGTGACTCTCCCCCAGCCTGCCACATTGGCTTTCAGGCTATAATCTGCTAGTCATTCAGTACGAAGCAGCCACACTGGAGAATATGGGCTTGCTTGTCAAAAATTAGGAGGAAACTTTAAACATCTCCAAATGCTACAATTTTTAATTAGCAATTCAGGATTTGCATCTTATTTTTTGTGACTCTTCTCAATCCCTGGGGCAAAGTCTGTTATCCCAAATGGATTTTTCACAGTAATGTTAAATTGAGCATCACAAATTTGTAGTACACCAATTTAGCTCAATTTGATAGGCATTTTTGATCAGCAAGTCTTAAGTGTTTGAACAGGAGAAATGTGGTGACATTAAAGACAAACTGAGCTCTGTAGGTTTCTTATTTGAAAATTCAGCATGTTTTAAAAACTGAATTGCCCCTATAAAAATGTTGTTTTGGATGCAAAAGGTTGTGTCACTGGCACAAATGAAAAAAACCTAGCACATAATACAGGCATAGAATGGGAATACATTTGATACTGCAAGTTGTTTTGTATGTAAATACAAAGGAATTGTATACTTATCAGAAACTATTAGACTTAGGGTCTCATTTGCTTGCAAGCACCAAATCTGAAGGTTAATATTTTATATCCCTGACAGCTAGTAACTTCTTGATTTTTCAGTCCAATTGCACCTAAAATTGAATGCTAATGTTAGAACATTGTGCTACTTAAAATGTCTTCAGAAAGAAGTTTTACATCAAATTTAAAAAAAAAAACTAAAATAAAAGTAGCAATCCCAGTAGGTTCTGAACAGATATTCATGGAAGCCAGCGTTTTCTATATATCTGGAGGCTAGGAATAGCACAAGTAGTGGCAGTGTGCAAAGTTCTCATGTACCCTCCATTGTGCCCCAAATATACCCTGGAGAGACCACCTCTGACATGACAGTGTAGTTTTTTCTTTATGCCCATCCAATCCTTTGCCTTTCTTGAGACTGACAGCTCTAATTGCTCATTTGGTCAGGTAACTATGCTGATTATTTTCCTTTTTTGTTTTTTGTTTTGTTTTGTTTGAACACTGTGCAGTTTTGGATCACTACCAATCACCCTCTGTCACATCAGATAATTGTTTTACCTCCAACACCTGAGCAGAATGGTTCAGAATATCTTGCTCCAGCAATATAGCCTGTGACTCAAGAGATAAAAGCATGCAAGGATTCCAGACCACAATTAATCAGTGCAGTGTTTGTTTAATTACAGCATCAAAAATTAAGATTGCAATACATTCTTTAGAGATAGACTTACATGTTTAAAGAGCTCCCTCCCTCTCTCTCTCTTATTTTCAGGGGTCTGTACTGAAGCTTCCTGAATGTTATAAAGAATATCATAATTTTTTTCCATTTTTAAGTTAAATTTGGTTTCCTATTAAACAATTACCTTAATGAAAGATACAGTGTTTAATTTTGAAATAACCATGTTAACCTTCCAATTGCTTCCATTGTTTCTTACAAAATGTAAATATTAAGAACAGCTACATAAATGCAAAAACACTAAAAATCCCTTGGATTTTTTCTTTCTAAAATGCATCTTTGCTAATGTGAAACAAAGAAAGTCTTTCAGACTTTATTTCTATCTTCAGCCAAGTAAAATCAATTTTTTCTTATAATCTAAACAAACGACAAAGACTGGAACTCAGATTTTCTAATTTGAGCACACCGGATGTATGTGTATAATCTGAACACACAATCACAGAAATCGTGCACACATTATGGATGCAAAGATGTCGAATGGCTTCATTAGCACTACTGATTGCATGCAGACAATTCTGAAAATTTGTACCACAGACTTTTGGTTTCTTATACTGTAGATTCCTCTACCAGCACTCTTCCATTGCACCAACACTGACTTTTATCACACAAGCTCCAGTGCAACAGTAACATGTGTACCCATAATAGTAACACATCATGCATCACATCGACAGACTGAACACAAAGCTTCACACAATTACAGGGGTTTAAACTATGCATATTTTCAAAGCAATAAGTGTCTAAGAAAATATCTTATCTATTTTCCATGCATGTGTACATCTAAATGTACAGTAACATTTCTGACTCCTTTTGTAATCATAAAATCCATAGGAAAGATAGTTTGGAAAACAAAGTTAGAAAGCTGTCATTTGTCCAAACATCCCGAAATATTGACCTTCTAGATTTTTAGTTTTGATGGCCAGTTTCAGTTACACTATGTAATGACTTTGACATTTCAAACTCTTTTTCACTGAAAATTGAGCTGGGAAAACTGAACTCAAATATACCACTTGGTTGTTTTAATTTTGTGGGTAACTTGGAATCTAGGACATGCCAGCAATTGCGATAACACTTCTAGGGTCCAGCAAGTGGATGAAGAATTCTTCCAGAAAAGGTTAAAATAAATGATTCTTCACCTTGTTTGACCTTCCTAGGTATAGAACTGGGCTTAGTAACACATGCAACCTGGCACTTCTAGGAAAAATAGTGTAAGGTCTGAGGCCTTCTTCTACAGTAAAAACAACTGCCATGAGCTAAGTTTCAGTCACATCCTCACATTCCATCTACATTGCACCAAAACAATGTAATATTGGGCTATTAAGAAGGCACTTCTGTCCTAATAGGACCCACCATCACCAGATAAAGAGAGAGATCTTAAGATGTTTTAAGAAAACTTGGTATGATATAATTCTGTCTGGCAAGAAATCACAGAAAATATTATATTTGCCTGATTATACTAAAAGTGGCTATAAAATAAACATGAAGGGGATTCCATATTTATGGTCTCTTGATGACTTTCAATAGAAACTTTGCATACTTTTTACAAGTCAAATCATGATTTGTCAAACTGTCAGCCCTGAAATTTCAAACTAGAATCTGAAAATAAACCTCTGTTCTCTCTACCTCCTACATCATTGCTAGTAGCAAGATTCTGCAATGAGGACTTTGATGACAATAGTACTGAGGATGACGCAGAATAGAATCCAGCTCACTGTTCCACAGCTATATTGGCTCTGCAGCACTAGCAGCAGTTTTTGTCAGTAAAGGAGCAGCTGTGGCTCAAAGATAATATGCAAAATTATCATCTATAATTTGGCCCCGAACATAAGAGGTGCTGTGACACTGCAACTCCCTCTAGTGATCAGGATCTAATCTATGGTGTTTGACTTTCAGTATATTTTATTTGTACAAAACATTTACCTCAGTTCTGTAGCTAGATACAGATAGGTGGGTAAAGGGTTGGATTCGATGACCTCCTGAGGTCCCTTCCAACCCTAATCTTCTATGATTTTATGATAGATGGATTGCATAGTGTTTTTCATGTTGATGATAATGCAACTCCACTTACAGGGAAATTGAGAGAAAATCTCAGATTGCTTCAGTGAATTTTTCAATGGACATTCACTGCTTTTAAAGGCCATGACTAGACTAGAAAAATAGTTGACATTGTAAAATGTGCTGGCTAGCACATTTTAACTAACATGACTTTTAACAGTGGACAAGTTGTGCGGACTTAAAAATCTGTTTTCTGGTTATGATCAACCCCAGACTCTGCACTAGGGAATTATGTTAGCACCTAAAGGATCCAACCTAGAGCAAAGCCCCATTGTACCAGATGCTATACAAACAGAAAGCAGTAGAAAGTCCTTTCCCCGAACATCTTAAAATGTAATCTAAATAAACAACACAGAAAAAGGAGTGAGACAGTAAGTATTACTATTATCATTTTATACTTTGGGAACTGAGGCAAATTAAGGAATTTTTCCAAGATTGCATAGGAAATCTGTGGCAGAGCTAGGACTTGAACCCAGGATCTCAGTTTATTACAAATCCTTAACCCTCCTCATGGCTATTTAAGAATACCTGGTAAGTACATAGGTGAGCATTTGGAATTGCAGAAATATGCAAATATTGCCAATGTGTATAGCACATATATGATATTTGATGAAGTGGGGGTATTCTGTAAAGAATCTGCTCCATTCCCAGGGTGCTAATGAAAGCTCAGCTGTTATTAGGAAATTCAGACAAAAACTCAAGTGGAACCTGAACAGAAACTCTCTAACTTAATCAAAGGTAACCTTGACAAGAGCTGCATTGTCTTGCACACCTGCTGTCAAAGCCACTCAAATGAAGAATGCATGTAAGGAACTTTCTGGTGCTATTAGAATAACTCAGATAACTTACATTTGAATTCTTTATAATATTTGGGGTCTGGACTGGTCGATGTCATTGTGAAGGGGACTTGCCTAAGTGACTGGCTGGTGATCTGTAAATAAGGAGATTCATAGGGTGACGCTATAGGTCTGGATGAAGGCAGAAGCCTGCTGTTGACCATTATTACAAGCTTCCTTGAATAAATGATAATCTTGAAAATACATGCGAGAGTTGCTTCTTTTTAGTGGCTTTGCCACAGCAGGTGTGCAATGTGGTGTGTCTTATTAAACAAAGGATTATAGCAACTTGTTTTAAACAAAAACAAACCTTATAATTCTGCTGCTCCAGTACTAGATATAATAGGCCTGTTCCCTCACTGTACATTAGCTGACTACAAGATGCAAAGTACTAAGATTGAATCCTGTTGATATCTTTCACTGTATCTTAGTCTTTCTGAAATAATACATTACCCCTGTTGTCACTAATGTGTCTAAAGAAAGCAAGCCTTCATAGCATAATTATAAAAAATGTCATTCTATTAATATGCAGGCATACCAAGAGCACCATTCTTCATTTGATAGCTAACTGTGTTATATTTCATACAATTTTAAGACAGACATACCTAGCTGTCAGTGTCAGGGCTGCAGTGATAAATGGTGCTGCCAAAGGGATAATCAAACAGTCCAGTTTGTATTATCTGTTTCTTGCAATGCTATTCTAAAGGCATGTTTAGTAAACGGGTTTTATTGTGTGATCATTTACAGCTGCTATCATTTTGTTGATATCCTTCTACCTTTCCCTCCAAATAATACTACTTGTACAATAAACATCAATATCTATCTACAGTATTAGTGCATTGCAGTTTTTAAATTTCATCCTACTTTCCATCACTTCTAGAGTACAACAGAGGACAACTTAAGCAGTGAAAAGTCAACTTTCAAAAAATATGCTGGCTGCATATCACTTTCATGCAGGCTTTTCTTAATGTGATCAGGAGTTTGTTTCCATATTATAAAGAAGGTAAATACAGGTGGAAGGATGTTAACATGCACTGAACCAGGTGAACCAGCCAACATTGATTCCAGGCTTGTCAGGGCTCATTATTCTGTTTCCAAAGTAGAAAGTAGCTTTGAACATAACTTAAATCTGGAAATACTACAGACATTAGAAGGGAATGCTGACTTTTTAGGCCTTTCATTTATGCTAGCATTATGCTTTCCCTTTGTTTTCTTACACCTATACTTCCCTCCTACACTAGAGAGCCAAAACATTTTACTTTATCCAATTTCTCCTCCTTCAATTTAGGGATCAAAAGTAAATGGCATCAGTAATGATGCTATTCCTTATTGCTAGTCACAGATAAATACCTGGGGCACATTTCTTAATTCTTAAAATCTTTATGATAACTCTACTTGATCACTTAACACACAGGTTCTAAAATTATGGTCCATAGAGCTGACTGATCACATGGTACTAGCACTCCTTGTTTCTAGAAGCTAAATTGCAACAGAAGACAGCTAAAATACACTCAATACTTACCTCATGTTACTTTTCCAGGTAAGCAATTGCTATAGTTGCCCTAGGGATGCTAGGTGATTGCAAATGGGAAGTGAAGTAGTCTGGTGTTAGTCACAATTCCCTCTCCGGTCTGCTCCTGCAGCAGCACAGCTATATGCTGCCCCTTACTCAAGGCAGACTGCAAGTTTACAATCAAGTTCTAACTAGCATTTTATATGCCTATATCGCTGTTCTTCCCTATATGTATTCTTACACTTCTCTACATATAATCACGTCACATCAAGTTCAGGGACTTATTTCCTCAGAATGACACAGCAAACAGCACTGACATGATGGTGTCTTTTCAAGGTATGTTCTATTCTGATGGACTCTAGTTATATACAACCAAACAGCAATGGTACAGGTGGAAGCATGCTCCCCTAATTCATGTTAGGTAGTTGAATTAGAACTACTTACAAAGTCTGTGAGCCTCATAGGAATACCTGTCCTCAGTTCAGTCTTTTGTGATTTCTTTTTCTCCACTACACAATATTTGACTTTTTTAATACCAAAGTCAATGCAGACTGTTAGCTTATGTCAGTAAATTGGAGTTAAAAAGCTTAGTTTTGGATTGAGAGGATAAAATCCTGTTTTAAAATCTGTGCAGCAAATTCAGGGGAATGTACAGTATGAAATGAAAAGCCTTATCTGGTACTTTTAACAGTACACTTTTCATGCCAGGTAAAATAAGCTGCTACCACAAATGATTTCATGTATCAGCCAGCCTAGCTTACTATCTAGAAGAACATTCACAAAATATAGAAGAGCAAAGCTCATTTTCAAACAAACAAACAAACATGTCCTGTCCTTAAGAGGTTCTTTCACTTTCTCATGAGCCCCCTATTGCAGTATTATGTGTAAACATAACATGAACATAGCCTGCCTGGCTTAAGGTATAGACAAAACACTGGTCATTCTCCAGGCACAGAAACCTTTTCCAACAGGAGCATTCAATCTCTCCTTTTATATGGCTCTGATTGCCTGATGGCCATCTGATGGCTAGTTGAAGATAATTATTCTTGCATTAACACCTGTTCCATTTGCAAATCCCTGGATCTTCTTGTCCTATTACTGTGGGCTGATCCATCTGTGGCTGGCAGAGAGTAGGAAAGCTGATCAGACACTAGAAAATTACTTGCTTACCAACTTTTGATTTGCATCTTAGTGATTTCAGATTACAAGAACTTCATTTGTTACAAGAACCCCACAGAGTGCCAACCAGAGCATATTTTTTAGGGTTCCAGATTCAGGTTATATAACTTTGATATGTTTATGTTACAAATACATAGAAAACACATCACATGACTATAATCAAATACAGAAATAAGGCTAAAATACTCTGACAAAAATCTTTGTGGTTTTTTAAATTTAAAATTGTATTGTTCCCCTGGCAAAACAGAAAGATTACAAGGCATAATAATTTGAAAGGAGAATGATGATAAACTACTTCCAACTCATCTTTCCCTTTCAACCTCTGTGCCTACTCCTTTCCCAACTGAACATTTAAAGAATGATCATTAGGACCATTAGAAACTTTCATTCCCAGATCCTTATCCTATCCTTATGAAAGGGAAAGAAAACTGGTTAAACTTCGGCCTCTGGGGAAATTTAGGCTGGCCAGTCATTCTTGCAGTCACTTAGTGCTGCATTGTGCTATGGACTGAAGGCAGGCTACATTAGGACTGTTTGGCTACGTCTACACTTGTGACTGTACACAGTTATTTGTCCATGTATTGCTAGAGCGTGTATTTCATATCCACACTATGTGTCCACATATGCTGTGCTGGGCATAGGTATACACTGACAAATTCCTTCATTTACATTGCACTTTTTCAGTATGCAACATTAGTGCTAACATTTCAGGGATGATATCTCAGAGCCCTGTGCATCACAGAAGAAACTCTAGGAATTGCCTTATTGCATATTGATGGAACTGTAAGCCACCCTCATACATTTGATGATAGCAGCTCCCTCCCATCTCTCCTCTCTGCCAAACTGCATTGGAGACATTGGAGATGATGTCATTCTGCTCCTACTACTGTTCACGGGACAAATGCTCATGCAGTTCAGTATAGGACACTGGATGGAATCAGTCCAGAGAGATTTCAGTCACAGAGACCTGACCCAGAGGGGAATGAAAATCCACTTGGGTCTCATAAAACAGATGTTTTGAGTGCAAGGAATGCAATGGTACACCCACAAGTGGACCGCTGCTTCTGGTCCTGAAGAACAAGAACAGTATGGTGGGACCCCATCATTTTGGAAACATGGGATGATGACCAACGGCTGCAGAACTTCTGAATGAAGAAGCAGATATTCATTGATATGTGTGAGGAGCTTGCTGTGGTTTTGTGCTGAGGCAAGTGATAATGTTTTGGTTATATTAACTGCACTGTTTCAGGTTGGTTTCAGGGATCTCTTAAGCATTGTTAAAGTAATTTTAAAAACCTTCTGTAAAGTTTTGGGAGAGAATTCACAAATTCCTTCCTCACAATGTTTTCTAGCAGCATTGCTCACAGCACTTATCAGGAGCTCTGCATGATCATTCCCCTGGCATGAGTACTCCCATGGTTGCCAAGGTGGGAGTGGAGGAGTAGGGGTCATAAAAGCACCACTCAGTGTGGGGAACAACTGTGGATTATTGTGCAGGGAGACAAACGCGGACGTCTACTCCATGGCGTTTGGGGGGTGAACACAGGCTGAGCTACAGAGACGGAATGAGGCTCATCATCTCCCTGCCCTGTGAATTGGGGGGGTTCCCCTAGGATGGGTTTTGGGTGCCTGCATAATATGTTGTTCCAGGCATCTAGCATGCTCCTGTCTGGTGAAGGGAGTATGGGAATTCACTGCCCCAGCAGTAGCCTGGGCAGCAGCTGCAAGAGGAAGAAAGGGGAGTGGGAGAGGACATGCTTCCTGCTCCAGTAGAGAGGAGCAGCGGAATGAGGAGCAGCTCAGGATGACTATCGATACCCATAACTGTTACATTACCCTTGCTCCCCAGACTGCACTACAGAACCTGTATGAGGACATGCCACAGCGGAGGCTGGATGGATAGAGAGAAAAGTCAAAACAGTGGAAATAAAGTGTGTCAGTGGTGGCTACACCTTAGAATGTGGCATCATCTCCAGGGGCCTATTGACTTCTACCTATGTAGAGTCACATTGGCTTCCACCTAGGTGGAGCACCTTGTATAATTGGGGCTATATATTACATCGAACTGTATTTTTCAGTTGTACAAAAATGCACACCCATGCACACACAGCAATCCCCAGCCACATGCCCATGACATGCATTCAAAATAACGAGAGCATTTTTAAAAAAACAAAGTTGCCCATTATAAAAAAAAAATGCAAAATGGAGAGAATCTCAGTGTATCTGGTTAGTCGAGAACAGAATTAGTTATTAAATACTGAGAATTCAAAACTAGGATATGTGCTTGTTTATTGAAACATAGTTCTTTCCCTGAAAAAATAACTTGAAAACACTACTGTTCTTATGACAGTTTCCCTAGAGAAGTTTCTCTACATCTCAGAGGTACTGTAGCACAAACACAATGTGATATGACAGCTGCTGGAATAAATAGTCAAATAAAACAAGAATAAATTGCATATATAAGTGCATAAACTGTAAGCTAGTGCAGTCTGTCTAAACTCGGCAATAAGTGCTGTATGTTCTTTTTATTTTGCAGATAATTTCATTAATTTGCACATATATTGTGCAATAGCGGAGACATTTCTTGTGTGGCTGGCTGTTCTTTCCTTATGAAAGGAGGCTGCATAAAAGGTATGATGAATTGCAAACATAAACAAACATAATGTGGTGTCCAATCATGTGAATTAGCAAAATAAAGGCAGATGGCAACGAATTACATCTAACACTTTTTTATTGTAAGCAATTCACTGTCATTAAGTGATAGGCAAATCTCCAAGTCTCAGAGGGAGTCAGCCAGGTACATGGGGCCTGCGTCTCATTCCCTGGATTGGCAAAGGCTAGAAACAAAATGGCACACGCAGCAACTGAGAGAAAGTTCATCCTGCAACAATCACTGTGGCTGAGGAATGGCACTGGTGAATTCTGAAGGGAGTCTCACATAGTTCCCCTCAACCAAAGCACAGTGTAGGCCCTTAATAGACCTGGGGAGCTGGGAAGTCCTCCAACCAAGGATTAGATAGCAGAAAGGTATTCTTCCCCCCAAAAAAGTGTAGGGGTGATATTTTCAACACTGATTAGAGGATTTGGACATGCATTTACTGCTAATGGGGGCTGGCATTCACATCCCTTTGGTGGCTTTGAAAATCTCACTCTAGAGTTCATTTCAGATAATTATCCTTGAAATCACACCAGATCAAGCTCTCCAGAGCTTTCCCACCACTGTCAAGCATGTTCCGACACTCTTGCTAATTGGAGCTTCTTTAACTTAATTGTCCATTACAGTTGCAGTGCCACCTCAGTCCTTAATAATTACAAGTTATTTCCATTTTAAAATGTATGCTAGACATAACAGACCAAATTCTCAGCTGCTGTAAATAGGTGAAAGTCCTTTTAACTCCATGTGAGCTGCGCACATTTATACCAGCTGACGATGGAATCAGGAAAACCAAAAAGCAAGACAATAACTCCAAAATACCCCAGTCTTTCACATATTTCTATCATTTGTGTGAATCTGAATCCTGTGATTCAAATATGATTCAGAGAGCAGCCTGAGTACTAACAAATGGACAAGGCTGATTTTGCCTTTAGGTTTTCCTCTTTAGTTATAATTAAAAATATTATAAGGAGGTTTTTTTAAGGTTCATGTTATTAAATCCCATGGCCCAGATTGTGTCTAGTCCATGACTTTGGGCATGAAAAGGCCTAGATCCACAAAGGTACATAGGCCAGATTTAGGTGCCGAAATTCCATTTTTAGGCATAGCTGTGATCCACAAAACCCCTGCTTAGCTGCTACCTTGACCCGTAGGAGCCTAAACTCAGTCAGTGCCTAAATTTTTCCAGTAAATTTTCTCTAAGTGCATAACTTGCTGCCTCGGATCATGCACATTGATGAGGCAAAGGAATTTGAACAGAAGAGAAGCACTCAGAAGAGAGCTCTAACCACTGGGCTATGGGATATTCTGATGTGGGGCTCCCTCAGTCACTCCTGCTGAAGCTGTTCCCATTTAATTAATTAAACAATTGAATAATTACATAGCAAGTGGTCCGGAGAAAGAGCGAGTATTGCAACACTTAAGTATCTTGGTGGATCTGGGCCAAAGAACCTTCACCCCTCTCAGACATCATACGCAAGAGCCAAAGAAATGAGGAATCTCTGTACTAGAAAGGGTACAAGGACTGCTTTCTGTGTGGCCCCAGGAACACACATCATCCCTTAAGGAGTATGGGGCATTACTCAGTGTAATTTTCTAGTGAAGAGACATCAATGACATCATTGTGGTTCAGCTGTGCTTAGGGCCATCCATGCCTGAAAGGAGATGAGAGGCTGAGTGAGCATATTGCTTTTACATCCTGCTCCAAAAGAAAGTGACATATAGGGTCATTACTCACATCCTTCCTAGGCTTTGACTTTATTTGCAAAGAAACTAATAATATAACAAATTCTAACCCATCCCTTCTCCCTGGGATCTTCCCAAAGACTCCTACCTAGGACTATTCAGCCCACACCCTGGAGCCACTCTGCCCTCAGAGCCAATTCAGCCTTCTTTGCAGGCATGGTAGAGTTAACAAACTGGACATGCTGCAGTGGCCCATCAGGACCAGATTTAAAAAGTTCCCCCAAGGGTTCCAAAACCTGTTTACATGAGTGGTCAACAGAAGAGCTCTGCCACCCTGTTACAAGGATGGGTGGTAGCATTTGGCCTATTGACAGTAAATCTAGAGACGAAATTATGAAACAAAAACATTAGTTTGTATTGCATCTTCTTTTTGCTTACAAAATGTCTGACATAGCCTTGGACTATGGAAATATTTCCCTGCCCTGGATCAATGGCTGTCTTTAATGTAAAACCTTTTATCAATAGATTAAAAAGCAAAAGCAGAGTAGCTTTGTAGAGGAGAAGGACTTTTTAGAGGAAGAGTGGTTTCCATTATTGACTTTCTTTGAATATAAATGATTAATTACTAGGTCATCCAACCCTCAGGAGGGATACGGTTTATTGACCATTACTTTTCTCCTTTGCATTCAGTATTTTATTTTGTGTTGTAACGTTTGTGTCAATAAACACATTTCTAAAAATCAATATGCAGTACACAGTTTCATTTATCTGTCTCTAAACTCTTTTACCAGTGACCAGCTGACACAATGCTTAACACAACATGTCTTTGTCTATACTGAGTGTAAAGATGTTGTCAGCATTGTGCTAGTTAACGTAACTTCTCAAGGTCATATTCTAACTTGATGTAAGTTTTTAGTGAAGGCAAACCCAGAAAGGCCATGCACAGGGATTCCACAACTCTGCACTCCATGAAAATTTGCGCCACAGTGCAGGGTGGGAGTTTGGGGCATATTGGAAACAGGCTGGGGGAACAATTATACAGTTCCATAGGTCTAAAGACCCCTAGTATTCAGAGCCTCAGCTGCTACCACCACCTGCCTTAGCAATGGCAGAAAAGCAACTATCTAACTTATCTCCATCAAAAAACAATGTTGTTGGGGAAAATTCCATCTCCTTTAATCCTTTAAGCCTTATGTTATGACCTATTCATGGAGAAAGGTTTGGCAGTATTTGACCCCCAACAGCAAATTTTTTTGTATCTAGAGATAGCAAAGTCTAAGCATGTCCCATGTTGTTTTGCACAGTAATGCCCCAAAATTATAGACCATGGGACATGACCAAAGAGAGTGATCGGATAATGGGATCAGCATGGGACATACTTATATTATATAGTAACATCTATATAGTTGCATGCAATATAGTTGCATCTGATGAAGTGGGCTGCAGTCCACAAAAGCTTATGCCCGCAGAAATTTGCTAGTCTTTAAGGTGCTACAGGACTCTCGTTTTTGTTATATTATATACATACCTGGAATAATCCTATATGTTAAGAAACAACTTTTCTGCCTCAGGTATTTGTTTACAGTAAGATTCATGTACAGCTTTCAGGATATATACCCCTTCCTCCTCTTTAAGAGTGCTGTTCATGTTTTCTGACCACAGGGGGGGAAATAGAGATTGGTTACAGAAGCCAATAGAAATGTTTTGTTAGCTTTCAATCATTAACAATGTTTCCACTGCATGTATTGGAATGTGGGGTGTTAAAAACAAGTCTTTATTGACAAATAACAGAATGTTTGTTCATTCTGAATGTTAAAATCTGTAATGTATAATCATAATAGTATAATTCTGAATCAAGTCCTTACTGTGTCTGACTCCCTTCCTTTCTATTGCAAATATATAAGGAAATCTGCTCCCACCAGAAAGTTTGGATCTCATGCCAGGGTCTTGATCAAAGATGTCAGGATAGTTACAATTATTTAAATACTGTTCTCCATTATCTTGGTGCCATGCACAATTAGATTTTTGCACACCTTCACTGGGGCAACTAAAAGTGGGAGGAAATCTCCTCTCTGTTACTATATAATACATTTGTTACTTTAATAGTTCGAACATTTAATTGTTCTATTTACATCAAGTTATTCTCTGAGTGCCCTTTCTTACACGATGCTGTATGTTCTAATTGGGAAGCTGAGAATATAACAGGAAGTGTGAAAGTTTTAGGCCTTGTTTTTTATTATGACATACATTTCAAGTGCTATCCTAGGGGTTTTTGGTCATGAAAATTAAAAAGGAAAAGGTCTAATAATGTCATTTAAAAAAGAGAATGGGTTTAAGGTCATATGGAAATACACTGTATGTAACCAGTGTAATATTGATAAGTACAGGAGGTCTTTCTTTCCCAAAAAAGAAACCTTTCTCATCATAATGAGAGGTTTGTTCATATATCCAGGAAACTTTGAAGAGATTGAATTAATCATGTAATAGTCAACTTTACTGCATTTATACTGTTAGAAAGGCCTTGATTTCAACCACAAAGGATCAATTTTCAAAGGAAAGGCAAAATATTTCAGAGGTATATTTCATATACCACATATTTTGAAACCTTTGGCTTACTGAGTTTGTAACCAGATTACTTATCTCAGATTCTTTTTTTCCACTCATCCATTTTCTTGGAATATATGAATCTGATCCAAAGGCCATTAAAGTCAATTAGACTCTTGCCTGATCTTTGTATCAGGCCTTATTTTATCCTGGGTGCTCAGAGTTTTAATGTTATCCTCCAGTCTTTCTTCTAATCTCTCAAACATATTTTCCATTATGGCTGTTAAGTTGGCAATGATCTCCACTATATTTTTACTTGTTGCCAGGTTCTGAGCCAGCATTTCTTCAACAGCTTCCTCTACACTTTGACCTTCATCTTTGCATTCTTTTTCTCACTGTTTTTGAGGTGAGCAACTTGCATTGGTACTGGAAAAAACATCCTTACAAAATGAATCAACCACTAGAATGCTATATATTAAAGATCTTGCTGTTTTTTTGTTTGTTTAACAGCCTTAAAATCAGGCAGAACAGCAGCTCACACTGGACTGATCAGCCATATGTATTTACCATGTAATACAGATTTGAATGATTGCACACTTACTATCTGAAGTATTGCACAATGGTGGTAGTTCAAGGATCCTTCCTTTAGTGCAATGCAGGTCAATGACAACACTATCAGGAATCAGGGGATATACTTGCTTCGTTTCATGATTCCAGATATTAGAGAAGAAGTGGATTAGCAATATGCACAATAAAATGCAAAATTATTCCAAATTGAAAGGTTACGGTATTCTGTTACAAACTGGAATATGTGCCCATTTTCATGTGCAGATATTTCAAGCAATAATAATAATTCATAGTGCAAATAGGCAAACTTCTGAGTGACAAATATGTGCAAATGCGTATTTCTTCCAAGACATCTATGAAAGAATGATAGCACTTTTGTTGGAACTGTAAGCAAAGGGTGGAGAGATGGAGGATGAAGTGAAAGTGCCAACATTTTCAGGTGACAATTCTGCAAAATTTCCTGCTTGTGGAAAACCTGAAACTCCAAAGATTATACTCTTTCAACTATGAGAAGTTAAAGCAGTTTTGAAAATGGTTTAACTTTCGGCAAGTGAGAACAGGGCATAAATAGACAGTACTGTACACAGAAAAGAGAGAAAGGGAATGAAAGGCAGGCATGATGAGAAAACAGCATGGAGTTAGAAAAGGAACGAGAACACTTTGTTGAGCTGCTGTTCCAAAATTCAAAGTACAGAAGTTAGAAAACCTGGACTCTGCTGTAGGCTGAATTGACTGGGAAGTGTTGCACCAGTGTAAAGTAGGAACAAGTATACTAACTGAACTGAACTGAACTGCACTCCTGTTGGATCAATATACTGCACAACCTGCTATCAACGTTTTTTTGAAGAATGCATTTTCCACTCCCTGTCAGACTCTAGTACTACTAATGTTTGACCAGGAGGAGAAAAAGAAACTACAAGCGCAAACTTTGGGGGTTAGGGGAGATAATGGAGGAGAAAGATTTAATCTTATGAGATCTAGGGCTAGATTATCAAACCAGGCAGCACATGCGAGCTATTCCTGAGTGTGCATAGACAGGGCATGCATAGACAGATGCCTATTTTCACAACACCTCTGTGCACAGTCATGTATATTGCAGACAAGGATAAGAACATATACGTGTACAACTTGGACTAGCTATGCTCTGGAGTTGTTTGCAAACATTCACATTGAGCAAAAACTATTTTGTAGGTAAATTCAGGATGACTTAAATTCTAAGGTTTCCTATCCCAAGAGCTGGAACATTTCAAACACAAACAAAAGGACCTGAAGAGCAGGTGACCAAAGATGCTAGCACACAGTGGTATAGCAGTGCTGAGGAACTGCCACACCTGGAAGATGATAAAAGACTGAGTGAGTGAAAGGTTTTCTGTCCTGCTCCAAAATAGATCTACACATGCTCCACAATGTAACCTCCATAACTGTTGCCCAGCAACTCCAGAGATTAATTTATATCAGACTTAATGTGTTCATAGTGCCCTAATTTAGCACACATTTCAAATAATAGTGTTCTTCCATAGATGAAGAAAGAGGTATAGTCAGTCACCCTGCCCACCAAACACTTGAAGTAGGAAGGATTGGTTGTGATCTGTTGTGACTGACTGATGAATATTGCTCTTCAAGAGGGGATATAGAGGCATTTGAATGAGCTACTGATAGTGACACCATGTGACTTTTCAATCCATTGATCCAAGGGCTTGCAGTTTCCATTTTGAGGCAGGAAAACACCCAAATGTTAACAACTGAGTAAATAAATTCAACTGTGTCCCATTTTAAGGAAGCTATTTTAAAAATGAAATTCTTGATCAGTCCCATCTATTTTTAAACAATCAATTTAAGTTTTTGTCCCCTGTCAACAACATTCCAAATAGCAGCATATCTTCTGCTACACACAAAGTATGATTTGGAATAACATTGCAGCTTAAAGGAATATGGAGGGGATGCAGATAGCATATTCATTGATCCAGTTAGAACAAGATGAGAGAAATTGTGAGTTAATTGTCTGCAGCCTACTAAGTATTTTTTTTAACATGATAGTATAGTGAACAATCTCAAGGGGTCTGGTGTGAAGGGTAATCATTTTTATTTATTCTCAGCTCCCTAATTTTTAAAAGGTCGGTCATCCTTCTGTGGTTTTTACACGACATTCATATAACACATTGCTTTCCTACATTAAGAATAACTGTTCAACAGAATATAGTGTTGAGAGTGAACAATGGTAGTAGTGACTCAAATGGATGGGGAGGTCATTTCCCTTGACCCCAAATTATCATTTTTCTGGACATAGGGTCTATGTTGCCTAAAACTACTTTAATATAAATTACTTTAATGCTAACAGAGTTCTTTTCTAGTTGTTCCTACAGACAATTTAGCCTAAAATTCCTCCAAAGTGTTCATTAACTTTGGGTGCTTCAACTTGGGATGCCCTACTTGAGACACCTATTAGTGCCTGATTTTTTTTTCCTTAGGACAGTGCTGCCCAAACCGTGCTATAGATTTAACCACATCACATATGCTTACACACTCACAGAATGGGTTTATACTGTTTACAGACTGAAAACACTTAGCCACATGAGTTAAGAAAACTATGAAAGAACCCAGCTAGCAACAGTCACGTTTAGCAATGTATATATTTAGCAAATGTTTAGCAATGCATATGTTGTACCTGCTGCTGTTCACACAGCGTAAACTGGGCTAAGAGTTCAGTAGCTTCTCAGCCAGAGAAGATAAATATAATAAAATAATATTCAGTTATACACCACATTGGGTTCTGATTTTCTCTAATTTTTTTTACAAATATTTTTCTTTTGTATAAAATATATTTTGTAAAATAACTTTACATTTGTAGTTCATTTACTATGATTCATTATGACCCCAATTAAGCAAGGTACTTAAGAACATGCCGATCTTTAAGTATATGAGTAATGCAACTGAAATCCAGCTGCAAGGGAATACTCTGGTACTCAAAGTTACTCGTACTGCTTCAGTATCTTGATGAACTGGCATGTAAGAGCTATATTGCCCCTAGTTAGCCCATCCTATTATTGTAAGCAATGGTGTAGAGGGCACCACCCCAGCAAGAAACCCAGAGGCACAATGCCTTCCAGAACTCCCTGGTTGTGCTCGGGGACATGAGGGTATAATATGTTATGCCCCTTTAAAAGGTGCAGCATAATCCTTTTCATATAGTTAGCCATCTCTGCTGGTTTGCACATGGTGCAGGAAGAGGTAGAGCATAGAGGATGCAGTTCTGTCAGGTCCTTTCACAAAATACAGAAGGGAAGAAACTCCTCTCTTCCATGCCCCAGCATAGTCACATAACCGCTGACTTGTATTATGCATCCATAACAGGCACGTGGTCCACCACAGTCAGAAATAAACACATGAAATTAAAGCAGTAAATTAGTAAAATGTTTAGTAGCAATTACTAATTTAGTATCAAGCCACAAGTTGTTGTTGTTTTTAATGTATTAAAAGGTGCCAAATGTGTGCTGGTACTTATATGTTAAGCACAGTAAAATGATCACTTTGATCCTAGTTTATTGTTCTGCTCACTATAATGACACAAAGTTCAGATCAGATGTGGGGTTTATTCACTTCTAATGGAAGTTGACCAAAGGCAACTGACAAGATAGTCAGGCTAGTGAGGTTCTTACCCAGAGGCCTGATTTTCTTCCCACAGTAGAACTCCTATTGATATCATATCTATAGGCTTCATTTTTATGTTGCTCAGGGCTCAGGGGCAGTGGTGGAGCGGTGAGGGGGGGAGAGAAGAGGAATTATGTGTTTTTCATGTCTGCATGTGAATATATAATACAGTGACATGCTTAAATTCCTATTTTCCTTAATCCACATTGGTGCAATAATTTTACTGATGCTCTTAATTAGTTTGATTTAACCAGATCATTTCCTTAAAGTATTTCTTTCTTCCTGCAGCTGAGGAAAAAATGTAATTGAAAATGACCAGCTTCATTCTCTAGGCCCAATCCTGTAAGCCCTTTGTGCACAGGGCTTTCATTGAAATGAATGGGATTTCCAGGCAAAGTGCTTACAATAGAGGGCCCTCTGCTTACACTCAGACTGAATAGCCTCATTGTGAATACAGGGTTAGGCCATGCACTTGAGTACAGAGAAAGAATAAACTGTCAGGACCATTATTTCTTTATACTTGGTATAGGTCACGATCACTAATTAATTTTCAGCCAGGATAGTCATTATTATTTCCCCCTTCCTCTTTGTGAGCACTTGCTGCTCCAGGATTCATTACAACTAGGGGAGAGTTATTGTGTCTCCTCACCTTCAAGGGATGGAAGTGTCTCTGTCTTTCACTCTTTTTTATTTTCTATTCCTGTCATTAATGGCAGCTGTTTGGAGTGCTGGTTTTATCCCCAACTCCCCAATCTCTTGTATTCACTTGGAGAAGCAGGAAGCTCTTCTTGGGCTGTCCTCGCTAGGAGCTTTTTCCAGTATATTTTTCTCCCATTTCCCAATACTCCTCATAGATCTTTTAGGTCCGGGGAATTCAGGTAACTGGTACTGAAGAGAAAACAAAATATTGTAGCAGGCTTAGGCTAAGGTCAAAAGGCTTCCTGCTCCCACCCAGTTCACACAGTTCTGAATCCCTTCCTCTCTACACCCTCTGCAGCAATGTGCCAGGTGAGCCATAAGCATCTTGAGATAGAAATTCAGCAGCAGAACTTGGCTTTGCAGCCTCTCCAAGCTAGTAGACCCTGGATACTCGGTGCTCCAGGCCAAAGTGAAGCATGGTGACAAGGAAAACTGTAACAGCAGCAATGTGACAAGCAGCCTAAAGCTGCATAGGGAAAAACAATGCTAGCTAGACTTTGTGAACATTGTCTACTTTTGACTCCTCTCTGGGAGAATTTCATGCCTTCCAGGAATGTGTCTAAGAAGCAAATTAGTGAGAAGGCCAGATCTTCAAAAGGTATTTAGGCACCTAACTTGCATTGAAATCAATGGGGCCAAAATGCTTTAAGTCTGCGACACTGAAACTGCTATAAAAGGCAGGTATTTTTGCCTGGTTCTTCCAGGGAGGGTGTTCGCTCCAGTGTCCAGTGCTTGTCAAAGCTGGTACTCTGATCCCTTGCATCCTCTGCAGATGGCTTCCCCATAAGCACTCCAGTCACAAAGAAACATGGACCAACAGGAGCCCATTTATAGAGAAGGACGATCATGGGGAAGAAAGCTAATTTACCCATTCATCATATACTAACTACACCCTCCCAAAAAATGTTTTCAGTGAAAGAATCACGACTAGCCTGGTTGCTATGCCAGTTATTTTGCAAAAAGTTGTTTTGGCAAAAAGAAGGCTATTCGCAATTTTGTAACAAAAACATTGTAAAGTAATTTGTAGAGGCTATCAAGTATTCTGTCACAGTAACAAGCAGTGTGGTTAATTACTGTCTCCATCAGATCCATTTACCTTCAATAGTTTATTTAGTTTTCATACAGTTTGCAGCTTTAGTTCAAAAGTCAATATTAAGTAGAGCCAAGGAAAAATACTTCATTTTGCTGTAGTTTAGTTAGCAATTAGTTATCGAGTTTGTGATAGCTATCAGAAGGGACATGTAGATAAGATTTATATTTTTCCAAAGAATTAGGTGAGCTGAAAGACAACTGAAGCAAACTCATTATTCATTTTTAGTCATCCTCTTTGCCTCACCTTGGCAGGCTCCATCTGCTATTTTGCTTTAAAAATCATGAGCATATAAAGCAATAGGAGATTTTATTCCTGCAAATATTGTTATTTTTATATGAACAAGCAAATTTGGTTGTGAGCAAATGTATTCATCCTGTGTCTGGAGGTCAAGGTGCTTAGAGATAGAAAAAGAATAGGACAGTGGGAATGTCAGCATTTTTCTGACATATAGTTCAGTGATTACTCAGCATGAGACACAGTGAGGAGGAGGAGGAGGAGGGGACATCCCTAGGCTTGGAGAACGGATGCTCATGCAGCAGAAAGCTCCCATGCCTGGAAACAATTTACACATGTATCAGCTCCAGAGCATGTAATGTGACCAAACAGCAAAGCAGAGAGATAAGCATGTGGAGACAATTGCCCTATGGAACCATCTCTGCACATGGCAGAGACACATATGTGGTCCTGTTGCCAGCTGGCCACCTGTCAGGTCAAGGTCACAAAGCTGTTGGCTGAGAACAGCCATCTGCCCATCCACCTTTAACAGGCAGAAATGGGGAAGGAGCAAAAAGCAGTGCCGCTCAGGTAGACTAGGGACTACAGCAAAATTACAGCAACAGCTACATGGGCAAAAGAAGATTCTGGAATTTCCAAGGCCTGCTTATCTCCTGATATTGGTCTCCTTCATTAATAGGCTCTCTACCCTCTTCATGAGGGATTTGACACCCTGATTATTTCTTTAAGCTCTTCTCCCATTATATCATCCTGTCAGGGAACCATACCACATGATTTAGGTGAGCAATCATTCAGACCCAATAATGAATACATAAAAGAGCACTTACCACATAGAGGTTTTGCAGCAACTCGTAGACCCAAGTATTTTTGTAAAAACTACTTATTAAACAATTATGAATAACCTAAAAATTAGTAAGAGTCATGATGGGTTCATGGACCGTTTGTGGACAGCAAAGGCCAAATCTGGTGAAAACATTGTTTGTGGTGAGTGATTTAACAAGCCCATTTGCCAACAAGCATAGTGCAACTGTTCTGCAAATTTCTCTGCTTTAATTAGCTACTATACATCACTCTGATTGATTAGCTACTGCCCTTAAAATGTGCCCATTCAGATATCCACAAATCAGTCTGGAACAATGCCATAAAAATTGTTCACTAATATATAATTTGGATAATTAGGTTAATTCACTCCAGATACCGTAGCATCAAATTTATGTTTGCTTTCAATGAATAACTTACCAAGTTACCTTGTTGGCAGGAACATTAACCAAAATGCAAATTTTAAATGAATATTGCAGAATATTTGCAGGAAGTGGAATGTGCACTATCAGAAGCACTGATGCTGGAAATCCAGTTCTAAGAGTTATCGTAATCTCTTCACAGAACTGAAACCTACCATGTGATCTATGTATCTAATAAAAACTGCTTGAATTTTGAATACTCACAATGAACTGGTCACAAACAAACTAAAATAAAGAATTATTTTCAGATATTTGGCAATGAATTTTAAATAATGAATACAGTTTATGTTGTGGACAATCTGTGAAGAAAAAAAGAGGGGGGGGATTCATTAAAATAGTATTCTTTACAAATTATTTACCTCTAACAACAGCTAATATGGCCATATAGCTTTTGACCATCTCCTCATCCCTCAGTCCTCACAGTTTTCTCAACATTTCCTCCTTGCTCCTCATTTCCCCTTACAACCAATGTTGGAGTTCAGTTTGGCAGATCTGAAAGAGGTTAATTCAATCTTGAATTTCTGTGTGACTTGTTCAATGACCCCAACTCACCTCCCATTTGGGAGAGAAATAGCAAAAGTTGAAAAATCAGTAAATTCATGGCTTTATTCACACTGTTATGCAAGTAGCCGTTATTTCCTATTCCAAGTAAAGAGAGAAGTCTTGTATCTCAGATATCACTTTGTGGTAACCGTTGGAAAAATGTCAATTTTTAAAAAAAATAGTTACCATGTATGTGTCTATTTAGAGCTGGAAGACTTTTGAAGAAAAAGCACTGATGATAATTTGTCTGAATAAAAAACATGAATGTGCTTTTTGTCACTTTTGCACAAATGTTCTTAAGAGCCATTTTTATGGCTGCAAAATGTTCACCGTAAATGTTGCAAATACTTGTGCAAATTTGTACAAAATAGAAAATATTTTGTCAATATAAAATTTTAAAACTTTCCAAAAGAGTGCTAAAATAAATAGTTTTCCATTATATGTGTCATATACAGGATATAGGCTGATGTGGTGCAATATAACAACATTAGTATCACACGTAAGTGAATGCCCCAGCTGAACGCCCATCCCAAGCTCATTACAGTATTGTGTGTTGCTGTTGATGAAACCTTCATACTACACACAATGTCATTTCTTCTCTATGCAGACAAACATGTGAGAAATTATATTCACATGTACTTTTATGCAGGTAAATATAAATAAAAATAATATATGGTAAGATAATGTTACTTTCATTTTAATTCACTTCAGGTTAAGATAAAGCCTTTTGGTAAAAATTCTCCCTTTCAACAGTCCATATGGAAAGGAAAAAAACAAGTGAAAAATGTGCACTTTCTCCTAGTCAGTTATACTTACCTTAAGGTCAGACCCTTTTGAAAGGCAATGAAACCGCTTCAGAAAAGTGAAACTAAGTTTAAGGCCCAATCCCTATGTGTTAACTAATTTCATTAATATTTTATCCATTTGGGTAAAGGTACATTTTCTATATTCCAATAAAACACCAAAGAAAATGCCTAACGACATTTCCACTGGCAGAAATTTAAGATGGAGGATTTATTACATATTCTTTTTAATGAAGAAATCTCTGATGTCAGCACAATTTTTTCCACTGAGGTACATTTGCCTGCTATTCACAAATTCAATTACCTTTTCGTGGTATTGAACAGTCTTTTACATTATTTTATTCTGCAGCTTTGAGTTTTCTTCCTGCTGATCTTTGCTTTGCTTGCTTATTTAAGTCTACCATCTTTTGATGATGTGTCAGCAGGTCTCATCATGGGGGGGGAACAGTCAAGGAGTGCATAACAGCTCCAGTTCACACTCTGAATCAAGTTAAGATAGGACTTTTTGTTATTTTTCTGCCAAGATAAAACTCTTCTACTGATAGATATGAAACAGAAGTGGTTTGTCCATCAGTTTATTTTCAATCAATAGCTGTGTTTATGCTCCTCTTTTTCTTCAATCAAATTAGGAAATCAAATAGTAAATATACAACCCAGGTACACTGTACTTTTAATAAATGTGCTTTCATATATGTAAATTAATGTTCATCCTAATTACATGCCTTGTCTTTAGCATACTGAGCACACACAAATTGAATGGGAATTGTAGGTGTTTTACATTCCACTACATGTACATACCTTATCCTTTTCATAACTACCATACACCACAAACCATGCATTGCAATTTTAGCTGTGCTGCTAAAAGGGGGTAAACCTACCAGCACCCTTTTATAAAGCCACCCCTGAAAATGTATCAGACTATATTTTAACCTTCCCTTCTGTACACTCCCTTCACTGTACTACCCTTTCCCAACACTAGCAGCGGTGGATGTTTAGAGTTGTAGTTTGGTATGGTTTGCGAGAGGGGTACTGTGACTTTACCAGAACAAATAAATCCTCATCATCCACACCTGCAGTGCCAACTGCAGCTGACAGCTGACAAGCTGCAGCTGAAACTGAGAATTTGTGAGTAAACAAACACCTGGCGATAAGTAGTCACACTGTTGGGTGATGACTCAATTAAATTTGTTAATTACTTTCTGTCATGGAGCAGAGAAACTTCACACCAACAGGAAAAGGATTAAAAAGAGCCTATGGGACCACATAGCCCTACTCTGCTATACCTACAGCCAATGCCAGGCCTGGAGGGAGAAGAAAAGGGAAGAACTTGGCTCAGTTCAGGACTGATTGATGAAGAGGCAGGAATTAGTATCACTACAAGTCTGCTGGAGATGAAGCAGTATGTCCCTCACTGAAAGAGGGACAGCTGAGGAGCACCCAGCAGTGAATGACTAACTATTTGATTATAAGGACATTGTGGGGACTCTGCTTCCCCAGAGAGACCTGAGGCTTCAGCAGGATGCCACAAAAGGTCCACAAGGAGGTGCTACTCCAGGTAAACCACTACAGACTCCCGGGACTATAGGGGCCATGCCCCAAACTGAAGGATGTAGGTAGGAAGTATCCCAAGGCAGTGGCCTTAAACTCTTTTCCTGAAGGACCCTGCCAATGTTTCACACAGGGCCCTGGTGGAGATTAGTGTGACCAGATAGCAAGTGTGAAAAATCAGGATGGGGGGTGGGAGGTAATAGGCACCTATACAAGACAAAGCCCTGAATATCGAGACATCTGGTCACCCTGGTGGAGATGGAGGTCCAGAGTCTCCCTGCCACATTTCCTTAAGGTTTGAGACCCAGATGTGAATGGAGGCCAGAAGGTTTCTCATCTAAGGTCAGGAATCAGGCCCCTCTGCTAGTGAAGTAACAGCCTGGATGTCAGGGATGCTAATTGCTAGGCTGTCTGGCTCGCCAAGCATTTTATCACACTTCTAAAAAGAGATATCAATGAATGATGAACCATGAATGTGCATGTATAGCTTTCATCTAGTCACCAATGATATAACTAATGTAATATCTTTATTTGAATAACGGACTCTGCTTAGAGAACTAAAAAGAGAAAAGTACCATTATCTAACAGATTGCGTGATGTTCTGAGTATATTTATTGTGTTACAGGTAGTGTTTCTCAAACCATCTAAAAAGGCTATAACTCTGTATGTGTATAACAGGATCAAGGTATAAATTATACTTAAGCCTGGTCTACATTTAACTTTTTGTTGTTGTTGTTGTCAGAAAAGCTGCCTATTGGGGGCGGAGGAGAAATCACACTCAACTGACATAGTATACCAGCAAAAGCCTGAAGATAGACACACCGTTATATTAGCCAAAAAAAGTTCTTATAAGTGATGCAAGCAATTTTTACTGGCAAAAAAACCCACATTTGCATCTCCACTAAGAGGGTTTAACATTTTAGCTTTACTAGGAAACCTTTTCTAGCATAGACAAGGCCTTAACATTCCTCTGAGTAAAAATCATAAGGGGATTGTCAACTATAGAAATGTGTCTGTGTATGTATGCAGTATGTAAATTGGGTTAGCTCCAATAATTAATAATCTGGGAAGAAGATATTGGTAAATTAACAATCTGAGAGATTAGCCAAAAAGGTATGCCTCACACTGGGAGCTAAACTTCCCTTTTTTGTCACTATACCCTTCTTGTCTGTCCAGGATTTTAGAGTTGATTGGTCTATAATTCACTTCTGTAGTGAAAGACACATGCTTCAGCTAACATAGAAGTAATCTTTCTATGTTAGAAACTAGGCAAAATATCATTTGGTGTTTATTTTTAATGTTATCTTCAATTATTATCATAATTTGAAAGTTGAGATTTTAATAATCCTGCATTTTTTGTTTCAATTAATGCATTCTTCATTGATTGCAATTATTGATTGCAAGGGTGATCAGTAAAACTTTTGTATAACTCAAAGCCTTAAATCTGTTTTTCTTTAAACATTAGAATTCATTCAAATTCATGAGAAAATTAGGTCGTTAACTTTTGGTTAACCATGGTGACTTAAATATGTTTATCTATTCTCTTACTATATCATTATAAAGCACAAAGGAAAGTTAGTTTTCTTTGTCTCCTACAAAAGCACGGACATTAATGTTTTGCAGACTGTAGAGGCATTGAAGACTTATTTAGAGTTAACTAAACAAAGACTTTGCAACCCATAATTCTGTTAATACTTTAATATAATTGAAAGTTGATGAACATTTGATAAGAATTCAAATATGAGAACACGCCTGAATAAAGGTTGAAGGGGACCTACAGGAATAAGTATTTAACACTTGTTTTGAGCAATGGCAAAAACATATCAAAGTAGTCCTGTCTGTAAACAGAAACCGAAATAGAAGATATTTTGCTATAATTTATGGTATTTCTTTTTAGAGGTGTAAGTCAATAAACAAACATCAAAAAAATTGATTCACTGAAACAGACACAATAGGGAACACAAGTTCTAGCCAAAAGCTTGCATAGGCACAAATCTTGTCACGCACATGCATGCAGGGTGCAAGATATAGTGGTAAAAGTATAATATTTTTGGAGAGGATGGTACTGAAGGATGGGTACATGTAAAGTGCAGAGTGGTGGGGAAAACGTCAGTGTGGGTACATGCCTTCTATCTACAAAATAACACTGATGCCAAATTAGCTGTGCACAAGCTAGGAAGTGCCAATGGAGAAGGTTTCCAAAAAGCCCACTATTGACTTTTGGGACAGCTGCACAAACCCAGCAGACAGTGAGTTGGAGGATTAGAATAATTTATTTGAAGGAAGTCTATAAGATTGGAGGTGGGGTTATAAGAGGCAAAAGGCAGGGACACACAAAAATTTACAATGAGTCAGAGATGGCAAACGAGAGAAGCAGAAATGCTATGCCTGTTTGGCCTGACGTAGATGAAGGAAACAAGGCACGAGAGGTATAAGGACAGAGGATGTCACAACTGGAGTTAATCAAGCATCTGTATCCACATGCCTTTTGCTTGGCATAATGTGAACTTGGTGGTAAGGGGTGTTCAGCAGAAATGAGTCTATATTAATGTGACAGCTGGGAGTGTGAGCCTACAGCCCTATGGGTGCAATCTGAGTGGAATGCAATTTGAGAAGCCCTATCCTGAGGCTGTGCAGACCCAAAGAGCACGGGTAAATGCCTTTTTAATAACAGGGGAACCTTTTACTGTGCCACATCAGGCTCAATGGGCTGTTCCAAGGATTTGTACTGCTGTGCCTATGACAGGGTGACCAGACAGCAAATGTGAAAATTCAGGACAGGGAGTGTAGGGGCAACAGGCACATATGTAGGAAAGCCCCAAATATCAGGATGGTCCCTATAAAAATCAGGACCTCTGGTCATCCTAACCTATTAAATACACGTGACTCAATAGCAGTAGTCTCTTCCTTTACTGGCAATGGGCACCGTGGCCTTTTGTCATCTTAAATATTCCATATAACTTCTATTTGGCATGACTTTGCCATAGAAGGGGTGACCGAAACCTTAGTTATCTAACTAACTGAGTTACCATTGTCCTGTAGTTTCAATTAGATTTTTACTCCTGACTGGCTGTCCTATAAACAAGCTTGTTTTTAATGTTGCTGATGGAAAAATAACTGCCCTGTGCCAAAAGTAGTTCTCTTATTCAGGGATAAAATAATTGCCCTATGCCCAGACTGCAAAGCATTTGGGGATTATTTGGGATGAAAGGTGTGTTAACACTTTTATATTAAAATAGGGAAATTTAAAAATCCTAAAATGAAATTTACTTAACCTACATCATTAACATGACACTAATTCCTACATTTCTAAAAGATTTCAGGTAAACAATTAAGAATAGCAATGACAATTCTTTCCAGTATGGAAATTCTCAAGTTCTATTTAACTATACTATTCAAACTATAAAATACATAAAAGGTGTAATACCCTGCTGCAGTACCCATGACTGCTAGGCCTTCTCCAGCATTTTCTGTACAGGGGAGACCACTTTTTCCAACCTTTTGGTACGCTGGATCTCAGTGCAGAGTGGTAAATCGAAGCACAACCTTTGCTTTGTTGCCACTTCTTCTGTTGTTGCATCTGCTATGCTCTCAAATGGGAGTGCAAATCTTCTCTTGATTGTCATTTCTGCTGCACGCATGGTGTCACAGGTGCAAGGCTAGCTACAGTATTGTCCCCTTTCTAGTCAGAGTGAAGGCCCTCATGTATTAGGCTCATGCGTTTACTTCTCTGGCAGAATGCTGCCATTCTCTGCAATTCACCATGCGCTACAGTACCTGCTATATAAACCATTCTTACCCAGGAGGTCCAAATAAATTGGGAATATGTGAATAAGTGACTTCCTCCCAGACACCCCCTCATAACCTCAGGGCAGACGGGCAAGCAGCCCCTCACCTTAGTTTCCCCTTTCAAGGGATTCAAACTCCCCAAGTTTTTTATCCACTAATGCCCTTTCTCCCAGGGTCCTATTTATTGACCAAATGAAATGCAGTCTTGGGGCTTCCCTTGAACCTCAAGTCTGCTCTTTTTAGCTCTTCCCTGCCTTGGTAGGCCACTCACAGCCCTCTCTGGATGGAGTCTTTTCTAACTCCTATAGTTTGCTTTCTTTCTATCCAAACCAGTTCAAAATAAAATCTCCAAATCCATGCATTTAGCTTTTTAGCAGGGGTCCACCCTGGCCTTTCCTGCCTGTAATCTATCCCAAGTCTCTCTGCTGAAGCCTACTCATTCCTAGCAGCCTCTGATCTCCCTTATAAGAAGCCTACTAGGTCACCTGATCCCCCCCCCCCACACACACACACCCAAAAATCACATGATCATCATTTTCCCCACCTGGGGAGATGAGTTAAGCTTGTCACAGAAAGACTGACCTTCCCCTTAAGGAACAAGCCACCCTGTGACAGTGCATCTGCAATCTTCCCATTAGGAGTCTGAACAGTGCTATACACAGTGACCAAACAGCCTTCTAAAACCAAAAGCATTGTTTAACAGTAGAAACAAATCTTTTAGAGGAAGGGTTAGGATTTTAAAACAAGAGTGTTCACAATGTTTGTTAACTAAAGTGTCACTATTCCTTGATAGTAACTGTGACCGGCTTAACTTTTTGAGTCATCTGTAGAGGTAAGTGGTAAGTCATGTCTCGGTTTGACCCCAAACAACTACCCCTCTTTCTTGAGGGAGAGAGAGAGAGAGAGAGAGAGACCGACCCTTTCTAAGTCGCCAGAGCTATTTTGTTCTTCTCTGATCCCAGACCTTTATCTGGCATTGACTCTTAACTCTAAGCTCTAAAGTTGCTTATTTTGAGCCATTTTGTTTTTCCCCTGACCGTTTCCTAGTAAACTCAACCAATATATTTCTCCAGTAAACAACTAATTAGTCATGTCAACATACAGTATTAATGAATTAATACAGAACAGCTCCAAAACAATCACACATGGGTAGCATCCCTAAGTGATGGTTAACAACTAGCAACATGTCCCACCTTCTGACA
Organism: Emydura macquarii macquarii; assembly: GCF_026122565.2. Lineage (NCBI taxonomy): Eukaryota > Metazoa > Chordata > Testudines > Chelidae > Emydura > Emydura macquarii. Next base: position 11,849,112 of record NW_027131500.1, on the reverse strand, counting down.
TCTGTTTTCATATCAGAAGTATACTTTTGTTTCAATGTCCAGGAAGATGCTGGAATTGTTTGCTGTATTTCATATTCATGTCATATTCATCTGGGTTCATTTGAAACACCACTCTATATCAATACTTCAACATGGTGATGGACATATAGAGGTTTATAACTGATCAGAAAACAGATAGCTAGGGAATGTCATGCCACACCTAACAGAAAACAGTTTTCCAATGCCAGTCTGCACTAAATACACATCATAGTGCAAAGATCGTATGTCGCTTTGTCTTGTACTTGGATAGAAAAAAGAATGTGTTGTGGTACAGTACAATAATGAAGCTAAAAATCACAGTAGTTGAGGTGCAATTCCTTCAGTGGGGATGAGAAATGAATGATGTTGCAGTCAACATGGCTACATGGTTGGAAGTAAAATCAGAATTTGGAGCCCTGTTTGCACTATAAAAACTGACAATCTGTGATATTCAAGGTATATATTACTTATATATTTTGCAGTACTATAACAATATGAAAAATATGATGTCTTTCATTCAGAAGTTTCATTACATCATGTAAACCGACCTATGCAACTTATGACAAATCCTTTGTGTTTGCATGTAGTACAACGAGACAACATGAGGCCAGATTTTGACACTCTTACGCATGACTAATAATGCTTTATTCCATAAGTAGGCTTACCAAAGTCATCAGAACCATTCACAAAGTAAAAAGCTAATCAACATGAGGAGGAGGTGTTAGAATCTGGCCAATACCAGTTTTAAGACTATTTTCATTAAATAATAGGCTATGCTACTCAGTCCAGGTTCACTCAAAAGTTCATGAAACTTTATCACCTTTCAGCAAACCTGCGCTGCATTCCACCTTAGAAATGAAAGCTTGTTCATCTAGGGCGGTTACTATTACACCTCCATCTGATGTGCAATCACATCTATGGAGCTATAAAAAAAACAAACCATTAGATTTTAATGTACCATTGTCCAGACTGCTAGGAATACAGCATAATATATAATTAACAACTGAATAATTTTCTAATAGCCTTAACAGGACCAATTATGGGCCAAATCCTACTGATTCAGTAGGAGCCTTTCCACTGATTTATGGGAATTGAATCAGTTATAATTCGGAGCTGGGTTGGCAAACCAAATCTCCATATGTGGCTGAACAGGGCCGGAACTTTTGGTAGACGGAAGGGACACAGGACTGAACAGGAGACAGATTTTAATTTTGGATCAGCATACAGTAATGTAATGAGCCATCCTTGAATTACATCTGAGCCTGAGCCTGCTTGAGGGTGATGATTCATCAGTTATCTGCAGGGGTCCACCAATCCACAGACTAGGCCCCACCTAGAGGATCCCAAGGCAGATAGAGAGGAAAGCAGTCTCTCCAGTCTACTCAGCATCACTAACTGGCTGGGAACATTTCCCTTGCAAGTAGTTTCAACAAAATGCCCTTGGTCCTGCTCCAGCCTAACCTGTACCTCTTTCCACACCAGCCAGCTCCTGTTCCAACCTGCATCTGTGCCTGCCACCCAGCAATCATGACAAGTAACTCCACAGATTGAAACAACAATTCTTTGGAAACAGGTATTGTAGGTGAGAAGTTCCCCATGTCAAGATTAGCTCCTCATCTCTCTGGGGTTTGGTGTAGAGCAGAGGACATTTAACGGTTTATTTTATAAAAGGCCTCCATACACTGGTGTTTTCTGGCTTCAGAGAGAATATTTTGTTTTCAATGGAGTCCTGCTTGATCAAACATACAACTCAAAAGTCTTGGCAAGTATGAGGGGAAGAATTGATTATAGTGTTCTGATATTGTTAGGGTTATATTAATTCCAGCACAGGCAGTATTATTCTGGTGTGGCTTTTACTGGTAATGTATGTTTCTTCTAAAGCATGATGTCACATCTTAGAAATGAACAGACAGCCTAAAACTATTTTAGCAAAAGCTTTTTACATGTCATTTATATTCATTTTTAGGAAATGTTCATAAAATATATTACAGAAGCCACTAGTGAGGCATTTTGAAGTTGTGTATTGTATGCCAAAGAGGAAGTTCTGCTTCATTTCACCCAGTGTTTCAAGATTTTCTTTCTTACTTCCTGTCTGTAAAAAGTCTATAAGTGAAACACTCACTTATTTAAAGTAAGTTAATATATTAGAGCTTTTGTACACAGATGTTACAGTAATAGGTAATTTAAGGTCAAGTGGACTTAGCTATAAATGGCTTTTGAGTAACTTTAAAGTGCCTTCTTGCTCCGTCAACTGAAACTCAAACTCATCATATACAGACATAGTTCCATCTTTCTGATGGTTGTTAAAGGTGACAAGTGAAATGACTTCTGGCAATTGCACTCAGATCCCCAGAGAACAAGAGTCAAATTCGAGATACATGCAGTAAAAGAATGTTGTATGAATGTGATACTGGATTTGACAGGTTGAAACACTGTCTCAGTGGGATAACAAGGATAGACTAAAATAAGTCAAGTCCCATTAAAATGTCTTCAGAACTTGAGGATTATCTTATTCAAGTGGAAGTAGTGACAGAACATGAGGGTCTTGCTTGCTCTCATCAAATTTCTGTTAGTTTGATGGGGGCACCGTCATGTCCTTGTTTTTCAGCATCTGAGCCAATCACTATGTAAGCAGAGACCTATTTGTAATGTATCTGAAAGGAGAAGCCATTCATGTAACATGTAAATGCCCTAATTAGTGATGTTCCAAAAAGTACAACGTCCAACTGACGTGGAAAATAATTATTTCTGCAAAGTAGCTCTTTTTCTATGCTTAACTTCATCATTATTTAGGCAATAAAACTCAGTGAAGAAGAGACCAATGTACTTTGCTTACAGTGTCAAATACATCTGTCATGTTTTCTCATGTGCTCATTTCACTCTCTTTACTTCCACCCCCTCCCCACATCTCTAATTTTCTTTGCCTTGATTTATGGGATACCATTGTGAGGATTCTACTTCTCAAAGTAGAATGGATGAGCAAGAAGCTTCCTACACTAATCCAAAGGGAGAACTGATAGGAACTACTCTCCATGCAACCACATGGAACTTGGACTCAGATTCTGCCCTGGGAGAAGCAAGCACACTTTTCATGGGCTAAACTTGGCCCAGTCTAGGATATCTGCTTACTGCAAACTGGAAATTTTAATAGGTCAGTATATAAATCTTACTAACTCTCTCATATTTAATTTGACAGATCTTTTAAAACCAGGCTTGAGAGATAAAAAGAACATGCAAATTAAGCAGACATTTAAAACAGGCAAACCCATAACTCTAGATGTGGGACTTACTTAGGTCAATTATGCATTTTCCCACAGTCTTTCCATCCTCCTGCTTTTTGTTACTGTAATTTACATCAATAGAATGGGATTTGGAAAATACAGCTAAAGAGAACTTAATCTTCCCCACAAGAAATGATTTCCAAAGCATTTTGAGTTGCTTTGCATGAATAATTGTTTTTGTATTCTCACTGTAAATGTCAGTGAACCTGAGATAAGTTAACTACTGTATGTGTTTAACTACCAAGGAAATCTTCTAGTTTTAAGATAAATAATAGATGTTCACAGCACAGTGGATCCTTTAACAAGCTCAAATAAAAAGCAAATAATGAAAAGGCACTTTGTAATCTCTCTTGCATTTCTCCCCACAGAGTCGTGTACTGACTGAGAGGACTGTTTTGGGAAAGGTTGTAATAATTGTAATGGGCTCTCACCACTCTAAATGTTTTTCTCACTGACACACATGCCAATTTGTTAAATTTTGTAAGCATGTAAGTGAAGATCATCATGCATTTTGTGAATAGAAATGTTTACTTTCAAGTTTTTAATTTTAAGCCTGATCATCTAAATGGGTGAGAGCAACATACTTTTATTAATGGAAGGAGGCCACCTGTGTTTCTCAAGTGAAGAGAAGTCTTCCATTTTTACTTTATAATAAGAAAACATCAAAAGATGGAGGGCTCAAAGTCCTATGAGTTGCTACATTCATTCAGCTGTCACTGCAGTCCAAAAATTGTGTATTTATCTGAGCCAGTTCTCCTGTCCCAGGCTCCAGACTTCCTTCCATTCTACACTATACAGGAGGCAAAAGGAATAGAAAGTGGAGCCAAATGTGGGCTAACCCCATGAAAAGTGGGGAGTGCCAGCTCTGTGGAATACTCCTCTTTCCCAGGATCCCCTAGAAACATATGGACACACCACAATTGGAGCTTTGTGGATTTATGGGAACATGGTGGATTAGGTGATGCTCTGTGGCATATTTCTCTGGGAACCCAGTGGATTTCTAGGAGGAAATATGTGTGGGAGTGAATATTGGCTAAACTAGCCTTAACTTCCTCTGAGAGGCATGTTGGGGATGGTGACATCAAGGGGAGTCAACAGCTGCACAGTCTTTGAGAAATATCTGTGTTACCAGGGGAAGGAGACACTGGAGAACACTCCTTTTGGATACAAAGAGCTGGATTCTGAGATCCTCCTGAACCCTCAGGCTAGACACTGTTTGAGGGCTATAGAATCTCAGTCTTCCACACAACCACAAATCCTTTCCTGAGGCTAACATACAACAGAAATGTTTTGAGCAGATTTTCTCCTCTTTTTACCATAAGGCTGAAAACCCCCTGCACCATCCCTCTTTTAAAAAATAGACTCAAGGAATGTAAGTGCAAGGCTATGCTGAATCCATTTTTCAGGGGTGTTTACAGGTCAGATTTTCCTTTTGTGTTAGTTTTAAAAGGAAAAACTATCTATAAAACATTAGCAGGGAATTGGTGATTTGTTTCAGCCCAAGAGGTAAACTCCAGGCTTACTGCAAGGCTTTTCATTTTGAAATTGTCTTTGACATAACATTGCTATGTCACCATCTGCCTGAGTGACAAATCCCTGCAAACAGCTTCATTGAGATACCCCCTGTCCCTGAACACACAATTTATGTTAGTTAGTTAGTTAAAATACCTTAAGCCTGAATACTAATACTGTAACTTGCACAGTATGGATTGTAAATCAGTGAAATGTTATACTAAAATATACACTGAGAGGCTCATGCAGAGAAAGGTAGGTGAAAAAGCTATGTTGTATTTATTATTTATAAAGATTAAAAAAAGCAGCTTCTGCACTTTTCAGTCTCCTGCTATGTACTAAAAGGGGGTCGGGTGAAGGAATCATTTTCCATTGAGGGGCGGTAAGTCTAAAAGCCCTGTCATTCTCTACATGCTGAAAGAGCAAAGGTCCTTTACTGCCATCACCTGGAATAAACTAAAGCAGCAAAGGAAAGTTACGCTCAAAGCAATAAAGCTAGTCCAGCTCTGTTCTGGTACACAGCTCACAGAGTGCCTCATGAGGGGAGGACAAAGCTGTATTCCTAGATACAGTGAAGTTAGTGAATGGTCTCTTAAGAGAGATCCAGTATAGCGATGCTGGAAGTTTGATATGTATGGATGGTATTAAACAATACACACCACTCTTGGAGCCAAGGTAGAATTGAGCAGAGAACAGAAACCAAGAGAATCATTCTTTTTACAGGGGATAGGCAGTAGGATCAAACCCATACAGAATAAGGATTCCACACACCAAAAAGGATTATTCCAAAATACATAACCCACTAATGAGGGGACTCCCAAACCCCAATTTATTTGACCCTGATAAAGCTTTTCTTAATGTTGTCAACTATATGAAGATCCCAACACAAGCAGCTGCGCTCTACCCTCTTGCAACAGAAGGGGAGGGGGAATGGGATCCAAAGAGTTCCCACCGCCACAAATTTTACGTAAAATACTATTCTATTTATTATTTGCATTACAGAAGTTGACACAGTAAGAGACAGTCCCCACCTCTTGTCTAATAAGAAAGAAACGAATGAAGGATGTGAGAAAATACGTATAGAAGAAAAATGTTGATTACATATCAACAATTTCCAACTGGTCCTGATGCTGCTTTCATTATTGAGCTGATTTTCTCAGGGATATCACAAGGTTGGTTTTAAGGAGGGGGTTGAATGATGAAAAGGCTGTAGCTTTACAGATCCATGTCAGAAGTGTATTCCGGAGGGAACATGGAAGAAAGCTCACAGCAGGCGCAGCAGACACTGGAGGATTGAGGCTGGCTTCACTGGTGGCATGCCAGGAGCAGGGGAAGCAATACAAGGATGGCTAATGGCGGGAGGGGAGAGCTGAGTTAAGTTTGAGGTTATATTTTCTCTCCCCCAGGCTCTCATGCTGGTTTTGTTCATATGGGTGTAATCTGGTAGACAGCAGCCCGTTAAAGTTCTGGGCAGGGGTTGCGACTGCCCAGGCAAAAATGCTATTGGGGGGAGGGGAGGGTTGGTGTGGTATATCAGCCAGCCTTAGCTCTTTTGGGTGGGCATTTGAAACCCCTCCTTGATACTCCATCTACTATGATCACCCCTGGCAATACTAATAGACAAAACATGTAATGACTCTGAATTTGATTAGGAACTTACACAGGAGCTAATACAACAAGAGTCCTGTAGCACTTTAAAGACTAACAAATTTAATTTCTGCAGGCATAAGCTTTTGTCAGATGCAAGAAATAGAAATCAGATAGGGGGTATGTATATACATCCACAGGTAAGGAACAACAATGTGGAGGGTAGCTGTTAGCAAAGTCCAAAAGAGGACAGATTCCACCTGAATCTAAGGCTACATCTGCACGTGTGAGTGATTCCCAGCTCAAGTTGACATACACTAGCTCTCACTGAGCTGGTGTACTAAAAATAGTAGTGTAGCTGCAGTAGCATGGACAGGAGCAAGCAGTGACAGGGGATAGCTGCCTTGAGTACAAACCCAGCTGGATCCCAAGGGTACATACTGTGGACAGATAGCTGGTACCACTGCTCGCTCATTGCTGCCCATGGTACCATGGCTATATTGCTTTAGAGCTAGTGTGAGTATATTTTTTCAAACTGGGAATCATGTCCCCCTTCCGAGTGTTGATGTAGCCTAATACCGGCCGTAAGGTGGGCTATTTTGATCTGGTTGCTCATGTGGGACTCTATATGAATGCACAATAACAACAGTATTGTATGGCCATCCTGGATGTGGTCTCTGGCTGCATGTGTGTCCATCCAAACTGCTATCAATTCACCAACTCACCTCATGTGGCAGCTCCATTAGGTGGCCAATCTCCTGGGGTTTACAAAAATAAGACAAAGCATTGCTTTCTCTAAAATCAGTAAGGACGTTGACACTGGCCCTGTAGAGGACATTCCTGATCTCCACGGATGCAGGTTCCTCTATTAATTTATTATAACTGAAGTGTTGTTTATTCCCATTAATTCATGGTGGGATGTGAACATGGTGGACAAGAGTCAATAATTGGAGGGGGACTGGTGGCAAAATATTTTGCAGACCTGGCAGAAAATGCTCAGACCAGTTCTGATGGGCCTTCAAGGAATCTTAATATAGCTGACTCCATCATGGTTGGTGAATTATATGCCCCTGCTCCACTAACACTGAGGATGGTGGGTCCGGCTCCATCAATATTTCTGTGGTTCTGGGGGCCAGCCTTGGAGGTGCAGCATGCAGCAGCCCCCAGTGCCCAGGGTGGCCCAGCCATTCTGCTGCCCTCCCTCCCCACCGACAAACTCAGCGGCTGGCCAGGAGCCAATCCAGCTCTGGCCCCGACCCCAAGCTGTGCAGAGCAGCAGCAGCCGGTCCCCCCTCCTGGCCCCGCCCCTTCCCCATGCCCCTCTCCCACGTGACGTGGGCACCACCAAAAATCATACGACCCTGACGCTCAGGGGCTCCATCACAGGGATGTAAGGAAAATCACTTGTATCCCAGTCCCTCTTTGCTCACCCAACAATCTGACCCACCTTATACAAATAGGAATGCAATTGCTCTGTTCTCGTCTCAGAACTTACTTTCCACCCAATGATTCTGCCTCCCAATGCTCTTTGTGTCAAATACAAAATGAGCTGAGGCACATTTTGCTTCCTTCTCTGGGCTCATGTAGGCCCATTTCAATTCACTGCAATAATCTTAGTTCTGAGTGTACCTGAATGAGAAGTGGAACAGTTTTATCTTGTCTGCTACTGACAGATATCAATAGGGAGTGTTGAGATTCTCTGGGAAAAACTATCTATAATTCTTTGAATACAAATCTGTGTTAATACAGGAAAGAAACTTCTGAAGACCTTCTGTTCAATAAATGGTCTTTTCCTCGCCCATCAGCACAAAAGAGAAACACATAATTAAGGATGCTGATACTGCATTTTAAAGTTTGAAATCATGAAATGTATGTAACTTTGAAACTTTCAGGAGTGGAAAACATAAAACACATATATCATATACATCCACATTCCCCCCAAGTATGCATTAATAGTGCTACAAAGGAGAACAAGAAGAACATAACAAGAATTAAACTATTAGGGCTCACCAGCCAGGAGATGAGGGATTTGGCTTTCATTTGGATAAACACCACAGAGTTCAGATATTTAAACTTATCTAAGCTTCTTAGGTCTGCCAACTGGACTGGAAGAATCAGGGGGCAGATCCTCAGCTGGTGTAAACTGTCTGTCGCTGAGCTGTGACAGCATACACCATCTGGGGATCTGCCCCCAGGACAATAAATCTTCTCACACTATTTTGTAACTTCCAAGTCCAATCACAGCCAGAATCAGGAACTGTAATGGAGTGCAAAAGTAAAAACTAATAAGAAAAGATCGGATATGGGTTCAGTTAGGGTTTTGAGCAATGGTTTGTCAGTTCTTATTTTATCAGAAGTGAATTGCTCATCCCTAACACATAACACACTTCCCTAGACATGAATGAACAGTATGGCTGACAGCAGGCTTAATCCTGTCCTTCCTCATTAAGCAAAGCTCTTAGGCCTAAAGTTTTAACATGCTACACTTAAAAGTTCAGAAGTAAAAGTTTCAGTGCAAAAACCTGATCCACAACACATACACAACACTGGATATTAAAGTCTAATATTAGACCCTGATCTGGCAACTTAAGCCTATATGGTTAATTATTTGTATTACAGCGGTGCCTAGAGACCACAGCTGAGATCACAGCCTCATTGAACTAGATGATGTACAAACACATAGTAACAGACTGTCCCTACCTGAAAGATCAGACAGGCAAAGAATAGAAGGCAAACAGAGGTGAAGTTCACACAGCAGGTTGGTGGCTGAATCTGAAATATAATCCAAGTCACTATTTACTTCAGTTATTTACTTTAATGGGAGTAAAAAGTGCAGGAATTGGCTGCAAATTCAGAATCAGGAAGCCAGAACCAGCTTCCTCCTGATGGTCCTCCAGTGTTGAGCAAAGCTCACTGCAATTGAGAATCTAACACAAGTTATTAGATGCTGAGAAAGGAAGCGTCATGAAAATTAAAGCTGTGCAAAAAGTATACAGCGGCATCCCAAACCACATGACACTTGTCTGGTTACAGGTTTCGTTATGTATTCAAATCACACACTGTGTTCACTGAAACTTCCACTACGATCCTCAACTCTTTTGAGTGAACATGGACCTAGCAAACGTGGAATAATTTAAGGGTTTGGATCAAAAAAAGGTGAAATTTATGGTTTCATATAATTTGGAACAAAAATCAACTGAAGACTGGTCATTTTCACTGAATTTTATTAGAAGATTTTTAGTTTGTTTGAACTGGAAACTCAAAGCAAAATTCAAGGGCACCGAGCTAGCCATTTTGGTGGGCACAGCTGTAATGAAAGCATGAAACCATTTTAAATAAAATAATACTAAAATTGCTTAGAAACTGATCAAAACACATGTGAAACTGATCTATTTCCATTGTCCAATATGGACAAGATACAAAAAATAAAGAGCATAAATGATTAAAAGTAAACTAGTTTTTAATTTAATTTTAACTTTAGAACAAATACGTGTGGATGGACATATAGAATATGCCATGCGGCCCATGAAAAGTAAGTTTTAGTCTGCACACAGGCATGAAGGTGTTTTAAGTACATGTTGCAAGTTTAGAGCATGCACTTGAAGTTAACATAAGAAATGTGTGTTAAATTGTATGCAGAGAGGTCCATACAGCTGTTGGTAGTGGTGGATAGTTTGATATAAACTACTGTCTAGCCATGAATATATAGTGATTTTTTTTTTAAAGGTTCCACCGATAGTACATACCATTGTACTTTCAAGGATGATGTCACAGAGCCAACCTATCAGCTCTTCTTAACTATGAAATCACTTCAAGAGGTTGCACTTATGGGAATGTTATTTCTTGGAATAGTTTTGCTATTAATGATTCATATGCATGCAATGTCAGAAATGTGAACAAAAAATCAAACATGCATCAGATCACAGCAATATATACTGTTGTTCAAAATAACAGAAAGCAAACTATCTGCTCCTCTCATGGCCCTCTGAATGAAGAGATACTCCTCACATTTCATCTGTTAATCTCATCTCTGTAATGTGAAAACAGTCACTTCTTCTCACAGTATCCCTAAACACAAGTTCATGTCCAATAGTAGGATATTAACCAATATAAATCTAGATATGAAAATATCTTTGCTGGCACTATATCTCATGTTATCATTTCAGTACATGGAATAAACTAAGTACTTCTTACAGGTGCTAATATATAGTAATATTGCAATTGTTTAATAGCTGTAAATATACATAATAGCTAATGCTGTAAAAGTGCAAAACTATACATAAGGTCAAAATAAAGTGCTGACATTGTCATTGTATAGGTCATTAAGTACATAATGTACTGTTAGATAAAGCTATATTATACAGTGGGCAGCATTTCAAATAAAGTGCCTACTAAGTGAAAATTTAGATACTGAAACAAAAGGGCCTGATTTTCCCAAGTGTTGAGTACCAATAGCACACATGGACTTAAATGGGAATTGTGGGTACTCAGCACTTCTGAGAATTGGGTCTCTTTCTTTGAAGATGGTTTGGCCAACATTTCCTTTTGTGTTTCTACAGCACCTAGCACAATCAATTCACGGTTCATGACTAGGGCTTCTGGGTGCTACTTCAGCACAAATAAATAATTAATATTAACTTAACTTGTTAAAGCAGATCCATTCAAAGAGACTACTCACATAATATGCAAGGATTGCATCATAGGGTCTTTATTTAGTCCTTATGTTTTAATCTTTTTTAGTGAGAACTGGAACCCAAGCCTTCCAAGACAACATACCAGGAGATAAACTAAGCTAGAGATATCCCAAATCAGAGTTGATCTATAAAGTATTAAAACCAAGAGTCAGATCACACACAAACTTTGAGAAAATACAGATCTGGCTTTATAGCTTTGTCCCATCTCCAGATACTACAGAGGAGTACATAAAGGAGACTTTTAGAGACATAGTAGAGTAGTCTCACCTTCTGTCTGATAATCTCTATGGTGTTAAGGAGGATGAAAGTCTCAGGGCAAGAAAGCATTACGATGCAGCAGAGGAAAACAATCCCATAGTTGGGACCCCCTTCTAGATGATATCATGATATCCTCTCACACTGATGCTATCCCTTGGGGCGGGCAGAGACTCTAGTTATTAGGAAGAGACAGGCAATGGAAGTGAGAGATTCAACTATTAGAAATATAGATAGTTGGGTTTGTGATGACCAGGGGAACTGCATGGTGAATTGCCTGCGAGGTGCAAAGGTAGATGATCTCATGAGACATCTAGATAGACTGATACACAGTGCTAGGGAGCCGGTGGTCATAGTACATATAGATACCTGTGACATAGGGAAAGGTAGAAAAAAGGTTCTGGAGGCCAAATTTAGGCTGCCAGATAAGAGATTAAAGTCTATGACTTCCATAATAACATTCTCTGAAATGCATCAAGGTCTTACACACAGGGCCAGTCAGACAGGCAGAACAACATAACAGATGAGACAATGGTGTAGGGAGGAGGGATTTAGATTTATTAGGAACTAGGAAATATTTTGGGGGAAGAATAGTCTATACAGGAGGGATATAACCAAAATTGAACCAGACTGCTGGCATGTAAAATAAAAAAAATTGTAGAGGATTTTTTAATCTAAGGGCTGGGGAAAAGCCAACAAGAGGAGCACATGGTTCAGGTGGAGACATACATAAGAGTCCCATTTAAACATAACTCATGAAGGCAAGCAACTAAAAATGATTAGGGGGCTGGAGCACAGGACTTATGAGGAGAGGCTGAGGGAACTGGGCTTGTTTAGTCTGCAAAAGAGAAGAATGAGGGGGGATTTGATAGTGGCCTTTAACTCCCTGAAAGGGGGTTCCAGGGAGGATGGGGCTAGGCTAGGCTGTTCTCGGTGGTGGCAGATGACAGAACAAGGAGCAACGGTCTCAAGTTGCAGGGGGGAGGTCTAGGTTGGACATTAGGAAAAAGTTTTTCACTAGGAGGGTGGTGAAGCACTGGAATGGGTTACCTAGAGAAGTGGTGGAATCTCCATCCTTAGAGGTTTTTAAGCTGAGGCTTGATAAAGCCCTGGCTGGGATGATATAGCTGAGGTTAGTCCTGCTTTGAGCAGTGGGTTGGACTAGATGACCTCCTGAGGTCCCTTCCAACTCTAATATTCTAAATAGTCACAAAATGTACACGTGCTTATATACAAAGGCCAGAAGTCTAAATACTAAGATGAGTGACCTAGAGTGCCTGGCATTAAATGAGGATTTTGATATAAGGGTATCGCCGATATTTGGTGGAATGAGGATAATCAGTGGCACATAGTAATAACAGAGTACAAAATGCATCAGAATGATAGAGTAGTTCACACTGTTGGGAGAGTGGCAGTATATGTTGTTAAAAAGCAAAGAATCAAATAAAGTGAAAAATCTTAAATGAATCAAATTGTACCACATAATCCCTATGGATAGAAATTCCATGCTTATTATTCAAGCTTATTACTGCTATACTAATAATATACTACCGACCTCCTGAGCAGGCTGGTGACAATAATTTTGAAATGCTATGGGAGGTTAGAGAGGCTACAAACCCAGAAAACACAACTATCCTCATATTGACTGGGTACATGTCACCACAGGGCATGATGCAAACATAAAATTTCTAGACACCTTAAATGACTACTTCTTGGAGCAGCTAGTCCTGGAACCCACAAGGTATTTAGTCCTAAGTGGCACACAGGATCTGGTCAAAACGGTGAATGTATTAATACTGACCATAATCTAATTAAATGTAGCATCCTTGTAGGGGAGAAAATACCAAAAATACCAACAACAAAAAAACCACACCACAGTAACATTTAGCTTTAAAAAGGGGAACTGCACAAACTGAGGATGCTAGTTAGATGGAAATTTTAAAAAAGAAGTCACAAAGGTAAAATACCTGCAAGCAGCACGGAGACTACTGAAAAACACCATAATAAAAGCTCAGAATAAATCTATACCCCAAATCAAAAAAGACAGTAAAAGAACCAAAATAATTCCACCATGGATAAACAGCAGAGTAATGGAGGCTATTAGAGGCCAAAAGTCATCCTTTAAAATTTGGAAGTCAAATCTTAGCAAGAATACAAGAAGATACAAAACTCTGGCAAGTATAAGAAGGCAGGACAACAAAAAATTTGAGAAGCAACTTGCTAATGATGCATAAACTAATAGTAAATACATTTTTAAATACATCAGAAGCAAGAAGCCCATCAAAAAGACTGTGGATCCACTAACTGACAAAAGTGTTAAAGGAGTGCTCAGGGAAGACAAGGCCATTTCAGAAACACTAAATGATTTTTTGTATTGGTCTTCATTGCAGAGGATGTGATGGAGATACCCACATCAGAGCTATTCTTTTTAGGATACAAATCTATCCCAAATTGATGTGTCAATAAAAGAGGTTTTAGAACAAATTGATAAACTAAACTGTAATAAGTCACCACGACCATATGGTATTTATCCAAGAGTTCTGAAAGAAGTCAAATATGAAATTGCAGAATTATGAACCGTAGTAAATTTCCAAAAGGCAATTGTCATAGTACGTCATGTTACCCACTTATGGCTATTCCCAAGTGCTGCCAAAAGAAAAAGTGTATCCAGATTTGTTGTATCCCAAGGGAGCAGAGCAGTGTAATTATGTGCTACCACCCAAATTGCTCTGAAATATTAAATTGTGGACTAAGTTTTAAAAAGAGAATATTCATTTATAAAGCTGGTTAACTATTTTCTGTATTCCCCTTAATGTTGTTTCAAGGCCAACTGGTTGAAATTTTTCAACCAAATATTGACACATTTGTTTAATCTTGAAAATGTTCAACCACCCCAACAGGTGATTAAAAAAATTGGAAAATTATTTCTTAAAATTTTTCAGCCAGCTGTGGTTTCAAGTATTTGTGTCTCAATAGGAACTTTTTAATCTCACAGTTTACCTTGTTTGCTTGATGCCACAATGAATTAGCAATCCTGTGTGAACACATCATATGAACACATAGGGAAAAGAACAAGCTCTTATTTAAAAGGGAAAGATCAAATTCTGTCCTTAGACATGCAAGAACATCTGCTGATGTAGCAGATAGTGTGGGCTAGATCTTCAGCTTGTATCAACTGGTGTAGCTCCATTGAAGTCAATGGAATTATGCCAGTTGAACTGAGCTAGGATCACTCCCTCAAAGAGTTAACATAATTTTTATGTCAGATGGAGTGCAAGGGTCACATATGAAAACAGACTTTGGTCCAAATCATTTAATAATTAGAAAATGTGGGAAGTGATGAAAATGAGAAAAATAGGTTTTATTTAAATTAAATATTGAAACTTCACATTATGAAATTTCATTTAAAACAAGACTAGGTCTGAATAGAGACTGGGAGTGGCTAGCCCACTACAAAAAATAATGTTCCCTCTCTTGACATTCACACCTTCTCAACTGTTGTGAATGGCCTCATCCACCCTGATTGAATTACCTCGTCAACACTTGCCCTCCTCACTGTGATGTAACTCACCCATCCTTGCATGTGTATATATACCCACCTAACTGAAGTTTCCACTTCATGCATCCGACGAAGTGGGTTTCTGCTCGCGAAAGCTTATACCCAAATAAATTTGTTAGTCTTTAAAGTACCACAGGACTCTCGCTGTTTAATTTAAAACAATGTTGTTTTCAATTATGTACATAAGAATACAGGTTGGTTGTGATATTTATCTAGACCAAATTTACAAAAAGTCTTAAGCAGCATCCTTACTCCATACTTGCATATAAGTAATTCTCATGAAATCTTAACACTGACAGACCATGATATTTGGTCTAAATCACAGTCCTTGTAAAGTAACATCTTTCTCTTCTAACATGTAATTTCTTGAGTGGTCTCCAAAAGTTTCAGGAAAAAAATGCGCTCATGTTTGTCCAGAGGTACGCACTATGCTTTAGCTTCCCCATTTAGCAGTAAGTTCTTCGAGGGGAAAAAAACAAAAACAAATATAATTGCCGACAAAAAGTTTTGTCTGTATTTGGGTCTGGTAGTTTGTTTGTGCTGTACAGAATGCAGATAAAACTTGTATGCTAACCAGAATTTCAAAACCCCCAAGAAGCAGAAAATGTGTGTGTGTGTGTATTGGGGGGAGGGAGGTAGATATGCATTTTAAACCATGATCATGACTACCTATTGGATATTTTAAAATTTAACAATGCTTAGATGGAAGAAGCAGGAGGCCAGAATCAATGAATACCCCTGTCACCCAAGAGAGCAGCTTCCAGCATAAGAAGGTGGGCACATACACTGTAACATAAACATGAATAGTTAATGGTATATTGATTACAGCAGTACTGGGATGGAAATCAGGATCACTGGGAAAGATACAGTAGATGTTTCAGGCCATTTGTCTAGTAACTGAAAGTTTATGTTCTATAAGTGAAGACCTAAAATGGAGAGTTTCTGTTTAAAAAAAAAAAGTAATAGTCATTTAAAAAGCAAATTATATGCACAGTGCAGTCAATGATTACTAATTACAGATAGGGGTCTTGTGGGTTTTTTGTTTTGTTTTTTGGAACAGAAAAAAATAATCATGTTAATTTAATAAACCCATGCATATACTGTATCTCTCTGTTCAATGGATTCATTGTGTATTGACTTCTGATTTTCAAATGCCTGACTGACCAGACACATTTGGTGTCAGCAAAGCACTTTGGGTAACTGGGATTCTCTTTTATCTACCATAATTGCATATATCATTGCAGCTACTGCCATGTAGCTTAGCTACACTCTGACTTGCATAGCATCTCAGCCATATTTCTACCTGTCATTTAGATTTCTTACAAAAATCCATACCATACGTTAAGTAAAATGATTCACATCTAAAAATTGACTATTTGCTATTTTTGTCAGTTCTTTTATGTTTTAAACTTTAAACATTTTAAAGCTTTAAGATGCTTTTATAAATGAGTAAACATAATGACAGCCAAACTTCAAAAAGATGGGCAGTTCAGCTCCATTTTGATAAACATCACAGCCAAGATTGAAAGGCAACTGCTGGGAGCTTAGCACATTTGAAAATCCGATCACATAAATTAGGCATCACTTTGTATTTAGAAGCCTAACTTTATGCACCCCATTCTGAAAATCCCCCAAATTTAGCAGTGTATTAAGAATTCATCCTAATATCGAGGCTCTGCAAAATAGGCCTGGGAAGTTTTATGAGAATATGCTCCCCTGTGAGATTTTCAGAATTTCCTAATTTGGGGTCAGAAATAGCAAGAGATGAGCTCAAATTTCAAAATTCAAAAAGTACATTTTGGGGCTATATTTTGAACTATCATCCCATCAAAGTTTGAGGGGTTAATATTCAAAAATTTGATTCAGCCTGTTCCAAAGATAGAACTGTTTGCAAATTGGGTATTCATATATAGATCTCAAGCACCTAAAAGATTCAGGGATGCTCAGAGGCTGAGTTTTATTTCAGGCCTGTAAATTAGAAATGAATGCCTTTATGGTGTCAGTTTGGTTTTAGCTCCAGCCATAAGCACGATGTGCAAAAGCATGAGAAAATGAAGAATAATTGCAAAGAGGGAGCACAGGGAAATTATCTCCATTATTATTTCCAAGGCTTTGTGTTCAGTTTGAGTTGATTATAATTTCATATGAAACTCAGGGCTACAGTAAATGATATCACGTACAGCCAGCTGCTGTGACAACGGAAGACCTGACCTATCACCCTATATGGAGAAAGGAAGGGTGTGACTGCCATGGCCCAAGGATTTTAGGTGGAACAGGGGCCAAGGAGTCAGCCCCGGGAGTTTAACTGAAGATTTCTACTCTTCTTTCTCCCAAAGAGAAACTGTTAATCATTCAGTTTTGTTGCCAACATTTTACTCATTTCCTATGCGATCTACATCACAATAGGTGAGGTTTCATATGTGGGATGTTAACTGAACGTTAAAGTTTTCTATGGCTCTGTCTTCCTCTCAGATACATAGTGTTCATAATTACATATCAGTGGGAGGATTAAGACAATACTTGTCACATACTGTATTTGGTCCTTCAAGCCATCAAAGGCTTCCATTTACCCTTTTCAACTGCATAAGCATTGTCAGAAAACCCCCAAGCCTCTACTCCACACCAAACCGAAGAATATGTGTATTAATCAGACTGGTAGATAATTTTCTGATGTGCTGTCCAGACTATCACAGAATGAAACTGCTTTTGAAAGCAGTTTAACTTAATATGCAGTTAAATTGCATATCCACATTAAGTTTTTTCCCCCTACAGCTATAGTAGAGAATCAACACTTAACTCTAAGCCTAAATTTAGCAATCCATGGAATTATGGAATACAGTAATGTATACAGTTTACACCAAGATGAACAGCAGTTCTAGTTTGGAAGCAGCCATTCTGGAAGCACTTACCTTGCTATCGAGGTGTTTATTGCTCCAAACGAACATTTCTGCTGCAAATTCAGTAAAGCCTGGTCTACCCTGCAGCTAAATAAGTTTCAGTTAAACCACGTTCATCAGAACTTGATCAGCAAGATCTGAACACAGAGCTTTATAAATTATAAAATATTTTCTTAAGTTGTAGAATGACCTGCTAAATGTTAAGGAGGAGGAAAAGAGGACCTCTTGTTTGAAAATAAAGAACATGAACTTTAACTTCAATATCTTAATGGTGATGATGATACTGACTCTGCTTCTTATATTGTGTGGTAGCAAGAGAAAACTTAATTTATTAAGAATTTATATAACAAACAGAACATTCAGTGTCATGCTACTCACTAATTACTGCTCACACTAAAAGGAAATACAGCCTCTAGTCTGCCAAATTTATGTCAGTTTCAAACAGATTATTTTATATTATATTCCATGTATGGAATCTTTTTGTTTGATCATAGTGAACTATACAAACTTTTTGGCAAGATTTTTCATGGTGTGGAAACCAGCATATTTCTAATAAGTTTCCCTTTGTTTCCTTTTCAGAATTGATTTGTTCCATCATGAACACGTTATATGTTCCTGTAATATTTAGACATTTAAATGCCTTGAGCTTCACACAGAGCAATTACTATTACATGATGCTGAGAACACTATTTTATCAAATCTTTGCAATCTTAGGTTATATTTTCTTGTGATTTGTTCATACTGAATCAACCCCGAAAGACGTTGGATATTGATTCATCAATTCATAGGTTCCAAAACTAGAATGGAATACTGTGATCATTTGATCTGACCTTCTGTATAACACAGGCCAGAGAATTTCCCCAAAACAGTTCCTAGACTGTATCTTTTAGAAAAACATCCAATCTAGCTTTAAAAATTGTCAGTGATGGAGAATCCACCATGACCAGTGGTGAATTATTCCAGTGGTTAAATACTGCATGAGCCCAAACATTTTTGTCCATCTGCACAAAAAATTCTAATAAAACCCACAAAAAAATCTTCTAATCCTTGACTTCTGATAATACTGTACAAAATAGTTAATCCTTGGTCCTGTGAGGCAGGTTAATATTATCCAATTCTAGCTTGTATATTCCAGTTTGTAGTAAATAATTTATTCAATTAATCTACCCTTTTTTCTATTTGCAGAATATGCAGATTTGTTCAATACATGAAAACATCCTACAAATGATTCATTTAAACTTATTTCAGCCTGTTGTTTATTCGTTAACTGTGATGCAAAATGTTTTTTCATTTATTCAGTATTTTTTGGTTAGGTATCCCTCCTTTGTGATTGGCCACCAAAGTCACATAGTATAAGTTTGCCTATAGATAGGAGGCGGGCTCAAATAAGACACTTGCTGCGTGAACCTCTGTGCAAACAAACACATTCACACAACTATTTGTGAGTCTTTGTTTTCAGGAAATATTCTTGGGCTTACGCACGAGACAGGCTTTCAGGTGCCTAAACTGAGAAACTGTGTGCTTGCCCAGAGGCAGAAACTCAAGTGCCAAGGGGAGTTTAACAGCAAAAATTTAAATGCAGAGTGAGTTTGGAGTTTAGCAGGTTTAGCAGATTAGCAGGGGGTTTGAGACCTCAGCAGTGCCCATTATCCTAGGAAAACAATCCTCATAGTAAATGATTCACTATATCAATACTGTAGCCACAGTGGTTACAAATCTGCCGTAAAGAAGCCATTTATTGTATTTCTTAATCTTTTTAGTGGAAGAAGATCTAAATAGACTTAAACAAGTGATTACAGGACAGAGATTCTTCAGAAGAAAAGGTTGTTGGAAATTGGCGAATACTTTATATTTTCCAATTATATAGCAATTTCCTCATATCCAAGCAAACAGCAATGCTAGTTGTTCCTGTGAGGTATTGAATGCCCTCCATTCCCATTGAAGTCAATGGAGACGAGAGGTGCTTAATCCCTTGCAAGATCAGGTCCATATCTTGCACTTTGAGAGCTTGGCATTACAAGAAATCATATACAAATTCATGCAGAAAATATGTAGTCATTGATCTACAACTGCTGACCCCTGGGAGTGTTAGTTTTGGTATAATTTACAATACATGATAAGGCTTAGAATATATTTTAACCAAGGTATAAAAATAAAAATTACCTTTGCCATCTTCTGAATACTGTTAAATGGTTGTAATCAATTTTCCTTCACTTAAGGACATGCATATCTTGTCATCTCTAACAAATATGAATTTCTTGACTTTAAATTTCCATGGCTTCAGAAGGTTTGGTTTTCTTTAATAACTACAACAATCAATTTAACTGATATAGATTTGTAACTTAACTGATTTTTGTCTGGGATATTGAAAAAGAATTATCATAATAGTTATGGGTGTCATTTTAAAGAGGGTCCAATTTTTTATATTTATATATAAAAAATAATCATAATTTCAAAAGAAGACTCTCTCACATACCTTGAACTCATTTTTATTATGGGGGAAAAGGCAAGAAATAGACTTTAAAGCATAAATGGGATGCAATATATTTAGACAAACCCTGGCCCAGCATGTAAATATCCAGAAAACAGGAGTAACATACATGCTACAAAAGCAAAGGATATTGCTGTATCTGGCTGGTAAACAGTCATCCTTCAGATTACTTCCAATCAGAGGAAGAATTACCTCCTAACGAGTGAATGGAAAAGGATTATTGCTAGAGAAGTGATTTTACAAGCAAAAGCATGTGGACCAGCACCTACCCAATAGTACCCTCCACCGCTCCCATTGTGGGTCTGTGCAGTGGACTTTCCATGAGTTTTGTGGTGAACTAGGATTGGTGCAGAAGTTTTCTGCTATATACTCCTGCTGCTGCTGCTTATGGTTTTTCTGGCATGTGCCTATGGAACACGCCTGCAGAATTTGCCCAACAGTGTACAGAACAATCCTTCATTAGTGCAGGTAAATGATCCCTGAGGACTCTTTCCATACAGCCTAGAATTCTTAATTGGGGGTTGGGGGTACAAGTCAGCAAACCAGGCCAAATTTGAGTGAGTGACCTGGTGACCCTGTGTGCAAAATTGCTACATCATTCACTCACAGTGTCACAATGCCATACAACCATGTGGGTGATCGTTTGTAGACTTCCTGAAAGAAGTGAATCTCTAGGAGGAGTTTTGCACAAAGGCAGGGTGAGTATCTTCCTCACTGTTATAAGGGGGGAAGGCCTTCCAAGTAATAAATGCTAAAGCAGAGACATGATTCAAAAAACGTTAAGAACCCCTGTGATACATCATTCTATCCGCTACCTGGTTACTCTATGAGCTGACAAATGGATCCTAGATCTGGTATACTGAATTTTATAAAGTTACAGTTTCCTCAGGTATGAACTAAACTTTTTCTCCTACCAAGCACCATTCTTTTCTCTTTTCCACAAGCTATCTATACAACAACGTAGCACCCATAAAGCAAACATATCAAAGGAAACAAATAGTTCACACAGTGTTTGAGTACAGTCAGCTTTTCCAGGTCACCATGGCTCTATTTTAGTTGCTGCAAACATTTTCTTATAACAAAGAATATATTAAAAGTCTCCCCCTCTCTTGTAAATGCAAATTACTTTAGCCTTCTGAAAAATCAAGGAGCATGGACTGAGGGAATTGCTAAGAGAATGACTCCTAGGGCAGAATTGAAGGAAAGCATTTTCATACACTCTCCAGAAGAAAGGAGTGTGAGAGAAACCACTTTTCATATGTACTCCTAGAACAGCTCCTCAGGCCGCACAATATGGCCCTACTTATGGAACTCCACTCATATTTCCTACTGGAGTCTTTTCATCTGTTCTCTCAAGATAAAGTTCTTTTCTGTTTCCATGACAATAACATTTTTATATGTATTAAACACGTATTGTATGTAGATATACAAGCAGATTTTAGGTAAAGCCCAGACAGTTTCAAATATCACATAGATGATAATACATACATGATTCAACCCTATTTCCTCCCCCCCCCCCCCACACAAAAAAAAAAATGGAAAATAGGTGCAGCATCAGAATCAAGTCAGAGGTCAGCCAAGTAGAAGCCTGGACGCTTGGGAATCTCTGAGGAGACCAAATCTTAAATAAGGGTGCTGGGGTCCTTCCCAGCACATTTGGAAATACTAGATGCAGTTTATTGCACTTTATGTGATTTTAAAACAAACCAGTGAAATTAAAAACCCACTCTTTGCCCCTATGCAGTGATTGCAGCACCACAGTAGCTACTATTTTATGTACAGGAATATGCTGCTGTTGCTATATCAATAGGCCCTTGGGCAATCATTTAAAACTCATCATGCACTATGAGAGGGGACTGTTAAGTGGACCCTTTTGATCTTAACATTCTCCATCCTAAAATTTGGACATAGAGAAGTTTCTCCTCCAACTCAATGAAGTTAAAAGAAGCAACTAAATCCTACCAACATCTGAATCCCTTAGAACAGTTGCATCATATTTATAATCAGGGGGCTGATAAAGAAAATACAATCTTCCTCCAAAGGAAGAGGGAGTTAGGTGAAGTCTGAGGGAGTAAGGCAGGATGCTAAAGAAACCACACTTGAACTCACTGCAGAGTCCTGCACTTAGGACGGAAGAATCCCATGTACAGCTACAAACTGGGGACTGACTGGCTAGGCAGCAGTTCTGCAGTAAAGGACCTGGGGGTTACAGTGGACAAGAAGGTGAATATAAGTCAGCAGTGTGCCCTTATTGCCAAGAAGGCTAATGGCATATTGGGCTCCGTTAGTAGAAGCACTGCCAGAAGATCGAGGAAAGTGATTATTCCACTCTATTCAGCACTGGTGAGGCCACATTTGGCATATTGTGTCCAGTTTTGGGCCTCCCCACTACAGAAAGGATGTGGACAAATTGGAGAGAGTCCAGAGGAGGGCAACAAAAATGATTAGAAAGCTGGAGCACATGACTTATGAGGAGAGGCTGAGGGAACTAGGCTTGTTTAATCTGCAGAAGAGAAGAGTGAGGGGGATTTGATAGCAGACTTCAACTACCTGAAGGGGGGTTCAAAAGAGGATGGAGCTAGGCTGTTCTCAGTGGTGGCAGATGACAGAACAGGGAGCAATGGTCTCAAGTTGCAGTGGGGGAGGTCTAGGTTGGATATTAGGAAAAACTTTTTCACTAGGAGGGTGGTGAAACACTGGAATGAGCTACCTAAGGAGGTGGTGGAATCTCCATCCTTAGAGGTTTTTAAGGCCAGGCTTGACAAAGCCCTGGCTGGGATGATTTAGTTGGGGTTGGTCCGGCTTTGAGCAGGGAGTTGGACTAAATGACCTCCTGAGGTCCCTTCCAACCCTAACATTCTACAATTCACAAAGAACTTGGGCTGCAAACCGAGGAAAGGCATGCAGAAAGTCCAGTTTTGTAAACTGTACTTTGTGTCAGTTTGTTTTTGATTAGCCATTTTAAAATCTCTGATGGCTTCAGCATTCAGAACCTAAGTTTTTCTTTCTGTGGACTCTTACAAAATAAGCCCATCTCACCAACTTTATGCTCATATGTAGTTCTGTGGAGTTTATGTGGTCTACTCCTGTGCATAAAATTTCTTACGTAATTGTTTGCAGTATGAGGGCCTTAATGTGAAACCACCAATCAGGAGGGCAGTTTTCCTTTTTCTTTGGAGAAAATCGGTGTGATTTGAAGTGGGACTGTAATCAGGCTTCAGCCACACATTCCACTATACTTGGGGTTTATCTGGTACTAAAATAATTTCAAAATCCCAGCATTAGTATAATAAAAATTTAGACAAACTTTGACAAGTTACCCTTTCCCCATCACGAAGAAACACTAAAGTTTCATAGCCACCTCCTATTCACAGCCAACCCTCCCAAACTTCCCTTATCCTACAGAATCATGCTTCTTGTTTTATTAAATCAAGGGTTTGTGTTTACTTTAACATTTTGACATCAAACTTTACCCTTTTGGTTATTTCTTGTTTTTCACTTTATTTTTTTCTGTCTTTCTCTGTTCCCTTACTCTTTCAGTGTCAGTTTTATCACTGATTAACTTTTCTTTCCAGCCCTTTCCCCCTCTAAATCTTTTCCTCCATTTGTCCTCTTCCTTCTTTCCTTTCTTCCTTCAATCTCCCCTTCATTGCCCAGTGCTTTCCCCTGATTCTTTCTGTCCCCCTTCTCTTTCCTTCATGGCTTCTCTAGTCTCCTCCCTCTTTTCTAACAGCTGTCCTCCCTCCCTGTATTAACTCCCCTTAGGCTCAGGTTCAGGCTCCCTCCTACTGCTGTTCCCTCCTCCTGCTGGTTACACCCTATTTTAATCCCCTTTTTTGTCTCCCCTTACGTGCCAGGACTGGTCCACAAGAGTATGTCTACTCAGCCCATAGAAGTCTTCCAGTCTAGGTCGACAGACTTGGGCTAGTGGGGCTAATGCTATCACTCTGAAAATAGCAGTGTAGATAATGCTTTGAAATTGCAGCTAAGTCTAGCTAGAGGTGTGAAGCTCACAACCCTCCGTAGGCTTCAGCGCCTGAGCTGCAACTTCAAAGCATTGTCTGTAGCCACTAGCCCTAGTTCATGACTTGGGATGGGAGGCTTGCTTCCATGGGCTGTGTACACATACCCAAAAAGCCCAATGTTCCTGTCTGGTTAAGGTACTTGGTTATTTCAACCTATATCTGCTCTCTCAATAGCTGATCAGGGCAGTACACTGTCAAAGGAGAGTGCAGTATCTGTAACCCCACTTTCCCCCCCCTTTTCCCTGCAACTGTACCTCCAGGGTGTAACCACTGTAGAAAATAGCAAAATTTCCATCACCTTTAGTGGATCCAGGATTTTACCTCTAGTGTCTATGTGAAGCACAATACATGTAGAAACTCCTGTAGAAGTGGTGCACCTCTGCATAGTCCCATACTATGAGCTATGCCTTAAAGGCACAACTGAGTCTATAAGCACCTTAAAATATGGCAAAGGATTAAAACTTAACTGTAAAACATTTTTGTTGTGTGATCAACTAGTTATGACAGGATGGTGAGTAAATATCACTGTTGATACAAATTACGTTTAAGAGTTTGAGATAAAATTACAAGTGGTGGCCAGGAATGACTCATGGCATATCTTTAAAGAAGCAAAAATGTCATTTGTAAACATCTGATTATTGAAGAACTATTTCATCCATATAACTGAAGAACATGAAAATATCTGGAAAATATATGTTTTCTTTGAGATGCCCAAATCTTGTTCTAAATGTTCTCATCAATAAAGACAAGCTGTTATCTCACAAGGTGGCTCCCATGCCCTTTAACCACCTCCGTCTGATAGCTAGTCCAAATGCCATCATGCAGTTTAAGTCACATATGAGAACCTCTGAGTGGAAATCAATATTTATTGTCCAGAAAATAGACCAGGATATCATTGTGAGGATCTCTCAGCTGTCATGGATTTGAACTGAAATCCAGAGGCAGTAGCTGAAGTACATGTCACATATTTTTCAGTGACAGAAGGATCTACTTTAAGAATTGAGCATAGAATAAATAATCTTACATCTTGAACAAATAATTTTTATCATTATCTGTATGATTAAATGGTTTATGCCAAAAAGATGTATAGACATTTTTTTAGAAAGCTATTTTGCATCCCATTTTGGCTGAAATGCTTTCACTGAGTGCTGTGGTGGTCCTGGTCAATTTGTAAGCTTAATCAGCTAATACACTGCAGTTTATTTAACTCTCCAGGAGCACAGCATGTAGTCTCTTTTATCTTCCTTGCACCACATTTGATCATTGATTAGAAACAGAGAAGAGATAATAACATTCAAGCCATAGGGTTAAAAAACAAACAAATAAACGTAACTCAAACCACAGCTGCAAAATGAACAGCTAGCAGCAGCTCCAGAGAATGTCAGGGTCTTCAATGAATAACAATTCTGCCAAAAGGTTAATATTTTATACTCTGCAACCGGAATGAGCAATACAGAGTGAAGGGAATTGAAAAAAGAATTATAACTGTATTTAAATTGAATAAGGGACTGTGAAGCTTAATTGCTTATGTTACAACTAATTTTAGGGCTAGAAAAAGTCTCCAGCACCAGTCATAAATAATCATTGTTCTGGAATCTGTCCATCCATAAGTGTCTATTCTCTTTATTTTAACACCTTAATTATGAACAGTATCTACTCAATGTTATCATTAAAAGACAGATACTAATTAGCTCAAGTGCCACAGAGAAATGCCACCAATCAGTACAAGTGGTTTCAGCAAAGCCTAAAGGAGAAAAAAAATCTTTTCCTTGATTTGCTGAAATCAATTTAATTATGCCTATTATATCTATTCTGTGTGTTCTGCAACTAACAAACAATCCCCACTGTGTCGACAGTGGGAATTGCTGTATTAACATTGTAAAGATAACTAGAAAAAATGTTTTATTTATAATGGTTGGGCTAAGAGTATCAGATACATTGAATAAGATCATAATAAAATATTTTAATTGTGCATAATTATTTGCTGATGTAACAACTTTCCTGCATTTTTATTTGAATTGCAAAGCTTGTCAAAGCAAAACAATTATTTATTGAACAGAAAATAAAGCCACTTTGTATATTATGTATGTATATTCACTTAAGGTGACATTCTCCCATAGGCCTAATGCACTACTTAAGTTTCACTTAAACCCTTTTTTCAAGATTTAAGTTGCACATAGGCAGTTTGCTGGCCTTCTGCAAAGGAGTGAATTGCACCACTAGTCCTTTAACTGATATTAGGTAGTAAGAACTGAAATTCACACCTGGAATAATTTCAGAGTAACTGGTAAATATGGTTCCTCTTCTCTCTTCATTGATTTTTTTCAACTGATGCCTATGATGGCTGGCTGCATGGAGGAGTCTCTCCTCCCCCAGCCACTGAAGCAGCATGCAGGCTCCATCTATGTTGCAAACTCTTAGGCCCACAAGGAGGAGAAGCTATAGCATGTACGTATTGCTGGAATCCTTTTCCTAGTTATTGCATGCAGTGCTGTAAATAAGATTTCCTATTTGAAAACGCAGCAGTTTAACAAAATGCACAATAATTGAATTTCTTGTTTATTATATTCCAAAAGCCATTTCCAAATACATTAGAAATTAGAGACAAATTCAGACCAAACTATGTGAAAGCAGAAAACAGGGAGAAAGAGGATGCTTACAGTCATTCTTTCATACAGTCACCTTTCCTTATTGTCATTCAAGAAAGAAAACTACAAGCAGGCCTGGGGACTGGTACCTTTCTTTTCTTCTTTTGTTAGGAGTTCACCCAGGTGAATGGATGGTTTCCTACAAAAGAACAAGATGGGAGATCCAGAGCCTGAATTCTAATCCCAGCTCTGGCACAGACCTCCTGTGTGACCTTGTGCAAACCACTTAATCTTTACTTCCCTAATTTCTTAAATGAGGAAGAAAATATCTACTGTATACTGGAGTTGCAAGGATAAATTCACTAATGGATGTTAAGAGCTTTGAGATCTTTAGATGAAAGAGGCATAAGCACAAATCATCATTCTCCTGGTATAGTATATTGCCAGGAAAGGTGGATTCATACTCTTCTGGATCTCTCAGAACATGAATTTGGCTCTGTACTATTTACTCAGGCAGAACTGCCTATAGGTTTGATAGTCAAAACAGACTAAATACAGTGATATTTTTTTCTTGAATGAAGACTGAAGGATTGAATCCTATCAACACAAATCACTATCCAATGGTAAAATGAACTACATCTTGTACAACGTTAGGTGCATAAATTGTAAATAACAGTTTTCTAAAATGATTTTGCCTTTAATTTGCTCATTTGAATTTCTTCCCATTCCACTCCCCTAATCATTTGTTCAGTTTTATTGTAATCTGTGGAAATACACAGCTCAGAAATGAACAGCTGAAGCAAGATTAGACAAGCAATCAAATGCAAAAAAATAATATTAATAAAGGAATAAGTTAGAAAAAGCAGAATGTTTTTATCAGGTTCTCAATCTTTGAGGAAATTTAAGTTCTATGCATTTGTTTGACAAATGTGTATTGTACTTAAAGTAATAAAAGCAATTACAGTGACATTTGCAGCCATCTGTATTACATATCTTGCTGTGCTAGCCATGATTAAACATTTTAAACTGTAACTTCTGTAAACAAAGCATCTTCAGTGGGAAAAAAATCAGTTCCGTTTACAAATGAAATAATTCTTAATACCAATTATCTGTTGTCATGGTAACAACTGAGCTCCAAGAGGCATATGTTTTGCTTGTTTGACGTGCACAATCTGTTTCCCAGATGAGGGCACAGCAGAAAAAGTTAAATGTCTATAGACGACAATAGTAAGGTCAGATATTCATCCCACTGGCATTTACACATTGCCATTAAAGTTACATTTTAACACCATTAATTATTCTTGACTGCCTCCTTTTCCCTTTTTTAAGCAAATAATTGGAAAGTATTTTTGCATGAAAAATTCATTCCAAGCTAGTTGGAGGGATGTTCTTTGTAATAATGTGATTTTCCTTGCAGTGTTAGGTTAGTCATGGTAAATTATACAGTATTTTTATTGTATTCATAGTAATTTTACATTTAAAGTGTGAAAAATTAAAAGCAGCATCCACAACAATTCAAATATGCCCATTCCAGTTTTACCGAAGGTTCTCTTGAAACATTTTAATGTGGCTTAGATTTTTCATGAAAAAATTTTCTTGGCTGCAAATTCAAGGATCTTTTTTTCCCCATTTAGTTACAAACCTTTGATTAAATAATTGCTGAGTCTCTCATTACCATTGGTATTACAAATATCATGTGTGAGCAATCCACATTGATTCCAAAGCTCTTTCCATGAAGCAGGAAAATATTTCTAGGAATTTTAGAAACAAGTGTAACCCTTCTGCCAGTAATTGGAGCAGCAACAAGGGCCACATTCCAATAGCTAGGGATCACTCTTAAAAACTAATAGTACCTGTGACACTGGGTGGAATATGAATGACTGGACATAATAAAGAAACCATTATTACAGAACTGCAATAAATATCGTATAGGATATGCCATGCAAGGTACCAATGGAAAAGTCATGATTTGCTAAAACTGATAAGCACGTTTATATGTACGTATCAATTTCGCATTATGAGTTCTAAATATGTATGGCTATATCTGTATTTCAAACTTGTGCAGTGTTTCTGGGTGACACCCCCCAAATAGGATGGCAGCAGCACTAAGCCTGCTTAATGGCCCACCAAGGGAACCCAAATGTACAATGAATCCAATGGAAGAACCCAGTGACTACTCCTTCCGAGTCACCAGGACATGATGTAACAACATACCTATGAACTGGGGCCTCTGAGGCTTTTCCATGCCATGTGCTGTGTGGCTGTGTTTGGGTCAAGCCACATGGCAAAGGGACATAAAAGGCAACTACATCATCTTCATCTTGTCTTCATTCCTGCTTCCTACCTCTGGATCAACTAATCTACAACTGAAGCTGTGAAACAAAGAACTGGATGTACACCAGAGGGACTATATAAGCCTGCAAACTCCACATTTCTACAGAGAATATGATATATATGTACTTTACAGTCATTTGTATATATCTGATTGCTTTAACATTTCTCTTATTGTTGGTTTCTTTCCTTCAGGTAGTTGAAGGCTGCTATCAAATCCCCCTCACTCTTCTCTTCTGAAGACTAAACAAGCCTACTTCCCTCAGCCTCTCCTCATGTCATATGCTCCAGCCCTCTAATCCTTTTTGTTGCCCTCCACTGGACTCTCTCCAATTTGTCCACATCCTTCCTGTAGTGGGGGGCCCAAAAGTGGACACAATACTCCAAATGTGCCCTACCCAATGCTGAATAGAGGGGAATAATCACTTCCCTCAATCTGCTGGCAATGCTCCTAGAAATTCAGCCCAATATGCCATTAGCCTTCTTGGCAATAAAGGCACACTGTTGACTCATAAC
The DNA here is from genome assembly GCF_026122565.2 of Emydura macquarii macquarii. Classification (NCBI taxonomy): domain Eukaryota; kingdom Metazoa; phylum Chordata; order Testudines; family Chelidae; genus Emydura; species Emydura macquarii. Next base: position 11,819,358 of record NW_027131500.1, on the reverse strand, counting down.
CAGCTTCTTGTCCACTGTAAGCCCCAGGTCCTTCTCTGTAGAAATGCTGTCTAGCCAGTCGGTCCCCAGTCTGTAGCAGTGCATGGGATTCTTCCGTCCTAAGTGGAGGACTCTGCACTTGTCTTTGTTGAACCTCATCAGATATCTTTTGGTCTAATACTCCAATTTGTCTAGGTCACTCTGTATCCTACTCCTATCCTCCAGGATATCTACCACTCCCTCAGCTTATTGTCATCTGCAAACTTGCTGAGGGTGCAATCCACCCCATCCTGCAGATCATTAATAAAGATGTTGAACAAAACTGGCTCCAGCACTGACCCCTCGGGCACTCCGCTTGTTACCAGCTGCCAGCTAGACATCAAGCTGTTGATCACTACCTGTTGAGCCCAATGATCTAGCCAGCTTTCTATCCACCTTGTAGTCCATTCATTCAACCCATATTTCTTTAACTTGCTGGAAAGAATGCTGTGGAAAACTGTGTCAAAAGCTTTGCTAAAGTCAAGATATATCACATCCACTGCTTCCCCACTTCCACAGAGCCAATCATCTCATCATAGAGGGCAATCAGGTTAGTCAGGCATGACTTGCCCTTGATGAATCCATGCTGACTGTTCCTGATCACCTTTCTCTCTTCCAAGTGCCTCAAAATGTGCCTTTATCACATCACTTTGCCCTTCCCCATCCACTAAACTTAAGTCATGGTCTGATGAATGTGGGTAGCTGCTAATGTAGTCCCAGAGTTCTGACATGCACTCAGATGAGCCTGTCTCCAGCTGAAGGAACTTGTTTTGTAATGCTGTTGAGCTAGTGGGATTCTCTTGCATTATCCTTCAGAACTGCAGTCCAATGCACAACAACCACCAGTAGCACCACTGTTGCCCTCATACTCAAAAAAGGTTCATTTAAAAAAAATTAAGAATCACAGATTGTGGTATTTCTTAACCTTGAATGCAATACGCCATTCCAAGCTTTGACTCCAAGATGTATTTATCTTTACATGCCTTTGACAGTCATAAATGACTTTTTGAAGAAATGTTGTATGCAATGTTGTTATAGCCATGTTGGTCCCAGGATATTAGAGAGACAAAGTCGGTGAGGCAATATCTTTTATTGGACCTAATTCTTCTGTTGGTGAGAAAGAAAAGCTTTTGAGCTACACAGAGCTCTTCCTCATGTCTGACAGAAAGTCACAGCTAAATACAAGATGTCGCTGCACCAATTCTGCCATGACCACCCCTTGCCACCCCCCTACCCATTCAGTGCTAACAGTCAACCCACAACCTGACCTTATTAGGGTATGCCTATGCGATCGGCTGTGCCTTCGGCTCCCACGTCATATATGGGAAACAAAACTTAACATCAACCAGGAAACCAAACCTATTGCAAGTATCCCCCGGCCAATCTGGTGCTGGCATGAAGCCCATAAAAGGGGTCTTATCCAAGCCCCTGGTTGAGAGCCTTCCTGAACTACCAGCCTGATCACCTCGTCCGGACTCTCCCGCTCCCGTGTCCCCCCCCGAGCGCGAATCGTCTGTTAGCCGCTGAGTTCAAGTTTTTACATTTATTATGCTGTGTCCTTCTCACCTGGATGGTAAGGAGTTAACTGTCAGTCTGTGTTGCAGCTTTACATTCCTTCCTCCGTATCAGTCTGTAACTTGCAGTTAACTGTTTGTTGTCTTTTTACAATTAGTTTGTACCTGGCAGTTAACTGTCTGTTTAAAATCATTCTGTGTCTTGCAGTTAACTGTCAGTTCAAATTCAGTTTACATTGTATAGTAATTGTCCGTTTCAGATTCCATTGTATTAGTCTAGAAATGGTTAAAAATCTATATTATTCCTGTTGTTTTATAATACAATTCATTTAGTCATTAATCGACTCATTATTGACTCTTGGGGATCATTAACCTGTCGGAACACAAGATTGAATAGATAGTTTAGCATAAGTAGTCAGCATATATTCTAAAGGACCATTCAAAGTGAAGTGGCCTGTTAATACCCTGTAGTCATAGGACAAAATGGGGGGTTAGTTGTTACAATAAGTCATAAATCCAATGTTTTTATTAAGACCATGATTTTCAGTGTCTTGCAAAGTTATGAATTTAAGCTCCCAGGCTCATCTTTTGAAAGTGTTGTGCAGGTTTCCTTTGAGGATGAGGACTGAAAGGTCAGATACAGAGTGATCGCTTTGTGAAAAGTGTTCACCCACAGGTGATATGGTGCTTTTGTCTTTCATCATTTTCCTGCATGAGTTCATTCAAGAGCATAGTGATTGACTGGTTTCACCTACAAAGTTGGTGAAACGCTGGATTCATGGTTTATTACAACAATCTTTAACCCACTAACCCCCCTTTTTGTCCTATGCGTACCAGGGTGTTAACAGGCTACTTCACTTTGAATGGCCCCTTAGAACATGGCTAAAACTATCTGTTCAATCAAATATTTAGTTCTGACACTCTTAGTACCATTTCCAGAACTGAAGAATTTTTCAAGCTACACAGAGCACGTCTCTCTCACCAACAGAAGTTGGGTCAATAAAAGTTATTACCTCACCCATCTTGTCTTTTTTGAAGAATGTGATGTGAAATATCTAAATCACTCTTCATTGCTAATTTTAGTCCTGTTCTTAAATCTGGGACACGTGCTTTTGATATGGAAGAATACTTTTCTTACCCTAGAAGGGCAACTATGTTTGTCTCATGAAAAATCACATAGATCCCCTTTTGTTTTACAGGTCATGAAGCTTTAAGTCCCTTGTTAGGTCATTAACTCTTTCAGTTTTACATGGTTAGTCTTATGATCCATACCTGGGATAACTGCAAAAGATTTGCCAAAGAAGAAAATGGCTATTTAAAAATATCAGAAAACCTTCTGAAATTTAACCTGTAGCTGGATCATAGAATCTAAATCATTAAGGGCCTGATTGTGTCACCCTTACTTCAAGGGGAAACTCACCCTGAGGTGGAAGGCCTGTAAAAGACTCTGCATACCACTTATGCTTCAAGTAGGAGCTGTATCATGGTGCTGCAGGTGCTGCTGACAGGCCTATATATACTGACGTGGGGGAGGGTTTGAAAAGTGCCACGGAATCTGTAATCATGTAGCCCCAACAACCCACCTACCTGTGGAGGAGAAACTGCAGCCACAGAATTCCAGGGGCTGTGATAGAAATGGCTGAAGGTGACTTGACTTGACACGTAGCCAAAATGATACATCTAAACATTGGCCCAACTGTCTGTGCTCAGAGGCAGGTTAATACATTAGCATCATGTGCCTCATTTTAATAATTTTAAAGGATATATATATTTATTTGACTTTGAAAATAACAGATTTGTAGATTCAATAAAAAGATTATACTAGATCCTTAAAATATCGAGGTTTATTATACTGGATCTATTAGCAGTAGGGAATACTGTATAGTGAAGAGGCACGAGTTAATGATAACTGATCATTTTGAGTGGGTTTTTGCAAACACACAGGTCTTTGTTTCTATTTATAAACTTAATATCTTGTAGTATAACTAACTGCAGAGATCAGTTAAGAACAATCTCTCTTTGCTGGCAGGTAGCTTTGCTGTATTGCCTGCTTGGACTCACCAGTAGAGCTCAAGCAAAACTAAACTACAGTTGCTGACCATATTGAGCTTTATAAGGTTCTTCTGGTGAAGGAATAATTTCCTGGTTTTGTCTCTATTCTAGTCTGAGTTTATCAGGAGAGGAGTTCAAATTGCTGTATGTTATTTTAGAGATTATGCAGCAGTTTATAGATCTCAGCAAAGCTCCTTTATGAATGCAGCTATTGAATTAGGTAACAATGTTTTCATGCCATCGCTGTGTTTCTGTACATACAGATTTCTCATGCTTCTCCCTATGCACAGAATACTCTTCATGCATGCCATACAACTTCATTGTCCTCCTTCAATTTCCTCCTCCAAATTCATTACCTTTGGTTAACCTTTCAGCACCAACATTTACTCTACCTCTCTTAAGAGACTTTAATCCTCCAACTGTTAATATATTACATGAGCATATTTTAAAAGGTTCTTAAAATGGCACTGAACAAGAAGTGCGCACAACAGAAGAATATCTTATGATTTTTTACCGCAGTAACCCTCAGCTTTCCTGTACTATTACTCAACACCCTTTGTTTGTTCTTTTGTGCTGTTCTCTCTTTAACTTAGTTGGAAAGCCCTTCAAACCAGGTACCCATATTTTGATTAGACTCTAAGATGCCAGGTCCACACCTGCATATATACACATACAAACAGGGCTGGATTCAGGGCCCCTCCAACGAGCCATCTGCTAGCCAGAGATCAACAGACCACAGCGTGCTCCAGCCAAACCCTTTCCTCTTGCTCCTTGTACACAGTGTTCTCCTGTAGATAAAACACAGGCCTGGGAGTTATGAGACTTAGGTTTGATTCCTGGTTTCTCTATTGATTCACAGTTACTTATCTATGTCTACGTCACTTTCCCAAGCTATGAAATGAGGCTATGACTCACCCTTCCTTGTAAAGCTGATAGAGATCTATGGATGAAAAGCACCATATTAAGTTTGTACACATGTGTACATGCTTATATGGTGAGTGTAATGCATGCTGAATGCAAACAATAGCCATTATGTTCTTTAGATGTCACAGGTGGTGGAAGTAAGTAGAGTTAAGCTCTTTTCTGACCAACTTTCATCTTCCCATGTCACATTCTCACACCCTCCCTACTCCTGTGAAAACTGTAATAGCACAGTTCCACCATCTTAGACTGTGCATTATATTTGATTCCCCCTCAAACTATGGGTATGTTTAGAGATAAAAGGAGAAAAAGTCCCATGTCTGCAACACCTTACTGCTTGTCATTAGAATTTACTGCAGACTGGACAAAGTTAGCAGGACAACTATGTTTCTCAGCCATCACATTTCAATTCTCTAAGGAATCCCTAAAGCGATATCTGAAGTTTATTACACCTACAATGTGCACTTCATTTTTAATTAATATACATGACTGATATTCATTTCCCTGAAATTTAGATTCTAGTACAGGTTTATATGTTACTCACTCATTTTTACTTCTCATTTTAATTAAAATAATTCTTTTATAAGTCTGTAGCTATCTAATTAGAAATTAATTACACTGGGCTAGTTTCAGTGTTCCCATTATTGGCAACAAAGAGAAGGTCAGTCTGAATTCCTAACCCTAACAATGTCACAATGATCAACCACAACAGACAGCAGCACAGAGGAGAAGCCTTATTGGAAGACCCTCCGGCATAGTTGAGTAGCTCCAGCTTCAAGCAACCAGCCAAAGAGGGCAGAGGAAGAGGGTATCCACCCACCTTTACTGTCACAGAGGCAGCAGTAGTCTCTCTAACAGGAGGGAGGAAGCAACATGGAGTGGGTAGGGGGAGGGAGAGAAAAATCTAGATTCCTCAATCAGCTGCAACATGTATGGAACTTCAGAAGGAACAGGAAAGGGGAACTCCAGTGTGGAAGAAAGACAGGAGGCACCACAGAAGCCAAAACAGAGACCTTATCTCCCAAATGGGGAGAAAATGGAAACAGAAGTCAGCTCCCCTGACATAACAGTGGAAATTGCAAATTTAAAAGAGAGAGAGAGGGAGAAACAGAAAAACCATAGAACATGAGGCAGAGCAAAGGGTAGCAAGACAATCACAGGAGAAGTCAGGGTGCAAGGTGGCTATAGAGACCAGGATGAGAGGAGCATGGAGATATAACAGAGAAAGAATGAGAGGAAAGAGTATGTTGCTTTTTACAAAAAGAAAGAAAAAGAGGAGAGGGACAGAAAACAAAAAAGACAGAAAAGAAAGAAAATGGTCTGGAGAGGAACAGAATGTTTCTGGGTTAGATGGAGAGAAAACAAAGGGGCAGCATTTTGATGTTGATTAATTGCATTTAAAATATTTACGTTCCTTCATTTAACTGTATTTTGGTTGCACACACTCCATGTTTGGGCAAAAGGGATAAATTGACTATTTTGAGCACTTCAGTTAAATGATGCTCTGGCTACATTGGATTCTATAACTAAAAATAATTCAAGAAAATAATCAATCAGAATATTCACACTTCCCTCCAGCCGAGGGGAGTCCAGCTGTCCTCACACTTCCATTGTTTTGAAGAATTGTCATTTGTAAACATTGTTGGCAACTACACCAAACCCCAGCACAAGCAGCAGGGCTTCACTTCTCTTGCATTAGAAGAGGCTGATATGTCCTGAATTTCTCTCCTTATCATTTAATTGTGAAGAAAAGATGCTTAAACAACTACTACTCTGGCCCTCCCAAAAATCTTCGCACTCACTCATATCCCTGAAAAACCTCCTGTTCTAAACCCATCTCCATTTCAGGTTTGTGAAAATGTAGTGAATTATATTAAAATGGGCGAAGCTAGAGAATGTAAATGAAAGTGTGCAACTAAATTAAATTTAAAGCAAAAACAAACAAACACTGGACCAGATTCACTGAACAACACACACAGAGGTGTAAATAAGTTATATTGGCTTGTGCCCGAATGGCCTCTTGCCTCACAGATGGGATGTATGAGGAAGGCAGAAGGCAGACAATTGGTTTCCACAAGGAAAGGACAGATACAACCTCCTCTGGAAGTGTATTTTCCATTACTCAGTGACTCTTCCAGGGTCCCTGCCAGGAGTAGTCAGTGCAAACCTTGGGCAGATTATAGTCCATTAATTAACTAATGCCCTTTTCACATGGGTCTGACCTTCACAACATGTGACATGCATTCCACAGGCCCTGGAGTTTTTGTTTACTTGGTTTAGCCCTAAGGTCCCTGACAATGACAGGTTTTGACTTAAAATACTGTAAACAATCCATTTTATATTGTATTGAAGATTAATCATTAATCACACTGCATTTTAAATTAATCTTCGCAACAAATAAGAAATAAAAAAATGTGAGAGCCTGCAAAGAGAAGCTAATATCATTTTGTTTCAAAATATGGACAGCAAGAATTATAGAATCATAGGACTGGAAGGGACCTTGAGAGGTCATCTAGTCCAGTCTCCTGCACTTCTGGCAGGAGTAAGGCATTATCTAGACCATCCCTGACTGGTGTTTTTTCAAATGAAGGAGATTCCACAACCTCCATAGGCAATTTATTCCAGTGCTTAACAACCCTGATAGTTAGGAAGTTTTTCCTAATTTCCAACCTAAACTGCCCTTGCTGCAATTTAAGCCCATTGCTTCTTGTCCTATCCTCAGTGATTAAGGAGAATTTTTCTCCCTCCTCCTTATAATAATATTTTATGTACTTGAAAATGCTATCATATCCTCTTTCAGTCTTCTCTTCTCCAGATTAAACAGACCCATTTTTTTCAATCTTCCCTCATAGGTCATGTTTTCTAGAACTTTAATCATTTTTGTTGCTCTTCTCTGGACTTTCTTCAATTTGTCCACATCTTTCCTGAAATGCAGTGTCCAGAACTGGACACAATACTCCATCTGAGGCCTAATCCACACAGAGTAGCGTGGAGGATCGAAGAATTATTCTGGATTCATTCTTGTAGTGTGATACTGGTCAAGTCACCGAATTTCTCTGTGGTTCTGTTTCCTTATCAGTAAAACGGGTATTAGAATGTCTAAGTCATTTCTGTAAAGCACTTGAGGTACGGGAATGTAAAGTGCTATAAATGATCAGTATTATTTATTATAATAAATAAAAAGAAAACAAAGGAATTCATAGGCAGCAGGTATAAAACAAACAAAAGGAAATAATTCTTCACACAACGCACAGTCAACCTGTAGAACGCATTGCCAGGAGATGTTTTGAAAGCCAAAACTATAACTGGGTTCAAAAAAGAACTAGATAAATTCATGGAGGAAAGGTCCATCAATGGCTATTAGCCAAGATGGATAGGGATGCAACCTGAAGCTCTGGGTGCCTAGCCTCCAACTGACAGAATCTGCAAATGGACAACAGGGGAGAGATCACTCAATGATTGCCTCTTCTGTTCATTCCCTCTGAAGCACCTGACATGAGCCACAGTTGGAAAAGGGATACTGGGCTAGATGGACCTTTACCTATCTTGGGTAAACAGTGAAGGGGCAAAATTTGAAGATGATACAAAATTACTCCTTTTTCCAGATCATTTATCACTTTTGGTGACAATCTCCAGGGTTGTGCAATTTTGCAAATTTTTCTCCATGTTATGGAGTTGCAGCATCTCACAAACTGATCACTGGTATAAATCAGCACAGGTCCATTGGCTATGTCAATTTAAATCAGATGACATTCTGGCCCTGTGACTGCACAGACACCATGGAAAGTGAGTACAGCATCCATCCTGTCATGCCAGCTGCAGATAATCAACATAATACATACTGAGCTAAGTGACTAAGTTGTAGGAAAAAATGAACTACAGGTGGTTTAATGCTGTAAGTCAATCATTAACACAAGTATTTTCTGTAGATTAATACTTCACTCCATGATTGGCTAAATTCTGTTTCTTAAATCAACACATTAGAGCAATAGGGTATTATGATAATGGTTCTATTTGTTTTACGTAATAATCCTGCTTAGTCACTTTTGATTAATGGCTAAGTATACATAGTGAATCTGTAAAATCTGGAGACACTCAGTACCAAGGGCTGCTCCTACTTCATTGTTACTTTGGAGTCTAGTTAGAAGAGTAGCAGTTTGATTGGATGGTTCCAGTCAGTTCTCTTCAATGCAATAAGAGTTAGTTATAGCAAGTTATAGCAAGTCTTTATTCTGAATCCTACTTTGAGCTCTACGGAACTTGAAGCCTTACATCAAAATGTATTGTGGAGAATATGTAAGTATAATGATCAGGTCTGTCAAATCTTTCAAAGTCTTCTGGGTGTTTGAATTGCCAACTTTAACAGAATGTTGGGAGCCAAATCCTCAGTTGATGTAAACAAGATCACCTCTATTGTAGTCAATTTACTGTCAATTTACACGAGCTACAGATCTGGCCCGAGGGTTATATGTAGAATCTAAAATATAGACACTATGGAGAATGTTGTTTGTGCAGTTCATATATGCAGTAACAGCATTCAAATTTTAGATTTAAGAAAAATATGTCTTTTACCATTCATTTCTGAGTTCAAGGTCTATGAGTGCTCCAGAGTGGTTTTTAGATATACCACAGATACATAATTGGGTACCATCACTAAACAATAACGTTTTCATACTGAACAATAATATTTTGATTAGTCCATTGGTTTTTTTAATAAGCAGATTTAGGTAACCGTAAAAATAATTATGACCTGAAAGAAACTTTTGTTTAGTTCTAATTTGATAGCCAAAAGACTTGCCAACACCCTTATAAGAAATGGAAGTTTTTTTGCAGAATCAAAAAGAACACTGGCATATTGGACTAGCAAAGCTTTGCTTTTCTGAAGTATGTATCTTTCTTCAGAATAACAGTCAATATGAATGCACAGAAGGTTTTTTCCTGATTTGGCCCAAGAATGATTTAAAGTGGAAATAAAACTTTACATTGTATAGGTTTTTAATCACTTTTATATTCATACATTGTCAAACAGTTCATTAAAATCAACAAAACTTTTGAATCATCTGATGGTATTGATATATATTACCTGTTAGTTATGTTTAGTTATGTTTAGTTATGTGAAAATGTATATTAATATGAAATATGTTTTTGTCATTTATAAGTATTTATAAATATTTTTGTCTTTTATAAGGACATGTAGAGGATGTATTAAGGCATATTAAATGTATTTATATTCTGAAAATGAAAATTATTCAAAAATGAAAACTTGACTCTCCATTAATGAACAAATCATGGGAAGTGGCATTGATCAAATGTGCCATATTAATTAAGTTGTACCAAGGTGCATGCACTTAATACTTTTTGAGAGCAAATTATGAAACTACTTCATATACATGACACATGGGTAATTGTGCTATTTAAGGAATTTCATAACCTTTTAATTATTATTAATATTAGTATAATAGTGTATTTTTCCTACATGCTTTTTGTGTGTGCATCCCCAATTGCTTTACAAATCAATATAGAAAGTATTAGCAATATTTTCTTTAATTAAATATCGGAAGGCTAATTCTTCCAAGTCTCACTGACAAAGCATTTCTTTCTAGAAAACTATAATGCACTTATTTGTTTTTCTAGACAAATAATTATTGAATAGGTTTGCACAAAGTGTTTGTCTTTGATCTGAGAGTTGGGATCTTGAGTCCATTACTAGACTTAAAGCCCCACATAAGAGCTGAAGATTCGTTTGTTCTTTTGACTGAATTATTAATGTATTTCATTTAACTAGAGTGAAAGAGGAAGAATTACCCCATCTGACACAACTAGAGGATTGATTTAATCTGGAGAAGTCACTTAGTTGAGATTCTTTTCTTCTTCCGATTCTCAAATCCAATTATATTTGAATAATTGATATCATGTACTAATAGTAATATTGCCTGGTATTAATTTTAATATATTATCACATAACATGTGAAGTGAATAGTTTCACTTTATGCCACTAACAATTGTTATATATAATATTAGTAAGATTTAATGATAGTGGAGTTGTTTGATCTTATTATAACTTGAAAACACAGTACAGTATTATCAAATAGTCTAAAATTCCTGTATATTTTGTTTGTTTGTTAGTGAACAATTACTGTGTGTAATTGTAACTGGCCCTCATGATGTCCTGCCTTGAGTGAAGGGGACTGGATGAGAAGATCTCTTGAGATCTCTTCCAGTCCTACAATTCTAAGATTCTATGTCAAGCAGGGAAATAGAGGGAATGCTCAAGAGTGAGGTACTATTCAGTGTGAAAGTGTCAACATTTGACATATACTTTCCCTGAACAAAATATTGGGTCAAAATCTCTGGTGGTATAAATCGACATGTCTACACTAAAGTATGCCCACTTATTTCCTCCCTGAGCTGGGGTGGGAAAAGGAGGGGAATTGGTGGATCTTTGATTGGTATATGTCAGTAAAACATTACTCCCCTTCTCACTGCACCAAGGAGAAAGCAGAGGAGATATTGTGACTCAGGGGTGTGTGTCTGAGTCACAGTGCTTTCCAGGGCTAGTCCTGGCCTGGTGTAGTTTACTGAGGGCTAAATGTACAGACTAGCCCAAAATATTTCCTAGAGGAATCCCAATAGCATATTAATTTAGAAACATAAGAAAAAGCAAAATTATTAGCATTACTTTTAGAATTATTAGTTAATGTTTTAAAACAATCATACAATATCTTCTGTATATGGCGGGATGGAAGGTTACTTGATTGGAATTCATTAAGGCTTAAGAATGCAAACCAAAAGTGCTCACAACAGCAATCCTGGCAGACAAAGAAACATTATATGACTTCATTATTAGTGATTGCATACTGGAAATGGCTCCCCATAGTACATGAACAGAAAAACTACCAGAATTTAGATAGGAAGGCAGCCACTGTCCTTTACAGAATACATATATCAGGAAAAGACAGGAGGATTTTTGAGGATGACTGAATTAACGAAGTTGAAAAGTCTCTATTCCATTACTGCATCATATATTTTTCAAATGAAGTGCATTACATTTAATAAATTCACATACTAAATCAAAAGTACTGTTGGCAATTTTTATCTAACAATAAAGCTAGAGCATCTCTTTGAGGAAACATAGCTAGTTCATAAGGGAATAAAGCACAGAGCTGACTTTTAAAGCATACATTTTCTTTTAGAAGGTATTCACAGCTGAAAACATTCAGTCCAAAGAAATCTGACTTAGATTGTTTGTTATCAGCAGTATGACTTACTGAACAAATATTATTAGAAGGTTGTTCATACTTCAGATTGCTTTTGCCATCATAAGACTGCATTGTCTGAACTTTACATGTCATAATTTGATAAAAGCTGTGAAAGCAGATAGCTACAGCCTCCGCCTTTACTGAGACTTTTGTTGAACTGCTCAAGGCTTTGGTTGATGGGGAAAAAAATTTAACTTTCTGATTCTTACTCAGAGAACTTTGCTAACATTTTTTGCCAACTTATAAATTCTGAATCAATTTTCAGTCTCCATCCCTTTTTTCTTCATTCCGCTCACACTTCATCCATTCAAACTCGTTTTATGTTTTCACAACTGTTTGAGAAGGATCTTTTATTCATATAATTACAGGCATTTACATGCAAGTTAGCACATCCACACATAAAGTGATCAGACAGGCCACACCTATGACAACTGGCTGTGTATTTTTGCATAGGATGGTGTTTGGAGGCAGCAAGAGATTATAAGAGAGTTTCAATACCATTGGCTTTCTCAGAAAAAATAAACAAATACAACATCAGCATAAGTGGCAATGAGGAACAGCAGAGAGGTGAGAACAGAAGGGTGAGAAGAGCAGAAAATTCCCTTACTTGGAAACACTTCCCATATGTTCCAGCCTCAGAAAATGGAGGGATGTGTCTGGAGTGTGTCCAACCACTAAGGTGGAGGATAAGAACCTAGAGAGAACTCCCCCATAGAATCACCTTGACATGGTATTATATAGAGAAAGGGTCAGATCTGCAGCTAAACCATCTATTGACAAGCTAAACAAGTTCAATGGTAAATTATTCCACTACTCAGCCCTAAAACACTCCACAAGTCCCTCCTTGCCTCAAGAATAACTGACTCTTTGCTAACTTGGTTCCCTGATACATCTTCTCTCTCACTTGGAAATGCTACCTTTGCAAACAGTGTTACAGCAAAACCAACGCATAAGAAGACCAAACTGTTGTGACCAATATGTTAAAGTGAAACCAATATCTTGAAAAATTAGCATACAGAGTGCTCTTTATAAAGCTCTTGCAGATGTGTTTTGTGTTTTTCTTTCATGGAACCATATCTAGTATTTTTATTCTGTTAGCATAACTGCATTTCCAGCATTGACATCCAAAGTTATACTCATAAAAATGCACACAGATGCAGTTGCAGGTACAAAACCCACATTTGAGTAATTACACATGCAACGTTCTGGTTTGTGCAGGTAAATGTGAAATTGGTGTGTGCATGGGTATTTTTGAGGGCAGAGGATTTGAAAATATAGCCCCTAGTCACTTATATAGTACTATAAATTTACTCAGTATGGTACAGTAGTAAGACAGAACATACATAAGCAAGGAGTATCCACTATACAAATATGAGTTTTTAGATGTTTCATAAAGACAATGGATGAAGTTTGAAGTATATTTAGTAGAGAAGATATTCCCAGCATGTAGGAAGGTGTGGAAGAGGAGTCAGGAGCTGGTAGAGAAGCAGAGACAAGAGGCCAGAACATCAGCTGATAAAATCATTGTAGTTCCATTGCCTTCAATGGAGCTAAAGCAATTGACACCAGCTGAGGTTCTGGCCCATGTTTTCTGAATATACTCTCTAGAATGCTATTTCCTTAAGGCCAAATTTTGATGTGTTTTTATTTGAATGGATATAGTTATCATGAAATAGATCAGATTCAAGATGATAATGAAAGGTTCACAGTCCTGAATTCAGTTTCACTATACACTTGGGTCCCCTTGGAAAATTGCAAGTGCATTTAGATATTGGAGAAATCATCTAAAACAAATAGTTTAATTATCTTGGGGTCCTTCCCAGATTATCAGTACAAGCTATCTGGGGGAGGAATCTGCTTAACATGATTGATTTATAATCAGTGAAGATAAATTGCCTTTCTATAGCTCTTATGTGTAAATTATAGTTAGAGGTCCACTTACGGTCCATAAATAAGTATCTGATACCACACAGGAGTCACAATCTATCATGACTATGAGTCTAAACTCTTAGTCTGCATGAATTTTATACCATGTTAGTCTACCAAAATGAAAAGGCATAAATGAATTACTCAGCACAATATTCACATAACTCTGGACAATGTATAAAATTAATTACTTCAGTGCAACAACTCTAATAATTAAAATACATATTTAGGACATTAGCTACTCAAAACAGCACAAATGTCAAGTTTGGGTCTCTCAGCACTTTGCAGAACTGCACACTTATTATACTATACTATACTATAGTTCCTTTTCAGCATAGTCCTACACCACTGAAGTCAAGCGGGTGTTTGGCTGGCTTATTTGTTTGTCTACTTTGAATTTATTACTGGAGTCATCTCTGTCATTTCTTAGGGCTGAAGAAGAATTTGTACCAAGTTCTCCTTTCCTTCCTCAGCAGTGATTCAAAAAATCAATTTTGAAATCACTGGCTGACATTTTTGCTCCCTAAAGGCCTGATCCAAAGCCTCCTGAAATCAACAGAAAGGCTTCCATTGACTTTAGCCATAGGCTTTGATTCAGACTTTAATACCAGAAAGGTTAAATGATTCAGAAGTGTTTCTGTTCTTTTCAACACTGAGCAAGGAGTTCTATCACTTGAAAAACATGTTTTGTGTTGCTTGTGGAGATAGGTTGGATAATGTTCTATTTAGAGAAATCATATGAAGTGCAAGGACTCCTAAAATTTACACTAGTATCACCTTTTTTGCAGAAAACTGCAATACCATTTTTACTGCAGCAGTGTTAATATTGCCATGAAATGTAATTTTGTAATGTAACAGCAAAAGGCAACATAATGTGTATTGTAAGTGTGAAATTCAGCCTCACAAGGTTGTCCTGAACATGAACATCACTAAGATCTTGTAGTTTAGTCTCATTCTGCCATTTCTCATGTTTTAGCACCTATGTCAACTATTTCCCATGTATAATGCTGCCTAATAATTTTTATTTGTGGAAAGCAGCAAGAGCATAGTCAATTTAGTGAGGTCAGATAATATTGCATTTTACACTGGGGATAAGATACTTTTGTTGTCCTATATTATCTGCTGTCAATAGTCTGACTTTTCCACCAAGGAAAACTTCAAATATGAGAGACTAAAAGTAGCCTTAAGGATCATGAAGAGTCACTAAGAGTGTGCTCTAACTTCAGCTGAGGGGAATGGGAATATCCCTATTGATTTCAATGGAAACTGAATTGGTCCCTAAAATAGGCAAGCCTTAATGCAGCAAGATGATTCAAGTATTTTAGTAGACACTGCCTTTTCCAAATGCCACAAATATCAACTCAAAGCCAATTTCAGCATTCATATTATTGTAATTAGAAGGAAAGTTTGGGTTTAAATGATCCAGTTCTTCTGTAGATCAAAGAAATGTATTCAGTCTGGAGATCAAAGATTTGAATTTAACTTTTTAAGTTTATAAATTATAAGAGTGCTGAATTACAATAAAATTACAACTGTCAAATTTTTACAAGTTTATTTTAAATTTCATTTCTTTCTCTAAAGAAAGGGCAAGTTGTTATTAGTGAAACTCTGGCCTAGTTTTTGTTTTTAAACCAGTGTTTTAACTATTGCTATTCTCTTTCCTGGATCTTTTTATGATTCCTGTACTATAGCAGCTGTTGTCAATATTGCTCAAGGTAGCTTGTTCTACACTGTTTTTGTTTAGGGCTAGTAGTTCTCCTCATGGGCATATTAGTAATTCTTTACCTTTCTTCTATTTAGAGTGCCTTTAAGTAGTAGAAGAGTGTTTTCTCTTACTAATCTTAGCTGATCATCCACAGCCAATTATCTGTCTCACAGCAGTTGCCACCACCCGTTTCCTATTTTGGGGAGGAAGCTGAGTAACTCTGCAGTTCGTATTCACTTTGATTTATGATGTGCTCTGTGGTCCTGAAAAATATTTTAGGCTAATCTTCAGAAGCAGTTATTGTAATGTGATGGCTGTTTCAAAGCTGTTGGAATTTGATGATGTACCAGTGTTATGCCTTGTCTAATAATTCATTCTGATAGATGGGGAGTTATTAGTTGCATTATTCATAACCCTGTTGGATATTTCATTCACTAGAGGATGTTTAAAGGCTTTTTTTTCGCCTGTAGTTTGGGAGATATTTCTTTCAGAACAATTTCACTGGTATGGTCAGGATTTTCTGAGGATCTGTTAGACAAAGTGTATTTTGAAAATTAAAGTAAAGTAGGAAAATATCATAAGGGGAAAAGAATAAGACCTGCTGTAGTAACCATTCTAAATCCCAAACAGATGGAGGAGTCATAAGCTGTGCAGCATCTTGTTAGTTTCCTTCTGCTTTTCCTAAACAACATGGATCAAAGACCCACATGCTAGACAAACAAAACACAGGTAGCCATTTACTCAAAACCCAAACTGGTTTTAGAGATAGCAGAACTCAGAGTGAATAAAGGAAAACACTAATATTTATAACTGCCTTTTGAGGTCTCAAACTGCTACTTCAAAATAAAGGTGATTGTTCTGCTCTATTTTCCTTGGTTAGAGAATTACAAAGTGGCTCAGTCTTCTTGTCCTGTACCAACACCAGTTTATTGTGATTGGATCCAATTACTTAGTGCCAGGGTTTTTAAGCTCTCTGTATCTGGGTAGTAATTGATCACTATTTCTTTTTCTGGGTCTCTCAGATGTACCCCCACTGTTTGACATTCTCTTTGGTCAGTAAAACAGTGTAGTCCTACTAGCGCTCAGCGCTCACCCCCATATTCCTTGTTACATTCATGGACAAAATGGCTGTAAAGCAAGGAACAAAAGTTTAGCAAAAAAATATAAGCCACAATCTTTTACTCTTAAAAAAAATATGAGTTATAGATCTTGGGAAAACAACAAATAGTCCTGAACAAGACTTCACCCTATCTGATCTCATACTGCCTATAAGATTTGAGCTCTGGTCAGTATCTTTCAGCCAGCTAAAGTCTCTACTATTTTCACTCTCCCCAGAAAGTTCTGCTTACAGGTAGTAATAGAATAGCTTCTTGCTCAGTGAAGCAGCCTCCTTAAATAATGTCATATTTAGTCAGATGGTTAAGAAGCAAAGCTGCAGCTTTCCCAATCATGTGCTTAGTGTCAAGAATTGTGGTCTTAAGCTTCCTCAGCTGATCTTGGGGCTAACCAGTACAACCCTTAAGTTGGTTAATGAGTCCAGCTGGGCTGCAGCAGATCACGTGATTGGCCAGCCCTCCCAATTGGCTACAAGGAACCAACAGGTCTGCATTTAAGCTCAGCAGCAGCAACACATTATTAGTCATTCAATATTTGAGCCTGTAACTGTACTTTGCCTTCTATGTGTGTCTTGTTCTGTTCTAATCTACTTCAGCCCTGCTCCTTTGCCTAGTTCCTGATGCTGACCTTTGGCCCTGGTTCCTGTTCCCAGCTCTGACCATTAGGCAAGACTGCCTATATCCTAGTCCCTGACACTTAGAGCAGGAAACTCCAGTCCTCTTCTTCTAGAAAGGTTTCTGTGTAGAGTCCACTCAAAGTCTCTGTTAATAGAAAACCCATTGGTCTGAAAGGGAAGAATCATTCAGCATTGATAGCTCTCTCATTACTAGTCCTATCCAAGTTGTCTTACTCCCTAATATGAGCATCTAGAATAGATTGCTATTGTTAAGATTAGTCTGGTTTTCCAAAGACGGATACAATGCAAATTGAGGATTACACTGCATTTTTAAAACAAAATGGAGTTAACTCACTCATACCCCCAATCTCTGTCTCAAACTACTGTGCACCATGCTGTGGCTGGCCCCTTTAGCAATAGGTAAGAAAGATAAAGTGCACAAAGAGCAGGGAGGGGGCCCCTATTTCTCTTCTGGGTGGCTTGTTCCCCTGGCATTGATGGGGAGCAATCTCTGCAGTCCCAGCACAAGGGCTGCCATTGTGCCACAAGCAAAAGTGAAAGCTCCTTCTGCTTTCTTGCTTTCTTCCTTCCTCACCAAATGCACCTGCACAAGGGCTAGGCATGACCTAGCATTAACATAGTGACTCATGGAGATCTGAATTCCTTTCCAAGTACTTTTTTCTTCTGGTTCAGTCCCCATGCACCGTCCTGTCCCTACAAGATGGTGCAGTATGAGGCTGCCGTTGCCCCAGAATAGAGTCAGATCCTCAGCTAGTATAAATCAGCATAGCTCCATTGACTTCCCAGGCAGGATTTACTTCTGAGTTACTTATTTACACCAGCTGAGGGTTGTGGAAGAACCCAAACTCAGGGGTCCTTACTAACACGTCCGTTGCCTAGCGGATGGCCCAGAGTAAGCCAAACAGATTAGCAAAGTCAAAGTTTATTCTTTACGTAAAGAAGGTGGTCCCTGTATGCTAGGGACGATCCTTAATATAGAAATCTTAAAGCTTGTATAGCCTTACACAAACAAGTCTTTTTACGTCACAGTTTCCATGGCCATACATACTAAAAAAACTGCTTATCTAGGAATTTTCTAGCTCAGTATTTTCAACTTTCCTTATCCAAGTTACAAGGTCTTTCTCTGCATTTCATCCCTGCTGGCGTCTAGGCCTCTTAACTATTTTATTACTTCAGAACATTCTAAGATTAAATAACTGCTAGAAAGACATTTTCCATCTCAGGCTTTTGCAGCCATTTCTAAAAATCAGTTCCCAGAAGAAACAGAGACCCCATCTTCTTTTCCCTTCACAGGGTCAGGTGTGGTCAGCACAATATGTGGCTGTCCTCGTCCTTTGATGTTCAGTGAATATTGTAAAGGGTTATAACTGTAACATACAGAAGACAATGGGGAATCATGATATAGTTACCACATTGCAGTCAGGCTTGAACTTATCCCAATTTCACATGCAGGGTTTGGCTCAGACCTATATCTGCATTTTATAAAGATTTGGAAAAAACAGATGCAATGAAATGTAGTGCATGCTGGATCCCCAAAGACTTTGAAGCTAGATTTATCAAATGATCTAGCTTACAAAGTGCTTCAGGGTGGCTTTCAGCAAATAAAGTAATGAAAGTGGTCATGGCGGAAAACTGACATTCGAAGTTTCCAATTATAAGGACTGGGAATACACATCTTATAAATAAGAAGGGTACTTTCTTAAAGAAGCACAATCCTTTGGTTTGTTTTTTTTTAAATTTATTTTCATAACACTAGTTCTGTGGTATAAGCCAGAGTCGTATATGAGTTGTTAGCATTTCAGGACTCCTTAATGGAGACCTTGATATCATATGCAGCAAAACAAAGTTCAAGTCAGTGGATTATTGTATCTTAGTGGAATTCTGGGTCTGCTGAGAAACCAGTCAAAGTTAAGCAAGAGTTGTAATGAAAAACCTAATCAGGAAGTGGGCTCTGACACAAACATCTTTGTGAGATAGAAACCAAGGTTAAAATTAAGTACTGTGTGAGGTAATTTAATATTTTGGAAAGAGCTATTTGCACAAGTTTTGTTCTAGGATTTCTATTCAAATGTTTTTCTTGTGCTATGTCTTCTAGAAGGTATTGCCTTGATGTTACATATGTAATTCTGTTCTATTTAAAATCATGCTTTTTGACTTTTATGGTAATATAGTTTGGGTGTGTGTCAGCTTGGATTTTCCTTACTAACATTAGGCCTGGTATGCTGAAGTGAGCAACGCCTCTTAACAGGCCAAGTGAGGACATTCAGCATATGCAAGGATCGGGCCTGTTTGAAAGATCCATAATTAATACTGTCTGGTACTTCCTTGGGCAAGAGTGCATATGCTTTATGCACTCCCTACCTATGTGCTCATGATCGCCCCTAAGCTATATGATAGTAATTGCTGTTTCTTTTGTACAGAAGGGATTTAAATTTTAATGGGAGTTCCATGAACATGTACTTGTGGGCATAAATTATTGATGCTCACTACATCTCAGTTCTGATTGACAGGCTCTATCTTTTGAAAAAAGTTCTTTGTAAAAAAAAAATGTTTTTACACTTAGATTTATAGGGACAGATTCTGGGCTGTGCTTCATCCCCTTAGAGCCCTCACATTAGCACAGTGGGGCCAGAAAGCTTCCTTAAAAAGAACTGTTCAGGATTCCCCCAGCCTTTGGAATCCTTGGCTGGCATAGCACCATTGTAGCCAGATCTCTGCAATCACAGGGATAGCAGTCAAAGTTCACTGCACTCTGGCAATCTGATGATCTCTTGATGTGCCATTACCAGCTGGCACAAGTGAGAGCAGCACTGACGTAACTAACTTTTGCTGGGAATTGAAAACACAACACAGAGCTTCAAATGAACCAAGCAAAAGTGGTGGCAGACATGAGGATATGGGCCATAGCGATTAGAGATGGATAAGACCTACTGGATATCTAGACCATCCTTTTGTCCATTAAAAATTGTTCCCTACAATCTATTTTCTCACTGTGTCCAGTTTAGTTTTAAATGTCTTTAATAATGGGTCTCCAAAATGGGGGAACCCATGACTAGAGACTATTAATGGGTCTAAAAAGATGTTTGTCAGAAAGCTTTCTTTTCTCTTAATTTAATTCCATTATTACTAGTTATAATATTTTGCATCATGCCAAATAATTCCTCCCTATTTAATCCCAACTGTCACATTTTTGCTGACAGTTCTGTTTCACTTGGTAGAGTTTAGCTAAGCAATGCTTGTGTTTAAGCCCCAATCCTGTAGCTAGATCTACATGAGCGAACTATTATTACAGAGGTTAACACTGCTCCATTCAGGTACATTAATTTGTCACAAAAATCCAGTGGGAGCATCAGGACATTGTCTATTTTAATCTTTCATCATAAATCATTCCCTGTCCTAGTCTTTCCATGTTTGTTGCTAGTCTAATTCCTCCACTTTTGTCTCCACTTGTGAGGAAATAAAAATGCCTAGAAATGAATGCAATGTCATAGGTGTGCTCCTATCAGTCATATGACATCTGGATGGTATATAAAATGGTTGTTTCTATTTACCCTTGAAGACCTGAGATTCAGAGATGGTGAGGGGGTTGGAGCAAGAGAACATTACCATCATCTGTGACAAAATATTTCACCTCAATCACAATCTTCCTTCAAGGGTAAATAAACAACCATTTTATATACCAGGCCTAGTATATTCACTGTAACTGGATCTCTGCAGAACAGCCCCTTTTCCCTTAGAAGCTGGACCATGTTAGAGAATTAGGCAGAGAAATGTAACTTCAGTATAAAGTGGGAGCAACAGTTTGACTAGATTTTTGTAATTATCATTCTAGCACATCTGCCTGCAATATAAATGGTATCTATATAACAATAGATCAGAGAATCTCTGCAAAGTTTTGTCTCTACTGGACACTATGGAAATATCTAGAAGAATTAGATTTAGATTGTTTCCACTGATCTTTCACATCCAACTGGAGATATTTATAAGCCCACATCAGTCTTATGAAAACATCCTCTCCACCCAGTCTTAAACAAATCCCATGCGCATGCCATAGGTTACTGATCTATTGTGAATACTAGATTCAACAGCTCTTTTAAATTTAAAAAACCGGACTTAATTAGAATTTCCACTTCTGAAGGGATTTTTTCCAGTCTCTCCATATTTCCGGTGACTTATTTAAGGAATAAGATATCTGCTTGATCTTAAGAAAATTAAACTAAAATGGGTTTTTTATACTAAGTTTGACTGTAAGGTGCTGGTTAGTTGTCATCTATTTCTGAAATAGTGCACCATGTATGTCAAATCTGCTCCAAATGTTCTGCCATGTGCTGGACAGAGAGCATTGTAATTGAATGCCAGTCATGTTTTCACTTTCTACTACTGCTACATGCAGCTTCAAAGCCCTAGAACTCTCTGCTAAACAGAGGAAGATCTTTATTTGAATTCTGCTTGGGACCATCCCTATTCTTTTATAATCCTCACCACTGTATGAGTGGCACTGTTTTGTTTCATTTTTCCTCAATTTTTTGAAAGTGGCTAACTTAAAGCACTGTTTTCTGATTGAGAACCCTTCAAATGACTTTTTTTTTTAATTGCTAAATGTGTTTCCTTTCATGTTTTTGCTTAGAAGCGTTTTTCAGATGGGCCTGAGACCAACATCAAACATGTTCAGGCCTGGCCTGTGTCCCCTTTTTCTCTTTACACACCTGCTAGTTGTGCACTTAAAGTAAACAAGTATTTTTCTCTAATCCCAGATGTTACAATAACTGTAGGAGCTATTTGTAATGATAGGTACCCAATTTTCAAAGGAAATGTGATTATCAAGTTGACTGTTCCCCTGTAATCAAGTTGGAATGCAAGGATTAACATAAAATATTGTTTATTTGTCACTTGTGGAATATTGTTTAGTTACCTCATAGAAACTAAGGTTCTAGAGGGCCATGTGTTTGGCTTCAGTGCTTTACTCATTAAAGGACTATTCAAATGAACAAGGGTTCCAAAATCTGGTGGTTCATTAATAATTCAGTTTAACATCTTGTATACAATTAATGATCAATTACAAATAACACTAACTTTCTCTTTTCCTCCTTAGCAAATACAAGGAACAATCTTCCCAGCTCCAAATTTCAACCCAGTTATGGATGCCCAGATGCTAGGGGGAGCCCTACAGGGAATAGGTGTGTATCCTGATGGACAATTCTAATCCATCTCTTCTTTCAATCCTTCCTTTGCAACACCTTTAGAAAAAGAATACTAGTAGAAGCAAGCATCAAGCACAGAAAGAGGAAAGAGATAAGCAATGATTTCCTTAATTGATTTTTAAATAAAAATTATAAATCACTGACATTAAAAACAAACTATGCAACTGCATTTGAAAGAATTAGAGGTTGTTCGGGGTAGACAAAAGTCTAGGACTTCTTATTCAAAGGTTTTGGTAATAAACTTCCTTTTCCTAAAGGTTATCTTTTGTTTAACCAGAACTCTTGAGGCAAAAGAAAAGTCTCTTAATTATGACATCTAAAATTAGCTTTTCCCAAAGGATGTTGTCTTTTAAAATATCTCTCATTGTTGAAAGAAAAAAATTACATTAATTGCTCTTGAGGAATGGCTAATTTTTGCATTCAGTTCATAGACCAGACAAAAATGTAGTTGTTCACCAACACATTTTTTCCTCTTCAGGTTTTTGTTTTTCTGCTGGGTATTGTTGGAGTTGCTGGGGGTCAGAATATTGAATCTTTGACTGCAACATTTTCCTCATCAGGATATCTGTCTGCATAGGAAACTTTCAAATTCACCTGTTAGGCTTTTTACGAGTCTTAAAACATCAAATCTGTCATTTTGCCCAGCCATTTTCTTCAGTGGAGGATATGTGCCTCCATTCAGCAATGGATACTTTGTCCCAGGAAATACCAAAAAGTAGTATTATTGATTCCTTAAATACAATCTGCCTTTTTGATTGATTTAGCTGTTACAGGTTATGGTTTAATCATTCTTTAATCAAAATTTTTTAATGAGATTCATATTTTCACTGGGATTATAACAGAAGATACTGTCCATCACCTATTATACAAATTGTCAAAACTCATTTTATTATACTTTATTTAAACTTCTTAATCATGTAAGAACATGGGATCAAATTTGTTTTCATGAATGACCTACTTATCTGACAAAATGAAAGCAGTTTGACTTCAATGGAATTATGTCCATTTACTTTCCACAGCCTTTGCCCTGAAGAGTTGGCAGTAATCTAGCCAGCAAATATGCACGTGAGTAAAATTACTCACATGAGTAGTCCCACTGAGCTCAGTGGGAGTATTCACATGAGTAATGTTACTTATAGGGATAAACAATTGCTGTGCTGAGCACTAACTCTTCATATATGGACAAACAAGTTTTCATTATAAACATATCTCAGAAATGTTCTCTGAAAAGTAAAAATATATTGGATTTGAAACTGCATACTTCAAGTCGGAGGCTGCATCACTGAAGGGAATGGGAGCTTTGCTGTTGACTTCAGTGTGCACATGATCAGACTCCAGATGAGAAGCTAATAAAATGGCATCCATGGGAGCCAACTAAGCCTGCCATGTGGTGAGCAAACATTGCTCTGCCAATTAAACAAGCCTTAGTCTATTGTATTACAGACTGATGATATTCTATTCAGAATTTGTGGTTATATTGTAGAATGCTTTATTACCATAATGGGCACTTGGCAACATAATACAGGTCGTTCTTGCATCTGATGTCAAATTTGTCAACAGAACCTATGAGTTAAAATTGATACAATAAAATCTGTATAAACCCAAAAGGTCAAGAATATATTCAGAATAACACTAAAGAACCGTAAAGACGATCTTCCTCCAACATGATGCTACCCCATCACTAAAGTTTCCATCAAAAAACTTCTGTTGATTACCAGTAACTTTCACTTAAATGCTTTGGTTTTTGACATTTGAGAAGCTTGTTATTAATCAACCATTTTTCCAAGTCATAGTCAAAATGAAGATTAAAACAATTTCATTAATGGTCTTGCTGATATAAAGAATCATCATGTCAGTTGCATAAAGTAGTATTTATGGAAGGTTTATATAAAGCTGGTAACTGAAATTGAAAATATTGAATGATAATGTTACTAATATGGAATTAATGTTACTAATGAGAAACTACATCTGGCAAACTAATTTCATTTGCCCATTTTTAGTGCTCTGAAATTTTATTGAAGAAACAACCCCTAACTCATGTAAGTGCTAACCTCACAGAAGATAATCAGCAGTCCCAACATGTATAACAAATGTAATGTACATTGTAGCTGACATTCATATTTCATCCGCTGCAGATCCAGCACAATTAATTCAGTGAAACTGATAAAATAGATGGAAATAAAAACTTAGACATCTAGTTACCTTTATCAATTTGTTTCTAACAATAGCGCCATCTCCCTAAAATAGTCTGTGAATAGCATTGTTAGATATTTTCTGAATTTTCAATTCCATTTTCATCAGATTCCATTTTCAACTAAAGATATCCTGAAAAAAATTTAAGTTTTCATTTAAGTTGGTCATGGTTTTTGATCAATTACAGGCTGGATACATTTTTTCCATGAATTAAGAAATGAAAAATTTAGACTTTGTTTAAAGTAAATTTTTTTGAAAAAAATACTATGCAACTTTTAACTCATTCTCTGTAAAGCTATTACTCACTGTTCCTCTCAGTCAGTCCCCCATTGACTCATTTCTAGTGTGATGCCCACAGAACCTGTCAACTGACCATAGTTAAGTCAAGGATCACTGGGGAGCTCACAGTTATTGAAAATAATTTTATGATTGGGAATCATTATTTTAAGCACAGTTAGCCTATTAAACACACTTTCATATTTCTGTTACCCTAGTTTTCTCTTCTACTTCCATCTTATTTGTTACATTCACTTACCATATCTTAAATTAGATTGTAAACTCTTCAGGGCAGGGACCATGTCTTGTGTATGTACAGCACATAGAACAATGAGACTCAGTCCTGACTGGGCCTTCTGGTTGCTACCACAGTACAAATATTAGATAATAAAAATAATTAAATAGCAATCTGATCTGCTGCATCCCTAACATGTAGTGGGTACAGTATATGTCACAGTTCAGGGTAACTGCACCTATATTTTCCCTCCAGGGTCCAGCAAGGACATCTGCTGCTGGCTCCAGTGCTGTCATCTCCCTTGGGTGGAGACATACATCTCTTCCTTCTGACTGGTGTATTTCTGGGCTGAACAGTTCCTTGCCTCTACTGTACTAATCCCCAGAAAGCCAGAATGCCTAAATAGCCAGCATCTGCACTTTGTTTGCTCTTCAAAGCCTTATAACAATGTAATTGCCAGTAGTTAGAACTTACCTCACAGTTTTTTCTAAGCAAGCACTTTTATTCTTAAAGTAAAAGCATTATAGAGAATATATGCATATTAATAAGCCTACCACTGATCAACTCCTCTGTACTTTGTCCTTCAAACCTTACAGACATGGTTTTCCTGTGGTCAGCAGTTCATAACAAAGTTTTCACTCAGAACTAGCTCCCCCATGAGTTAGTGATTCCCTTCTTTAGCCAGTTGGGGCCTTTGAAGAGTCCATGAATAGGTAATCAGCCAGACAATAAGCTTCTCTTTAAGGGACAGCTCCAAAAGAATAGTTCCTAAGGTGAGTAATTTGCATCTCCCTCTTCCCAAGTATTTCCCAGGAACCCCACACAGCTAAAAAATAGTCTTGTCTGGTCCATTATTTTAAGAGTCTTTTGAAGCACATAATACTGTTTATATTAGTCCTGTCTCCCCCTTAAAAAGTTACATACTATCCCACAATAATACATAAACATTTGCATTTGTAATGCACTGGCCTAAGATACTTTAACTTAATTCAATAAGCTTTGTCCTAGATTTTGTCATGTCTGTTACACAAATATCTGACAGATCACAGGATCCCATTCTGTGGGTACCATGGGTAAGTTGTTACATTTTGGTCATGCAAGGGGCTTATGCAGTTGTCTGTTCTTCTGACACAGTCTTGAGTCAATGTAATTTAAAAGTGCAGTTTGGCTTGTAAAGACCTTTACATAACTTGTATTTTGATTGGCTGGCTCTTTAATTATTCTTTCCAAGGTGTTGCTGATACAGATATAAAAATAAGGATGGCTGGCCCATCAATATAGGAGTATTACAACCTCACCTTTGTGCAAGTTACTACCACCTTTCTTGGAATTCTACCCCTTTTGTATCTCCCTGTCTCCATGGTGATACATTCCATCAAATCAGCCACTTTTCCAGCTGGAGAGGACATGATTTTAATGAAGATATTGCTCAAAGTGACTGAGTAGGTTACCAAGAAACATATAGCAAGAGTTACCTCTGTCCCTAATTCTCTCATTTTTCTCCTGCTTCATTCCATTCACATCCCTGAAGTTACTCCTGATACATACTGGTCTCATAAATTGGAGTTTCCACCTGGTGAGAAGCTTGTGTATGACATTCTTTTCCCAGCCTGGGCAGGAGGATGCTCGGCCAGATGGTTACTGTAGCTCAGCAGTCCCCAGCAGGCACCACACTCCAGTGCAGGGAAGTCTTTACTAGCCAGTGGAATTTAGGACATCAATTCAGCAAAACATGTAAGCACGTGCTTACCATTAGGCATGTGGATCATCCTATTGAAGTTAATGGGACTCAGTGTCTGAAAATTAAACACCTGATAGGTGTTTTCCTTAACAGGGCCTTAAATCTGCTCTGAAGTATTCTGGGTCTGGGACCAGTCTCACAATCAGGGAGTTGCAAATGACTCTTTTCTGCTATGCCTAGCAGATGCTGGGTGCAGCAGAGAATCTGGTCTGTACATAGAAGTGCACCATTATTGTATTCATAAGCTTTTCAAGTGTGTTTTCCACCTACAGTTGACTCATTTTTCAAGGCTTCTCTTTCATTGCTGTGTCAGGCTCATTTCAGTGCTCAGTTTAAAGTTATGAGGCTTGACCAAGCAGTTAAAGCACTAAAAACATATTACATTCCATAAGTAGATGCAATTACAAATCTAAGTCTAGAATGCAAATCAAGAGAAACATTTTGCTCCACAGAAGATAATCTTCTGTGACTTTTGTTGCAATGGTTCTGAAATGTAGCCTGCCTCAAATGACCCTCAATAACGCCAAAACTATTTATGCTCCCACGCAGTGTCTGACCACACAGCACGGACAAAGATTATTAATAGTAAAGGTTTGGCTTAATAACTGCTACTGAAAACAATTTTTTTCCTCTGTGTAAAAAGAAGAAACAAGAACATAGTACTTTCTTTTTACACAGGAAAAATTGTTTCTTCATGTTTTCAGCAGCAATAGTCCCTGCAGTTCTTAAAAAAATATATATAACCGATGAATTTGGCCTTCATTGTATCTCCACTAAAGTCAATTGAGCTATCCCAGGAATCTTATTAAAAAGCCAGGTCAGATCAAGTCATCAGGAGTTCTCTTTTGGGAGGTAAAAGCAAAGTAAGTGAATGAATTGTGAGTTATCTGTTATCTTCTTCTGAATTTTAGCAGTCATACTGATTGCATAAATTTAGCAGGTAGCTCTAATCATCAGTCACAAGATAATGATCATAGATAACCTTCTTCTACAAAGTAACCCCTAGTCCTAAAGCATCATTCAGAAATCAATATTAATAAATAATCCTTCAATAGCTTATTTTAAGCCATCCAACTGAGCACTTTATTCAGCAATTTTACAACCAATGGTCCCTCTGTAAATAGTCATTCCAATACTGGAGATCAATAACACAAATGACAATTTAATCAGCATTGTCACAACATACAAACTCAACTTTCCAAGCCTGGTTATAAATCCTACCTAAATGCCTCGTTCTCATTTGATGAAAGCCTTTATCCAATTTCACTGATGTTTTCAAGTCCATTCCCCTTGAGAAACATGGTAATGCATTTGATGATAATACAGATTTCTTGACTATTTATCCATAGTACAGCAGCAAGTAAAAGGTACATAAGCATGATAAATATTATTGATGGTTGTAAATACCAATCTGATATTAATCTGAGTTTTTTCCGCAAGAAATGTGGCTAATGCATTTGAACAAAACATGGTATCTTGCATACTGCTCACTGAACAATGATAAATATATAAGTAAAAGTTCATTAATTTAGGCATTCTGTCTTGTTTCCTTTCCAGGTTGTGAAAAGGATATGTTGATTAATATTCTAACACAGCGTTGCAATGCACAAAGACTTATGATTGCAGAGGCTTACAGGGACATGTATGGCAGGGTATGATGTCATTTTGACTGTGTCCTCACTTATCTCTCTCTTATACTTACTGCTGTTGGCCTTTTCTTCAGGTCATTTTCTGGAACCCAATCTCTGGCATGCAGCTCTATCTATCACCACTTGATTGACAGTTCACAGAGTGGTGCACAACTACTTCATTTGTATAAGTCTAAAACCTGCAGGGGTATTGACAGTCATTTATCATCTATATGACAGTGGAAGTTAAACATCTGTTTAGACCTAAAAAACAAAGAAGGAAGCAAGATGGAAAGTTTCTTCTCCTACAGTTCATTCACTGTTCCTCCACTGAGCGTGCATACATTCTTTAGAAATACCTCTATTTCCCCTCACCCCAACATCTCAAGTATAGTTTTTTCTGCCGATTCCATTGTGTGACTTTGGACATTTTACTTAAACTCTGTGCCACTGAGTCCCTATTAGTACATTGGGAATAAGTTACCTCACAGATATACGTTGATATGTAAATAATGTTTGTAAGGTGCTTCAGAACTTGTATGAGAACAGATCTGCTCACATCTAGAGGTAATATGGCACAATTTGATGATACACCACCACAATTGTTATACAGATAGATATACACACACTTTTCATATATGAGAGGACAGGAAGTCTCCTGGTCAGATTCTAATTTTTTTATAATCTATTTAAATTTATAAAAAGCACCTACCATTAACATTAGAATGTTATACATGTCAGAGGAGGCACTGTTGCCTAGGGGATAGAGCAGTGGCCTGAAACTCAATAGACCTGGATTCTATGCCCAGTCCTGTAAGGGTGCCTTTGGGCAAGTCATGTTTCCTGTATGTGCCTCAATTTCCCCATCTGTAAAATGGGCATAATGATACTTTCTTTGTAAAGAGCATTGAAATCTACAGATACAAAGGGCAATACAAGAGCTGTGTTTTATTATATATTAAAATACACAACCGATTAAAAGATTAAACTCACCAGATTTCTCCTCAGTCATAATAGAAATTAGCTTAATAGCTTGAGTTAAATCCAATTTCCCAGAACTCTGGATCGCCCTTTACCTGCTCAATCTACCAGCTCACCAGAACCCTGAGGAAAGAGATGTTCCTTGGGAAGTGTCTTGATACTTATAGTGGAGCTTCTCAGGTAAAAGGGAGCTGCGGGGAGGGTGTCCTCCATAAGAAAACCCTAACTTTGGAACTTAGTCCCTCCCTGATCCAAAATAGCCCAAGTCTGTTGACTTTAAACACATGCTGCAAAGCCTACCTATTTTCTGAGTCAATGAAGAGATGGAGGGGCAGAAGGAAAGCTGATATTTATGGGTAGAGGGGAGTTCTGTTTGACCTTGATTTTCATGTTTAGTTAGTTATTTTCTGATTTGCAGGGGGAGGAGGAGCTGCTGATTTTGTTTGGATTATTATAGCTTTAAACAAAGGTATAGAAGGTTTTATGTTATAAATCAAAATACTTAAATCTTAAATACTTATATGGCTCCTATCACCATAGCATCTGAGTATCTCATAGTCTTTAATTTATCCATCCTCCCTGTGAGGCAGGGAGTACTGTTATCCCCCTTTACCAAAAGGGAATAGACCCAGACTTACACAAAATCACACCAGAAATCTGTGGCAGAATCTAAGTCTCCCCAGTCCTAGGCTGGATCCCTAACCACTGGACCATCCTTCCTTTCTAGTATAACTGCAATAGTTGCAATTAAAGAGTTAGCTTTTGCCATCATTTACTACACAGTTACTACAAATTC
Source organism: Emydura macquarii macquarii (assembly GCF_026122565.2). NCBI lineage: Eukaryota > Metazoa > Chordata > Testudines > Chelidae > Emydura > Emydura macquarii. Next base: position 11,789,159 of record NW_027131500.1, on the reverse strand, counting down.
CTTCACTAAGTGTAGTGAAAACTGTGGTAAGCTCAGACTGTGTGTGGGAAAATAGTTGGTAACTGAGGGTTAATGATTTCTGCTCTACCAGTTATGTTTGGGAATGAGTCAACAGTTTAAAAATAAAGAGCAAATATCAGAGTTATAGGCACTGTAACAAGTTTTCATTTTATTTTGTTAAGAAACTCTGCTAATCTAATCTAAATTCTGTCATCTCAGTTGTGTGTACAGTCCACAGCAGAAATCTTGTACTTGTGTGGAAACACAGCATTTCCTTTCATCAAGTGCTCCTCTGACATTTTTCTGGAATGCTACCTGCAACTAGAGCTATCATTTTAATAAAATAAGAGTTAATGATATTTTATTTTAAATTACTGAACCAATAGGTAAAACAGGTATAAAAATCTATATTATTTGGAGAAAAAATTGCCAGTTCCCTCTTAGAGGGTGGACTTTACATAATGTGATTGGAGATATTCTGTATTAATGGAGGATAATTCCTGTCATGTATATTTAATTCAACAGTTTGGATTTTCATTTTAAAGTCTGGAAACAAACCAACCAATAAATAAAAACAAAGAATAGATTCCTCTAGGGCAATTTTACCTTAAATTCACCTCCTTTTCACATCCTTTGTGCCCTGTAATGTTGATGGCTGCAGTCCTCATGATCAGGGGGAACTAGAAATGTAAAGGAGACTGTCAGCTTTCAGTTTGAAAGAAAACTTGTAGCCCTTCTTTCAATGTATAGTTCAGTTGTTAGTGTTATAAAGAGCAAGCAATTAGATTCCATTTCTGCAGCAGAATATTTGAGGTGGAGAAGAATCTAAAGATACACACACTTTAAGTGAAATTAGTCTATTTGTTGGTGCATCTCGTTAACCTTCCCAAAAGTCTTTATGCCAACCCTATGTATAGTGATGTGGAAATGGGAGCCAGTAACTAGTTACTATTTGATTGAGGGAGCAGGCAAAAATGCTAAGGTTCTGCCACTTCTCCAAACCTCTCTCTCTTCCTCACTCCATCTCTCTGTTTTCTAGCTCTTTCTCATGGGACATGTTCAGCTTTAATATTTTATTTTGATTTTTTAAATTCATTCTAACTGGCTACTGTGTAGACACTAATATATAAACTTAACAACTTGTTCAGACCTCTGTATAGATCAATTTTTAATGTGGTAGCTATTGTGCTTTCAATAGGAACTTGTTCCTATTGACATTAACATGAATTACAAACTGGAAATAGGGCAAATTAAAAACAGAAATGGATAAAAACAACTGCTGAAATTAATACGTTCTGAACTGGCTGTATGATTCTGACATATCCACAAATTTGGAGATTCTTTCTTATAATTAGTCCTTTTAAGGATTTCTCATGGCAGAAACAATTTAAAAACATTAATAATGACAACTTAGATTTGTATCTTCTTTTTTCACTACTACTCTTCATTCTACCCTGGTTCTGATTCCAGGAGTAATTTTTAATTAGTCTCCATTTGCATTATTAATCCATATTCCCACAGGCATGCTGTCAGCAATAAAACATCTTAATGAATTAATTTCAATTCCATGTGTGATATAGTAGTTGTCAAAATTATCTAATGTACATTAAGGGTAAATTACATATTGTTTCTTCACCATAAATTAATTTTTTTAATTTGTATGTCTTCTTCCTCATTGCTGCTCTGTCTACTAAACTGATTATACTCCGATATCCTGTGGTTACCATTAATTATTCTCTGGGGGGGGGGGGGGGGTGTACGGGAGGGGAGACAGGCTTTTGCATTAACTGTGTTATTTCAGTTATATATTCCATCATCCTCAGGGATCTCTTGGTAACAAAAATAATCTTCACCAATAAACAAAAAAAAAGTGTTTGATATGTTGCACTGAAGGAAATAATTTCAATAGTTTTGGTTCCATCCATCAAAAGCAAAATCCCTATTTTAGGACTGAAAGAGCATATACCTGGAGGGGAATGGATGGCTCATAAGATTGGAGCCTATTTGATCACTGATTGAAATCCAAGATAAGGGTAGTAGGAATCTCAGCCTAGGTCCTCAAAGGTATTTAGGCTTCTAACTTCTATTGATTTCAAGATTAAGGCACCACTGCAATCCACAGAACCCTCACTCAGTTGGCGCCAAAGCTCACTACCTAAATGTCCACAGTAAAAACTCCCTTGGTGCCTAATCTTCTGCCACAGGCAGGCATCCTGGCCTATCTCATGCCTAACCCAAGTTTTTCAGGTTCAGGATAGAATGTCAGGGAGGCCCAAGACTAAGAAAGCTTATAGTCCTATGGTTATAACATGCTTCTGGCTGTATCACATACAGATTTGAATCCTGCTCCAAATCAGTGTGTCTTTTTCTCAGTTTTGCCTGCTGAACCTGTTCCACTTTGTATAAATAATTAAATATTGCTTGAGAGAGTGACTGACTCTATAACTTCATGGCTAAACCACTCACCAGCGAGGGAGATTCAAGTCCCTGAACCAAGGAAGAGTTAATTATTTATAAAAGGCGGAACCCTTCTAACAGGAAAGAGTGGGAAACCAGACTGGCCAACAGTCTGATGGTTGGGGTCACTGGGTTATAAAAACTCAAGTTCAAGTCCTTCTTCACTCTCCTTCAGATCATTCCAGGTGAGTGCCACAATCACCAGCCTAGAGTCTCTCTTATTTTGTTTTTTCTATTGAGAAACTTCAAAAAGGTTTGTTTCATCCAGATGTGGAATGAGTTCATTTTTCAAAATCTTGAAAAATTGTACAGGCTGGGAAAACTGTTTGCTCTACATATGATTACAAACCTATTTACAAATATAGTTGAGTACAACCCATAAAATATAGCTGAGGTGACTTCCCCCTAAAATAAACTAAGCAAAATCTGTTTTGCCTGGGGATTGGGGTTCATAAAAATTTGCAGACACAAATTATGGAAGAAAGTTTCAAAGCAGATTGAAGATTCTTTTAAAATTTGGCCTCAAATGTCTTTCCTTACCAGTGTCAATCTTTTCCATTTTGTAAGCATTGGGGTTTTTTTTCACCTATGTTCTAATTAACCAGAAACCAACGTTGCTGTGTTTTTTCTGTCTTGTATGTACAGTAGCTTTGCCCATGTTATCAGTAAGATTATGCACAGCTTTAAGAAGAGTTTTTGTTACGTAACTATTGCCACAATCCAGCCTGCAGAGCTCATCTTTTTATAATCCCTCACAAATAATTGCTAGTTTTTATTTTTAATGCTTTCAGTGATTGATATTCCACTACACAGCATGAGTACCAAAATAATCCTGATTATCTTTTTCCCAAGGATTTGATTATGGACCTGAAAGAGAATCTCTCTCATCACTTCAAAGAAGTTATGGTTGGCCTGATGTACCCACCTGCATCCTATGATGCCCATGAGCTCTGGCATGCAATGAAGGTGCTTGTCTAACTCAAAAATACTTATAGGCACTGATTACAGCAACTCACATCTGTTTAATAGATTCTTTGACATATAACTGAATGATACACTGTTAAAAAGGCATTTCTCAGTTTAGTGGGAGAGGAGAAATATACAGTACTATACCATTTACATGTATTGATATATTAAAGGCAATATAAATAATATTCTAGCCTTACAAAAACAGCAATCAGATTACTATAACCAAGTAACTGAAGAAAATAACATCTTTCTACACTGTGATTTAACTGAAATGTAAGGCCCCAATTCTGCAAACTCTTACACATGTTCTTAGATATGTTCACATTGAGTAGTCCCATTGAATATTTCTCATTAGACTACTCACATGCATAAGCACATACATAAGTTTTTGCAGGATCTGCACCCTAATATCTACATTACTCTTTTATAAATCAATAACTATCCCTTAACATTTTAATTGAATTCCCATTTTCAAGGCTAGGAACCATTTTATTTTATTAAGCAGTCATTGCCAGCAAATAAAATGAGCATCAACTATGTCATTTATTTTTAAACATTTGATACAAGGCATTTTAGAACTATTGGTATATTTTTTAAAATGATGGTTAGCAGTGAGATTGCTATAGCCCATTAATAGCATCAGAAGTACTATTTTTATCACTATTGACCAGAACTGCCAAATCTAGAAATTTTCTGCATTTGGATCAAGTTTGTGCTTTTTTACACTCTTGTACCTTGATCTTGGAGTCAATGGATTACTCAAATGCTTAAAATAAAGCACATACATGTCTGCAGAACTGAAGCCTTGCTGGCTTATTCTCCTGCTCTAAAATGCAGAATTCTCATTGTCATTAACCAAAGCTGTATGCAGCTATCAAAAGCAGTGTCTGTAGTATGAACTCAAACTCACAAATTGAAGTCAACAACCCTGTGAGGAAATATAATAATTTGCAGTCCTACATGGTCATGGCATGATAGTAATGTAGAGGTACTTCATGTAAAAATCAAGTACTGTTATAAACATTGCAAAATGTACTTCTAAATCACTCCAAAAAGAGAAACTGGAAGCACAGCATGTTACTGATGTTCAAATACATTTCAAATGATCTCAATCCTTAGCACAATTAGGGACAATATGCTTGATATATGCATTTAATTCTTTACTAAGCCCCACGTGCTTACAAGGGCTTTACTGCTCCCTAAGGATGAAATTCATCCCAGTACATGTCCACCCCAGCAGTAGGGCATTGTCTCACTCTCCAGGTTGCCTTAGGAGTAGGACTGCTCACATGCTAACTATTGTAAGTGTTTACAGGTTCAGTTCTAATACTGATTACACTGAAGATAATCAGTAACCCTAAAAAGACTGAAATCAGTACCCTTATTCACAGGAAAATAACCCAGAAAAATATACCATGAACTCCTCTAATTGAGACTAGCATTCTTTCACTGTCTTTGACAAACATAACACATTATATTGGAAGCCATTATCCCTGCTAGTAATGTCCTTACTTGTTTGCTATTTTTTCCTTGCAGGGAGCAGGCACTGAAGAGAATTGTCTAATTGATATATTAGCCTCAAGATCAAATGGGGAGATCTTCCAGATGAAAGAAGCTTACTTAATGCGTATTGTTTTGTTTTATTTTATTTTATTTTATTAAGTATACAGTAGTATGTCCTGCAAGGGTGGAATTCTGACTGAGTGTTCTGCATACAGTGGCATGATTGAAAGAGCTAGACTTCCAAAGATGAATTCTTAAAGCCAATTGTTTTTCCTTTTTTCTTGTTTCAAGATAATTGTACATAAAAGGCTGACGCAAAATGTATAAATCAAGTTTAAATTTTTATAGTATTAGCATAAAAATATTTATCAGTACTTTTAGACATTCTGGACTCTGTGATGTTTGAAATGTCTCACAACCCAAAGACTGATTTTTTGGACTATAACTTTTGGAGGAATATTCAACTCTTTAAAGAGAAGGGTATTTTGTTTGTTTGTTTTTGGAGTTTTGTTTTTGTTTGTTTTTTCTCTGTTTAACTATCTCACTGATTCTACACTAATTGTCATCTTAAGCCTGAACCCACAGTCCCTACTTAGCTAAAAATCCCATTGAAGTCACTGAGGTTCTAGCTAGCAGTGAGTACTACAGACCAGATCTTCTTAGGTGTTTAGGTACCTAAAGATGCAGCTAGGTGCCTCATAGGATTTTCAAAAGTGCATAAGCAGGCGAGGGTGAATTGGGTACCTAAGTTGCTTAAACACTTCCGAAAATCCCTTTGAAGATCTGGCCCACATGATTAGGCCCATTTATTGGTAAATGCAGAATGAAAAGTACTAAAAGACTGGCATATGTCAATATACTGAGTGTATTTTTCATTCTAGTTACTTGTCACTGCAAATCTTCACTAGCATTATTCAGAGAATATTTGTGTGTTCTAGAAATTACACATTTAACACAAGTTTGTTGTGGTTTGCACCCCAGAATACAGTAGTGATCTTCAACAAGACATTTACTCTGAGACTTCAGGCCACTTCAGAGACACACTTATGAACCTCATTCAGGTACTGTACAAACTAAAATTATATTTTACATTTTTAAAAAATGCAGAACCATCTTCTGATATTGTTCAAGGAGCCTCAGATTTTAAGCTGGCTACCGTTAAAACTAATCCATGCTCAATATGGTTGAAAAGCTACATTTTTGAATCAGCAGAAAAAGGGGGAAAGATTAGAATTTCAATCCTTTCATCTGCTTTCACTTTGGCTTTTGAATGCAACCATAGGTCAATTGAGTATTTTATTGAACGAGAATCTGAAAATGTCAGCTTCTGACCCTATGCTCAGCCCATCTCTTGTCAAAAAGGAATGTATCTTCATATCCAAAAGAGATTTTCTTTCACAAGCTCAATTTTTGCTTCATTAATGGAGTGTTACTGTCCATAACATAGTTTGTACATAACATAGAAAAATGAAGAAATACTGACCTGACTATGCAAGAAATTATTAAACAGATCTTTATGTTCCTTCTGTTTTAAAAAAAAATGTTCTTTGTACTGAAGAAATGTGACAAATAACATACCCTTTACACTATGGTTGTACCTCATGCAGGAGAATTGTCAATATTATTTACAAACTGCCAGATCCTGGAAAGGGCTTGAGTGCTTTATGTTGAGGTACCTCAGTTCTCACTGAAGTCACCATGCAGGAGACACTCAGGAGCTCAAAACTGGTGCTCAACTCTTTACAGACTCAAACCCTAAAAGTTTATGCCATAAGGCAAGGGGCAGATGAGAAATGGAGACAGTACCTAGTGTTATCAAGAAGACATAGAGGAGGAAAATGCCTTCATGCCAGTGGCCTAATTCACTTGGTGTGTATTTCATGTATTATTATAGCTTAAACGTCTAAATACATTTACATGGAAAATTTTGAATTAGGGATTGTCACAATATAGGTCAAAAGCAACAGATGCACTGTTAGGAATCTACATGCACCTTTGTACCTGCATTTGTTTTTACAAATAAGTACACAAATGACTGTTTGCCTGTGGAAAATGGAGCACAGCAGCCATAATAAATGATTGCACATTTTTTCGGTTGCACCTGGAGCTGAAACTTTGTATTTGTATTACATAAAAACAAACAAACAACCCCTACATTAAAAGAACACTACGATTAACAAGGCAACCAGCCAAAAGTTAGGATATATTAGGATCAGGGTTTCCTGATAAACTTTATTTTGACTTCCTTGTACACATGCATTATAATTACAGTCTTATTGCTGTTTATTTTTCCATATGACCCTTCCTCATTCAGTGCAAAGGATGGACCATGCTCACTTAATAAGTATTCAAAATTCCTCTTTATCCTAATCATTCAGCATGTAGCTGCATACATTATTTAGTTAGTACCATCCTAGCCCTGGACACCTTTGAAAATTTTGGTTTATGTGACTTGCCCAGTATCACATAAGAACTCTGTGGCAGAGGCAGGGGAAGAATCTAATTTTTCTGGATGGCATTCAAGTGCTTTAGCTATAAGACCATCCCTTCTCTTTGTACTGTTCCCCTTCCTTATTCACTACATATCTTCCAACTTCTACACAAATGAATGAGGGGATTTATACTGAGAATAGTCTCCTTCAGTACACAGCCCTGATTCATTCCAGAGCATTATAAAAGGTATACCCCTGACACTGTGGTGACTTTTACCCTATCTAATTTCAAGTCCCTGTTCCAAAGTATGGAGATTCTAGAGGTTACCAAAGAAACATTTGTAGGTTTTCTTTTTAACATGGGAAAAATCATGAATCTCATTCTTGAAAACATATTAAACGTTTTAGCTGAAACTTTCAACAACAAAAACATCAACCTGAGGCAGAAACCCAGCATGGCAAAAATCAACCCAGTTAAAGTTTGACAAAGTTATAAACAACTGAAAATAGGGTCTTATAATGAAAAGTGGCAAACATCCTTAATTATATGCATCACAAATTATGCCACCTCTAACTTTCTCTCCAATCTACAATAAAATTCAAGAATTCTTTCCTGAAAATATATGACAAAGCTTATTAAATCATTTAGTTGCCATTGGGGATATTTTAAAATATATTGAGCTTTGTGTTATTTTTAGTAAGATATTATTATTTATCATTTATATCAGGGTAGTACTCAAAGACCCCAGTCAGAATTGCAAGGTGATGTACAAACATAAGAAAGCATGGCACCTACTTCAAAGAACTTTCCGTCTAATTCATAATAAGTCTTAATGCTTAAAGCCCTGATTCAGCATGATGCTTTTTTTCCCCAGGGTTAGGCACATAAATAATCCCAATGAAGTCTAGGTGACTTCTCACATGCTTGAAGATAGGGAAGTGCTTATGTACTTTATTAAATTAGGGCCTAATTCAATATCATGTAATTTTAGGCCCTGAACCTGCCAACATTTATGCATAGGGTGATAAGATGTCCTGATTTTATAGGGACAATCCCAATATTCGGGGCTTTGTCTTATATAAGCACCTCTTACCCTTCCACCCCATCCCGATTTTTCACACTTTGCTATCTGGTCACTCTATTTATGCATGAGAGTAATTTTACATACACGAGTAAAAGGTGCTACTTGTGTGTTTGCAGAACCAGGGCCTTGTTTGTACAGAATCTTTCATACAAACTTTGGGGCATATTCTTAACTGGTGTCAATCAGCACAGCTTCATTAACTTCAATGAAGCAAAGCCAATTTATACCAGCTGATGATCTGAACCATTATTCTAGAATGCTTTGCAGAATTAAACAATAAATAACAACACAGAGTCTAGCAGGGAGGAATGGTAGAGACACCAAACATAAGTTCAAAGGTGAAAAGGATGGTTTCTGATGAGGTTCAAAATGAGATGGGGAGTGGATGACAAGGAGAGAGAAATTATGGATGTTCTAGATATAGGCGCTTCAAAAGAAAGACTCTTTCCTTCTTCTAATGTTCAACAGACTTTCTCCCTGGTGATGAACTCCTTATCACCCCTAAAAGGTTGCACAATATCTTAGGTCTTACCTGCATTAAAGCCATGGCAATTTTTTCTTACAAACAGGACAAATACAAAGCATCCTGCCCTATATTCTGCAGTCCTCACTGGTCCAAACACATTGCCACAAGTATCCCCAAAGAGGATATCTCAGGATCCCCAGCTATTTATCTCAAATTTTGGAGCCTGAAAAGAACTCCAATTGCACAGTTTCATACATTTTTGTAATTTTTTTAATTATCTCTGTGTCAATATTGCTTTATATATGTTAATAAAAAACAATTATGGAAATGTCCCATGGCACGTAACTGAAAATTATATATGTTTTATAGTTTCTCTTTTGGACAGTTTTGTAGAATAAAATGGACAATATTATAGACTAAAATAGAAAATTACATTCCTGCTACATATTTCTTTGTAACTTATAGAAAGGATATCATTCTGTAGCAACAGTTTCTGGTTTTTTGTGTTTTCTAAAAAATCATATTGATTTACTCTCTATTAAATTCTGGGGCCTTGATCCTGCAATTGATAGCACAGAGGCATTGATAATAGGGGTCACTGGGGCTCTGTGAAGGAGTAGCAGTCTACCTGCTTTTCAGTAAGGGAAAAGCATACCTATATCCCCCACCAATCAATGTGTAGTGGCAAAATCCATCAAAGAGACAAGCTTCTGGAAGGCTTATTACTTCCTAATTAATGTAATGTACTTGGATCCAATTATAATTATGCAGACTTTTAATATGATATGAAGAGTTGATTTTTTCCCCAGGTTTTGGCATGGGTGTGAATTAAAATACCAGCATTTTCTGGAATTTAAAAATAAGATATTGATGCAGTTCATAGAGATCTCTGTTCAAACAATGCCAAGAATAGTCATTTTAAAATATAACTGTAGGGTTTTTTGTTTATGTAGAGCACTGCTACTCAGTTTTTATTGTCCACTTGTCATATTTTTCAGTTTCATGTATTCAATCACAGGCAGTCAATCCAGCATAATTTTCTTTAAGCAATTTATCTTGTCACTAAGAACTTCATTCTTTGTTCTGTGCAAACTCCTTACAATTTAATTAAAATGAGAATTAACATATTTACCAGGCAAGAGTTGAAAACCGGTCATTCTAGTAGTTGGCAGACAATACATAATTTTAATCCTTACTTTCATTTTTGTACCAGAATGATTGTCAATTCCAAACTAAAGTAGATTGCTTCAAAAACATATCATTAAGGCAATGATTAAGTGCTGTCTGAGAATTATAAGATTCCTGTAACCTGGGTTTATTTGTATCCTCACACTGTAATTATGATTAAAAGGAGTTATTCTAAAAGACTTCCATTTTGTTCTAACTAAACATATCTGATCCTCATGTATTTACTAAATCATATCTGCTTAGCTTACAGAACTGTAAAGCCAAAAGAGCGACAGGAGAATAAACTGTATTCTCTTTTGACTCATGCATCATCAAAATTGTCAGGCAACTTCTCGATCTTGAATCTTAATTGTAGGTGGTGATGATAATATTGTAAAGCAGCTTGATCACTATTTGATATGGCTGATCTTGTAGTTTAGACAGTGAGAAAAATAATGTGGGTTTTTTTTCTTGTAAAATATAGCAAAGTTGAATGAATGTATCAGTGGAAAATAAGTTGGGAACAAAGATGCCATTTGTACAGTTATTTCCTACATCATAACCACATGTTATAATAACTTTATAAACTGGTAATGTCATCTAGTTATTCACTAACTTTTCCTTTACGTAAAGCAAAGGATTAGTTTAAAATATGATCTCACTGCACACACAAATGTATCCAACTCTTCTACTACTTCCTGTCATCAGTTCCATCATGATTCCAGAATTCCTCCACCCCGGAGATGGCGCTTGGAAAAATGCCATAGCAATTCCCAATGTCACCTCTGAGAATATTTTAGGGCTTTGTAGACCAGCATTATCACATACCATTCTTGTGTAAAATCCCAGAATGGATATCTCAGTGAATGAGAAGTAGATAAAGATCATCTCATTCTTCTGCAGTCATTTTAGAAAAACTAATAAAGGAAAATGTTTTAACTTTTTACAGGGAACCCGGGAAGAAGGGTATGCAGATCCTGCTATGGCTGCTCAGGATGCAATGGTAATGACAATCAGTTGTTGGTTTCTCAAAAATAACAGAAAATAAAAATGTGGCTATTAGAAAGTCTTGTTTAAAGGGGTTTGGGACTGATGATCTTTTGCATCTTGTTATTATTTTAATGCATTAGGTCCTATGGGAAGCATGTCAACAGAAAACAGGGGAACACAAAAACATGCTGCAAATGATCCTGTGCAACAAGAGTTACCAGCAGTTGTGGATGGGTAGTTATCATCATTTATTAATCCAGCTACTCAGTATTTGAATGTACAGTGGAAAGGGGAAATATAACTTACGGAAAAAACAGGCATAATTTTACCTAGGCGCAGAAGCTGAATTCACAAACCAATATTTAGGTTCCAATGCAGTCTGAAACAGGAGTCTGAGCCTGCATTCTTTATGCTCCCAAAACTCCCACTGAAGTTAATGGGACTTTTGGGTGTGCAAGGAATGCAAAACTGAACCCAGAATAAAATAGATAGTGACAAAAATGCATCATAGAGAGAACAGTTTAAGATCATGGGCTCAGTCTTCAGCTGCACTGAGCTCACACTCAATTCATCTGGTGGAAGGGAGTCAAAGATGCTTTGAAGCCATCTTTCCACTTCTCCCAGTCTTGGGGACAGTTCAGGACTAAATAATACCCCACACATACCCACAAAAAGTGACAACTGCTTAATAGAGGTGATTGGAACATTTTTATCAAATGTTTTATCAAAACATGATGTTCCATTGAAGCTGATACGTTTTGTAGAAACATGTCGCTTTTGATGTTTTCCATGGGAAGGCTTCTGAGGTCCAGTGCAGACTCCTTGACTGCACATGTGTAGAGAGAGAGTGAGATGAAACGAAAACCTGACCTTTTCAAGCCAAAAACAGATAATTAGACAGAATTCCATTTTGTGAAAACATTTAAAAGGTTTTGGTTTTGTTCCAATGTGGAATGAAAACAAATCTCAAAATGGAATTGTTATTCTCCAGATAATTCTGTAGCAAAAAGGTTGCTTTAACTTACATCAGATTGTAATGGTCTCCTGGAGGTTATTATATCAACAAGGACAAGCAGGAGTATACTCCTAACCTCAAAACACCTCATGGTGAGTGGGGGAAGGCGTTTGCATAGACCTAGCTATACTATTCCCTCCCATGCCAAGGAATTGCCAACTGCCCTTTTAGGGCAGCTTTTCATCTGCTTTGCCTGAAGTATTGGGTTGAGAATTTGTCCCAATGTCTTATTATAGATTAAGTTTCACCTTGAGGTAATAGACATCTCAAATGTAAACAGTAATAAAACTGCTGGGGCTAGTTTCTACTCTTAATATAGAATATAAATAAACATGTATTAATTTCTTTCAGTTTTTCAGGAGTTCCAAAACATCTCTGGGCAAGATATAGTAGATGCTATTAATGAATGTTACGATGGATACTTTCAAGAACTACTGATAGGAATAGGTAAAATAAAACTATTATTTAATACTAATAATAACTTCTTACTAAATATACAGTATAGTATATCTGGTGCATTAAAGGATGCAAATATAAGCTTTTTGTGCTATTTTCCCTACTAGTTTATTTTCATATATGGTGTAGAAACTTTGAACTTTTGGAAGACAATCAACAAGTCTAAGGATATATAAAAGAAAGGATATTTGAATTGCATAGTAAATTCAGGCTAAAAATAAACATATGGATTACTGGATTAGGATTGAGGAGAACTGGATTCTGCTTCTGGTTTTGCTACAAACTGCCTGGAGGACGATGGGCAAGTCTATTAGGCACTGATCCTGCTCACACTGAAACAAATGGCAAAAACTGCCATGACTTCAGTGCTGTAGGATCAAGCTCTTAAAGTCTCTGTGCCTCAGTTTCCCCATCTGTAAAATGACAGTAATAATACTTCCCTAACTCACAAAGATGTCATATGGCTAAATTACTTGGAGTTTGTGAGGCACTTATAGTATGGTGATAAGCACCATATAAAAGCCTATAAATAAATAGCAGATTATTATGACTGAAAAGTACAATCATATACTTAAACTACCAGCAGGATATCTTTAAGATGAACCACAGGTAAAGCTACACTGCCTGGGGAAGAAGGCCCACAGCCAGTTCAGAAGCAGAGAGCCTCCTTGCAGGTAGCCCTGAAATTAGAACCTCATAACTTGCAATTTCCAAGGGCAATTCCATAGGACTGAAAATTCTGCCATCTCCCACGGAATGAGTATTGTTAGGAAAACTCTGTGACAAGTACCCCAGGTTTTTCTAAGAGAGAAGGGGCAACCTGACCCAGGCTATGTCTACACTGCCGGCAGCACAGTGCAGGATCGATTTTGCGGGTTTGATTGAGTGGCAGTAAAGACTCGCTCCATTGAACCCTGAAGTCGACTCTGTAAATCCACCCCAGCAAGTAGCGTAGAGAGGGCATCAACGAGAGGGCATTTCCCGTCAGCGCAGCGCAGTGCAGACGCTGCAGTAAGTAGACATTATGTAGATACCAAAATCCGTGGCCAGTGTAGACCAGGTCCCAGAGTCATGAACTGTGCAGTGTGGGAAAGCTTCTACCAACCAGGATCAACTTGTTTCTCATTTCAATGCAATAAGCACCCTCAAGATCACATAAACACGTTGTTGATGAAGGGTGACAGAAAAAGGAACCGAATATACTTTCAGACACCTAAAATAATTATAATTACATATCAAAATATGCTAAAAGGTTTCTGGAAGTCTCTAATGTTTCTCCTTTTTGTATATCATATCTCTCCTAGTTCTCTGCGTTCGAGATAAGCCTTCCTATTTTGCGAATAGGCTTTACAATGCAATCCATGTAAGTAGCACTATTCTTTCACATATTTCAAAGGATATTTTACTGCCTATTTTTAATGATTTGGCTCATTTGCTTTAAAAGGGCTAGGGTTTTGATAGCTTCCACTTTAAAAGTGTTGCTTGCTTGTTTTAAAAAATTTGGTAATGTTATCAATTTCAAAGCCATAGTGCTTGAGCAACAGATGAATTTTCCCTGTGAAAACAGGAAGTTTCATTTTTAGATTCTTTTAACACTATTCGTTTGGTAACTGCATTCACTTTTTGAAAACTGAAAACCATCATTTTGTATGGACTACATCTCCCCCTGGTGTGCAAAACTCAAAGTTCACTTTATTATTCAATATGATCTATTCTTATTATGTGGCTGCCAGCTGTACAACTTAATAAATATCACTATGAGTGGAATAATACAAATACTGTAATGTGAATATACCAATGGCCATATTTTCAATGGGACTTCATTTACATGTGAAAACCCGAATATTTTTGTGCACAACTGCTTTAAAAAATTAACTGGGTGCAAATGTGGGTACACGCATATGCACTGAGGAATATCCACAAATATTGCATAGGGGTAAAATACTATGCATCTGTTTTTTCCTTCATATTGTGTGCTGGTGATGTAAATGTGTGTAAAGTATTCATGACAAAATTTAAAATGTTCAAAATTTGAGCATTTTCATATTGTTTCAAAATTGTGCAAACCAAAATCATTTTTGAGTGAAAAGTGACATTTTGTAATTTTTTATTTTCACAGTCAGATTAGGCTTTTGATAAAATACATTAAATAAAATTTCAGAAATTGTAAAGTAAAGTTCTGTTTCACTCTAGTGTCTACTGACTGATGTGAATGAAATGCTTAGTGATATGGTATGCTGTCTATAGTAGGCATTTTAAAGAATATTCCATTCCAGAATGCATCAGCCAGATTGTGTCAAGCCTTTGTCAGATTTCTATTTAGAATATTGCATGATTAGCTTCAGTCTGTTAGGAAAGCTCCTAATATTGAAAACTATGGTTTGCGTAAAAACTATAATGGGTTGTTAGAAAGATTTTAGTGCACTCACCAAATAAGAATCAAATCCTGTAAATGCAGCTTTCTGAATATCCCTTACTACTTTATTCTAGTACATTCCAGTGTGAATAGCTAATTGATAAATTCAACCTGCCACCTTTAAATAGACCAACATTTGTAATAAGTAAATATTTCCCTTAGGACTTTTAAAGAAAAATTGTTTGGATTAATGTTACTGTCCACTAGATGTCACCATTCCTCCATTCCTCCAGAAGTGTCCTAAAGAGCTCTGTAAGCTCAAAACCATGTCTCTCTCACCAATAGAAGTTGGTCCAATAAAAGATACTACCTCACCTACCTTGTTTCTCACCATTTCTCCATGCAGTTAGGTTTTGAAAGGGAATTTATCTGAGAAATTGAACAGCTCATATGATTCATGATTGACTACAAAGCATTAGAGTTCTAAACCACTGGTTAGAATCTGGTGGTTGTTCGGTGACCAGTGTGAAAAGGGATCATGGTCTCAGTCTACTCTTGAATTGACAAATTGCACGTAACAAAAGCCACCAGACCAGCAGTCTCAACAAAAAAGACTAATGATTGAGGCCCTGATTCAGCAAAGTACATGCTTAACTGTTTAAAAAAAAAAGAAGAAGAAGAAGAAGAAGGTAAATATATCTGTCCATTGATAAGATAACACTTTAAGAAAAGTTTGAATGGCAGGTAAAGTACAGAGATGTTGTTGATCTCTAATACAAAGTAATATGAAATGCACTGTTCACACATGAGAAAGCTCAGTATAATAAAACCATAGGACATCTCAAGCTTCTCTCAAATCCAGAATATATATCTACATGGCCTAATTAATTTGCTTATCTTCACATAATATTAACATATTCAGATAGATAGACTCAGCCAACTTTCCTCATATCTTTCTCCTCTTTTAGGAGTATGGTTTCCACAATAAAACTATTATCAGAATTCTGATTGCCAGAAGCGAAATAGATCTGATGAATATAAGACGACGATACAAAGAGAGATATGGGAAATCTCTGCTTCATGATATCAAAGTAAGTCCCTATATACTTGTGCATTGTTACATCAGTTCAGTGCCTCTGACTACTTTCAATAAATGAACAATGAAAATGGGATAACACTTCCCACTAAATTCAAATCTCACTCTCATATTATAAGCCTGATTCTGTCCCTCTGGTAGCATGAAGGGGACAGACCAGCCTGGTGGGAAATACTTTGCATAAAGGGGTTCCCCTATTGGTGTAGAACTTGTGGAGCAGCTCTGTGGTCTTCCTGCATAACCCCCTGCTCTAAATTTGTCCCCAGAGTCAATTTGGAAAGGGAGGTGTTTTGGCCGGAGCACACCCTGCTCTGGGTATTCTGGGCTGTGGAGCAACCAATAGGTAGTCATCCAAGGCTACTGAAGTGATGTAAAATGATCTTTGCAACTCCCTTGCCTGGGCTATGCCTCCTTTGTTAATCACATGGTAAAGCTAATCTTGCTTTAAAATACTCAAGTGTCCTTGCCACATCCACCACGAACACAGTACCAGCACTATGCATTACTTGAGAGCATTTTAAATGTATGTGTATTATTTACTTCATCACATCCACCCTAAAACAGTGCTTCACCACCCACAAAAACCTTCCATTTATGTTTTCTTTTGAGGAAGATGTCAAAGAACTCTAGCACAGCACTGTGTAACACATTTTTCATTAAACTAATTAAAGTAGATCCTGCAATTAGTTTGTCCTTGATCAGAATGGATTTGTTTCCATCTTTAACCTTATAAACTTATTGTTATGGAACCAGATTTTCACTTTCTAGTGCATCTGTTTCCTCTATAAACAAACAAAATCCTGCATTACTGGTACTCAGCTACTACTGGGAAAAATTCTAATAAACATCTACAATGAATCTGATGCCAGTCCCACTGAAGTCCATTGGATTTTTGCCATTAACCTCAATAACAGCAGAGCAGATTCTGTGTCTGCAGGATCTGGTCCTTTATTTCATTCTGAGTTATTTTCTTGAAAACATGATTGGCCAGATTTTGATTTGATTTACAATGACATAAATCCAGAGTTTCTTCACTTGGCCTAGAATCTTTATGAAGCATTGAAAGTCTTGTGCAAAAGACCACAACTTCTCAAAAGTCCCTACCAAACACACACAAATGATTTTCTTGAGGGGCGGGGGCGGGGGGGCAGAAAAATTATCATCACAAAAAGATTCTTTCCTTTGCAGCACTTTGCTTCAGGACATTATGAGACAGCTTTGCTTGCCATCTGTGCTGGTGATGCTGAAGATTATTAAAGAAAGAAGATAATGAATTTTGAAAGCTGTATGGATCCATTATTAACAGAAATCCAAGCCAGGCACATTTCTCTATAACTATTGGCTAGTCCTATACTATATGAAGAGTGGATGAATCAATGCTATATATTTTCTAACTTTAAATCTTTTTGAAAATAAGGCAAATTTGTTTGGTCAGGAACATGATTTTTTTCCTAGCGTATGAAGAAATTCTGTTACTGGGATCTGCATTATCTAATGTAAAATTAATACAATTCTATTTAACAAAAATGTGTGTGTATTATTTTGCCTTATGATGGGATTTACAGACCCCACACACAGGCTCAGGGAAAGATGGAGCAGTCCTGGAATGAAAAGGCCCTACTCCTCAGCAGCTGCAGAGCATGCTTCAAATGAAGGACCTATTTAAAAGGAGACTTTGACAGTCAGGGGAAGGGAGGGAGTGGAGAGGCTGTCTGCAGAAAGCAAGCAAGCCAGCCAGCCAGCCAGCCAGCCAGTTTGTAGCACAAGCTTCTGGGACAGAGGTATTCACAGGGGAAGGGTCTAGACTGTGGGTAAGACTAGAGTATGGATAAGTCCTGACTGGGAGGCCAGGTTCCTGACTCTTTTTCTCTTCTCTTTTCCTTGATAAGGGGGAATAACTGGATACTGAAAAGTGAGCTGGGAAGCCCCAGCTGAATATCTGAATTGTTGAGGCTGTTTGAGCAAACCTCTTCTGGGATGCAAGCCCAGTGTGACCATTCCCCAAACTGAAGAAAGAACTGGGGAGGCTGGTCTGGTGTATCAACAAGAAGGAACTGAGACACTCTTTACCCCTCCCCCTTTGGGCCCTGAGACGGGACCTGGTAGAGAGGGAGAATCTGGGTCCCCCTACTTTTCTCTTCCCTTTTGTCAAACTGGGAGAACCTGGGGACCACTGGGGGATGACTGACTGTAACTTGCCACCAGGCCCTCAGCTTGTCTGACAAAGCCATCCCAGGGCTTTGGGCAGTGTCGAGCCATGACCTACCACCCCCTAAATGAAGCCTGCTAATTGCCTGTTAACATTTTCCTAAAGCAATGCCCCACAGCACCAAACCCAGATAATAGGGACACTCTTTTAAAGACCCATCATGCTTCTTGAAGTCTGGGGAAAACACACTTCTCTCTATTTACCTTAAAAGGTGTGATTTCTCTTCTTACTTGTTTTTCCTCTGACTCTTTTCTACTTTCTCATACCCCAGCTTTTATGGTCCCCATATTATTACTTGGCTGTTAATAAACTGTGCACCTGTCACTTCTGGTGTCAATCAGTCATTCACCAAAAGGAATTTCTCCTTCTTCTTCTCTTTTTTTTTTCCTCTCTCTCTTTAAAGATATACCAAACAAATAACTTCTCTTTTTCATTTTGAAAGTGAACCAGAAAATTAGAAGTCAAAAGTACCATATTCTTTTCTTGATCTGTGCAGTTTAATATCAGTGGGATTTACACCATGATATGTCCATAGGAACCGAAAACCATTAAATATACCAGAGGTTTTAATTTAGTATTCTATTTGCAGTCTTTGTCATTTCAATGGGTAAATGGTATAGTAATATGCTGAATATATATCTATGTAGCTTACTTATTTCTAAGGTGCCCCTAATTGTAGTATATGATCAGAAGATGTGTAAGTGAATAACAGATACCTTTGCATGCCCAAATGGCAATGTAATGATCATAAACAGAATAGATCACATATCACCAATGGTCCTATTTTGCCAAAAAGAACTCGCAGTAATTTCAATGTGACTTCTTGTGTAGTAAGGTACTACTCAATAAGAATATAGGTGGAATAATCTGACCCTAAATTACTTTGGCCCCAATTCAAGAAAGCACTTAAGCACAAGTAATCCCTTAAGCACATGTGCTTAAGTGCTTTGCTGAATCATGGCCAATGTATTGAACATTTAAATGGTAAATTGCTCTTTTGGCTTTCCACTTCTTATTCGTTTATATGACCTTGTTATTCCCCTCTGGGCTTCATTACTCCAGCATTTGCATTGCTATGGGGCAATGCTTTAAGCAAAACCAGGTATGTTTGAAAGAAAACAGTTAAAGAAAAAAAAATTCATATTGATTTTAAATAAATATTTTGTAAGCCTGCATACTGTATTCCAAATATGAATTATTCTAAGCTTTTTGGGGCCAGAGCAGTCTTTTTGTTCTGTTTGTACAGCACCTAGTACAAAGAGTCCTGGTCCACAACTAAGGGTCCTCGGTGCTATGGTAATAAAAATAATAAATAATAGTGCTTGTATCTGTACAAACATTGTTGGTTATTTAAATGAACGAATTTATGAGCAGAAGGGGAATTGACTATGTGGTACAGGACATAGTTTTACTTCAAAAGAATTATCCTGTGCTCTTTGTAACAAATTGGACTACGTTAAACACTTGAAGATATTCTCTACAATAGCCTATTCTTCCTTGAGTTCTCCTTTACCATCTTGATCATCCAGCGGCCTCACTGGTTGTTTAGCAGGCTTCCTACTTCTGATGTACTTTAAAAAAATTTGCTGTTACTTTTTGAGTCTTTGGCTAGCTGTTCCTTAAATTCTTTTTTGGCCTTCCTAACTATATTTTTACACTTCACTTGCCAGAGTTTATGCTCCTTTTTATTTTCCTCAATAGGATTTAACTTCCACATTTTAAAGAATGCTTTTTTGCCTCCAACTGCTTTTTTTTACTTTGTTGTTTAGCCATGGTGGCACTTTTTTGGTCCTCTACAATGTTTTTTAATTTGGGGCATACATTTAAATTGAGCCTCTATTATGAGTCTTTAAAATATTTCCATGCAGCTTGCAGGGATTTCACTTTTAGCACTGTACCTTTTAATTTCTGTTTAATTAACTTCCTCATTTTTGTGTAGTTCCCCTTTCTGAAATTAAATGCTACCATGATGGGTTGCTTTGGTGCTCCTCCCCCCCCACGCAGGAATGTTACATTGTATTATGTTATGGTCACTATTACCAAGCGGTTCAGCTATATTAACCTCTTGGACCTGATCCGGTGCTTCATTTAGGACTAAATCAAGAATTGCCTCTCCTCTTGTGGGTTCCAAGAAGCAATCATATAAGGTGTCAAGAAACTTTATCTCAGTATCCCATCCTGAGGTGACATGTACCCAGTCAATAGGGGGATAGCTGAAATCACCCATTATTATTGAGTTTTTATTATTTTTGTAGCCTCTCTAATCTTCCTGAGCATTTCACAGTCACTTTCATCGTCCTGGTCAGGTGGTCGGTAGTAAATCCGTACTGCTATATTCTTATTATTCAAGCATGGAATTACTATCCGTAGAAAAAACAACGAGAGTTCTGTGGCACTTTAAAGACTAACAAATTTAATTTTTGTCGGCATAAGCTTTCATGAGACTCAGCTCACTCAATGAAGTGAGCTGAGTCTCACAAAAGCTTATGCCTACAAAAATTAAATTTGTCAGTCTTTAAAGTGCCACAGAACTCTCGTTGTTTTTGCTGTATACAGACTAACACGGCTACTCCTCTGGAACTATCCATAGAGATTGTATGGCACAGTTTGGTTCATTTAAGATTTTTATTTCATTTGACTCTATGCTTTCTTTCACATATAGTGCCACTTCCCTACAGTATGATCTATTCTGTCCTTCCAATATATTTTGTACCCTGGTATTACAGTGTCCCATTGATTATCCTCATTCCATCAAGTTTCTATGATTCCTGTTATATCAATATCATCATCTAACATCAGGCACTCAAGTTCACCCATCTTAGTATTTAGACTTCTTGCATTTGTATATAAGCACTTAAAACAATTGTCACTTTTTAGCTGTCTGCCATGATGTGATGTAATTGAATGGGACTCTTTTTCATTTGACTGTTTCTCATCAGATCCTACCCATATTTTATCTTCGTCCATCCTCTCCTCTTTACTAGGATATAAAGAATCTCCATTAATAGATTCTTCCCTAAGGGATGTCTCTGTCCAAACCACATGCCCTTCTGCACCTGTCAGATTTCCCTCAGCCTTTAGTTTAAAAACTACTCTACAACCTTTTTAATTTTATGTGCCAGGAATCCAGTTCCATTGTAGTTTAGGTGGATTTCATCCTGCCTGAATAGTTTCCCCCTTTCCCAAAAGGTTCCCCAGTTCCTAATAAATCTAAACCCCTTCTACCTACACCATCGTCTCATCCACGCTTTGAGACCCTGCAGACTGCCTGTCTAATGGGCCCTGCATGTGTAACTGAAAGCATTTCAGAGAATGCTACCATGGAGCTCATGAACCTAGCAGCCTAAATTTGACCTCCTGGATCTCTCTCCTATCTCCCGCTATGTCATTGGTGCCTGCATGTACCATGACTACTGGCTCCTCCCCAGCACTATACATAAGTCTGTCTAGACTCTAGATGTCTCGAGAGATCCACAACCTTTGCACCTGGAAGGCAAGTCACCATGAAGTTCTCCCAGTCATCCAAACCCAGCTATCTGTGTTTCTAATGATAAAGTCATTATTATGATCTGTCTTTTCCTAGTAACTGGAATTCCCTCCCCTGGAAAGGTATCCTCAGTGCAAGAGGATACCATGATATCATCCAGAAGGAGGGTCCCAACTATGGGATCATTTCCTTCCACTCCAATTTGATGTTATCCTTCCCTGAGACTTTCATCCTCCTCAACAGCACAGAGGCTGTTCTACTGTTCTACTGTGTCCTGGAAAGTCTCATTTATGTACCTCTCTGTCTTCCTTAGCTCCTCCAGTTCAGCCACCTTGGACTCCAAAGCCCGTATTCCATCTGAGGGCACTGAATGCACACACATGCCACCTGCACATAGGGCAGGTAATCAGACATGTTACATTCAGTTCAATGAACAGGATAGCCCCCACTCTTTTGATGGACTTCTGCCTTCATTCTCTTTTTACTCCTGCAGTTCTTTCTTTTATTCGTTTTTTGTTGGTTTTTTTTTAATCAGAGGCTGGGAGGGAGGCGGGGAGGGGTTATTGTCTTTAGTTTACAGAATGTTAATGAAGTGTACTTCCCCTCCCCCCCCACTAAATTCTCCCACTCACCTTCTAAACTCCCTTGCAAAACTCCCATGAGCTAGCTCTTCTGGTCACTTAGGAGTGGGCTTTTTAAACCCTGGTTCCCCCTGAGTAGCCCCGCCCCCTGGTTAAGGGTTGATGGGTGCTAAAGGGCTTTAGGATCAAAGCATCCTTAAGAAAATCTCAGCCTTGCCTAGGAGATAAGGCACATGGTTCCCCAAACAAACAGACCACAGGATATACTTCAGTCAAGCAGAAGCACACTACCAACACACACACTCCAGACAACAAACTCACCCCAAGGGTCATGTAGTTGCTCCTCCTTCACCTGGAGAAGTCCCTTGCAAAACTCCTGCTAGCTGCCACATCAAAAGGTTTTGGGTTGAAACCATAAATCCTTAACCAGAACTGTGAAAGAAAAGGTTTGGGGGAAAAACTTGACCATAATTAGCTGAAATGTTAAGATTTGGCGAACAGGGACCAATATTTGCATTATTAACAAAACTTAAAGTCACGTACAATTATGTAGGTTTGAGATTTTGTTATGAAATATTTTAATATTGCAATGCAACTGCAGTCAATGTTCAAAAGGTACTTTCAGCTATTTCATGCTAGAATGGAACTATTTCATATCAGAATGAATAAGATTTGTAAGATATGTAGGTATAGATAAAAAGTTATTTTTCTTTGCGTCAGATTGTGAACTTATGTTTACTCATGCAAGCACTGTTCACGTGTAATCCTACTGAAGTCTATAAGACTACTTGTGTGACAGAATGTTCATCACAGGGGGAGAAGAATCTAAAATCTGGCCTTATGTGTTTTGTAATCCAAACATGTAAAAAGAAGGAACTTTTATTGTATTTATGAAAAAATAAATTTTAAAATAATGAAAGAGAACCAGGTCGCTCAGATGACTGGTAACTGGTAAGCGAGCCTTTCGTCTCTCCCTCACTTGTTTGAATCCATCCTGCTCAGCAGTGCTCCAAAGTCATTGCCATCTGGCAGATTTATCAGTAGGAATTTGGTGGTCCCTGTCCAGTTCCCATTGGCTTTGTACAGACAAACCCCAAACTCCCATACCACAAGAGAAGTCAAGGACTAAATGGGCCTGAAAAAAGAAAGCAGATCTCAGGAGGAGGTGAGCTGGCCCCTACAGAGCAAAGATGAAGCCCACTAGGATGTGAGGCTCCCAGGAATACACCAAGTAGTTATTTATACTGCACTGGGGCTCCGTACACGCTTACATTCCCTGCCCTTCAGAGATCACAAGACCTAGGGCTTGGCTGTGCCTTCTCGGCACATGAACTCCCGCTTGGGGTGCGGCTCACAGCCCCCCCTCTTCACTCGCTTCAGAGAATTCTGCGCTCCCGGTGGAGTCCTTATGCAGAGGGGAGGAAGTCAAAAGCTTCCTCCCTATCCTCCCCAGTTCTCGCACGGCAGGGCCAGGCAGAAGCTCAACTAGTTGCCCCAGTACACGCCCAGCTAAAAAAAAACTACTTTGAAGCACGCTCTCCATCCAACCCCGAATCTCCCGGCTTTAGTCCCGCCCCTTTTATTGTGATGCGGTTGGTGTTCTCCCTAGCCCTATGTTTTGACTGGTAGCTGGCGCTGTCAATCTCTCATATTTCTTCAATCACAGCCGCCCGGGTCCCAGCCCGGAGTTCCTCTTTGCCAGTCTCGCTCAGCTGGGAGCGCGCGAGGTAACTAAAGTTCGAAGGACTCCCCAGCGGAGCGGAGCGGAGCGACGAGCTTCTGGCTGCGAGTTCCTTCTTCCGGAGGCCTGGCCGGGCCCCACCCAGAGGGGGGCGGGGAGCGAGCGACTGACTTCCATCTGTCCGTCCGTCCGTCCGTCCTTCCCTGCGGCCTCGGTGCCAGCCGTCCGCGCCGCCGCGGCTCCAGCCCTGGACTGGAGGCGGGTCTCTCTGCGGGAGGACGCGCTCCATGCAGGGGCAGGCCCGATGGAGGCCAGCCTGACTTGCGCCGTCTGCCTCGGCCTCTTCGAGGAGCCGGTCACGCTGCCGCTCTGCTCCCACAACTTCTGCAAGAGCTGCGTGCTGGAGTGCACGGCCTCCGGGGAGCCCGGCTCGCAGCGCGCCGGCCAGGCCTTCGGCGGCGCGGCCGCCGCCCGCTTCTCCTGCCCGCTCTGCAGGAAGCTCTGCCCGCTGCCGCGCGGTGGCTACTCGGCGCTGCCCGTCAACACCACGCTGGCGGAGGTGGTGAAACTGTACAGGGCCGGCGGCGGGGGCAAGGCGGGCCCGGGGTGCGGCGAGGAGGCGGCGCCGAGCCCCCCGCCGGCGTTCGGGGCAGTCTGCGACAAGCACCCAGCCCGGCTGGTGCAGCTGTACTGCCGCATGTGCCGCCGGGCGGGCTGCGGCCAGTGCGTGACTGAGGAGCACCAGGGCATCTTCCACGCCGTCAACCTCCTTGACAGCGTGTACCAGGAGGAGAAAGTAAGCCCCGCGCCGCCTGCCAGCCGGCTGTGCCCATTGGGGGATGAAATGGGGACCTGCCTGCTCGCCCGGCGAACGCCTCTCTTGAGGCTTCACTCAGGCACACCGCGCAGTGCAGGCTTAGCTGGTAAACACAATTAGCCAGTAGCCTGCCTCCTGAGAACCGGTTAGGGCTACAGGAGTAGTTAGAGTATTGCGATGTTAGTCCGGGCATTCCTGTGAAAGTTTGCAGGGCCAGGAGGCTGCAATAACAAGTCCTGGTTTTTCCTGTTCAGTCCTGCGAACCTAAAACCAAGCCATGTAGTAACGTGGCAGTGCCAGGACCTCGTTATCACAGTGCCCAAACAAACTGTTTTTCCCCTCTATAAATAGTTTTGACTTCAATTGACTAGGTTGTATATTGGTTCTGGATGATAATCTTAGGCCTGGTCTATGCCAAAAACTGGTTGATCTAGGTCTGTTGCTCAGGGTTGTGGAAAAATTCACCCCTCCCAGAAGATGTAGTTAAGCCAACCTAAAATCCAGTATAGGCTCGGCTAAGTCAACGCAGGAATTATTCCATCAACCTACCTAGGCCTCCTTGAGTGAAGAGATTAGCTACAGCAAGGGGAAGGGGGAAAACAATTTTTGTCATTATAGCAAGTGTTTACTATCTTACTGCATTACACAGGCAGTGCCCTAGCTGTAGACAGGCCCTTAACGTCTTGTATGATGATCTTGTTTCTCCAAGACAAAGGATGGGCTAGGCCTGCCATCCCTACAGCTGCTTATAGGCAGTCACAATACCTATCTGCTTTTTGGCCTGACACTTCAATTTGGATAGTAGATTAAGGAAAACCAATTAAGGTGAAATAGAGGGATCATGGAATATTTTTAGCATGAAGAAGGCATATGCCTCTTATAAGACTTTATCTGCAAGGGATTTGTGCCAAGATAGTTGGACATTCAACCACTTTTTCAAGATCCATCTGAACTAGGAGCTGGATAGTGCATTATGAAACAGTCCTTTTATGCTGCAGTTTAAATGCACTTGCAGAATGTCTCTGGTAAATGGGATGGGTATGGAATATAGTCGAGCATGTGGCACTGTGGTTCAGAACTGATGTTGTAGTCTAACCAGTGGGAGCCTAGGCCAGAAGTGGGGAGGTGCAAGGGCAGCCTGTCCCCTCAGCACAAGAAAAGAAGAATGCACAATGTGATCTAGAGTTTAACTATACTGGTATAGATTAAGCAGCAAAATTTTCTAGTGTAGACAAACCTAAAGAACGTCACTTTGAGAGAAAAATGCCAAATGTGAGCTGCTGGATTGTTCTGAAGCATGAAGATTCTTTTTATGTTAGTAATGTCTTAATGATCTTTAGTTAAACTCTGTGCAGACTGTCAACATGATGTGGTTAAAGATGTAATACAGATTTTTTAAATTAAAATGTGGGTTTAAGTGGTTATAAACTTCTCTTTTGTAGTTAACCTTCTTTAGCAGCCTGAAGAAAATGAGAGCAGTGAATGAGAACTTGGTGAAGGAACTATCAAGTCATCCAAAAGATATCAAGGTGAGTTAGACGTAATGACTTCTGTAGAGTAGTGGAGCCCTGTGTCTTTTGCAAATGAGAAATAACACAAAATAAAATGAATACAGCCTATAAAACAAAATAAAATGTACCCTGCAGC
Source organism: Emydura macquarii macquarii (assembly GCF_026122565.2). NCBI lineage: Eukaryota > Metazoa > Chordata > Testudines > Chelidae > Emydura > Emydura macquarii. The sequence continues at coordinate 11,762,745 of NW_027131500.1, read as the reverse complement.
AACTGCTCCTGCAGCTGCTGGCCCAGCCCTGTGTGACAGGAGCCGCTGCTGGAATGAGTATAGGGCACTCTTATTCTGCAGTACCACCTCCTCGGAGCAGGATCCAACCCCATCTCAGGGCCTCCCCACCCTACCGGGAGAAAGACCTGATCACCCACCCCAGGTGACAGTACCCAATACACACACACCTGGGGACTTGGAATCAACACCTCCCAAGGCTTCCTCATCCAGGGCAGCAACAAGGATGTGGAGACGTTCGAGAGAGTCCAGCGGAGGGTAACAAAAATGATTAGGGGCTGGAGCACAAGACTTATGAGGAGAGGCTGAAGGAACTAGGCTTGCTCAGTCTACAGAAGAGAAGAATGAGGGGGGATCTGATAGCAGCCTTTAACTACCTGAAAGGGGGTACCAGGGAGGATGGAGCTAGGCTGTTCTCAGTGGTGGCAGATGACAGAACAAGGAGCAACGGTCTCAAGTTGCAGGGGGAGGTCTAGGTTGGACATTAGGAAAAAGTTTTTCACTAGGAGGGTGGTGAAGCACTGGAATGGGTTACCTAGGGAGGTGGTGGAATCTCCATCTTTAGAGGTTTTTAAGCTTCGGCTTGACAAAACCCTTGCTGGGATTATTTAGCTGAGGTTAGTCCTGCTCTGAGCAGGGGGTTGGACTAGATGACCTCCTGAGGTCCCTTCCAACTCTGATTCTATGATCATAAAAATGGACAGTGGTCCATCTAGCCCATCTTCTGATAGTGGCCAAAGTCCGGTGCCTCAGAGGAAATGAACAGAACAGGCAATCATCGAGTAATCCATCCTTTGTCATCCATTCCCAGCTTCTGGCAGTCAAAGGGTAGGGACACCCTCAGCATGGGGTTGCATCCCCTGACCATCTTGGCCAATAGCCACTGATGGACCTATCCTCCATGAACTTTTCTAAAAACTTTTTGAACTCCATTATAGTTTTGGCCTTCACAACGTCCCCTGGCAATGAGTTCCACAGATTGATTGATTGTGCTTTGTGTGAAGAAATACTTCCTTGTTTGTTTTTAAACCTGCTGCCTATTAATTTCATTGGTTGACCTCTTGTTCTTGTGTTATGTGGAGGGGTAAATAACACTTAGTTATTTCACTTTCTCCAATCCATCCATGATTTTATAGACCTCTGTTGTATCCCACTTAGTTACCTGTTTCCCAAGCTGAAAAATCCCAGGGTTTTTAATCTCTCCTTGCATGGAAACTGTTACATACCTTTAATCATTTTTGTTGCCCTTCTCTGTATCTTTTCCAATTCTAATACATCTTTTTTGACACTGGGCGACCACAACTGCACACAGTATTCAAGGTGTGGACATACCATGATTTATATAGTTGCATTATGATATATAGTGTCTTATTATCTATCTTTTGCTTAATGGTAGCTAACGTTGTTAGCTTTTGACTGCTGCTGCACACTGAGTAGATATAATTGGAAGGATCGCTTTTGTAGACTTTTAAAAAAAAAAAAAAAAAAAAAGTGATGTCATTAGCTATCCATCAGTTATCTAGTACAGAAGCTGATTTAAATGATAGGTTATATACCACACTTAGTATTTCTGCAGTTTCATATTTGAGTTTCTTCAGAACTCCTAGGCGAATATCATCTGGTCTTGGTGACTTACTATTGTTAATTTATCAATTTGTTCCAAAACTACCTCTATTGACACTTCAGTGTAGGTGACACCTCAGTCCCCCTCCAGACCTTCCCTGATAAAACAAAATAGAAAAATCTTACTGAGCTCTAAAGAGTTAACTTGTATTTAATACCTAATGATGCCTTGAATTATCAGTGTTTGTTATAATGTGAAAATATAATGGAAAAAAAGCCTTTCTTTTTCCATAGCTGAGAGACTTGTGTGTGGTACCATGCACTTAACACTATAGCTATGTCTGCACTAACCTTTTAACCCCAAAATGTATCACTGTTGCTATTACCAGTTCATTTCCACTGATGGTAATAATGGCACAATCACTAAGGTAGACAAGTTTCCAATGGATGACTGTTTTGCTAGTAATACTCAGAGCCATTATTTATGAATATTAGTAATATGGGGCACCATCAGATATGAATTTACTATATATTCTTTTATTAAATCCAAAGGCTGAATGGTATTTCAGCAGTTGCTGACAAGCCTAAATTATAAGCAATTTACTTATAAGCAATATAGTAACAAAACATTTATAAGTATCTGCAGCTGATACTTTGAGAGACCAGCCCAGAGAATAGTCGTCTCATCTTGGTTTGCCCTAGCATGATCGGATCAGAGTTGATAAAGACCCCTCAGATTCACAGCTCTATTTATACCCTTCAGCAAACAAGTGATTTGTTAGCTTGAACAAAAACCCAGTGTGAAGCAATTCACTCTCTGTTTTTCCTCCAAGACTTTCCCATCTTGTCTCCTCCCCTCTGACTATTTTACCAGCAGAACAGTGGGAAAGCATGTGTTTTTTTTTCTTTGACAGTTTTTCTTTGTCTTGTTGTTTTATTAGTTACTTTTTGAACTATACATCCTTCCCACATCACATTTTAATTCATTATTCTTACAGCCTTCTTTTATTTGCTGATTAGGGCCTTTCTTACTAGCCACAAATTAGGAAGCAAATATATTATTTTCTTAATCAAACTTAAATTAACTTTAATTTTATAAATATCTCTACAGCAGTTCTAAATGACACCATGTAAAGACTTACTGTTATGCTCTTTATCTGTGCAAAATACTTTGTTTCTAGATCTTGAACAAAGAAGCAGAGATAATTAAGTTGGAATTTGAAGCAATTTTCAAAACTCTGGAAATGAGAAAAAAGGAATTGCTAGAAGACATTGAAAGTCAGAGAAGTAAGAAAGAAAAGGAGTATCAAATTTGGAAGAAAATGAAGGAAACCCACAAAAAAACCATTGAGAGTTTCCTGAAGGATTGTGAAAAGCTTGTTGATGAATGTGATCCTGAGCATTTCCTGGAGGTGATAGCATTTATGTTACTTCTTGATAGCAAAACAGTAGAACACTGTATGTGCATTTGACCCCACCCACACTGTTTGGGACATCCCTTGAGCTACTTACTCTCTAGGAAATTTCTATCTAGATGTATCTTGTAATCAGCTTCTTTGAAGGTGTAATTCTGACAGGATTCTCACTTAGTTCCCTTCAGAGTTTGGAAGAGAACCTTATTTTGACATGGCGGAGGGTTATTTCCCTCTCTCTTGTATTGCACAACCTATTTTGAGGCACTAAATTTTAAATCACTCAAATTTTTGTGATTGACTTTTCTTTGGGGAACCTTCATTTCCAGCTTAATCAGGAACTGATTTAAAAGTTCCTAGAGAGGTGGTTAAAGTTCTGTGAGGCATGTACTCACAAGTAGTGGGGTGGGAAGTAGCTTGCGTTATAAACTGTAGCTACCCTTAGTGACCAAAACTTTTACAATTTTGGAACTTCTGTCTGACATGATGACATAATTCACTCTATGGGTGTGATTTCCAATGCCCACTAACATTTTGTGCATTAATTGCTTGGTGTAGATGCTGTTGATATGCTTTAACATAGTTATTAAAACAGCACTATGTTGAAGTGCCCTAGGGAGCCTTTTGTGCACACCAGCAGGTTCTGTGCTGACCAGTTAAATTGCTTTAGAAATCTCTACAGAGGGGAGAGTGCATTACACTACCATGTGGGAGAAAGTCCCTTGGGTCTACACTAGAAAATTAGATTGACCTAACTGTGTCACTTGGGGTATGAAAAATCCACACCCCTGAGTGACATAGTTAGGTTGATGTAGATCCTTGGATCTACCTTGGATCTTCCATCAACCTAGTTACTACCTCTTGGAGTAGTGTTTCAGGTAGACAAGCGTTTAGCTTTACAGTAAGGAGCACAAGTCCAAGATTTGAAATCTTGCCAAAATATTTTCAAGTGCACTTTGATCTCAGACGCTCATGTGGCTTTTGCCTCATGCAGTTTCTTGGATTTGAATTTTAGGAAAGAATTCCTCTTTGGCCTCAGAACAAAATATTACAGAGTAAGTAATTTTCTCAGACATACATTCCCTGTGTGTGGTTATTGCGCTTTTACTCCTGTGAGTGCTAAAAGCTCTGATTATGTTTTGGTGTAACAAAAACTTATTTAACAAGTTAAATGGTTAATTTCTGTCAGATATTCTGGAAATGTAATTTTCTTTGATTTTTAAATAATATCCTTAATGCTAATACATTCTTATTTTAATTACAGGTGGCATGTGGCTTGAATAAAAGGTACATACATTTCAGAGGTTCTAGTTTCTATGGTTTGTTAGTGTACAGTTGAGTAAGGTAATAAGATACAACTAAGTTTAGTTAATTATTCATATTGTAATTGTGGAGAGTTGGGAGGAGAGTGTTTGGGGCATGCAGTGGATTACTTAATATGGAGAGACACATTATTGATACCATTGAACGGCGATAGAAGTTCGAAGAATATTTGACATAATTATTACTTTGTAACATCTCATTTTAAAATTCTCCTAGACTTGTTGGAATTAGTATATCACTTTCACAGTTTTTTTTTTTAATTGAACAGATAAAAGTGGAGCATAAAATAATCACTTCAGATACTTATTAATGTTTTTCTGTTGCAGTACATGAGGTAAACGCTGTCCTAAAAAAGCCTTTAATATTGTCTTTTTGCTTTGTCCCAGAAAATAATATAAGAACATAAGAATGGCCATACTAGGTCAGATCAATGGTCCATCTAGCCTGGTATCTTCCAACACTGGCCAATGCCAGGTGCTTCAGAGGGAATGAACAGAAGAGGGCAATCATCAAGTGATCCCTGTCATCCAGTCCCAGTATCTGGCAGTCAGAGGCTTTGGGACACCCGCAGCATGGGGTTGCATCCCTGATCATCTTGGCTAATAGCCATTGATGGGCCTCTCCTCTATGAATTCATCTAATTCTGTTTTTGAATTATAGTTTTTGCCTTCACAACATCCCGTGGCAACCGGTTCCTCAGGTTGACTGCATTGTGTGAAGAAATATTTCCTTTTGTTTGTTTTAAACCTGCCCCTATAAACGTCATCAGGCAGCCCCTGGTGCTTGTGTTATGTGAAGGGGTAAATAACCTTATTCCCCACTTTCTCCCCACCATTCATGGTTTTATAGACCTTTGTCACATCCCACTTAGTCGCTTTTTTTTCCAAGCTGAAATATCCCAGGGTTTTTAATCTCTCCTTGTATGGAAACTGTTCGATACCCTTAATCGTTTTGTTGCCCTTCTCTGTACCTTTTCCACTTCTAATATCTTTTTTATGATGGGGTGACCAGAACTGCACACAGTGTTCAAGATGTGGGCGTATCATGGATTTACATAGTGGGATTATGATATTTATTGTTTCATATATCCCTTTCCTAATGGTTCCTAACATTCTGTTATCTTTTTTTCACTGCCACTGCACATTGTGTGGATGTTTTCAGGAAACTATCCAAGATCCCTTTCTTGAGTGGTAATAGCTAATTTAGATCTCATCATTCCGTATGTGTAGTTAGGATTGTTTCCAATATGCATTACTTTGCATTTATCAGCATTGAATTTATCTGCCATTTTGTTGCCCAGTCACCCAGTTTTGTGAGATCCCTGTGTAGCCCTTGGCGGTCTGCTTTGGACTTAACTGTCTTGAGTAATTTTGTATCGTCTGCAAACTTTGCCCCCTCTCTATTTATCCCTTTTCCCAAATCATTTATGAATATATTGAACAGCTCTGGTTCCAGTATAGATCCCTAGGGGACATGGCTATTTACCTCTCTCCATTATGAAAACTGACCATTTGAATATCTTACAGTCTCTTTCTGACTTAAGTCTGTGCTTTAGTTTACCAGATGCCATGCTGCTGTGGGACTATAAAAATCTAGTTTTTGTGGAAGTATCAAAGAAGGTGTTTCAGGATTTATGCTTTTAGTTCCTACTAACATAATTAGATAAAATAGCTTCTTCATGTATTAAATGTTACTGAGATATTTTAAATTTGGTGTTAGAGTTTGAATTTAAGATAATGACTGTATTATATGTTTATAGTAATTATTCTTGTAAGTGTCACTGAGCAAAGGGAGTGCTCCAATTAATGAGTATCACCTTTTTCAAAATTTTAGATACTTTATTTTAATGAATTGGTATCAAGAATGTTTGAGCATATATCAATTTGTTCAGTCCGCTCTAATATAATATGATTTAATCAAACTTCTAGTACAAGCTTTCTATAACAAGCTTGCAAGATTTTTTTTTTTTTTTTTTTAAAGTAGTGGTCTACAGTACTTTTTCTTGCTAATTTTAAAGTTTGCTATTTATATACAAAATACCACATTTGGCCTTTTTTATAGTTTTGCATTATGTCTAATGTCTAATACTTAATTGGGCAATATTTTTTTTAAAAAAGTCTATTACAGTGAGTGAGAACACAACTGTAAAATTCTGTTTCAAAACGGAGGTCTTCTTTAGGTATGATCTCTGAAGAATAAGGTGTAAATTATGTTCAGACCCGATGGACTAAATACTTTCTCTCTCATTACAAAAGAATATCTTTGATAATGGTAATTTGGCCACATCTTCCACCCTCCCACCCCCTCAAAAAAACCACAACAAAACCACCTTTCTTACTGAAACTTCCTTTGTTCTCTGTACAGCTAGAAGGGGTTAATCCTTTTAGGCCATAAATACAGCTTCTCTGCTGGATAAAGATGCCTCTTGGAAAAAGTCCTGTGATTAGTCAGTGATCAAAACAGCAAGCATATCATCAAGTTGTCTTTCCTAAGAAAGGAAATTAGGAAATTCTAAATAAATAGAGGAAGATATTTTCAGATATTTTCTGCCACATAATTAATTCCTTTTTTTTTTTTTTTTTTTTTTTTTTTTTTTTTAATATAACGTTTTTATTGACTAGGTATAACTTTTTTTTCTTTCTGTTTTGAACACAGAGGAACACAAATAATGTCTAAAAGATTTTTTCACTTTTTTCCAGAATGAAGACTCAGCTTGACCTGATGCACATAGCATCTAGCTATGAAAAAGCATCAGAATCTACCCAAAAGCAGATGAATATCAAAGCTGTGGTTAAAGAAATTTTGGCCTTGCAATTGACTTCAGTTGATTCATGCATTGTTAAAGGTAGAGAAAAGATGCACATATTTTGAACATAGAACACAGTTCATTATCTTGCAGCACATATGTTGAAAATAAATCTGTTATCTTACCACAAAAAGCTTTACATTAAAGTAATACTCAGTTTGCGAAATGGAAAGTTGTGGGGTTTTTTTTGGTTTGTTTGGTTTTTTTTAAACTGCCCCTCTTTCATAACTTCGTAAGTTTACATCTGATGAGTATATCAGGTATTCTTTATTGTTTTGGGTTTTTTTTTTTAAATACATCAGTCTTATTTTTATTTCTCTTTTCTCATAGAACTTTCTTCTGGAGGAAATGAAGGTTTAACTGGAAAGTTTGTATATAAAAATAGTGCAAAACAATGGAAAGATCAGAAAAACATACCCAACACATTTTCTGTAGGTTCTTGTTTACAAGACTTACTACATTTGTAATGTTTACATATGTTCTTTTGGCTTTGTCAAATTCAAAATGGACAATGTCTAATGCAATTTTCTTCAGCCTGTAGTGAGACATGAGGAAACTTTGGCTGATGGTAATAAGATCTGTACTCGCTTAATGTCAATATCAGAAATGTCACCGTTTCAAAACATGAGCCATGAGGTAAGAATGCATTTTTGGTGTAAGTATTGCTCAGCTACTAATAGTTAACTTGGTTTTCCAAACATTGTTTTATATCGTCACCGTCTTTTACTTCTCTTAGGGTATGTCTGTAGTGCCGGGGCTGCATCAGGCTCCATGGATCAGTGCAGTGGGATCAATTGAATGGGCAGCGGAGACCCGCACAATCGATCCCAGATGTGCTCCCCAGCCGATGCAATAAATCCACCTCCACCCGTCGAAAAGAGTAACACGTCGACAGGAGGTTTTCCTGTCGACGCAGCGCAGTGGAGACACCACAGTAAGGGAACATTAGTAAGTTGACGGAAGATATGTAGGTTATGTACTGAAACATGCATATCTTCCATCGACGCTGCCGGCAGTGTAGACCAGGCCTTAAACTTACAACAGGCTTCCCTTTTTTGTTTATTATGCTAACCTGATACTCTTGATACGCAAGTGACCTACTTTAGTTCAGTCCACTGCGCACTATCTTTTTTTCTTAAATTCTTAGATTAAGTGTAGAACTCCAACTACAATCTAATTGCTTTTATAAGTCAGGGCTAGCTGCTGTGGATTATTTACTGTTAAAGGTGCGAGTTGGATTTTTAAACTTATTTGTGGGACTAACATTTGTTGGCCACACTTCAAGTACAAATGTTCCATACTTAAAGGTAATGTAAGGCCCAGTTTCAGTGGGAAAGATACTGTGATCAAACCGAAGTATGAATGAATGCTACATCTTCTCCTGAGGAATAGTTAATAGACTGTGTTGATATTGGGCTTATGCTTCTGTGTGCATTTAAGGTGGTAACTTGTGCTAACACTTTTGAACAATTTACATTCTACTGGGACTGTGTCACATAATTTCTGCAATACTGGGTTATATGTGTCGCCTGATATTCCAAATCCCAGTTTCTTTTGACTGAAATCAGTGAAGTAATATCTCAAGCTTTATCAGTTGCACTACATCATGCCTAACAATCTTCCTTCTCTAGCAGAAAATGGTTTGAAAAGATCTTCCCTCTATAGTTATTTGACAGCTATTTTGGCCTTCCATAACCAGTGCCTCTCCAGTTTCATATTACTGAGTGCTAGAGGCATTTGAGTATTGTAGGCATAAAATGAATCATCTTTTGACTTTGTTACCACAGATAACAGCTTTGACTCCTGTGAATCTTGATGTGACTAAGAAAAATAAGAATTGAAAAATTCATTGGACCAGGATAAAAATATTAAATTGGATTTACGTTTTCATTATTCTCAGAAGCATTCTAGAAGTCTCTTGCATCTTAAATATTGCTAAAATCGGAATTGCTCAGTATATGTACTTGTAGTTATGGAGATACTACTTATGTATAGTCTCACTTTTTGACACGTCATTGAAGTATATATGGATTTTGGTTTTATTTTTTTAAAAGTAGTAGATTTCTTCAAATCAGTGTGTTTTTTTTTTTTTTCCCCCCCTTTAAAGAGTGTCAACAAAGTATTCTAAGTAATTAAAGTGGTCTTAGAACATATGAGCACAACAAATTGCTTTCACATAATGTTTAAAGAACTTGCATCTTTGATGGCTGACTACTTTCCCTTGTACTAAATAATTTTGGTGATTTTTCTCTAATTTTTAGGAGCTACGTTATAATTATTATATGGCTCATCGGAAATTATCAGATCAGTTGAAGACACAGAATTCATGTGCAAATACAAAGCATACATTTGTGATAATTGACTCTTCAAAGAATACATTCTCAGCTGCTCCTCTTCTATGCTCCCCTCCCAAAGTCAAAGATGTGCAGAGAAGAAAACCGCAAAAATTACAAAAAGAAAGTTTTAGTAACACTAGTTTTTCCAATTCCAGTAGTTACAGATTCAACTTTCCACCTGTGAACTGGAATTTCTCTGAGTTAAACAGTGACTTGAAGTTATTTAATGGAACAAGATCTCTGGAAGTAAGCAAACTAACCTCCCCATCAGAAAATTCCAATGGTTTGGTAATTAAAAACAAAGTAAAAATGGCTCAGTCATCACTGGTTCCCATTTCTGCAGAAACGCTAGCATGTCCTAGCACTTCACCTGGTTTACCAGAATCAGCAGCAAAACCTCTTAGTGTTTCAAATCCAACCATTTTAGGTGTTCCTGCAGAGAGCCTTTCCACTCCACTTTTTATCCCCAATTCAGGTAAGGACTCAACATTGCCCAATTTAAATAAGGCTGCAGCTACATTTTCCTTCAAAAAAGAGGAGAATAAATCAGTTTTCCCCATGTTTTATATGGGAAGGTGTGATGGTCAAGATACAATGGATAATCAAACTGGAAATAATTATAAGCTTAACTCTTCAACTTTAACTGAAGCTAAAGTTTCTGCTGCCTCTACAAATCCTAAACTAGGGTCAGCAAAAGGTGGAAAGCCAGTTTTTTCATTTACCTTTAGCAATTCAGAGAGAGATTGTTTTACAGTATCTAAACTCAGCAATTCATTGAAGACTTCACCATTTTCCAGCCTGTCTGAGAAGCCAGCTGAACAAAGTACAATATTTCAAACAGGAAAAGAGAACATTTCTGTAAGTGAAAATGTAGAATATAGCTGGCTAAAATCTCCTACAGTAGTGCCATGGGAGCAGAGTGCCAATAACCCAGAGTCTACTGCTACTGTAGTCTGCAGTACGTCTAGTGGTGCCACTGGGAAGAAAGATGTTTCTAAGACCCAGCCTCTCCCCTGTAATAACATATTGTCCTTTGTGTCAAATAATTGTCTTCTGGAATGTAAATCTTCACCTGTAATCTCATTTGAAGGCACTGTCACAAGTACTTCCAACTCACTTTCTTCCTCCTCAATGTTGTTTTTATCTAATGAAAATGAAAGTGAAAAAATGAAAATAGACTCAGCAGACAAAGCACATTCTGTTGTAAAAAAATCGACACCTCCAGTATGTACAGTGGCCTTGTCTGAGCTTACAAGTCCAAAGAATAGCAATTCCTTTTTTTCTTTGGACATATCTATGAAGACTAAAACTGAAGACACTCTTGCTCAACATAATTCTTTGTGTGGTCCAGCTGTAGTCAACTCTCTATTTTCAACAGTCCTTCCTACTAAAGAAAGTATATTTTCCACTCATCCTAGCATTGCATCAACTAAACCACACATAGATGTGAAAGTTGAAGACAGTGTAAATATTGCTGAAACCTATAAGTCACACCAAGATTTAGAAGAGATTTCTAGGAAGCAAGATGAACCTGAGACTCTGCAGTTACAGAATGCAGCTTATCTTACTCCAGTGACATGTGGTGGTACGTTTTTAGGAGGCTCAGCACATGCAGTAGATAAAGAAGGTGAAACACCAAGTCATTCAGACTCTGATATAGAAGAGTTAAGTCAAGCATCAATGTCTAGTGACTCTAGCAGTGCATCAGAATATTTTTCTGTTGCAGAAGACAAAATATCAACTAGTCAAAAACCAGGTACATGCACCATAGAGAATGAAATGGAAGAGAATTCACTTCAACGTAAATAATCAGTTATCTGTTTAGATATGCTGGAACTAGGTAAATGCTTTTACTGAAATACATAACCAGTTTAAAAAGAGGTGATATCTTGGGGTTTTTTTCAGAGATCTTTGTGTTTCACCATGACTCTTAAATGGAGTCTATCTGTAATAGGAACAACCATCACAATCAACTAGAATTCAGAAGAAAGTAGGGATAGTATTTTTACGGTGCAAACTGACAAAAATGAATATCAACCTCCAAAATGTCTTCCTTTGTTAGGAATCATGTTTAACCCTAAATTCTGTATCCTTATGAATATGTGATGCTTCTAAAAGGTTGAACTGGAACTCTAGTTTCTTTTCTCTCCAGCAGTGGAGATATGGAATGATCTTTGGCTGCATCTTGACTGTGTTATTCATGCCATATTATTCAGCATATATTGAACATACAACAGTTGTAAGCCATTTTATTCCAGTAATAGAGAGAACATTTAGATTTCTTTCATGCTTTTAAAAAAAAAAAACCCTCTGAATTAATATTCAAAACTAGTTCTTACTAGTTATATATTGGTGGGGAATATTGCTTACACTTTGTTACTGCTGATTTAAGATTGTATTTCATGATCATTTTGGGTGGGTCGGGGAAAGTGAATCTTGACATAAAGGGCAGAGCTTTCTATCTAAAGAGCAAATGAAATGTTGAGGGAAAATAAATTCTAAAACAGAAAAACCTACATAAAATGTCAGTATGACAGCAAACAAGGTAATTATGGCTTTGCTGCATTAAACCACCTACTGAGGAAGGATTAATCTGGGTGAATTTTCAGATTGTGAAATGACATATACTAGACATTAAAAATCAGTCTGCAATTACATTTGATTATTATCGTTCGCTATACTGCCACCTCCAAAAGAATATTACTACTCTCTTATAAATATGGTAAAATAGGATTTGCCATACTGGATTGGCCTTGAGGTCCATTTAGTCCAGTATCCTATGTCCAATGCCAGATGCATAAAAGAAAAAACCCCATAATAGGCAGATATAGTGTAACAGTTTTAAGCCCTGAACTACGAGGCTTAACAGCCCTTCAAAATCATATTAGCTATAATAATTCTGGATATTCTTGATATCCCTATAAATGACCAATTCCTTCTTTGAATCTTGTCAAATTCTTGGCCTCAACCATTTCTTGTGGCACAGCTCCATCATCTAATTATTATGTGAAAAAATTTCCTTCTATCAGTTTGTTTATCACCTTTCACTTTCATTTAATCTCTCCTTATTGTGTTTTGAGATGTGGAGTATAGAATTTCCTGATATTCTTTTCTATACCATTTATTTTTATACATATATAATATCATATGTCCTGTATTAATCTTTCTAAGATAAAATCCAGTCTTTTCTGTCTCTTATGAGGTGTTTTTTTTCCTCCTTGCCCTGGATCATTCTTGTAATCCTCTGAACCCCCTCTAATCCTCTCTTCTTTTTTGAGATGGAGTGTAGTGCTGGTCAGCCCATCTGCTGGCCTTGTTTATGGAAAGCTGCAGAGTGAAACTTGCTACAGGATAAGGGCTGATCATAGAGCTAAAGATCTGACAGCATGGATGGACTGGGTCATATATGTATGGAGGGAGCTGGCTGAGGCTCTTATTTTGTACAGGGCTCCTCAAATCATAGAACTAACCATGCTACTAAAACTTCATATAGCTGCATCCTACGTGATTTTTAGACCTAAATGTTTACTGTATAGATCAATATATTTTATAGCAGAAACATTCTGAAGAGCTAACACGTACATTCAAAAAATTAATTATGTATTGTGTGTCTCCTCACAGGACAGGAAATGAAGTCTATATCCATACAGAATAGTTAGAAATGAATTTTCTAGAAACACTGGTCTTGGACAAATCTCTTGTTTTAAGTTTACAGTAACATATTTATCATGGTCTGTTAAATCTATGCTGTATGTATATGCATCTCCAGATATTAGATTATTGAATTGAAATTAGTGAAATGTACCTTTTACTATCTGAAAAGGGTATATTCTAAAATGAGCAACCAGGTAAAATAGGGCTAGAATTTAGCATGCCTTTTAATAAAAACAAACATCTAGATTTGAAAAGGTGTTCTTCCTGACCTTGAGTGATATATTGACTATAATCAAGTGTGGCAAGTTATTTTCTGTAATAGTTCCTAGGTACAAGAAGGTAGTGTCTCTGCATGAAATGTTTATACTTATAAAATCTTAGACTGTAAACAGGATATTTAAACATCTGTCTTGTCAGAATACATAGTTTACTGACTGAAGTGATGACATTTCTTTTTGTGATCTTAATCTTCTGATCAATTTCCCCAGGTTCAGTTATTGATCTTTACGGACCTCCATAGGAAGCAAGTATTGAATGTTAGTTACTGTAGTTGTTACTAATTAAGAAACATCACTTTTGACATTCTTTGCCATAGAAAATTGTACCAAAACCTCTTCTCAATACATATGTCTAATTAATATCTTCTGTATCATCATTCTTTTTTATCCACGTTTTAAGCTGAATTAGATCCAACAAAGCAGTGACTTTTGTAGTAATGTCTTCAGTACCACTTGACGTGTAGCCTTCCTGTCGCATAGAACTCTTGGCTCATCCATGATCTGGGTATATGATCTGGGCTATACCTGATACAAATTTAATACTGTTCTCATTGTCTTCATCAATATAGAATTTTAACACTGGCTGCTAAGAGGTGGGATTCAGAATTGTTCTTATGCTTAACTTGTACACAGTGTATAGAAAATGGTTTCTAGTGTTCTTTTCTATCTAATCTTTATAGCATTGTGGATTTAGTTGCTTAGCACCAGTATCAGATGCTCAGTATACCACAACCTAATATATTAAAATATTTTAAAACAATAGTAACTTGTTTCAGTCTTTGTCTTGTAACTTTAATATTAATCACTTGAGTGTAATTGACTGAGTTTCTAACTTTTTAACAGTAGCATGCTATTTCTCATTTAGTTTAATTTGCATATAGGCCAATATGTATGGATCTCAGTTAATGAAACCAAAGACTTTTTGTATGTGAAGATCATTCTAGAAATTATTTTTTGCCATTGCAGTAGGGCTAATGGAAGCTAAAGTTGACATTTAGTATTGCGGGATAGGACTCTAAGCAGGCAGATCCTCTAACTTAAACCACTACACAAGGTCTTAATCGTCCTTTCATTCTCTTAAATGAATAACCCATTACTTGGATACAAATAAGCTTACCTCTCTGCCTGGATGCTACTACTGAAATGAAAGTAATCCTTTCTGAGAACTCTAGCATATTTAGGATTTTGTAATGGAGAAGTTTCATAGAAGTCCCTGAACATTCATTCTGTAGAATGATTTTATTGGTGACAACATACTGCATGTCCCCCCATGCTTTCTTCCTTTATTGTTTAGTATTACACAACTTTTCTGTGGATCTAATAGGCTTATGTAGTGGTGTAGGAGAAGCTTTTTCACTGATCTCAGTCAAAAGCTACATTCGTGATTTCCCCCCTAAACCAGAAGAGTATGCTCAAGTGATAGCCATCCATTTGAATGTTCACATGGAACGCTGTGCTAAAAGGACCAGTTGGCTGTCCGTTCTGCATTTTCAAATACATAAAGTAAAGTACTGTATCTCTTCAGAAAAGTCCCTCATGGGATTGAAGCAGTAACATTCAGACTTCTGTTAGGATGGGTGTACACTCAGAACTTACACTGGCATAGCTCTCTCTCTTAGGGCTGAGAAAAAATCCACACCCCCTGAGAGATGTAGCTATACTGACCTTAACCCCCTGGAATTGGAGACCTGCTCAATCGATCTGGAAATTGACTGACTTTTTCCAGGAGTGGATTTATTAACACTGTGTTGACAGGAATGCGTTTCCCATTGGTGCAGTGTAGTGGAGATTGCACGCAGAATTAGGAAGTCGACAGAAGATACGCAGGCTACTCTATGTAGCTGGTAAGTGTAGCTGGTAATTTGCTGGTAAGTGTAGACCAGGCCTGATAGCACAAGCCTGTGTGAACAATTTACTACTAGCTTTTTACACAGTAGGACTGCTCCAGCAATGTCCTAAGGTTGTGTCTAGGTCAGGTAAGAAAGGCAAATCAGCTAAAGATCTGAAGTCAGTGTGTATAAATAAAAGACCAGGCCACTTGAATCCTGTAAAAGAGCATCCTCACAGCAATTTAACTTGCTTTATTTTATGTACCTTGATTTGAATGTCCCCTGTGTAGATATCTGTTCATAACTTAAGAGAGTGAGCTACAAGTAGCTGTCCATAGAAACATCCAATGGGGAAGAGAATTGACTTTTTTTATAGACACTTCAGGGAACTCACTGGTTAAAACACAAATTTTAATTTGAAAAATATTAAGATACAATTGTCTAGTTACATTCTTCATTATAAAACAATGACAGTTCAATCTTAAGTTTAAGTTAAACATCCCAAGTCTAGTACAAGCTTTAAAATTAATAAATGAAAAGAAAAGGGGCTAATTCCTTATTGACTAGAACCCAATATATTTATCGTAATTTTATTTCAAGTGGTGTTTGAGAATGAAGAGTGATTAAATTAGCTCCTAAATCTAAAAAGGCACGAAGACTTATTTTTTCATGCTTCACAGAGTAGGTGGTGCTTGGACTTCATTTCAGTTTTGCAGTGTAGCTTTTACTCAGTTGTTGAAATGCAAGTACAACATTGTCATTTGGATTGTCACAAAGTTCACCTAATGACGTACTGTTTTTAAAAAAAAATAGCTTGTTAAAATTGCTTGAGAGAAAGATATTCATTAAAATTGTTTTGTCAGTACATATGTATATCATACCTGAGTGCTTTAATAAGAAGTGAAAAATCTTTGAGTAGATAGTAAGCATCTCCTTCATTTAACCTAGAAAAGGAAAAAAATCTCTCATTCCTTTTCAAGGGTTATTAAAAGGACACTTGTTACTGTACTCTATAAATCCCCTCTCATCTGCTAGGCAAAGTCCAGAGTAAACAGCCCTTACATCAGGCCACAACGATCAACATCATCTAACTTCGGCAGAGTAATAGGAAATACATTTCAGAGTTGAGAGCTCATAATTCAATCAAAACAAAGTTGCTAAACAGAGAGTAAGTTACACATTTACATAATCATGCTTAGCCTATTAAAAATATTGAAAACAGTCACCTTAGAGTAAAAAAACTTAGGGAAAGTAGTTGTTATGCATGTGTGAACTTTGATAGAAAATAACTATTGGAACAGTATGCAAAAGCAAAGCAATCTAAATTGTAATAGAAAGTGGAATTCAGACCAATATACTGACTACATTAGGAATATGCATTGGCTTTGTCGAATTTTCAGAGTCGCCAACACTGAGCTGCTCACGTGGGCCAGCATATCCAGCACGCAAACACTCCTTAAACAGAGACTCATCCACTGGCTTGGGCATGTGTGCCGCATGAATAAGCGCATCCAAAGGACATTCTCTACGGCCACTTGGCATCTGGAAAAAGACCTAAAGAATGCCCATAATTGCATTTCAAGGATGTGTGCAAGTAAGACCTCAAAGAAATGGACATGGATAACCAGGAAGATCACATTCAGCCTTTAGAAACAAGAGCTCAATAAAGGTCTCCAAAGCTATGAGAGGAAGCAGGACAGCTTAGCAGAGGAGAAAAGAGCATGCAGAAGGCAGAGCCCAAAGGATTGAAACACCAACTTTAAACGTGACAAATACAGCAGAGATTCTCTCTCGAGTGGGTCTCTTCAGCCACAGCTGTGCATGCCATAAAACCAACTGAACAAATTTTTTACCTCTCAGGTGCACATACTCCTAGTCTCTCTAGACTGAAGGATGTCTACTGCTATGTTGACTACATTAGGAATAGATCAAAGATTAGATGCTTTGTCTATAGGCAAATAAACTAAATTCTGTATAAAGGCCCTCAGGTTATTAGTACAATACTCCATGCAGCGGGCTGGAAATTTTGCAGCAGCTTCAAGTAAATTAAAATTTGTGATGTTTCAGTACACTATTTCTTCATTTCTGTTGATACTCAACTATTTGCACTGCCCCATAATTGTTTTCATTTTGTTTCAGAATTTTGTATAGAAAATATTGCAAGCACTACCGTAAACAATGTACTGAGCATTTTTCAAATGTTTGAAGATGGATAATCTCTAAAGAGTTAGCAATCTAAAGATAGACAAGTATACATGGGTTAGGGGGAAAACAAGTAATTTTTGTACAGGTTAACTAGATTGACTATAGGCAGCAGGGGCGAACTAAGTCCATAAGAGGAACTTAGGCCTTGTCTATGTAGTAAGTTCGTGTGTGTGTGGCAAGCCAGGGTATGACTTTACAGCATGTTAGCTTGCTGTGCAGTCAAGGCCTATGTTGACCGTGGTACAGTGCTCTAAAAGTTCCAAGTGTGCTGTAGCAGGGTCCACATACGTCACAACTGCATGGCAAGCTAGTGTGCTGTAGAGTCACACCTTGGCTTGCCAATACATTAAGTCGGTGTAGACCTTAAAGGTGGAGAGTGGATTGTATTATCGGTAGGAGGCTGCATGACAGAGCATGGAGGTGGCTGAATGAGAAGCTAGGAACAAGGTAGAGAATGGATCAGACAGGAGGCAATGCAAAGCTTGACCAATGAGGATAAGTTGAGAGGGGTAAATCAAACTTTGAAGGCAATGACAAGAAACTTAAATGTGATACAAGACCAGATGAGAAGCCAGTGGAGGGATTCAAAGGAGAGAGTAATCCAATCAAACTCGCAGGTAAGGAAGATGAGTTTAGCAGGTGTGCGTTAAATGCACTAATGAGGGCTGTATATATGTTTGTTAGGCCAGAAAGAATAATAGTAGTAGCTGAAATAGGAAACAGTGAGAGCCTGAAAGAGATTTGGCCCTGAGAATGAAAAAGGACTGAGCTTGAGGAGGAAGAAATAACATAAGTTGGATATGGCCTCAGTGGGAGTGTAAAAAATTACAGCCCGATTGAAGGTCTGCGTTAGAAGGAGTGTGAGGAAAGACTTGGGATAGGGCGGGGTCATGTTAAGGCTGGAACATCCCCCCTTTCCGAAAAGAGCCAGCATGACAATCTGCTCTTCAAAGGGACAGGCTGAAGTGCAGGGTTGGGGAAGATGAAAGATCAGTGCTGGACACAAGTTGGTGAGCTTTCACTGTTGTCTCATTGCTGATGACTATGTGAGCTGATGCGATTGCCCATGCAGGGTGTAAAGTGAGAAAAGCAAAGAACTGAGGACAGAAGCCTTGAGGCCCTAGAGGAGAAGATCCATTGAAACACAGTGAAGTGATGGTCAGCAAGTAGAGGAAAAACAGAGAAGACAATATCCTGAAAGTCCAGTGAGAAATTATTAAGAAGGGAATAATTAATAGTGGCATAAGCAGCAGGGAGGGGGATGAACACGGGGTAGAGACTCTGAAATTTGGCAAAGAGGAGGTCACTGGAGACCTTGGTGAAAATGGTTTCAGTGGTTTGCAGAAGCCAAATAGAAAGGGAACCAAGACAGAGTTAAAGAGAGAGGAAGTCTGCATGTTCTGTGAGCTTACAGATGATGGGGAGGATAGGAACTAGGGAGATAGGTCAGCAGTTGGACAGGCAGACAGCCTCAGAAACACCACTATTTGACTCTAAGGGAGACTGCAGTATGATCGTAGTGGGGAAGGAGCCACAGGGCAGTGAGAGATTAAAGAGAGGGAGGGAGGAGGCAAGGACAGGAGCATTGGAGAAAAGGTGGGAAAGGACAGGATCACTGGTAGGTGAAAGACCGTTAGCTTTACTCAAGGCATATTTACACTACAAAATTGTCAAATCATTATACAGCCATTGCAGTAACTAAATCGGTTATGCATGTTGACACTACACTCCTTATGTCAGCAGAACATGTCTACAGTAGCAGTGCATCATGGGTAGCTATCCCACTGTGCAACTCTAGTGCAGTGTGTCTTTGGAAGGGGTTGCAGAGTTCAAAGCACGTGGAAAAAGGGAAGGGACATCATTCTGAGATCCTAACAAGAGGTACCTTTGCAGAGGATAGCATGCAGCTCTTTATAAAAGTGGCATGGCTGCAGCTCCACATCAGGGTGACTGCTCTGGGCAGCAGTGTTGAAAACGGTGACCAAAGCAGTCACAATGGCATAGTGGGACAGCTCCTAGAGGCCAGTTAAATCAACGTAAGCAATGCAGTGTCGACTGATTAAGTTGACATAGGTGAATTACGTCGGTGGGAGGAACATTATAGTGTAGACACTGACATAATGCTATAATGTATACTAGGCCTCAGTTATCGGGGGAAGCTGGAAATCTTAGCAGTCTGAGAGGAGATGGAGATAGGGTGAGCATTTGGAGCTTGGGACACTATGGGAGATGGTTTGCATTCAGGGCTAAGTACATTTGCCAAAATAATTGGAATTGAAGTCATCAGGAGTTAACATTTAAACTCCTGCAGCCTCAGCAAGTCACACTGTTCCCCATTTGGAAGTTTGTTTGTAACCATAAATACTAGAAACTTAATATTTTAATAAGGAAAAATTCTATACTACTGCATAATTATGACACGGGAGGGATCCTGCCCTGTATTTTGTGGGGGTGGAATTGCAGGCAGCTAACATATCCCCTGTTCAAAAGCTATTCAGCTATTACAACTGTACAGCAAAGTATTCAAAGCCGAAGAGGCACATACCAATTATCTGTTGTCAGTGCAAACAAGGAGCCATGTTTAAAGAAGTCAACAGCATAAGCATTGAGTGGCATTCTTCTTCCTTGGTTATCATATTTCTCCAAGCAACACAGAGGAGCATTTCTGACATTAATACCAATTGTATGCAACACAGCCTAAGAAAATACAACACGTCAATTGTTTTCAAATGTTTGTGTTTTTATACTTTTGGTGTGTCACTAATTACTATATGCAATCTATGATTTTAGACCTATTGTTAAAAGGCATTGCATATAACTCTATATGTTATGTATGCTATAACCCTGTGTGACTGAAAATTTAGAATCATGTCTGTGGATTTTTTGATGTAGCAGCCAGTTTGCGCTTGCAGAATTTCAATTTTCATTTTCTATGTTGAAGTAGCTAGGGTTTTGGCTCCATAACCAATAGATCTCCTGAGAGCTATAAATGTCCAGAAAGACCCAGTGTTGTTGGAGTAACTTGCATAGCAGCGTGACTCTGAGCTGCCCCAGAATGGGCTCTCAAATATTCAACATTATCTTATCCATTAGTTGTTTCTGATTTTGGGGTCGCTGATGATCTACATACAAAGAATGTGTTCAAACCTTTCTGTAATGGGCTGAATATGAATTCCAAACTCAAACCTCTTGAAACATGGAACAATTTGGCGTTGGAGTTAGATTTCATGCTCCCAATTTCAGGAGCATTAAGAGGTGGGGATTTACTTTAGTCTATTATAGAAATATGGATCCTGATGCAGCAAGGGAGACTGCTTGCATTTCCTGTATCTTGGGGTTGGTTAGGGTTAACTTGCACCCTGATTGCCATAGCCTATAAGCCTCATAGCTTATGTAAGAACACCCACAGCTATGCCTTCTTCCACCCCCCAACTTACCCTGGAATGCCCTCTCTACTGGAGGTCTTTGCTAAGAGTCTTTAAGGTTGCTTTATAATTGGTTCAAAGGGGCCATAGATGAGTTAAGAATTACCCCTCCCCTAGAATGAAATTCAGATGCAGGCTTCTGATTTTGAGGCCCTCTCTGCAAAAAAATTAACTTACTTCATTAACATTCTCAGCATCAAATAAATCCTGGTCAACAATTCCAGATAGGCATGTGAAAGGTGACACACAAGTTATGCTTTTGGTGATATTCATCATATGAGATGTCAGTTCAGAGTTATCACATTCTTTAGGTGTAAAATCTAATAAGAAAGTTTTAAAATGTGAACGTAATAAAATCTTCACAAGCTCAACTGCCCTTTGATAATCGGTGCATTTTAAAAGCAGTTAATTTTTTTCAGTTTTAAGAGGTAATTTTAAATATCAAAGTCTCAACTAGTTTAGAATTGTGCACAAAGTATAATGCTTCAAAAATTAAACATAAGATGTCCTGTGGCTTGCTAAAACTGATTCAGTCTTACAGTATGGTTGATTTGGGTTACTAGGATTCAGCATGGTGGTTCCTGCTTCTGCTACCATCTTGTCCCTGCTCTGCCTGTCTCTGACCCAATCCCATTGGAAGTTGGTTGTGACCCTGCCATCCATGATACCATCAGCCAGAGCAGCATAGTCCTGGCTGTGGCCATGGTGAGGCCAGGCAGCTTTCCTCTAGTTCTAGTGGCTTCTTGTCATTCCCCTGCTGGAAGCCGTCTGTAGAACCAGACAGACATCACTGGATCAGTGACACTTGGGTCACATTTTCAGACTTACCTTTCCAACCATGAGGACTAGAACCTTTTTTTGAAAATGAAAGCTGAGCTTCTGATGTCAAGACATGACTGACAGCTGGGGCCTAAGGGACATGTGTATTGTGTATTTGCCTTAAACTGGCCCTGTCCAGAGGTGTTTTGGAATCCTACTGTAAGCAAGGTCTGAGTGGCACTCTCCCTGCTCAGCAGCTGAAAGGGGGCACGTTATTTGCATGGGCTTTGTATTTGCATGAGTACAATTAAGTACTCAGCATATTGCATAAGCACACGAGGTGTTGAGCATGATGGGAAACGGTCAATGTGTCTGGTATTGTGTTACAAGTCACTTTTGTGTTAACTGCAGGGGTAATGAAATGATGTCCTTTGACTGTATAAACAAATGGCATCAGATCTGTGTTTAACCTGTTCTGATAAAAATTCACTCTCACCCAAACAGAGCCGAAAAGGGTGGCGGATGGATGTTTCAGCATTGAAAGGGGGAGGGAGGGGTGAGAAGTCTCCTGTTGAGATTGCACTAGACTTGCCAAAGGACTACTCTCAGGCATGGATTGACAATCTCTTCCCACTGTTAATAGAATTAATGGCTCCTCTTGTTTATTAAAAGCAGGGACATTGCTTCTGTGTGGAGCAGAAGGTTTTCCCATGAGCTGAAATTCACTAGGAGCTGAATCACAGAGAGACTAGGAAACCTTGAATGACAACCACCAATGAAGGTGCCAGCAGAGGGCAGCACCTGCATATGTCTGGATTGGTCAGTGCCAGCAGATGGCAGGAGCAACAGTGGTCAATGCCAGCAGATGGTGGCAGTTTGGTTTGTGGGTAGAACTTGGGAGAGTAACTAATATTTTTTCCTCCCCAATTTGAGCCCTGCCTAGCAGTACCAGCCCCCCCCCCCCCCGTTACCACTCTCACAACAAAACCACCAGTCCCCTCACCTAGAAGAATCTCCTAACTCAGAAACACCATTCTCCTCTTCCTTCCCCATCCGCAAAAGCATCAGCAAACTCTCCTAGGAGCCTCATCTCCAAACCACAAGTGCCTTGCCCCACCATTTTTGATCTTCAATCTACAAAATGGCAGAAAAAAAACCTGCCCCATGACCAAAATCATCCTTTGTATCCCAAATGGATTATGGGATATGACAGGCTGCAGAATTTTTATTTTTATTTTTGGCCATTTTGTGTGTTGTAGATCAAAAGAGGTGGAGTACCACTGCACTAATGTGAAAAGGGATTAGATATATGGAATGAATATAGATTAATCTGCTACAGTTCACATGCTTCCTCATCTAAAAAATAGATATAAAATAGCCCATAGGGCTTGTAGCCCATAGGGCTATCTTAGCCTTTATTATATTCAGCTTTAATACAAGGAACCCACAGACCTGTATCCTGTAAGACTTTAGCTTAAGCAAGTTAGCATAAGTATAGTAGGCCTGTGACGTTTGGCAGAGAGAAATGGTCTGACAGTTACCCTTAGATTTTGGGGAACTAAGGATAGCTTACTTAATGGTAGGAGCTGGAACTTAATGGTAAATGGTAACCACACGAACACCACAAGAACATGGAAGTAATAACCATAAACCAGTTTAAGCTAGAAGTGACGAATATGATAATGATATTAATATGTTAACCTATAGAATAAGTACATCTCGGTATTATGGGGGTGAAGAAATTAGATTTGGGCATGTAAGGTTGAGCATTATCATGAATATTCATGATGCTGCTCAGGCCCTATGATAGGACAAACCACTATGTGGAGTTAACTTGACTTCTCCATCATTGTTAGCTGTTTCCATCATTTGACCCTTCAGCTCTACTATCAGTCTAGGGCATTGAGGAACCTTGGCATGCCAAAGACAGGGCTGCTTCTTTGTCTCTTACCACCAGATCCTCAAGGAAGGGTGTAAGTATGCAACTATAAGAGCTTATACAAAGAATGATACGACAGATATCCCCAATACTCTTCTTATTCCTATCTTTTTATGTTGCTTGGATATTTTCTGGCTTTATTGCTTATTTTAATAAATATCTCTAATACTTTGTTTTGTCCTCAGCATAAGTGTCTTTGCTATACACCCCGAGGGTCCCTCATTGGTTTTAGTTCTGTGTAGCCGGGTTCTTGAACAAGACCCTTATGACCTTCTGATCAATTGGCAATTGATACAAATATTATTAACCTTTAAAAGGGTTAGACAACACCCTGAAATACTACATTTTTAGGTGTTTTAAGAAGGTAAAATATCCATCCTTGTCAAACAAGGCAAAGGGATAATAGAACATTTAATTAGTCCACCTAGCATCTTTCTTTCCAGTAAGCTGTATGATAATATGCAGCCAGTCAAGCAATTTGTCTAGATGACAATCTAGTGCTATATAATCTTATGATGATGTCTTTTCATATTGCTCTCTGATTGCTGGAGATTGCTTATTGGTTTATGAGGAATTTAGATGTTTTACTCCTGGTACAATGTTCATCTGTAATGGGTTACCTACCTACTTCATTAGGATGATGTAAGAATTGAAGAGCTAATGTTTGTAGTACACCCTGAAAACTATTATTGTATCATACACATAGCTCAGAAGTTCTGACTGGATTTTTGAGCTAACAGATAATTGCCCTTTTAGCTCTTTTCAGCACAAGTAAAGGCAATTTAAGGGTTCTGGCACTTAATACACATGCTACATGTTTTGCCTTTTATAAAGGAGTACCTTTGATTGAATTCTTATTCCCTACTCAGAATCCTAAAAGGATAGCAGTTGACCCATGTGCCACATCCCCTGTACCCCATAACACCAATATCTCAATATAATCTACAACTACAGTAAACACTGTAGAATGAAAGAAGCAATGGAACTTGTATCTCTGTATTAGGTTGGTTGAATTCATGAGCCTCTAATTGCATAAGTCCCAGTGCAAAGACCTAAGTCCCCATTACCAAAATTATCAGTCATTCACAATATAGCTTGTATTCATATTAATAAGCATATGTTTTCCCAGTGCGTACCTATTCTTGATAAAGGAAGTTGGTATTCTTGTTCCATGTCAGCCAACTTGGCAACTGTTAGAAGAAAACAACCAAAATTCTTCTCTATTTTGCTATTGTATTCACGAACAGCAGCAGCAAACTCTTCTGGGAGATCTTCTAGAAACACCTGCAATAACATACAGCTTATTACATTATTTAGGTAAACGATTTCTGTGTATCTGAGGAGCATTAGTCCTACTTTGATACGCACCACACATTTGTGAAGGTTATAAGCACACTGTGTCAAACATTATAGTGTCAACATTATAGTATCTTGGCCCAAATCTTCAAAATGCCCAACTTTAGACATCTAGGGTTTGTGTACAATTAACAAAACTTAAAGCTGAATATGGCATTCACACAAAAATGGAATTTCCTGAGCTTCTACTCACAGGAAACCCGACATAGAATTCTGTTTGACGTGAGGGATTCATGCTGATGCAAAGGGGACTGGGAGGGGCATGACTGCAAAGAGCCCAAGACACCACAGGGAATTCCAGTGCCTGCCCTTCCACAGGCACCCTAGCAACATGAATGCTTCTGCTGCTTGGCTGCCACTAGTCTCAGTGGTCCAATAACCCCTCCTTTGAGTTTAGAAGCTAGAGACTGGAAACTAAAAATTTTCTTTTTCTGCTTGGATATTAAAAAATTGGCTAGAGGAGGAGCTCCCCATACACTGGCTGCTCTTCAGCTCTGTCCTTTCATCCCACACCCAGCTGGTCTCACCCAAAATCACTTGGAGTCACAAAAATGTATTGTTTGTGTGGAAGGGCTGCCAGTGACTACAGTCTATGTAGGCTCCCCTCTTCTGCCCTCTCCTGCCCTTCCTGTGTGCATAATCCATGTTATTACCCACCTTATCACATTATTCCACTTCTAGGTTTGATCCTAAATTTGGATCTAGGTGTACCAAAGAAAAGGTTAAAACCTCTAGAGCCAATGTTCTACTAGTCAATTCATAAATTTCACAGATGATTGCACTTTAGACTGGAAGTCAAAATTAGAATGGGGGGAAAGAAAGGAGGAAGTATTTTGATTTGGGGACAAAGACACATGAACACTGGTTGTAATTTTTAGTAAAGAACAGTTTAATCGACACACTTAATTGATAAGCATGATAAGAACTGTGTAAGCAGCTGTGTCATCTCTGAAAGAATGGTTGTATAGCTTGATATTTTTCATAAGCCAGGACTCAATGGCCCTTCTTTGGTTAAGAACAACTACTGCTTTATAGTCCTTAGTAATTAGACCTTTCAAAAAGGGTCTTCTCATTATACGTATGTGCAGTCTTTAGAATAATGGACCATGATCCCTAACTGAGGCTTCTAGGCATTATCACAATGCAAATAATCAATCAATCAATCAATCAATCAAAAAATGTTCTTTCTTTACCTTTGATTGGCGAGATGTGCTTCTAAATTTCATAGCACATGCTGGTAGATATCGCCTTCCAAATAAGTTTGCTAGCACTAGCACTAATTGTTCCATCACATCTTCAGAGAAAACAGTTGAGCCTATTTCAGATAGAAAGTACGCTAACTAAATAGGCAAAATAAGAAAATTCTCTTTAAATTTTAAACACACACTTCCAACTTGAAGTCTAGTAATTTTAAAAACTAATTACATGTAATTTCAGGTTCTAAACCTGTCCATGAGTTTCTCTACCAATTGTAATTTTTACAGTTACTTTCCTGTTTTTAAAAATTGTTTTTCTCTTTCATGTTGCTATGTGAAAGACCTAAACAAATAATAATGGAAACTGACCAACTCATTTACTATTATATACAAATAAATACATTAAATGGAACATTAAGGTTGCAAAGTCAAATACTGAAAAATTAGAAAATGCTAGAATTAAAGTTGCCTGTGCAATCTTAATTCAGCTCCTTATAGACTCATTGACTTTAAGGTCAGAGGGACCATCATAATCATCTAGTCTGACCTCCTGCACATCGCAGGCTACAGAACCTTACCCACCACCTCCTGTAATAGATCCATAAACTCTGGCTGAGTTACTGACATCCTCAAATCATGATTTAAAGACTTCAAGTTACAAAGAATCCACCATTTACTCTAGTTTAAAGCAGCAAGTGACCAGTGCCCTGTGCTGCAGAGGAAGACGAATATTCACAAACATACATTTATTTTCACAAAACCCCAGTGAGATGTGAGGGTGGTATTATTCCTTTCATACATACGGGGAGCTAAGGCAAAGAGAAAAAGGTCAAAATATTTGGGGTGCCCAGTTTGAGAAGAATGGGACCAGATTTTTCAGATTTATTTAGCATTATATAGCAGCTCATATATTCAAGCACAGTTCTCATTGACTTCATTTGGAGCTATAAGTGCTCAGCACATCTGCAAATCAGACACCAAGGTCTTAAATCAGGCCCCCAGAAAATAAGGAACACACAAGTGGTGAACAACTGTGAAAAATTTGGTTTAAGTGACTTGCCCAGAATTATACAGGAACTCTGTGCTAGAGTTAGGAATAAAATCCAACTCTCTGGGGCAGAATTCAACTGCCTTAAGCATGAGACCATCCTTTCTCATCCTGCAGTCATCTCTTTGTTTGTTACACACCTTCCAACTTCGGCAACAAATGAAACGGGTCATATTGTAGGCCCAAAGCTTGATTTTGTTATATTGATTACATGTGAAATACCCTTACTCTTTTGTTATGTGACAAACCACCACAGCAGTCTCTGTGAGGCTTTGCATTTTGGGTATGTAGAGTGATCTCTTTACTATTAATAAGTTTGTTTAAAACCACCAACTGTTTGTCCGAAACGAACATCTGGTCATTGATCATCCTGTTTGTAAAGTTATGAAAGATCATTCTGTGAAACTGTTGCTATTGTTGAAGTACATATGTTTTAAGATAACTGCTTAAAGTAATATCAGCAAATGTTCTAAAATAAAAAAATTCAATGTTAAATACAAATGTTTTACAATAATAGTAAATGTTTTAAATAAAAAGAAATGTTAGTGTTTCTAAAAAACACTTGTGTCTTCCAGTTACAAGTTTTAAATAAATGTTAAAAAATTAGAGTATAAATAAATAAATAAGTAATGTGTGTATGTAAGACCAGAGAGTAACGGGAAAAGGCGCCAGCCTCAGTGTTCAAGGGAGTAAAGAAAACAACTTTTACGACCCAGATGGCAAAGACTGCCCACCCTAATGACCCTGGAATCCACCGCAAAGAACAAAAACAAAATGATCTATACAAAATAACAACAATGGTCATGCTTGCAAAACATGGGTGATTGATAATCATACCAGAATGCAAATGCAGCATAACGAAGCAAAACCCATAAAATGGCATAAAAGCTTACCCCTATAAAAAGGGGATGAAAAGATGAGGACTTTGGGTTTGGTTCTACAATAATCCTTCAGGAGCATCAGTGCGCACCGACAGACCCCTGCTCCCTCCCTCGTGTCTTAGCCACTGGCCAGTGGACTAACATGAGCAACTGAGGCTAGTAACTAAACTTCATCTTTGTAGACCCTTGTGTGTGTGTGTGAGAGAGAGAGAGAGAGAGAGTGTGCAGGCAATTGCTTTTTGAAATCTTCGTATTCATAATAAATGTGGCATATTGCCTTGTCCCTCTAAATAAGATCCTGCTGTTTATTTTATAAGTATAACATTATAGGTGATAGTCTTTCACTAAACAACCCTGACACCTCCCCAGAGCACAGTCCATTCTGTTCATTGAATGAGGGAGGGTTCCTGTGGAAAAAATAGTATGTAGTTAAAGTTTATATCATGATGTATACATTCAGGCTGCCAAATTAAAGTTTCACAGACAATCTTAATTCCGGCATTTCTTAACTTTTGCATGCTTGACTTTGTAACTTTAATAAGGTTTTTAACATAGTTTACGTGCATAAAATTTCATAGGTTTTTAAAAAGGCAAAGTGAAAAAACATAAATTTGACATGTGGCATCACATTGATAACACCCTCATGGTTCACCAGCACAGTAGGAACCTTTAGATCCATCATGCAGATCTCTGTCACTTGAGATAACTGAATAATGGAGAGCAACAGAAAGTAGGCTGCTATCTTCTCTGTGGACCAGCATTAGAGTGGGATGACACACACACTTTGTTTGTGGTTTTCACAGAATTTGCTGATGGCAGAGGAATGGTGAGACTCAGGAATCTGGGGTTCCATTGCAAGCTCTGGAAGGGAATGTGCTCTTGTGGACACAGGCTTTTCTACACTCTGACTCCCTTCTACTCTGTCCCCTCCAATCTGTCCCAGTCCTTTCTCTTTCCCAGACCTGGCTCCTCATCCCAATCCCATGCACCTCATCTAGCCAGTTCAGCCTCCCTTTCTCAGGCTTCTTATCCCAGGCCGCAGCTCTCCCAAGTCAGGTTTAGGTCTCCCTTGCTGCATTCCCTGTCCCAGTCTTCTCCCAGTCGTAGTTTTTGCCCCTTCTCCTAGTTCTCTTGCCCAGCCAGTACCATTTCCCTCTCTCCCTGTTCCTCGTACAATGTGTCTCCCCACACTGATCTTGACTCATCCTGCCACCCCACACTGCCTGTCTCCTGTGGTTCCTAGTCCCAGTGTCCCTCTCTACACTCCTCATCCAGTCTCATCCACCACCTCCTATATGGTTCCTTGTCCAAGTCTTAGCCCTCCCCAGCTCCTGTCCCAATCTCTTTACCCAGCCAATCCCAGTTCTTGCCCTGCACCCCGGCTTCTCATCTGGCTCAAGTCCTCCTCCCCCCAGTTCCCAGACCCAGTCTCCTTGCACAACCTGCCCCAGTCTACCCCCACTCTCTGCCAAATTTCAAGTCCCTATTCCAAAGCATGGAATCACTAACACATTTAAAAAAGAAAGGTTGCCAGAATGTTTCAACGTGAGCAAAACAATGAATATTTTCCCAGCCTCGTTCTTGGAAACAGCTGACCACTTTGGCTGAAAGTTTCCAAAACTGTTCAGCCTGAGACAGATCTCATTATGAAAACTTGCAGCCCAAATGGTTCAAGTTTGGCAAAAGTATGAGCAACTGAACCTAGGGTCTTACAATGGGATGTGTCTGGCAAACTTAATAAAGGTGGTGCTACCAGTCTTGCCTGTAATACAGGAGAAATAGTGAAATTGAATATACAAAAAGTGCTGTCAAATGCAATAACACATTGAAAGCAAAAAAGTTATTTCCTCTGTAAACTCCTTCAACATGGTGATCTTTGTCATTACTTGTAAAAATAGACAATAAAAACATTGAGACAAATGGGTGATTTTTAGGATGAAGGCATAAGTTAAACAAATCTACAGCTTGAAAAGCTTAAACATCTACATAGTTCCCACATTAATTACATACCAGAACCATATTGTAATATGGAATGAAAATCAATGAAAACTAGAAGTGTATGTAAACATTCTTCAGCCCCCATCCATGCTTGCAGGATGAGAGCCTTCATTTTTTCTTAACTCACCTCTGTTTCTGTCTGTATGCTTCAGCACAGATGATACACGTGACTGTGTCAGTACTTTTGTACAGAACAACAGGGTGCATCAAGGACAAACAGGGTTCCAAATATATCTCAATACATTTTCATTTTTGACTGGGATGATGGAAGGGACTTCAGGAATAAAGGTCTACTGAATGGGGCTTTAAAATGGACCTTATAATGCAACCCAGTTGCAGCCTTATTTATGGCGTGACCGCTGTAGCTCCATAATTACAATGAAGTTTTACATATTTTCATAGATTTTTTTTAACACAACACCAATTACTAAATTTGAAAACAATTTATATTTACACTATCTAGAGTGAGAACTGCAAATGCTTCAGAATTGAAATTTAGTGAACATATAATAATAGAAAAGTTCTATTAATACTATATGGAAAGAAGTACATGTCACATTTGTTTTATAATTGTATTAAGGTAACTACAGGTAATTAACTTGAGAGCACTTAATAAAATATGAGAATGATTTAGATAGTAATTCACAAAAATACAGTTACATTAACTGAAAAGTATGAAATATTAACTTACCATTCTCAATTGGCTGGCACAGTTTGTGGAATAAACCTTTCTCAAGAAAGCTAACTAGGACAAAATTTGAAGGTTCATGATAATGTAAATGGGTCACAAGTCCAGTAAATCCCATAGGGTTACCTTCTTGATCCAAATAGCCCTGGTTAATAAAATATTTTGTTAAGTTAGTTCAAGTAAAGTGCTGGACATTGTGAAGTCTTTTGTGAACTGGGGCTTGACAGAAGCACAATTATTAAAATGCTGTCTTTGGGAAAATTCTGTCCTCCAATGGTGAAAAGTTCCAGAGGGGTACTTGTGTTAGTCTGTATACAGCAAAAACAATGAGAGTCCTGTAGCACTTTAAAGACTACCAATTTTAATTTCTGCAGGCATAAGTTTTCGTGGGCTGTAACCCACTTCGTCAGATCCTTACATCTAATGAAGTGGGTTACAGCCCACGAAAGCTTATGCCTGCAGAAATTAAAATTGGTAGTCTTTAAAGTGCTACAGGACTCTTGTTGTTTTTGCTGTCCTCCAATGCATTTTATGTATATGCATCTTAAAACATCATATGGACAGATATCTCTTTTCATATTTTGCCATGTGTGCCATCCTTGATCATATTTATATATGCAACGGAATTAGCACTGTACCTATTGTCTTCATTTAAATGTAGGATTGGAACACTAATTGTAGTTTAAAAATTGAGCTAAATTCCTCTTATTTTATCTATTTTTCTTCATCCATTTTTCTTAACTAATGCCTGAATAGTGCTACTGAACAAAAATGAGTGGCATTATAATTATATAAGAGAAACAATACAGTTGGTAAGATTTCTGGCTTTGTTTCCAGTAATGTTTGAGAAAAAAACTATATTAACACAGAGTGCAATTCTGGATATATTCCCCTAATCAGACAGAATTAAAGCTTACCTCTTTGACAAGAAACTGCAAGGAAAAGATAAAGTACACTTTTAGCATTTCAGTATTCCTTTGTTGTTTGAAGGACATCAGTGAATGCTTCAACACTGACAGCACCTGGGTAAAAAGAGAGATGAATTTAGGAATTGCAATGTTTTGATGTCCCGAGCAAGTAAAGAAATTAGGACCCAACTCCTATAGAATTTTTTTAACTTTAACTGGGAGTTGGGTACCTAACTCTTTCAGGTGCTTTTGAAAATTCCATCTTTTTGACCTGATCCTGCAAAGATTTAGGCATGTGCTTAACTTTACGCAATGGGTAAATGCATAAAGTTAAGCACATGCCAAAATATTTGCAGGATCAGGGCATTAATATGTATTTGGATATTTAAACTAAAATGTACGTTGTTATAATGTTGTCTGAATGTATTACACACACTACTAAAGGCCTTTTATTTTTCCTCCAACGAGACCAGATTTATGTTCAGTTATTTCCCTCCCCTGCCCTCTTTTACTCATTTCCCTCATTTGTAGTTGAAATCCTGAATCCTGCAGGATCTTCTGATTCTCTATGTATCATTAGCATTAGAAATATGGAAAAGGAGGCAGAGAGAACATACATCAAGCTCCATGAAGCGTTCACCAGCCATGAGTTCAGGGGAGGCAGAGCAGATTCCCAGAGGAAAAACCATCCCCAGAAGTTCTAACACATGTCCCCAGCAGGAGCCCAGGAGCAGAAGCAGCAGCAGCAGCACAGCTTCACAACCCCTGGGGCCTGGCGATGTCCTCAGACCATTCCTTCTGTAGGTTAGCTTCTGGACATTTCTCTTCTTTGCTTGTATTTTTGTTCTGACTTCATTCTTTCCCCTCACAATCCCTGCCAGTTTTGCTCTGTCAACCATCCTTGTTCCTCCCCATCCCCTTTATTACTCTTTTCCTCATTGACCTCTGTGCCTTCCTTTGTCTTTCTTATTGCCTCTTCTCTTTCTGCCTTTCCCTCCGTCATCCTACATCTGCTCCATAAGACATAAAAAATATAACACAAAATAAAAATGTTGAACTAATATGATGTTTTCCCACCATCACTGATTAAGTCTGTGTGTTTTGTCACTTCTCACCCCTTTTGTCTGGCTTCTCTATTTAAACTAAAAGCTTGCTGGGGCTGAGATGGTCTTTTACATGTTTTTATAGCACCTAGCACTTTAGGGCCATAATCCTGACTGGGGCCACTGATGTACCGTAATCAAAAGGTGAAGGGGGAGAAAAGAAGAGAAAATAGAACCAGTAGAAAGAGATAAAGAGGGGACACAAACAGAGGAAGTGAAAGACAAAATCAAAACAGCAACTTCTCTAAGCAAAACAGATATTTTAACACTAAAAATCCTTTCTACAAGTAGCTATCTTGTGCTTCTTGAAAGATTAAATTTTTTAGCCATCTTGCTGGCAGCATCTTTTCTCCTCCCAATGAGATTTGGTGTCCTTATAGCACAAGAGATTTTCAGTGTACGGCCACATGGCAAAATGAAACAAAATAACATCACAGCAGTGAGTCACAGAGCCCAGTTCAACTGACTCAGGCTCGCGGGGCTCACATTGTGGGGCTAAAAATAGCAGTGTTGATGTTCCTGCTCAAGCTGGAGCTTGAGCTCTGTCACCCACCCCAGTTCCTGAATCTCAGAGCTCAGGAGTGTATACACTGCTCTTTTTAGCCCGGTAGCACAAGCCCAACTCAGCTGAAACCTGGGCTCTGAGACTCGCTCCCGCAGGTTTTTTCTGCAGCACAGACATACCCTAAGAGGTTCTCTATAGGAAAATATGCACTTCATTTGGTGTCAGGCTGCTTACATTTGAAATGCATACTTTGTACTTGAGTTAGAAAGAATACATACATTTAATATAATGAATAGCTTTTTAAAATAAATTAATATACCTTTGCTCTGGCATCTGCTTTGTCATCTGCTTTTGCAGCCAATAGCATGAGTCTCAGTATCAAGGAAATACTCAGAGGAAACTGGCCTTTCAGCTGGGGTACATTGGATTTTATAAGTTTTTCGACTTTAGGCAGTGGGATATCATAGAAGAACACACTTCCTATCATATCTTGTCCTCGTCTTCCAGCACGTCCAGACATCTAAAAGGGGTTATTTGTAAATTCTATAGATTAATATTTCTCAAAAATTCTGTTCTATTCTCTTCATTTAAAATTATTATGGTGCTCCTCCCCCTGGTATATTAGGGTACAAAAGCATTTACACTAATGATAGTAGTTTGAAAAATAACGTATGCAACATGTAATTTTTTAAGCAGATCTTAGGAAGCAATGTAACCGGTTAATATGACCTTAAGTAATAATGGTTTCCTTATCACCCCAACTATAATTGCAAATTGCAGTGTGTTTTTTCCTTATACTTACTAAACATCTAAAATGATAATAATGTTACACTTTGTATCTTTCTTGTCAAAGGATCCCAGTGTACGTCACAAACTTACGGTGTGGTGCATCTGTAAAAATGGTGCATTAAAGTTCCACATTTATAGTCTCTAAATACATTCTACATCAAATATAGTCGGTTTACAAGTAAAGAGCTGGGTTATTTCTTTTAATTTCAGTCTTTCAAACTCAGCCTGGGCTCTGAACATCAGGCTGGGTTCTTTCCTTCTCTCCTATGACTACCTTAATAAAGGTTCTACAGGCCAAACTATACCTTAATTTACACCTGCACACCCTTTTGTCTTCAGATTATGCAATGGGTTTGCATACCTGTAACTTACTAAGTTAGTCAATAGTTCTGTTGTTAATGAACAAGAAAGAATATAATCTAACTCAATCTCTGATCAGTGTCAACTCTGTAGTGTTAATGAAAGTATCAGGGAGTAAAAAATTATTTTTGGCAGCAGATATGAATTAGAATACACAGAAGCAATTTGAAAAAGAAGGTACTTTCTGGACTGGTGTATGAAAAGTGTGCATGTATATATGTACAATACAAATGAGACTTGATGTATTTCAATACCTGTCTATAATTCAGAGCATCTAAAAACACCGAATCTTCAGTGAAGACAACAGATTTACATGGCATATTGATTCCTAAAGCAAGTGATCCAGTAGCTGTAACCACCTAGGAAAAGTCAAACATAAGTACATTTATCAACAGTAATAAAAGCAAATTTTAATTTTTGTTTGGTTATTTCATTTGTTAATTTTGAAAAACTGGTTTATTAATATATATTTAAAATAATGTTTGCAATCCTGGCCCACTGAAGTCATTGGGAATTTTACCATCAGCTTGAATGGAGCCAGGATATCACTCAGATTTAACAGAATTATGAATATACCTTTAGCTTTTCTTCATTTATATTTTTTAAACTGTGCAAATAAAATATTGATGTAAATTTTAAAGTATAATTATAAAAAGTGATAATTTTATGCATACAATAACCACCGTCTGGGAAATGTGCTTCTAATTCAGTGATGCTAAAACCAAGTAGCAGCACAGATGGAAATAATTCAACAGAGTGAGAAAGCATGATCTACAACATTAGATGCAAAGTAAATACAGTAGTTTTTAACATTATCTCATTAGTGCTTCCAAACATGTCATTATATAGCTCATTCCCTTAAATGTAATCACATTTAATTTTAGAGAAACTTTCATAGGTAATTAACAAATACAGAAGCTGTGATATGGAGGTACAGATACCATGAGGCAAAAATAGGCTCTGGAAACAGTACACCCATAACCATCTAGTGTCATAAAAATCAAAATGCAGATCTAGTATCAGTTTACTTACTCTTTTTGTGTACAGATATCTACTAAAATTTTCTGATCGGTGCCCTAATCTTGAAGATAGTAACATTTAGTCCTGGACCAATCAATTTATTATTTTTAGAGTTTTTAGATTTTTTTGTTTCTAATTTAGGAACTTTCATGTCAATATATTAAAAATTAATGCTCAGAAACCAAGTGCAATAAATGTTACCATAGTCAGTGAAAATAAGTTTACATCTGAATTACATGGGTCAAAGTCAAGATGTGATTTCATTAAATGTAATGAGAAATTATTAAATTATTCCTTAAAAATGAATTGTCCTTAAAGATTATTATAATTTACCAACCCGGATATATCCCATCCTGAAAAGCATTTCCACAACTTGTCTTTCTTTGTATGCCATGGAACCATGATGATATCCAATACCCTTCTCTGCCAACATTCTCAGTTGGAAACGCTTCCTTTGAAACCTAAGTCGATAAAAGATCTCCATCAAGGTCTACAGATGTAAAGAAATGTTAAGTATTAATCACAGTCATTTAAGTGTGGTAAAACAAAATGAGAAAATTCTTACCTGATTATTTTTTTCCTGAGAGGTGGTCAGTGCAAGGGTCAGCAGCTTGTAGCTGAAGGGCATAGCTTGCCCTCTAAAGCCCCATGTGGTGGCAGAGCAAAGGTCAATGCTTGTGGCCGCAGAACATAGCTTGCCCTCTGAGATTTCTGAAAAGCTGCTTATAGCATCTATTGAACTTGGGCTACATGCTTGCAGGGCTTTTCTGCTGTGACAGTAGGAGTGAGAGGGAAGCCATTCAAAAGGTGCTATACTAGAGAAGCCAGAGGGTTAGAGCTTCAATACTCTGGTAATGCCTCACCACAAAGGAGATAAACACTGAAATGAGGTTGCTTCTGCACAAAAACAAAATAAAAATTAAAGTACAAAATGCTCAGAAGAAAAACTGAAACATCAACTTGTTTTGCCACCAGAGGCAGAAAATCAGGTAGCCTAAGTTGAAAGGTGGAGTTGGTCCTGGAGCTTCCATCAACACCAGACCAACTCTGAATCCCACAAGTGGGAGGCATTATCCATTAGTGATGAATGAGGAAAGAAACTGTGCAGAAGAAACTTGCACACCAGTTATTTAAAACAGACAAAGGACATCCCAAACACAAATTGATCAAATAGCTCAACAATAAATTTGGCCAATATTGCTTAGCTTTTGTGTGACATCAAGTTACTTCATATTTACAATATATTAATATCCTTATCACGAAGAAAAAGTTAAAGGCTTATATTTTCAAAAACAGCTTCCATTGTTTCAATATTGTTTCAATATTGATTAGATTACCAATATCTATCAAAGCCTGGGGTTTGGATAAGATCTAGCTGGCTAAATCTGAACCTGGATAAGACTGAAGTGGTTTAAAGAAAGTGTCATTGTTACAGAGCTAACTGCACCTCTGGCACAATTAAAAAAGGATCTTCTCTTGAGAGAGAGGATATAATTGCTCTGT
Source organism: Emydura macquarii macquarii (assembly GCF_026122565.2). NCBI lineage: Eukaryota > Metazoa > Chordata > Testudines > Chelidae > Emydura > Emydura macquarii. Next base: position 11,725,843 of record NW_027131500.1, on the reverse strand, counting down.
ATAAATACAACCAGAGAGTGGGGGGCAAACATAAGAGAGGAAGAAAAGTTATTTAAGTTAAGGACAATGTTGGCACAAGAATAAATGGGTATAAATTGGCCATGAATAAATTTAGGCTGGAAATCAGAGGAAACTGTCTAACAGGAGTGAGGTTTTGGAACAGCCTCCCAATAGGAATTGTTTTTAACAGTTTTAAGATGGAGCTTGATACATTTATGAATGGGTTTATATGACAGGGGTTGCTTGCAATGACTGAGGACGTCACTTCCAGTTGTATGTCCCTATGGGAGAGGGTCCTTTTTAATCCTGCAGTGATTCCTTTGTCCTTCTGTCCTGGTCCCGTCTGTTCCCTTTCCTGTTCTAGTCCAATCCAGTTTTATAGTTTGGCTGGAGAGGAGGTAAAATAAAAACTAATAGTTCTGGAGTTGTCCCTCAATAACTCTTAACTATTTTCTGAGAGGTGGCTATCTTGAGCCATTCTTTTCTTTCTTACTTGTTTTCCCACACAACTTTCTTGAATTAACCCAATATAATCATAGAGAAAACATTCCAATAACCAGGTCAACATAAAGTACTCAAATTATTACAAAGAAGTTACAAATCAGTCACAGAGAACAACTGGAAGAACTGGTGGAGCCTGGAGGGGAATTTGGGTCCCTTGGCTGAGGAAGTATCCCATGATGTGTACCTCAGATTTCTTTTCTAGCCGTTTCAGCATATCTTGGTGGTTGCCAAGACATCTGTGCTTGACAATGACTTTGGGACCTTTTTTATGATGGCAGCCCTTACCACAGTGATCCGGGGTTCTGTCATCACAGGATTGGATTACAGTAATTCACTTTATATGGAGCTACACCTGAAGATCTCTCAGAAACATCAGATGGTGCCAAAATGCTGCTGTCTATTAGTTAAATGGTGCTTCATTCAGGAAACACATTATACTGCTGATCTGTTTTCTGCATTGGCTTCCAGTTAGTTCTAGGTGAAATTCAAAGTGTTGTTCTTCATTGAAAAACATTACATCATTCAGATCCTGACTATCTTAGAAACCACCTCTCTTCTTATATGAAACTGCTGTAGCATTAGCAACCCAGCTAACAGCACCTTTGCTTACAGTTTTGATATGTGGGGACTAGCAGTAAGGAATTTTCAATAAAATATCTAGGTAAGAGTACATAAATGAGAACCCACAGCTGCAGAGCCTGGGACAGCTGACATTCCCACAGTACCACCAAGAATCCACACAAAGCTGCACCCAGGGAGCACCATGGAAAGAAAGTGCTGCTGGAAGTCCCACCCAAAGGAACCAGAGTGACAGAACCCTGTGGCCCTCACCCCTATTTAATCCCAGGACTTGCCCTGGGAAGTTGTCTGGGCAACCACAGAAATGTTGGCCTGTTGTGACTTTAGCATTTGCCTTGTCTCCTGGTCTCTGATACGAGCCTGGCTCTTGCCTCTTGTCTCCAGCCTGGTCCTACCTCTGATCAGTGACTCTGACCCTGATTCCAGCCTGGTACTATCTCTGACCTCCAGTCTCCCACTCTGGCCTGACCCTGACCCCGGCACTTGCTTACTGAACCTGGTTCTTATGATTCCTCTGACTCCTGCTAAGTGACTACTATTCCTGACATACAGACCTCAGCCCGGTTGTGACTGCTAGGCTAGACTACCTACATCCCAGACCTTTACAGTCTACAATTCTGGAATATGCTTTTCCTAACCACCCTGCATATTGTGTGGTTTGACAGAGTCTACCTTTGTTGACTTTCAGGGCATGCTGCAGGGCCTATGTATTTTCTCAGGCTTTTCCTCAGGGAGTGGGTTTACAGGAGCACAAGTGTATTAAGAGGAAAGAATTTAATTCTTTGTTGTGAACTGAACTTTTTTGTATATTGATCCAATGTAACTGTATTTCTTCCAAAAATAATGTATACATACCTAGAAGTCGATGTACATGATTTGAAGACATTTAAATAAACACACAAACCCACAGACTGTGGAAATATGCATAAAGACTGATTCAGGAAAGCATTTAAACTCATGTTTAACTTTAAATATGTGTTTAAGCATGTGTTTAAATGGTTCCTGAATTGGGTTCTAAGATCAGACAACCTAAATGGGAGCGTCCCTCATCTGTTTACCTGAATAATTGGCTAACTTACTGAAATTTAACATATACAATATTTGTGGTTTTATCCTGATCAACTCCATTTGTAAAACAAATATGTATTCATTGGAATGTCTCATTCCCAAATCTGATAGATTCTGTCTTCAAACTATGTTATTAAAAAGCCAAATGCAGAATTACTGGTATAAGGCACTTAAACCCATACTTAAATTCATCTCTATTCAAGAAAGCATTTAAGCATGTTGTCATGTATCAATGGGATTTCATCAACATTAAATTTAACATTGCAGCCAATGTTACATAAAGTTGAGTGTGTGCTTAAATGCTTTCCTACATAGAGACGCTTTCCTGAAATGATGCCATATAGCTATTTGCAATGTGTAGAAGCCTGGGAAAGTCATGCTGATTCCAAGGTGTGTTAATCAATTCAACAAAAAATACAGCGAGTCCCAGATCAGTAACTGATGGAGCTGTACATTGAGGAGAGTTCACAGGAATGAATTCCTTGCCTTCTACACTCCATAATTCCCAATGGAAGGGCAAATCATCCTCTCCCTTCAGGCCATTGTGTCTGCAGGAATTACAAGAAGCTCTGATGCTGGAGTAACACCCCTGCCTGGATGGATGAATGGTTCTGGACCCATCTTAAAAATAAAAGTCAAATGTAGATGAAGGCACTCAGCATTTCCTTGGGGGTGCTCTATACCTTGCAGGACCGGGCTGTACATTTAGACAAGTTTCATGGCAGATTAAGCACAGAATTATAAAGTACAGTGACATGACACATACTCATCCTACATTTAAATGTTTAAAAATAAAAGCAAAAGTTATGTTTATCAATAGTGAATTACTCACTTCTTTATTCACAGCTTTAGAATTAGCATAAGTACACTCTGGAGGGACCTTAGTAAGCTTTTCAAGTCTTTTCTTTAAATGTTTTTGTTCATTCCAGGTAGAGAGGACTCTTTCAACTTTACTGGGAGACTGCTTTTTTGGGTTACTGTATAAAACATACAATTTTAAAGGATCAGAGGGGTAGCCGTGTTAGTCTGTATACAGCAAAATCAACGAGAGTCCTGTAGCACTTTAAAGACTAACAAATTTAATTTCTGCAGGCATAAGCTTTCGTGGGCTGTAACCCACTTCATCAGATGCCATGGCAGCTCATTCATTCTGATGAAGTGGGTTACAGCCCATGAAAGCTTATGCCTGCAGAAATTAAATTTATTAGTCTTTAAAGTGCTGCAGGACTCTTGTTAATTTTAAAGGAATATTTTTTGTAAATAAAATTGATTACAATGTACTCTTTTGACCTTTCAACTTTTAAATATGCATTTCCTTTTCAAGTGACTCATTAATTTGTTTCAAAACTGCATATCAGTCAACTAACGTAAATTCACACATCATTAAATATATACCAATTGAATTTTATATCATCACCTTCATACAAAGCAACAAAAATATTTTAAAGGATAAGGTAGAATATAAAGTGACTTCTAATGGCAAAAAAAAAAAAAAATCTGTACAAAAATGGAGGAAATTGAAAAGAAAACAGAAATGTAAAAGTGGAAAATATTGCCAAGAAAGTTCAATATTCTTGCAAATTAAGGACAGATACTCTGCCTTAAAGTAAGAAAAGAGTGAAAGAATGCTACAGTAGCCTGGAAAGAGAAAGGTAAAAGGTGTTTAGCATCAGTTGTAAGCTAAAATGAACTGGAAGGCTTAAAGTCATGAATCTGAAAAGGGCAGAGAGTGACTTTGGGCCAGATATGTAAAGGTATTCAGGTGCCTAAAGATAGGAACCCACCAGGATTTTCAAGAGGACCTAGGTGCCTAATTCCCATTGAAATCAATACATTTAATTAAATCATGACATCAGACCCCCATAAAATGTACACTCCAGGAGCTATGCTTGGGGAAGTTACAGAGGTAGCACCTAGACACTTTAAAAATCCCACTAGGCACTTATCTGCGTCTTTAGGTGCCTAAATACCTTTAAAATCATGTCTTAGTGTTTGATAAAAATAAGCATGTTCAGGTAAACAATGGAGCAAAAATGAATGAGCTGCTATCAACTGTAGATCCATTCAGACTCTGCAGTGAAACACACTTAAGATTCATTCACTTTGAAGTAACATACACAGCATCATGCAACAACCATCACATCAGTCCACATGAGCCTGTGCTCCAGAGATTCATCCCTTAAGCTTGGGTTGTAGGAGAAGGCTGGCTGCATTGGAAAGCACCTATCAAAAGAAAAGCATCTATTCTGCCAAAATGTCTGACCCATAGTTTTGGAGTGAGATTCTGTGCTGCACTCTAAAAGGTAGGTGCATCACAGAACTTACTGCCCAGAGCAGAGGCCGGGGATCAGGGAGAGGCTTGGGAGGAGAGAAAATACTGCACCCTCCCAATCCTAGGCTTCTCTGGGGGCTGAAGAGGCCTCTGGCGTAACTTTGACAGCCCTGGAGGGCCCAGCAAAATTAAGGAAGCCTCCCCAAGCTGCCCTATGGGCTGCAGTACTGCTTGGAATCTCCACATCACTGCTTGCTCCATGCAGCCTGGCCTCCCACACCTTCTGTGCTGGGGTTTGCAAACAGGTCCTTGAAAAGCAGCCTTATGGCTATCTTCTGCGGTGACTACTCTAGAAGAATCCTCTGATAACCAAGGCTTTTAATGGCTCTTTTATTCTGCTTTAGCCCTTTTATGTGGTGCAAAGAGGCCATAGCAGAGCTGAGGATCTCACATCCAGAGTGTACATTTCTTGGATGTGCTGTCATGACTATTTATTTAATTACATGACTCTATGTCTGCCATGTCTGAACTTGAAAAGTTCGATTTTGATTTGGTGGACTCAGACAAGCGTTGTTTGGGCATCACAAAAATTACTCTGTTCTACTGAATATATATAGGTAGGCTAAATGATAACAAAGGAGCTGGATATTGTTAGTATTTGAAGGTTGTAAAGAACGAGGTTTATTATACTATGAAGATAACCTGCCAAAGAAAATGGTGGAAACCATCATCTCTCCCTTGCCCATTTCATCTGTTTGTTTGTTACATCCACTTGTTATTCCTGGTCTTAAAATTATTAACTCTTTGAAGCAGGAATCATCTCATGCAGGGTGGGATTTAGGAGCAGTCTACCAAAGTGACCCCTGGGGTGCTCGGCTGAGGGGGTGCCAAGCTAAGGATGCTGTTTTTGTTGGTGGTGACAAAATTCAGATTTATAGATTGTAGCGTGCACATTTATTGTCTTATATGACAAGGATAAATCATACATGCAAATTGTGCATCAAAGTCACGAAATGGGCTACAAGTACAATAAAAATAAGGTATTCAAAAGTTTAACAAATGGAAGGGAGGGCGCTGAAGACACTCCTCGCCTGGGACACCATTTGGTCTAGAGCCAGCCCTGGTCTCATGCTATATGTTTTTACCACGTCAAACTCAATGAGGTCCTGATCCTGATTGGGTCCTCTGTGCACTACCAGAATAAAATAACAAATATATAGTAATACTTACACAGACAAACATTTCCATAGAGTTTTATTTGTTTTTCTTAGTTTGTCTCTTAAACTTCCTATTTCTTTCTCAGCATTTGGATCACGTTTACTCCTTTGCTTTTTCATCAGATTATAACATGCACCCAAGGCTGTACTTTCTACAGAATGAATGTTAAACCTTAAAACAAAATTTGTAATAAACATCTATTAAGATTAGTAAACACTGATTGTTGAAGAGATACATATTTTAAAACAAGATATTATGGCATATTGTTAGAGTAATAGTCACAAGTAGGTCTTGTAATCTATCAGTTAATTTTACACATTAGAAATATATCCCTATCTCTATTAAGCAAAACACCTGAGCATGTGCTTAGCTTTAACCATTTGAATAGTACTATTGATGTCAATGGAACTACTCATATGCTTAAAAAGTTTAGCATGTGCTTAATGCTTTGCAGAATTGGAACTTACACCTAAGCAAAGTGGGTGAACAGATGGTAGAGTTCTATACCTACTTTGCACAGCTTTAAAAGCATTTACACAAGATACAATCAGGACTCTTAATATGGTTTGCTGTCTCAGTCTCTCAGGCTATGTTTACAGTGGCGGCGGCAAAATCACCCGCCGCCAGATCGATCTTTCAGGATTGATTGAGCGGTCAGCGAGACCCGCTCAATCGATCTGGAAGTCTACTGAATAAGTCCACCCCCTCAAGTAGCGTAGCACTGAGCCGACGGGAACGCTGTTTCCGTCGGCTCAGCACAATGTGAACAACGCGCAGAAGCACTCGACATGAGTTACACAAACTACTCTGTGTAGTTTACGTAACTCCCATCAACTGCCGCCGAATTGCGCGGTAACGGTAAACCAGCCCTCAGAATTTTCTTTTTTACTTTTATCATTCTGTATGGACTCTGACATCTCTCTGAGCAGTCGCATCAGTTTCCTGTATTGCTGAGGATAATTTCTTGTCTCAGATCATTTTATGCCTCTCAGTTATACTTGTAATTGTTTAAAGAATTAAACAAAATGAATTTTTTAAAAAAAATATGTATTCATTTAGATTTTTGTTTGAAATTGTAAACACGTGCACAAACACACACATCATGCAACAACTCTATTGTCCCTATTTTCTTCAGGAGACAAAGGAGAGGAAAAGCATCACACTCTTTTTTTAATTTAAAAACATTATTGACAATACAAAATGGATTACATTACACGTGCATACACCTCTATATATTTATAGCTATGATATTTAACAATTCCAATCTTGCCAGGTGCTGAGCACCTTCCTGATATACCTTTAATTCTGAAGTGGTTGATGTGTGTGTGAGTGTGCGTGTGTGTGTGTGTGTGTATGTGTGTGTGTACACGTACACACGCACACTTAGTTTAAATGGTTCCGTATATGGTTCAGCTAACATCTTTTTAACACCTCATGGAAGCAAATAGGATGAGAGTGCTTGTGATCTAAAATGTGAGAATTTACTTCAAATGTTTTTAAACAAATAGATACTAATATTAGCACAGTCTAACAAACAAAACTTAATCCCAATAGACTCTTGTAAATAAGTAGCATGTTACAAAACATACCTTGTTGAATCATGTCAATACTTAGCTGCAACACACACCATTCTAACTGGTAAAAATATACATTAGAAAATTGAATTTGTATACTTACATAAAAAATATGGCAGGCAATTTATCCATTTCTTGTAGTTTTTCAACAAAATGTGCAAATCTGAACCGCTTTTCATTTTCTGAACAATCAATAGGATGAGGTTTAAGGGACTCCAGCAACTGATTCACCTAGATAAAATAGTGTTAGTACTGTTTTATAGTGCAATCTGTATGTTTTGGAGCAGGCTGTAAACTTTGTTATCTATGGCAACTAAAATCTTTGTTCAAGGAAGTAAAAAATTCCAGATTGCCAATCATGTGCTCGTTCCATTAGAGTATATATGCTCCCTTACCACTTACTGAATCCTAAATTCTATTTCTGGCTCAGTCACTGACTAGTCAACTCACTTCACCTATTTCTTGATTTCCCCATCTTTAAAATGGGGATAATACTTACTATATATAACCATAGGGCTGTTGTGATCATTATTCAGGGCCAAACTCCGTAATCCCACTGGCATCAATGCAGTCACAAGGACGTAACTGAGGACAACCTGACGCAATATATTCACAATACATATACAGGTTCTGGTAATCAGGAAAGAATGCAGTAAGTTTTAAGTTTATTTGTACTTAAACTCCTGACTTTAACTAGCCAAAAAGATGATACAAAGCAATGATTCCTCCAAGGTCAATCTTAAAGGAGTAAAAACAAAAAATTTGGGGAGACCTGAAAAAAAATCAAAGGGTGCACAATGATAATGTAAATGTCAAATGTGAATAAAGGTAATTTAAAACTCCAGCTTTCTGTTTAAACTTTCTATCTATTTATGTTTTTATAAGGTCACCCATAACTGTGGCCTCAGTATACAGTCTATGGACTGATCCTTTGAGTACTCTGTGGAATTCAGATTAACTTCAGTAAGAATTCCACATGCAGATTGAGGCCTTAGACTGCTGTATGAATACTACATTATTGCAAATGTAAGAATCATTGCACCATTAGCCATTTTGTTGAACATACCACATTTTTAAAGAGATGTTGCTTTTTTCATATTATTCATTATTGTTTCCCTTGTCTTCCATCCACTGCCTCTTCCTACTGCTTGTTATGGTATATCCACTGATGTTTCTTAACTTAATCAAGGGCTGGATTCTCTTATCACTGATACAGGTTTTACATGTGACTCCACTGATTTCCACAGAGATGCTCTTTATTTACATATGTGTAACTGAGAGGAGAATGAGGCCCTAGATATTGAGCTGCTAGGAACAGAGACCTTCTACTCTGTGTTTGTAAAGTGCTTATCTTCTAAGTACTAATGTAATCCAAATAATAATAATAATAATAATTAATAATGTTCAGGAAAAAAACTGGAAACATACCCACTACCTGTACTTTGCACAACAGGATTCAAGAATGCACCAAGACAAGAAGTTGACTGAAGTAAAGCAGGGCCAGTGAGGAGGCATTAAACACAAAACATGGGATTTTAAAAACTATCTAAGGAAGTCAGGATTCCAGCTTTCACAATGGCAGTTTGATGACCCATTCCCTTGAGTGGTTTTGAAAATCTCACCCAAACACATTAGAAACACCACTGATATTAGAACTTTAACCACAGAAAATGCTTTCAACTAATAACAAAAGAAACAAAAATAAATCAGTTTTAATAATAAGGGGGTACTTATACTATATTAATACTGTATTTACACCTCAGAAGGGGACATGCTTGTGACATTTTTAGTTACCTTCTCTCTTTGGCCAAGTACAATCCAGTTGGTAAGTTCTTTCTTCAACTCCTGTCCATAGTCTCTTGCATCTGCTTTTATGATTACTATTTTATTCTTGAAAGAGGTAAACTCCTCAGGATCCAACTCCTTGAAAACAGCAGCAATAAAAATAATGGCAAACTGTCCTGTCAATATTTTCAAAAAATAGTCCATGCACAATTGTGTATACACACCTGTAATCTTGGCCATTCTTGCCAGACTTTTGCCATCATGTCATATAGCTGGATACTCTCTCGTGGAGAGAAGGCAATGTCTGAAGGAATGCCATAGTTCTCAATCTATATGTTAAACAAAAGAATCAGCAGAATGATTTTTTTGATTAATTTTGCTAATATAAGATCTGATAAAACCATTTGGGCTCTGGTATTATACTTACATGACTGACTGTTAGTGCAGCACATGGGTGATAGTGATCAATGATGAAATCATCTTCCTTGAGAGAACACACATACTTTTCCAGATCATTGTATCTCTCTCCATGTAGTACTGTATATACAAGAATAAACTTATTTATGAATTACATCTACACTTGTTTCTTTTAAAAATTTAGGTTCCCTTCCTGTAAAAATTTTTACTTTGATGGAACTATTCACAGTTCTTAAACTTAAGCACAAGTGTAAGTCTTTGCAGTATTGGGACCTCAAATGATACTTTTTTATATTTAAAAATATTCTGATACAGACCTAGTCTAACTCTATATGATTTTTTTGGTTTTTGTAGTTTTGGCTTCCTTGTACTTTTCTTGGCAGTTGTAGAAGAATCAGGGCTTTCTTCTACTGTACTCTCAGCAAGTTGCCAGTATCTTTTTACTGACTGTAGCCACCTAAAGTACAAGAAAAAAATAAAGGTAAAGCTTCTGTAAAAGAACTGAATGAAAATAGTTTGGTGTGTTTAGAACAGTTTAAAAGACAAAGTATGTAAATATATGGCTATGTTTTTAAAATCTGAGCCTCAGCTACATTCTTTGATTTTGTAGAAATACTTTGAAAACAGCCTTTACAACTTTCTCAGTCAAACTTTCCTGCTACCTCAACAAAAAAAAATCCTTGAATTTGAGTTTTGTTCTTGGAATGGGGGAAGAAAGGTTAGCAAGAGAAAGGAGTTCTTACTTATGCCAAACTGAATCACCCATGACTAGATATAGACAAGAAAATAACAAATATGGACATCAATATAACTACAAATTGCTGTTTTGTGTATGTATGTGTATATGTCTTTCCTGAGATGATAGGGATAATCATGAAAATCACTTTCTGGCACTTCTCCAGGCAGAAGAAAGTAGTGGGGTGTAGCTAGGGCTCATCCCACTATCTTCTCCCTGCCCACAGCAAGAAGTATCAGTGAGCAGTCTCTGTTCTCTCCACTACAGCTGGAATCACAATCTGAGATGGGCCAGGTAGCAGTATCGGACCTTACCAAGCAAGAGCTGTGGCAATCCAGCTCTGATATTTTTTAAATAGACATGAATGTTTTCAGCTACGTTTCATGCTGTACTCTCTGAGGTAATTTTGTCCCATCAAATGTATGTAATTCACATGCTTCTATAAGTAAAAAAGTTCAAGCTTACTCAGTAAGATGTTCTGGATTACTGATAGTTGCAGACAGAGCCAGAAAAGGACATCGCATCATAACCAGGAGATGCTCCCAAACTTCTGCTCCAATTTCCCCACCAAGACAGTGGACCTATATTTGGGGGGGAAAAATCAGCTTAACATATGGAATGACATTTTAATGAGAAAAATAACTTACTTCACAAAATGAGTGCCAAAATTTCTGAAATTGCTGCATGTCATTAAATGCCCACTCCAATCCCACTGAGTCCTTCTAGTGACTTCAGTGAAATTGGATCAGATCCTAAAGACTCAATGCTGTAGTCATTTTGCACCCAAGCCTCCCATTGAATTCATTAGCAGTCTTAGATGCATAAAGGATACAGAATCTGCCCCTAAATTGTATGTTAACTGTCAGATTTGCTGAGATTTATCATTTCAATTTTTTCCAAAAAATTTGGTAAATTTCTGTACTATGAGGGTCAAGATGGAAGTGGAAGAATTTATTTCTTGAGAATTAAGAAGTTTACAGCTATATTCCTGGAGCTGGGTGCTGGCCAGTAACAACAGATACTTTGAAAAATGCAATCATTGCTTCCTTTTTTCAAACATTTCATACATTAGCTAATTTGACTCCTGTTAAAAGATACCTACCTCATCAAATATAACATATCTTATTCTTTTGACCCATTCCTGGCGATGAGGGGATAACAACAAGATTTCTAAACACTGAGGCACCGTCACGAGTATCTAAAAAGAAATGGTTGTGACCTATTACTTCTAAGCCTATTGACATATCAAAAACATTTTTTTAAAAAAAGCTTTCATCATTTAAAAGGGAGGATAATTATAAATGCATAGTGTCAGCAATGAGCTGCACATGCCCAGTCTCTGGGCTGCCTGTGAGCACAACTGACCCACAGCACAGCCACTTGATTGACTGCTTCGCCTAATTGGCCAAGAAAGTCAGCAAGCCTGCTCTTAAGCACAACAGCAACAACTGATCTCTGGCTGCTCAATGCACATGCCCACAGCTGTGATCTGTCCTGTGCCTGCCTTGCTCCGTCTGTTCTAGCCTTGCTAACCTACTGGCTCTGACCACTTGCTTCGGTTCCTTGCTCTGGCTCCAGCCACTAGGCCTGACAATCCACATCCCAATTCATACCATAGTTGCCTGACCCCTAAATATGCAAGATATAAATAAACTCTGAGCCCTGGTCTACACTTACCTGGTGATTCAACGGCAGTCGATGGGAGTTATGCAAGCGACGCAGAGCAGCTTGCGTAACTCCCGTCGACTGCTGTGCTTCCCTTCTGCGCACCATCTTTACTGCACTGCGCTGACAGGAACCGCGTACCTGTTGACGCAGCGCCACGCCACTTGAGGGGGTGGTTTTACTGCATCGACTTCTGGCAACTTCTGGATCGATTGAGCAGGTCTTCACTGACTGCTCAATCGATCCAAATAGGTCAATCTGACGGTGGCGACTTTGCCTAAGTTTAATCTGATCCACCATGCACTAATGCTACTACTTGCATGAGAATCACAATGTTTTGCAAGAGTGACCACTGAACTGAGATCCCTATGTACTGCATGTAGTTTATGACTTGTTTCACTTTTTCCCTGAACAGGGATACAGCTTCGGGATTGGACTCAATATGTGTTACAGATAACAAAAATGCTTTAGTCTACTTAAAGTAGTGTTTTTCTTGTGGAAGAACATCAGCAGAGAAATAAGTCCACAAGTGCAATGCAGTGTAAATATCATTGTTGAGAGAATAATGAATATTGATGTTGCTGTACTTTATGGCAAAACTAACAATGTTTCCAAAACTGTAATGGCTAAAGTAATGCTAGAGTTTAACTATCGTGTTCAATAAACGTGGTCCTATCTAGATATCTTTGGGTTTTATAATGCTGCCCATCACCACTGCAGCTGAGCACATTCCACATAAAATTAATAGCAACAGCAAAGTCCCTAACGGGCTTTATAGAGTCCGTGGGACATCTCCTTTTTCAGGGTGAAAACTCTGCTTGGAGATGTGGACTCTTTAATTAGCTTGACTATAATAGTACTGCACCTTGACTTTCAGTTTAAGCCATCCACAGAAGCTGTTTTCAATCAAGGCACCAAATCCATTTATAGTTTTGTGCCGGGATCAACCTAAATCCTGAAGTTTGCGCTCTTGGAGATCATTAGTTGCATGACTGGAGTCATATCAAGAATCCCTGTGTGTTTTTGATGATGGATGCTGAATGGAAGAACACTGAGTATGGAGACTGGTGGGGATATATGGCTTGGTGAGACCTCTGGAAGGGAGGCAGGTGCTGGTGGGGGCCACTAGGGGTGGGAGATATTGAAGGCTCTGGAGGTGAGCAAAGGTGTGTTGGTACTAGATGGGGTGTATTTCTCCATCCTCTCTCAATTCTACACACAGCCTTCTGTGGGCTTCACATTTTCTTACAGCACCTCAACCTGGAGGTCAGCACTATTCAGGAGGTTAGGGGTGGAGCATATGGAAGGGAGGTTTAGAATTTGCATTTGAATTGGGTTGTACAGCAGCAGCAGGAGAGAAGAAGGGAGCAGAGAATCTCCTTCATTTCCCTACCCTGGAACCTGCTGGGTGCTAATGCCTGAAGGATTTTGATTGGTTTTCTTTCTGTATTTCTCAACTACAGCATACAAGCAAGGAAAGACCTCCTCATGGCCAACATTTAGGTTGTGCCCTACAGGTAGAGACTTCCTAGTAGGCAGGATGGAACCCTGGGCTCAGGTACACTTTGATTTCTTCTCATCTTCATATAGCTGCGCCAAAATTATTATAATCAAAAATAAACTTTCTGAGGAGTCAATCAAAAATGCAAAAGTCACTATTAAATATAGTATGAAGCAATACATGTAGGGTACTATACCTGACAATTCAGAGTATCATGGCGATAATCCCTTGTGAAAATTCCACCTACTACTAATCCATGAGGCAGTGTCTTGGTGAACCGATTGTATATAGTTCCCATCACTTGGTTCACAAGAGCCTAGTCATTATTACATAAAACAGATTATTAATAAAGCTACTAGAAAATGTATGTATACATTAGTATGGTACTCTGAGACGTGCAGAGGCTCACAACTTTTGACACCAATATTAATTTAGACAAGCTATTAATTTAATTAATCTAATCTAATTTAATTAATCTAATTAATTTAGAGAGCTATAACACTAATTTTTTTGTTTTATTCAGAACTGATTTTGAAGAAACGACATGTGAGCTGGTGCGTATGATATTAATTTTGGATTTTACCTCTTTTTGCAAAAGTTAAGAACATTGGTCACATTCTACAGTATGTTCCAGAATTTTCCAAAAGTCAGATGCTGAGGGGTGCAGGCAAAATTATTTGTGTAAATCTATGCCTAATTTGTGTGCACAGATTCTTTATTTGCGAATGAAAATGCCATTTTGATTCCTAACAATCATAAATGTGCACATAATTTGATTTCATGTGCAGTAGTGAAAAACTGTGTGCATATTGGATGCATTACACATGCATTCCTAGGCTTCTGTGTGCTAATATCCAGAGTTATAATAGTTAATGCTAAAAATGAGCTTTGAAAGGAATATAAAACCCCATTCTTCATGGTTTAAGACAATTTCTAACTATTGAGATCAGGATAAGACCCTCATAAAAAAGATTATCCCACATTTGCCTGTTATGGGGTTTCTTGCACCTTCCTCTGAAGCATCTGGTACAACCACTATCAGAGACAGGATACTTGACTAGATTGACCATTGGTCCAATCCAGCAGGCAATTACTAGGTTCCTCTGTTTTTTGACACCCTGATCATATGCTACTTTCATCACTGATATAATAGATACTTATTCAGTGCATTCCACCTTCGTAGTGCTGTATAAACATTAACACAACCTAAATTCTGTATATCAGATGGGATATTTCTAAACATGTTTAATTAAAGTAGATATGTCTAATTAAAACAGACATACATAATCTAAATCAGTTTAAATAATCACCAAAAATGTTTTATAATCATATTGGGAAATACTGTAGTCAACATATAAAATACATAATTATATATCCATACCTTTGTTGGTGAAACATATACAACTACTCCTTCATTGCTCTCTTTCAGAACTTTCTCCATGCAATAATATGATGCGTAGGTTTTCCCTGATGAAGTAGGAGCAACAATCACTGCAGACTCATTATTGTCTACAATATCAAGAAGCTCTCGCTGGAAATAAAATGTTATTTATGTCAAGACATGCCATTTTAGATAGATAGATAGATAGATATGCTTGTTTAACATCAGTTTTATGAAGTTTGCACTTCACTGGTACATTTCTAACTGTTTTTGAATAAATACATTTAAAACTCAAATTATGCATGAAAGTGCATCAAATGACAATTGTTATTACCAAAGAATATAAAGTGCCACAGGTGTGCTTGATACTTAACAGTTAGGTAAAAATGATAGGTTCTTGCCCTGAGGAGTTTACATTCTAAGGCCCTGATCTCACATGGGAATCTGTGACTGCAGAGCCCTGTGCCATGCAAAGTTTCAACAGGACATCACTACATTGTCCTCTGGGACACCATATGGCCTTGGGAGTCAGCACTAGCAGATCCCAATGAAGGACTGGGGTTTAATGTGGCATAAGACAGAAAGTGATTACTGTAAACAAAGGATAGAAGGGGGTAAATGAGAGGATGAGTTACAACAGTGAGAGAAAATGAAATATGTTTATTATTATTTATGACCCTCCTTCATTGCTTTTTAAAATTTGAAAGAAAACCTTGGCAGAATCTCTAAGAGCACTATTTAAAAATAGTTTTCATATAACATTACCTGCCATGTGTCTGGTATAAAATGCTGTACTCTGGGATCTGGATCTCTCCTCTCTTCTCTGAACAAGTAAGAGCCCATATATTGTAGCTGAAAACGAGCTGCTCCCATCTCAGTAGAATATTTGGCTATCTTCTCATTGTCAGTTTCTGTTACCTACAAGGTCAAATTAAAATTCAAGCCAGATTCAGAATTAGGGATAGATTAATTGAAAATGGCATCAGGTTTTTGCATTGTAGAACACTGTACAAGCTTTTAAAAACAGGTTTAATGTGTGCTGAGGAGGCGAGGTGACTTTTAAGCACTTCCAAACAAAAGATCATACAATGCTGGCTTTAGCAATGCATGAAATCATGAAAGTCAATGGGAATTCTCCATGCAGATGTAGTGAGAATGGGACAAATTTTTCATGCATCTGCTAGTTATCAGCAAAGTCCATGTACTCTATGGCAAGCTGAATATCCATCTGTGTTTGTCTGCTATGGAAAGTTTTGATTCCGCAAGTATTATTCACTGTTAAATTGAAGATTGAAGTAATACATGAAACAAGTATAAATGGCTGCAGTTATGTCTCTCTGGGTCTGCAGACAGCCTAAAACAACAGCTCCTACTGTATAAATAATTGCATATCAGCTACATTTTATGAAGGACTGAATAACTTGCATGTATTTTGTTGAGATTTTATTGTATATCATGCTACAAGGTTTAGAACTATCTTTTCTTGTTCTACACGGTTAAATATGCAACTTTTGGATTATATAAACTGCAGGGTAAAGTAACACACTGGGAAGTTGGCTTCAGTGGGACCAGGTTCAGGCCCAGTAGGTATAAACTGTTAGGAAATGGGCACAAGTGTCAAAGTAATCTATGTTATACCACTTTTAATTTCATTACTTAATTATTTTCTATAAAAATTACCTGGCTAGACAAAGAGCATGCCAAATTCTCAAATCCAAGATATTTCAGACATCTGGCCAATTTTTGTACGTGTGCCTTCTTTAATAGTTCCTGATATTTTTCAAGAAGTATGTGAACTCTCCTCATAACTTGGACAGCTATGCTTAAATCTCTTGATTTTTGACCTAAAATAAAAAAGAAACCATTTGATATATGATTAAATCAACGGGAGCTCTTTCAATCAACCCTTCTCGCTTTGGGAATGGACCTCACTCCTCCAACCATGTGTGCAGCGTCTTTTAAATTTTATTTTAAAAAGATCCCAGGAGTGGGGGAATGGCTCTTTTCCCAAACTTGGACTATGTGACTGGACTATGTGTGGATGAAGTGCTCCAGCTGCCCATGAAGCCCCAAACTGTAATGGACCAGGGCATAGGTGGTTTGGCCTAGGGGCCTCTGCTGAGCTGGTGTCACTGAGTCAAGGATAGCCACAAGGCAGTAGTCAGTGAGCAAGTATCAGTGCAATTGCTACGGCTGGGATCAACAGGCAGATGTCAGGGTCAGATTCAAGCAAAGGTCAAAGATCAGAGGTTAGCAATAGTTACCAGGCTGAAGTTAGAGTCAAAGATTGGATATTGGACAAGCAAGGCAAGGTCTAGAGCAACAGCAAGTCAGCAGTTTGCTTGGCTGCTCAGACACCTTGCTAGGGTGTCCTCTAGGATGAAATAGTAAGCATGGGCCAACTGGAGGGCTATAGGTTCCTATTGCTCTGGATCCTTCATGAGGTACTTCCTGTGGGACCTAATCTCTACAGTGCTGCTTAGCGGCATCTTTATATAGGCTCCTGGTAGTAATGTGGGGATATTAACTGTACAGGCTCTATAGACCTGGGTTCTAGTCTCACAGATCCTTTCGTTCTCTCTCACAATTTGTGCACCTTCCATTGCACGACTCAACTCAGTGTACATTTTATGCATTCTTCTAAATTTTGTAAACTGATATCAAGGTTTTATGTTTGTAATGTGTGCCTACTGTTTGGTGATATAGGAAAACAGTTACAACCTAGTTCAAGTGGGTAATTTAAATCTGACTCACGGCATCCTGAATTTGCCAATTTGGGGCTAAATTTTGGCCTGCAATTGAAAAGTGGCCTAATTCTCCCCAAATGGGTGAATATGCATCTTCAAAACTTTTTTGGGGGGAGGCAAACTGGGGGTGCAGGATGCATAATGATCATGGCACAAAATGAATTCAGAAACTGTACCTTCGTTTCTGCAGTGTTCCTTCCAAACGTCTAAACAGACATTCAGTCCTGCCATTTCTGCTGTGAATTTCACAGAATTACTTTGACATGTCTTGAGAAAATTCTCCAGTCTATTTATTCCACAGGGAAAATTCTCTTTAATTTCCTGTTCAATTGATACAGATAAGGTACTCCATTGTTCCTGTTCTTTCTTTTCTTCTTTAGCTTTCAGTCGCTTCTGGTTTTCCTCTGCAATTATTTCTGCTTTGCTTTTCTACAAAAAAATGAATAAAGCTATACAGAATTAAATCCCAATGTGTGCGAGTAACATGAAAAAATGTTGTAATCCTTCCCATGTTGTAATGGGAATCCAATATAATGTAATCCAAACCCAATCATTGAGAGAAAATGGGAGTTTTGTCTGAATAACGACTGAGTACAAATTACAAGATTTTTCCCATTTGTGTGTTGTGTTTTGCTTTAAATTTTGTTTAAAATAGTACTGGATTCTATACAAGTCATAATTTATTTGTAAATACTGGTACCTGTTTTAAAAAAAAAGGTTATTCAGCAAATCTTACTAAATGTAAGTAAAATAGTTCTTTAACTTTCTAATATCTAAAGAGCCACAAATATGTAAAATGAAAAAGATGGTGTGAGTCCCAAGTTGAAGCCTGTAAAAGAAAATTCTAATTGTAGTTCCAGGTATTTCAATAAATTGAAGACAATTAGGGACCTAATCAAATGACCTTTGAAATCAATGAAAAAACTTTCAGGGACTTCAATGGGCATTTGATCAGGCCCTAAATTTATATTCCACACTAAATGATACAAAATGATAATGATATTTTAACATAAAGAAATACAATAATAATTACTATTGCTCAGTCTTGCCCATTACATGCAGGTACACATTTTCAGGTATCCTGTGAAATTAGAAACGGTGCTTATATTACTCTAGTCAACAATTTAATACGGAATAGTGCTTGAAGGATCAAATCTTTCTTAGT
The DNA here is from genome assembly GCF_026122565.2 of Emydura macquarii macquarii. NCBI lineage: Eukaryota > Metazoa > Chordata > Testudines > Chelidae > Emydura > Emydura macquarii. Next base: position 11,707,231 of record NW_027131500.1, on the reverse strand, counting down.
ATATAAATGCAGACATTATTTGTGACAAATGCAGGGAAATGAACATAATTAATTTGATCTACAAACACTGCCATAAAAGATGGGATGTGTCATACACATGTATTTTTCAAATTTGGAATATTGATATGAGCCCCTGCATCTTCCATGTGATTGTTTCCATCTTTTTAATGGCTAGTTTGATTCATTTTTCAGGCAGCATATTTAAACAAACATCAAGAACCTCATTCAATTTTTAAACTGATTATTTCTGAAAAGGTTCTTAAAAAAAAGTCTACCCTGCCTTAAATTTATTTTTTGTTTCCTACCCAATCACATATTAATTTTATAGACCTCCAAAATTAAAGCTTTCTGTTATCTTTTTAGTGCTCCACCTCCAAACACAGCTATTTGTTTATATTTCTGTACATGGATAAAAATGGGCTTACACTAATTACCAAGTAAATCTAGGGTGCAAGGATGGATTTATTCTTTCAGCAAAAATTACTCATGAATGAAAAAAATAAAATCCTAGGTAAGTATTCTTGACTAAAGCAATTACAACAGAAGGAAAAATCCTAGCCTGGACAGCAGAAAGCATAATTAGGTTATGAAGCGATTTGAATATGCTTACATGTAATTTTTTTGTCTTTGTGACAGCAGCATTAGTGCTTGTGCGAACCAAGGGCACATCCACCTGATTTACAATTGTCTTTGAAATGTTGCCTTCCAATGATCTTCCATAAAGTCGATAATAAGTCTGCAACTTTTGTATCCCTCTTCTTTCATCTGGGCCTTTGGACTTTGCTACAGCAAACAAACATAATTATTTCTGGCTTATAAGGTAATTGGTGGAATTCCAATTTATTAGTTTTTTGGCAAGAGGTGAAAACTCCAATTTAGGCCTTGTGTAAAATTTTCAAGTGCCCAAGGTCAGAATTTGAAAGATATTTAGGCATTTAACTCTCATTAACACCTTTCAAAATCTGGCCTGAGGTGATATAGGAATTTAAGTCTCAGTTTCAAACTGATTTAGGCACTTAGAGCCTGATTCACAAAGGTACGTAGGCACCTAAGCCCAACTTTTAGGCATCACTGACATTTTCAAAACTACTGCTCAACTTCTGCCTAATCCTGAGGGTGCCTAAGTCCCCATATGTGGGCATGTTTAAAGCCATCTAAGTCCTGAATGCTGCTCAGAACCCTAATGCAAGTCAAAGCTCTGGAGGCCCTGAAACAGAATTCTCAAATTAGGCGAGGGTACATCTATCTCACCAGCACATCTACAGGCCCAGCACAAAAGACAGCATGCTTGTGTGTCTCCAAAATACTCACATGGGATGTGGGAGACCCAAGTTTGAATCTCCACTCTGCTTGATTTGGAGCAGGGGTTTGAGTCTCTGACATCCCAGGTGAGTGCCCTAATCACTGGGCTACTGGTATTCTGAGGACACACACAACCCACTCATCATTTGTGCCTGGCCTGAACCTGTAGCATGCTGGTGAGAAAGACATTCCCTCACCTTGTTTGAGAATCCTGTTTCAAAGCCGCTTGGGCTTGCATTTGGGCTTTGAGCTGCTCATTTGCTGTGTGGTGGCATCAGGACTTAGGAGGCTTTGTATGTGTCCACTTATGGAATCAAGGTTCCATGGGGTCTTAGTTCTCTATGGGTATGTCTACACAGCAGTTAAACAACCGCAAATGGTCCAGGTCAGCTAACTCGTGTTTTCAGGGCTTGGATTGCAGGGCTGTAGAACAGTGGTGTAGACATTTGGGATTGGGCTGGAGCCTGAGTTCTGGAACCCCATGGAGAAGCATGGTCCCAGAGCCCACGCTCCAGCCCAAGCATCTACACTCCAGTTTTATGGCCCCACAGCCCACACCCCACAAACCCGAGTCAGCTGATCTGGATCAGCTACAGGTGCTTAACTGCTGTGTAGACATACCCTATGGGGTTAGGCAGCAGCTGTGTAGTAATTTTGAGAATGAGAGTGGCACCAAAGTGTTAAACTAAAGAGGCAGTTAGGTGTGAATCTGGACCTTAAACCTGGCAATGCTAAGTGGAGCAATGCATAACTACCTTTGAAAATCTAGGCCTTAAGCACCTAAACATGCAGATAGGTACCTAGTGGGATTTTCAAAAACACCTGGATTCCGGCACATAACCTTCTAAGTAAAAGCAGGGTCTGAATGAGCTCTCCCCTGCCAAGCTGGCTAGGCAGAGGGGAACAGACTTCAGGACCAGACTGTATTTGCATGAGCACACCTACTGTGCCTAAGTGCTCAGCATGATGGGACTGCTTTGCTCAAATGATGACTTTGGCTGGTGTTGGGTTACAAATCACTTGAATGTTGAATGCAGGGGTAATGAAACGTTGTTCTCCTGACTGTATGAGCAAGGGGCAGCCAAACTGTGCTTATCCTGTCTCAACTGAAGGGTCATTCTCGTCTGAACGGAACTTGGTAAGCAGGGGCTCGGATGCAGACCCCTGTAAGAAGGGGGACATGGGGAGGGACAAGTACCCCTGCCAGGAGCTGTGGGCTTTGCTTAAGAGCCCTAAGCATGGTCTGATCTGTCTCTCCCCTAGACAGAGCTAATTAAGGCTCCATTAGGAGTCTTTTTGTTTTGTAAAGAGAGCTGAATTCACTTGCTGTGGTACAGCATTGCTGCCCAGCCTGCCTTCTCAGTGAAGTTCTCCCACAGGAGACTGACCTGCAGAGGAGCAGGTGGCAGCAGAAGGTGATGGTGTGCACTGGAGTGGCTGGAAGTTAATGGCCAGACAGAGGAGCGAGCAAGGTGCCTTCTTTCCCCCTGCTCCCAACCAGGGTGGGAGGTGAACTCTGCAGCTGCACTGCTAGTCTCTAGGTCTGCCTGCCTAAGGACAACACCTATGAGTGGGGTGCTATGAAGGAAAGGGCACATTAAAGGAACTTCTTGTTGTTGAATTTAAGAACCTAAGGCAAAAGGAAACTATCCAACAGACTCTGGGGTGGCTGTTTTGTTCATGGTTTTATGCGTGTGAATCTTGTTTGAGGCGTTTTCCCAAGTTAGTGCCGGGTTACTTTTCCCCTTTTTATTAAAAGTCTCTTTTCTACACTCAGTCTTTGTGCTTGCAAGAGGGAAAGTATTGTCTCTAGAGGCACCCAAGAGGTGCTGTGTAACTGTCCCAGGTTACTGGGTGGGGCTGAAGCTGGTTTTGTGTTCTATTGTTGAAAGGAATGCCTAGATACTGAACCCGGCCCTTGTTGCTGCCGACTCCAACTGGCAGAAGGGTTACCTAAGGAAATCCCATTCGGTCCCTATCTGCCTCTTTAGGTGCCTGAATACTTTTTAAAATCTGGCTCAAAAGCTGTTATACTCCCAGTAATAGGTCATATACCATCATGAATCATTTCATATTGACCCTTACATAAAGATTCAAACTACAGTAGTAGAGATTTCTCATTAAGAGTGACAATGTTAAACAGTTTACACAAAGTTTATATTAAAATGAATAAAAATGAGAAGGTGTTATTTAAGCAAGGATAGAGAGATGATTAAAATGACCTAATGTAAAACTTCAGCTGAGAAGCTGAGTAACTATAATCCTTAGTGATCTTGTCATGAGAGGGATGGGGTGGTTTCTTCTGAAGTTAGTTCATCAGTGTTTTTCAAGTGACTGAACATCAAGGAGCAATGCCACATTTCTTCTCTAGACCATATATCACCGAGATTCAGAGGTGTCTTTAAAGTTGGGCATTTACTTAGAAAGCTGAATTAGAAGCCATTGTTCAATGCTACTAATTCAATTGCTTAATTTAAAAGTATAAATGTAAAGCAACTCATCTACCTGCAACATACAGGAACTGGGCTGGAGTGGAAAAGATGACTAATTTTATGGACTGTGGAGTTCCACCAGGAACGAATTTTGTCCAAAGCTGTCAAAGAAGACCCTCCAAAATCAACTATAACATGACTGGAGACATTTACTGTTCAAAGGCATTTTCTGTTCTAGTTTGTTTATTCTGTTCTGCTCACATTCTTATCCCATGCCCATTACTATGACTTCCGAGCATCTGGCCATTTAGCATCATATTCATGTTTAATTCCCACAAAGCACAATCACTAGACATATACATAGCAGGTGTACATATCCATTATGTAAACAATAAAGTCATACCAGAGATTAATCTGACCAATTGAGTTTACACTACTTATTTTATAAATGAATAACTATTAGTTAATAATCACACAGAAGTCCTGTACAACTCCTCACAAGCTGTTTTATTCAATATATAACGCTTTGGCAGATGGTAATATTTCAACAGAACAAGAGTTTTGTGTAAAAGCTGCTGGTAGCCCCTCAAATGTATATTTCACTTGATAATATAAATGTGCAAATCTAAGATCAATGTTGAGTCCTCATTCATTTTCTGGGTATGTGAAAACAGGAAACATTGCCAGAAAATTAAAGTGTACATGTTATTTTGCTTTCTAATGCTATTTTCAAAGAGCAAATCTAGCCTTGCCCCCATTTTTGCAGTCATCTGAACCCTTATGCATATAAACTGAGTAATTAAATATAGTTACCCAATATGCAATTTTAAATACGAAACTGCATGTGTACATATAGATTGTCTATGTACAAATTTCTGCCTGTGCAAGTTTTGCACAGGCACAAAGGAGAGCCTCATGAAAACTGGGCTTGTAGAATTGATTGTGTCATAACCGCCTGGACTATTCAAGATAAATTAATGTAAACATGGAAAATATATTTAATATACACATACTAATTATTGTAATGGTACCTGCTTGAAGTATATTTGTGTAATATGTGAAAAATTATCTGGAATTACAGCAGTCTTTCCTCTAAAATCTAATAACCTTGACAACATTAAAATTTTAACTAACCAAACAAGAAGGTTTTATGTTTTTACCATCATTGCTGCACTTTGTTCTATCATAATCATCACTGAGAGGTTTGCCTGAATGCCAGTGCCGAAGTTCATCAAATTCTGTTTGTTTAATAAGTGAAGTAACTGCAGGATCATTGCTGAAAAATACACACAGTATATATAGTCATAGAGTGTTTTCAGCTTTCTGGCACATAGAATCATAGAGCTGGAAGGGACCTCGAAAAGTCATCTAGTCCAGTCCCCTACACTCATGGCAGGACTAAGTAATATCTAGACCATCCTGACAAGTGTTTGTCTAACATCCTACATAACAAGCCTTATACCCACTTAGTTATAAAGAAAATGTTTTGACATTCATTGTAATACCTAATACTGACCTAAAGAGTATGTTAGATGGAAGAGATCTTTTTGTTCACTTGTATATTCTTAATTCTTCTGTAACAGGCCCCTGATTGCTCATGACTTCATTTTGCTCTAGTGGCTTCCTTGTCCTCCCCATTTAATTCCTTATGGATTAGTGAAGAATCATATAGCATACGTCACAGAACTACTCTTTAATAGGTGCATGTCTGTATTGGCTGACTTCATATTTGATACTTAGTATAGGGCAAATCCAGACTTCTTGGCTACAGAAGCAACTAAGTTCCATGCACAATTTTGTGCGAGCAAGGGACTGGATTTGGGAGTCTGTATGGGAGTGACACATCTTTTGTTTGTCACAGTACACAGTTTTGTGAGGACTCCGTGCATGGGAATGCATAGCAGGTGGCTGAGCATAGCAGGGGCAGGCTGACAAAGGGTAAATGGAGAGAATTTACTGCCACAAAGATTCTCCACTCGCAGCAGGGGCTCACTCAGGGTTCAAATGGCTACTACCCCCATTGGGCTGAAGTAGCTTTCATGGAGAAACTCTGAAGCCTTTGCCTGGGTGGAGGGAAAGAGCCTATTACTAGGGGTAAATCAAGTTATCCATAAAATCTGTGAATCTATCTTAATCTTAATTGAGGCAAACTCTCATTTGAGTCAATTTGCGTTCTGTGATTGACTTCTATGGGATCAGGATCTTGCCTTCAAGTACAAATCGTATGGTAAAAGCAATGATTTGAAGTTGTAAAGCAAGCATTATCGAACATAGTAATACTAATAAATAGCTGCCTAAAGAATACAACATGGAGTCAGGTTTTAGAGTCCAGGTCACCTTTGCCCGGCATCTCATGTTAATATTTACACCAGTCCAAAGTGGATGTAAAATACTACCCAACTGAACAGTAGAATTTTATGCTCCTTTGCACAAGTTTAAACGATGACATAAGATGCAGGATAGAGGAGAATCAGCCCATAGCATCTCATTTAGTTTTAAAAAAACCAACAGACAAATGTCAAAAAAATGTACCTGCTTAAAATAGGCAAATCTGTCAAAACAGCTCCAGCATAATCTTCTACAAGCTCAGATCTCACTGGGATGAGCCCTATACTGGGAATTTCTTCCTTAGATTCTTTGCAGCATTGATGAAAATGTGATAAACATTGGTTAACTAAAAGCATACACTCTTACGTTATCTTTTGCAATTCCAATGTACAAAAAGTATACAACATTCTGCTAATTTCTGTCATGTGCATATTATAAATCAAATAGTAACAAGAAATACAACTTAAGTAATAATCAGTGATGTCAAGCAGAATTTGGAATATTATGGTGTACATAATATGAGCCTGATTGTAAATGGCCTCTGTGTTAATTCAAAAGTGATGTGGGAAACACAAGATGACTCCTTTTATATTATAAAAGGTCTTCTTCAGGAGAACACTGTGGTGTTGTAACAAAACATTTGAAAAGGTTAACCAAAGTTACCCAAGTTGGAAAGAATAAATGCCTGATACACAGTGAAAGTCACAGACCTTGCAGCCAGGCCAGGGGTGGGAATGGGAGAAGGGGCTAAATGGCCGCTTAAGCCAATTTTGCATCCTCCTGATTCTGGGCTGCTATATGGCTCCCAATATAATGTAGACAGCTCTGAGGACATGTTTAAGTTGCAGCATCCTCCCTGGGCTGCCTTATGGCTACAGCGCTGCCTGGAATCTCTACAGAACTGTGTGCTACAGACCTACCTCTGACATACCCATCCCTGCCCCTGCTCTGCTGCCAGCACGACCCACATGCCAGGGCTTGTGAGGGAGTCCTTGAGAGATGCCTTCTTGCTATCTATCACAATGCTTGCACACATTGGGGCAATTCGCCCTTGTACTGAAACAGTGCTTTTTAGATGATCATGTTCTTTACTCTGTTCTAGCCCTTTTTCCAGCAGAAAGGGCCTGATTTGGGGCTGAGAATCAAACCCACAGGGTGCAATCCTGGTCCCAGTAAAGTCAATGGCAAAATTCCCATTGACTTCAAAAGGTCCAGGATTTCATGCATAGGGCCTAATCAGACTCCCTTTGGCATCAGACGGGAGTTTTGTCACTGATTTCAGTTAACAGATCCATAAAGTCATAGATTATTAGAAGGAGAAGAATTAAATAGCTCATAACTGCATAGAACTTTGACCATGTAAAGCATTTTATAACTGTCAATTCTTATTATGCTTACACCAGTCATTTTTATACAGTTGTTAGTACCTTTAAATAACATTTCTTTCTGTTCAAGAAAGAGTTGTGAGGTAGTTCTCACTGGGAAAGCATCTCCAAAATCACAGTTGGCAGCCAGTTTGGTTACAGTATTCCATAGATATTGGTATTCACTCTTCATTTCTTTACCCAATTCCAAATTTAATCCTATGCAGAAAAACAAAATTGAAATTTTACAATGAAAGTTCTCTAGAGCAGGGACTGCCTCTTTATCTGTGTTTGTACAGCATCCACAACAATAGGGTCTAATTCTGATAGAGGCCTTTGGGCATTACAGCAACAGTGCAGAAGCCATGGTGATAGCCATGGATGTATATACTGTATCTAAATATAGTTAGGGAAATATATTGAGGAGTAAACAAATAGCAATTTTAGGCTCCAGCCCTTCACCTGAAGACCAGTAAGCTCTGCATAGAGATGGGGGTTCTCCCCCAAAGAAGCTCATTGAAGTATCTGGGCTTTAGAAAATTCCCATTATTCCCCAAAGATTAATGGATGGTGGTGTAAATGCGAACTATTGTTATACTCCCAATTTATACTTTCTTTGAAAGTTCCTTCATGATTGTTTGGATTAGATATATGCAGGAGAATGGTACCTTTTGACTGGATTCATTTTACTTCATAAATTGCTTTCATGGGCCCAAGTCACCCTTCCCAAAGCGAAACCCTTGGAAGAGAGTGTCAGGGGAGCAGTAAAACTCTGGAAGAAGTTCCTGCTACAAAGCTTCATCCTTGGCCTGTTGTTTTGCCAGCTCTCACAATTTTATCATTAGTCTCATGATATCAGATGGTTTCCTCAAAAGCCCCACCTCCCACATACATGTGAGTTCATGAAATCTCAATTTTATTTTTTTAAAGTAAGTTTCTAGCCTTCATGGTTACTCTTATGAAAATTGTCATGATATCCTTAATGTCTGTGTAGAGCAGACAGAACCCCAGTTTTTAAAGTTTTAATTGAAACTGAAGGACTAAAAATAAAACCTCCTGGGATTTTAACCTGCAGTTCCAGTGACTCTAGGGTCAGAACCTGGCACCTATTCTGACTTCTTTGAGCTACTCTGACAAGATAAAACAGGTGAGAAGCTGGCTAAATCAAACAGCAATCCCCCAACATAAAACAATCCCCAAGTGGCACAGAGTCCTCATAGTCTAACCTATGCCACCTCCCATCCTTGCTTTTGCATATGCATAGCGGCCTGGGTGTGACCAGGGAAAGTGGGTCTGGACAGATTCTTGTTAAGTGATAGGAGTTATGCATCTAATTCTCTGGACTCAGTACTGAGAAAGCTTTTTCTACTATTCCATAAAATAACTTTATTACTATATGTATGCTCATTAGCTAATACTGTTTATTGTATATTACTTTTCCTTTGCATTTATAAACTTAATAAAATTAGATACTAAAAAAGCAAATTATTCAAGAACAAAGATATATACCTGAGCAGTATTCTATTTCATAGTAATGTGAAAGATTCTTTAATAGTGAATTGTCCCTTAAGTCAGGCAGGTAAGTTAAATCCAATTTCCAGTCATTTTCATCATTTAGTTGCTTCAGAACAAAATAGTCACAAAGGTCTTGCTATTAAAAAAAATGCATTTAATTCTTACATAGCACTTTTTATCTGCAGAACTCAAAGCACTTTACAAGGGAAGGTATGACTATCCCATGTTTACAGTCTGGTAAATTGAAGAACTGAGAGGTGAAGTGACTTGTCAAAGATCACACAGCAGGTCAGTGGCACAGCTTGGAATATAAACCCAGTCTTGTACTCCTAGCCTACCTACTGGACCATTCTGCTTCACTGGTAAGCTGTTCAAACTCCACTTGACTTTAAAAGATGCAAAGACCTTCCAAGCTACCACTGTACTTTGTACAGTACATTTGTGCAGTTAGCTAGGGGGCTAGAGTACCCTACCAAGAAAAGGAAAACTGAGGCATCTGCTGCACCTGATGCCAGAGGAGGTAAGGCCCTGGTACACCTACCATTTTTATAAATGGTAAAACTTGCTTAGTCCAGCGGGAATTGATTATCCTAAACTGAGCTCGTTGTGAAAGAGGCAAATGGAGAAGGAAAACCACACTGAGGCACTGCATTCTACACAGGTCTGCTGCTTCTTCCAGTGTTAATGCTTCACCCTTTTCCTGTTGGGACATAACCAATATAAGATTCACTATGTACGTCAGCAATAAATATTAGTTAGTGGTGAACATAATTAATTAACAATATAATTCAGTGATTTTTCACATTGTCAGTGCAGCTAATAAGTGTTATTGTTATACAATTTGTATGTTACAATCACTTCTGGCTATACTTAGTTCATCATATGGATTTTAGATAGCTTAGGTAGCTTTAGACAGGTGAGGATTAGTTACCACTTCCACTTCTGTTATAAATCTCTTTCCAAAAGGGAAGTAATGTGCAGGGGCTGCCACCACGACCCTCACCAAGAAAAATGGCGTGAAGAAGAAGAAGAAGAAGCTACTATGTAAATAGAGACCTATATATTTTGTTTTCATATGTAAGCCCTATTAATTCATTTAGAGATAGTTACTATAGTTACTTTTTCAATATGTTCCTACAACCTACCATATGTGCTACTCTACATGACTCCTGTTACACTGTTTCCATCTTAGACAGATTAAAACATAAAACCTTTAGTATAATTATATCATTAAAAAAGATATTGATGAGGGAGTGCATGTGGCAAGGAAGAAATTGAGACTTTTCCCTGAACGCAAAAGAATATGAAAATTATATTCCTTTTCAACGTTATGGAAACATTTATGTTAGAGAATTAAAAGATGCTGAGAAGATATAAAGAAATCTCACGTTTTGACTGTCATTTTCTGTTTGCAGTTCCTTTGTTTCCTCAGAGGCTTTTGCATTTTCTAACATGTCACTGTACGTTTTTAATCCCACTGTACATGTAAGAACACAAACAGCACGCCTAATGTCGGATCCTTCCGGCCACAGATGCTTCAGCAACAGGACAGTCTGACATACCTACAATCATAACATGTCAATATCAATTATTATTTCAATAATGAAAGGATTATAAAGGAGACATACACCTTTATTTTTATATAAATCAATGAAGAAAAGTAGTACATCAAGATACACAGAAGGGAAAATGTACAAGAATGTTAGTTAAAACTTCATTTTCTGATGCTGGGTTAGGGAGTTAGTAAACTTAGTTTTGCAAAAGCAATTCTAATATGATTAAACAGCAAATAAGGGCCTGATTCAAAGTCTACTAAATCTGACTTCAAGAGACTTTCAATCAGGCCATATGTGAACAATGCCAGTGTTTTGGGAGGTGAAAATCATCTTATGGAGCTGGTCTTGCTCTCACTGAAGTCAATGGGAGTTTTGCTATTGTATTTAATAGGAGTAGAAGAAGGCCAATGGCATGACAGGCCCATTTAATATCTAAACAACTGAATGGGCAAATTAGTCATTAATGGGGGATCATAAAAAAAATTGCACCCTCAAACTCTTGAATTTGGTGGTTTTCAATTCAGCTAGTGCCACCAATTGATTTCTGTCAGGAGAATTTAAACTTGTGGTGACAGAGGGAATTATTTAAAATTATTGTTTAAGCTCATGAGGGAAGATGTACAGTAAGTCTCTGTATAGTAATACATCAGATTAATATTTGTCTATGGTTTTGAATAGGAAAGCAGTGTAAGTGCTCAATGTTATTTATTATTATTATTAAATATCCTGTAAGCAATCTTTCTTCCAAAAAATTGCCTCTGTTGTGAATAATTTAGTACACAGCAAGGCCCCTGGAATCCCAGAGGAATCCATGGATTTTGGGAGTGGGTCCCAAGACCTCTTCCATGAGACCATTATCTGACTTCTACTGCACAACTGACAGATTGCTGCATGAACCCACTTTTTGTTATTGAGCTGAGTAACTGAAAAAAAATTGTAAAATAGTTGTTACCTCTTCTTCTATGTTTCTCAAGATCAGCTTCAAATGTTTATACAGATAGGCTGTAGTCTGGGATTTTTGTAAGTATTTGATTATGGTTTCACAAGTATGTTTCAAATCCTTTTCATACTAAATGAGAATAAAAGTATACAAGTCAAAGTTATACAAAATCAAAGGTAAAATTTTCAAAAGCACCTAAGTCACTTAGGTGCTTTTGAAAATTTTACCCAAAGTTTATTAACTTTTTTACCCAAAGTTTATTATTAGTGAAAAATGAGTTTAGATTGGTATTCTGCTTAAGCTTCAACTATAACATCACTTGTAAAGAAAATTCCTTTGTCACAACAGGTAAAAGCCACATCTCCAGAACTAAATTCAAGTGTTATCAACTGCTATATATGTTAAACAAAATAAAGGGCTGAGCTACACCCACTGAACCAAAAGGAAAGGCTCCTACTGAGGTCAATGGGTTTTGGATCAGGCCCAAAATGAACAGTACAGGAAAGGAGATATGGTGCTCCTAGGTTCCTGAGACTGCCGAATAAGCTGTACTTCAGCAGGTTGTTAGGTGTTCATTCAGTTGTTAGGTGCTTGGGAAATCTAGGGCTTTAGGAACAATGAACATGATCTACAGTACATCATATGAGCTTTCTTCAAGGACAAATTCATGGCAAACAGGCATTAGGGAATCAGAAACTGTTTTTGTTTAAAATAAATACATTAAAGCTGAGGACTGGGAGTCAGGAAATCTACTCCTGGCCCCATCACCAACTACTTATATAAACTTGGGCAAATATATTCGCCATTTTATAACCTGAATAAAACCTCTGTAAAATGAGGATAACAATACAAAGCCTAATTCTGCCATCCTTACCCACAGTGTGTATAACTTATTGTGGGAGCAGTCCCATAGATTTCAGTCAGATCACCTACAGAATACAGTACTATTCAGTGTAAGGAAAGCAGCATTGGATCATTTATTGTACAGTAATTAAGTGTCAAATCCTCGGTTAGGTTACTTTAAACTGAAGTAACACTGCCACTTTCTCCTCCCTTCTCCTTACTTCCATGACAATGAGCACTGAAAGATCCACACACCACTGAATCCTATAGCCTAGCATGTTGCTGTGGAGAAGGGGTCAAGAATTTGTCACCAATGAATTAATGTCTGCAAAGGTCATTAAGATTCTCAGATGAAAGACATACAGATAAGCCAAATGTTATCACTGCATCATGATTTTAATGTATAGAAACCTGGTTTTCAAATTCATAGATTCCAAGGCAAGAAGGGACCACTGTGATAATCAAATCTGACCTTCTCTATAATATAGGCCATAGAACTTCCCCCAAAATAGTTCCTAGATCACATCTTTTAAAAAAACATCCAATCTTGATTCAAAAATTATCACTGAGATGTTCTAAATATATAATTCTACATATTAATGGTATTACTTTTCTGACTTAAAATCTGTTAAGAAGATGTATTGCAATCTACCTTCTGAAAAAATAACCGGTGTTTGTGGACATTCTGGGCATAATATCCATAAACTCTAAGAGTATCAGACTCCAGTCCTGATGTGAGCACAACATTGATTTTCTTTGACAAGGTATGAGTGATAAAAATCTGTAAATACTCTTCTTGGGGAGAGGTCAGTCCTATATCAGAGATTATCATAAAATATGGATAACTTTCCTTGAGGAAAATCTGCCATTCTGGTGACAAACAATTGGAAAATTCTGTATGAATGATGATGTCAGTGTTGTACTTCAGGTGTTGTATTAACGCAGTTCGATGGAAAAGGAAACGAGGGTTACTGAAATACATCTGTTCCACATCCTGAATAAAGTGAAAACAATTGAGGTATCATTATTTCATATTTATATTCCAACAGACATGATTAGGACCCTTTTTACTTGGTGATGTACAAACACACATAAAGACATGATCCCTGCCCCTAAAAGCATAAAAGAAAATAATATTTTAGTGTTCTTCAGTGTATGTATTACTGTGGTTTACTTGTAAATTCTTAGTAATATTGTACAGAATGATATATTTGTTCCATTTGATCATGTCATAGTGATAAAAGGCAATAAAAAGATTTTGAATATATAAAAATGTGATTGATATATCCATTGTATCTAAAACAACCTATGTTAAAAGAACAATAAGGTTGCAAAGTCAAAAGTTAGGAAATACCAGAATTAAGATTGCTTGTGCAATTTTAATTTGGTTCTTTTGTGTATATGCATTATGATAATCTTCAAATGTGTGATCATATACTATTTTTTTACAGCTGAAAACAGGGTCTTATGATGGGTAGTGTCAGTTAACCTTAAGCACAGGCAATGCTATCAGCTCCACACATAATTACTATAGTCCCAGTAGAAATATAATAACCATTTCCATAGTCCAGATAAAGAAGACACAGTCATCTTCTTCCTCCATTTCCACTAGAAATCTGCAAACGTCCCTCTATGGGCACATCGTAGGCAAGGCCTTAAGTTCTGTGTAGATATGCCATGGATGGATTGAGTCATGGAGCAGTCACTTTGCAATATGTGCCCTCAGGACACCGAATTTCCCCTGGGAGTTACTGTCAATGGCTCCACTTCCCATGAGAGGAAGGCAGTGTACAGCCACCAGGAATTCAGATAACAAAAGTAGGATTCTTAAAGGATCCATGTTGCTATGTGGGAGAAAAGCCCTGGGAAGCTAGGTGAAGTGGCAAGTCATCTCCAGTGGTGACTGAGGACCCACTCAGTTGCACCATGTCTACAGAGCATGTCTCTTCCCCCATTCCTTCTGTCTGTAAACCCCTGCACTTGCAGTGACAGATATGAAGAAAATTCTACATAGACAATTTTGCAGTTTCCAGCAGACTTTCATCTTTCCCATGGATTTTTCCATCTAGGAGGAACATTGGGCCCAGGCTGCTATTATTTTGTAGATAAGTTTTTTTTACCATAAATGATCAAGATTTATAAAATTCTGGGAATGCATGGTTAAAAATTTCATCAAGGTGAATATAGTTGCCATTTTTCTGCATGGGTTTTAAGGGTTAGCTACATGCTTATACATTGATTTTAATACACTACTAAACCATTTTAATAGAAGCTTCTGCAAAAAAAAATTCTTTCAAAAAAGAAGCCAGGAAAATAAAGTTCAGATGTGTTTCCTGGGTGTTACTATGCATCTCTTCACATGTATAACTGAAATAAACAGATTTGCATTTCTTACACTCTAGCCCAATCGCCTTGTGCTGTGGGAAAACCCACAGAGCAAAGGAAATCTCTGCAAGATTTTCATCGTAACCGTTTAATCAGTCCATGAGGACTGGCATGGTTTACCCAACCCAAGGAAACAGGCTGCAGGGCCTAATCCCAAACCACCTGTGTCCATTGAAAGCCACACAGATCGGGGTGCGGATGAGGAAGGAGGGCTGAAAGGCCAGGAACAACTTCATAGGGGTTCTCTGCCTTCTCTTTGGCTCATCATCCCCCAATGCCACAGGATATCTACTATAGACAGAAGCTGGGGGGCCGATGTCTGCAGGACCAGTGAGGGAACAATGTGAATCTTCCAGGACTGCTCATTGTTTGCATCCTCAGCAGAGTTCTAGGACAGAAAACCAGCTGTTGCTGAGTAAGTCTGGTGCACTGGAGATGTGAGGTCTAGATAAATGGGTCACTTCTACATATGAATTAGGGGTAGTGGAGAAAATTGGGTCCATAATTATTACAGGTTGTATTTTTTTTAATCTAGTGATGAAATCTCCTACCTTACAATCAAACAATTCTTTTTGAAATAGTGCAGTGGTTTAAACAGTATGCAAATAAGAATTGGCTGTTATAGTACCTTGAAGAAGACAATTACATATTTTGCTCCTTTCTGGGTGAAATCAAGCAGAAAGCGTTCAACTAAGTAAAAGAAGGGCAGGTATTCTCTTTTCTTGCATAAATACTTGAAAAGTAGGGAATCCCCATCAATCACAAAAAATTCAGATTCCACAAAGTCTTTTAGTAAACTGATATACCTGAATGAAAAGACAAATAGTATAAGCATAGTCTTGCAAAAATGGAAAAGTGGGGGAGGGAACGCATTTGATTGATAAAAGATTTAATTCACGTGTTTTAAAATCTACTAAAATTCAGTAGTATAGACTAATTCAGAAATAAGCCATCTTTCTTGGTCCTAAAGTCAGTCCTAAGCTGCCAACATTCCTCTTCATTCATTCAGCGTACTGGACATTTTCTCATTCTTCAACACTGTGAGTGCTATCTAGCCCAAATCAAGTTTCATGGATGATATCACTCATATCTGTTGCTGCAGAAGCTGTTTCTTATTCTGAAAGAGAAGCGACTCATTAGAAGCAGCCACAGAATGTATACTGGGCACCATCTTGCCTGAAGCCCCAGTCATAATATATAAAAATTATGTTCAAGCCGATGACTTCAGAGAGCTCACAAAGATCTTTTCACATCTTAAAAGGATGGGTTCTTTCAGATAGGGAAGAATTTTAAAGGGAGATGAAAAGATACTGAATATTATCTCTTTTCTCAGCCCAAGAAATGTCAATGTATTCTACTAGCAAGAAGAATCATAGTAGATCCAATCATAGTAGATCCCTTCCAGCAAACCAACAATTTGGGGGATTCTTTCTTTACCCCACCCCTAATATGAAGGCTACTTATGTCAAGAAGTTTATAAGATTTTTCTTAGCCCAGCCAGAGAGAAGACTTGGAACCAATCCTCTTCCTACTGAAGATCACTGGGAAATAAGGGAGGATGGCACCTAGGCACTTCTGAAAATCCCACTATGAGCCTTGTCACAGGGTGACTGGCCTCTTTCAGAGGGATCAGATTCAATGCACCCATAACTAGTCAGCTGCCTCCCAACTGGGCTTAAGAGAAGGCGCCTGGGCTGTATAAAGAGCCAGGAAAGAAGTGGAGGAGTGCTGCCTGAGAGAGATAGGAAGAGCAGGTGATAGGTATCTGAAAAATACAGGACAGCCCCAGAGACAAATAGGATGTAGCAGAAGAGAGCTGCTGGAGACAGAGAGAAGCAGTGGAGAGCTGGCAAGAGCTACTGGGAGAAAACCACAGAAGACCTGGGAGAGAGAGAGAGTGCTAACAGAGATGAGAACTGGTAACGGGGGCTGTTGAAAGAACAGGAAATGAAGAAAGATGTTGGAGACGACTGCTTTGCGTAAATTCCCTTTGGTGTCAGTGGGCATCCTGCTGTGGACTGAGGGGAATATAGAGTCCTATATGCCCAGTCCACTGACCAAGTAAAAGTGGAATTTGGCCACCTCCACAAAATGAATTTGACACCCCTGATCTCCAGCTTCTTGATAAAAGTGGTAGTAAAAATTGATACAAATAGTGGACAGTCACAGTATAAGATACTATATGATGCTAACAATGCCATCTACTGGATTTAATGGAAACTTTTGTCTAACAAATTACTTTTACATATATTTCAGTGAAATTCACTGTACATACTTAGCTTGTGACAGGGATTCCCAAACAAATAAAGACAATTTCTTCAGAAATCCAAGATATTCGCTTTGTTCTAAAATAAACATGGATTTACTCAATCAGTTACAAGAGATCCATGTGATAAAACACTATAAAAATTACAGACATTAGCACAAGCAGCTAACATCTCACCAGGATTTTGGGAATCACATCTGTCCTTGAGTTCTTTGGACTCTTCCCTATCAGCTTTTGAAACATGTTGTGAATCTTCTTCAGCACTCAATACACCTGAAAAGTCATGATGGCTTTTATCTTCTTCCACTTCTTTTTGTCCATCTTCTTCTTCTTCAAATGAGGAAGAATAATACTCCAGACTACTGTCCGTGATCTTGCTCTCTTCATCAACACTACTGTCACTGTCATTCTCACTCCCATCTTCCTCAAGATCAACTTGTGCAGAAGCCATCAGACCTTTTATCTGGTCTCTAAAAATAAAATTATATTTAATCATCAGTTATAAATTTTCAGTAAATATGGTGTGCTCTTAAACTTGGTTCATTAAATTATCCACCTTGCTATTAGAGGTGGCTGGAAAATTTCCATCAAATAAAATTTGGGCAAAAAGCAGAAAACATTTTGTGAATATCCCTGTGAGAATTTTTTCCCTTTTCCAAACAACTCTACTCACTATTACTTATATTTTACAATTACTCAAGATTTCCATATAATTCAGTTTCCCAAAATTTGTTAAATCTTTCTTCTTCTCACTGCAAGCCAGTCATCCTTATTCAACAAGAACCAGATGATGTGTGGCCCCTCAATGAGTGGATGAAAGGGGAACGAGAGGAAAGGTGTGAGGAATTGCTTCTAATATTGAAGCTTTTTAAGAGGTGGTGCAGTAACTTTCCTTCTCCAGAGTGCCTGGGAAGTAGGAGGCATTGTCCTCAGGCACAGTGTCCTCCAAAATTGCTGTTGGGGTGATTCATCCTTATATTGTTCCACACACAGGGCCATGGATTATTTATCCAACTAGTACCTAAATAATATGGAGAAAATTAAGCACTAAATCTTGCTTTACTCACACAGAACTCCCACTACAGTCAATGGGCTCAGCTATGCCAAATGTAAATCCAAAATTGGAGAAAGATGGCTCTGCATCACCTTCCAGCTTTTTCAACTCTGTGTTGGTCAGGGGCCCATGGGGTTCTGCATAGGTGCAGGGTCTGCCTATGTCCACTTATTTGCAGGATTTGGGGCCTTATTAACACAAATACCTTTAAATCACTAAAAGTCTCCTTGCCTTTAATGGAGCTACTTGTATGAGTAAGGACTACTCCTATAAATAAGGGTTCGCAGAATATCTTCCTGTTCACCCTATGCTGACAACTCAGCAGAGCCAACATCTCAATGATTACACTTCATTCACACACACGAAAGACTTATCCAGCCCCATCCTATTTTATATCATTCCCTATTAGCCTATCTTAACATTTGTTTTAATTTTTTAGGATTGTTACCATAATAAGTTCCACACTACAAATATAATAAGGAGAATACGTGGCATGTTTATTGCTGCAACCATTTACTGACAATACGTTTATATGAGGAAATATAATTAACAAATAAAAAGTAAGGCTAACTCCAGTTAGAAGAAGAAGAAGAACCAACTTTTTTAATAACTGTGAAAATATAACACTATGAGATCCAGTAGTGTAAGTGTTGGATTCAATCTCTGTCATATATGGTGCCAAGATAGAAGAGTATTAAAGTTTTTTTGGATTTGGGGCAGTGAGCTTCTCCATAGCAAAAGAACACCACATCTTACTGATCCCAATACCTATGTGTGGGTTATTATTTTCTGATATATTTATTTAAATGCATAAAATACCTATAGGTACCCATCCTATTTTACAGGGTTGAAATTCACCTCGGGAGTGGCCACAAGATATATACACCACTTGTTATGTGTTCATTCAGTGTCTACAATTTTTTTTTTAAAAGGTCTCTTTTATTTTAGTTACCAAAATAAAACAAAAGTGAAAGGAAAATAATCTTACAAATAATGTTTAGTGTTAGGAGAGTAAAGAGTTAAAAGCTGGACAAGTAGTCAGGCCTAAATTACAGGGAACAGGGTCAAGGTAAGGGTAAACTTTGTTTCCGTTAAGTGGTATAAATTTTAGTTAGAGTCTGTTATCTCTCTTCTTCTCCTCCCTTTCTGGTCATCTGTGTAGGGGATAAGCCTATTGTTATTTCTGTGCAAGGTTTTATAGTGGGAAGAAAGTGTTATCTTCCTTCTCCCCCTGGCATGCCTTTACTTTAAAGAATGTTAGTGTAAAAATTATAGGTTTTAAGATGATGTGCCTGACCTCTGTATGGTAATCCTGTAAACAACAAACAGGGACAGGTATAATTATATTCATTATATAGTTGTTAATATTCATTTTATAGGGATCAGTGTAATCAAATAAGGGTCTATGGGGAGTTGCTGGAAATGTATACATTTACATACTGTTATGGATAAAAGAATTGTAAAGTAACCCCCTCGTTGCTCACTCCCAGCGTGGAGGTGGAACGAACAGGCAATAAAGAGTTCTGCCTCCCCAATCCAGCCCCGGGACAACCTGTTTGGTTATTTCTAACATTTAGTAAATATAAATTGCATTTATAAGGGTTGGTAGATATTAATTGCATTAAAAAAGCTCCCATATCCAGACAAGATGGTCAGGGCTTCAAATAAACAATCAAATACAAGAAAACAGTATTTTCAAATCTTCATGAAAGATAAAAAGAAACAAAACATATTGTATATAGTATTTGTATTGTTGTAGCTATTTAAAAATATCATACATATCTTTGTATGTAGTAATTGTAACATTACATTTGAACTTTAATATCTATAATCTGTACTAATATCTATTTGTACTGTTACAGCTACTTTTAAGATATCCTACAAGTCAAGGACTACATATTTAGGTGGTGGTTATCAATTTTAAATCTGAACTTGCATACCCATCATCATTAGATGTACCAAGTTCATAACTAAAGAGCTTCACAACATTACTACAGCTTCACAACATTCTATGTATTTGGTCAGAAAAAAAAAGGAAGAAAATAGATTAAAAGATCTTTTTCTTTTTTCATTTATGTGGAAAAGTTGTTTTTTTAAATTCTTTAAAGTCTTTAGTATACCCTTCCGGGGACTGATCCTGCATTCTTTGCACACCAAAACTCTCACTAACTTTGATGGAAGAACATAGGTCCCAATTCAGCAAAGCACTTAAGCAAATGCATGAGTACATGTTTGTACTGTGCCTAGCACAATGGGGCCCCAATTTTGTCTAGGACTTTGGGTGCTACTGAAATACAAAATATTAGTTTCTGCCCACTAACCTATCAAAACTGTCACTGAACTGGAAGCAAAGCCTACAATATTCAATTACTCCACAAAACAGTCTGACTCCATGTATGTGGTCTTTTATGTGTGTGTCTTTAGCCTGTGCACTCACCCACTATGTTTACTTAGGAAAAATTTATTTTGTCTTGGCAATCAAATTTTGTCTGAGTCCAGCTTTCAGGACTGGACCCTGTACCATGCCTTCCAACTAGGAACGACCTCACTATTAAGCACCATGTGCTCACTATTCTGTCTCTATGAAAAAGGATAGGACACAAAAAGAGGTTGGTGTACGGCTAGAAAGCTTAAATTATGGAGCTGGAAGATGACATTTTACTGAGTATTTGTTTAAAGTGGAATAAATATAAAATAAAAAAAGATGATATAGGGTACTGAATACTATTTTACACTATGGAAAAGAAGTAGCAAGAAATACAGCATTGCCTTCTTGCAGATTCAGGAAACAAACGATAGAATAGGGTTATCTAAAATGGGGGGCAACACCCTGTTTCAAATAAATAAATAACCCGGTACTCATGAACTGCATATAAATAATTGACTTTTTTCACACATGCAAGCAAGAAAATCAAGTGGGTCAAATAAACGTGGCAGCTAGTCCACAGCAGCAGCGCGTGTGCGCCAGCTAGATGAGCGCACAGCGCAGGTGCTGCTCCGCTAAATAAACGGCACTGAAACCCGCCCGTTTACCCGGCATCACCGTTTAATATCGCCAACAACCTCCGCCCGGCCCTTCCCAAACGAAAGCCCCGCGGTGCACCCCGGGCCGCTCGGGCTCAGGTCACAGCGCTCCGCCTTCTCCAGCGCGGCCGGAGGAACGGATGCTGCTAAACGCGGCATGAAAAAGCGACCAGCCTGGGGTGCTCCGCAGCCGCCGTGGCCGCTATCAGCCCCTCTTCCAGCATAGGCGGGGAGGGGAGATGCAGAACTTGGGGCGGGCGGTGCCGAGCCCCGCGCGCCTGCCCAGCCCACAGCGCCCCTGTGAGGAGCTGCAGCTCCGGCTCAGCGCGTGCCCAGCATCCCGCCATCGCCAGGCCGGGCACAGGCGAGGTCCTGGCACTGGCACCGGCACCCCCTCCTTAGGGATAGAGGCGAGCGGGAACCTCCTCCTCCAGCACCCCCCGCCCGGGGGAAGCCCCCTACCCTGCTCCGCAGCCCTCGGCACAGGCGCTGCCCCTCCCCGCGGTGCTCTGTCGCCCGCCTCGCTCCCCCTCCCGCCTCTTGCACCTCTTATTCTCCCCGCGACAAGCGGCTCCGAGCACGCGGCGAGCCCGCCCGGCGATGGGAGCAGGGGCGGACGAGCGCTCTTTATAGCCGCTGCTGTCGCCGCCCCCGCCGAGCTGCCGTGTCCTTCGCTTCGACATCTCTCGAAAGCAGCCGGGACCCGCCCCGCCAGCCAGGGCAGTGAGACAAACTTCGCACGAGCCCCCCCCTTGCCCTCAACCTTGGGCTGGCTCTGAGGGGCTGAGCCGGTCTCCCTCTCTCACCACAACAGGCGGAGTCAGAGCCGGATCCCCCCGGGCCTCTGGATCCAAATTTTGCCTCCTGGTTCTGTTTCTAGAATATGCCCCTCCCCCCAAAAAAAACCCCACCGGAGCCCAATATTACCCAAAGCCTTGGTCCAGGGTGCTGAGCCTCAGGGACCAGCCTTTAGATTTGATTCGGTGAGTATGGTATAAATGGCTATGTGGATTAGATGGGAGACCTGCATTTTGCACAGTTGTTCCACATTTGTATAATAACCCTAACCAAAACACGGGTCTGGGATTTGAATTTTACAGCTCTAGCCCATGTCTACCATCATTTCCTATAGGGAAATGGGGAGAAGTGGGGAGAAAAAACAAGAGCATACATTTCTAATGTCACTAGAAAGTGAAGGCAAGGGAGAGAATTAAAAAAACAACCAAACCAAAAAAAAAAAAAAAACAAGTATGTATGTAACCCATAGAGATTATCACTCCTAAATGCAGTAGCAACATTTATCCTATATGATTTAAGAATTGTGAGAAGTTGTATGTCTATGGAAGAACACTCTATACCTAAACTTTCCAGGTAATGTACTGGATATAGTCTCACAGCTCCCAAGAAAAGAAAAGAAAAACCATGCAGCTAAGACACATCAGTCATTCAACAGTGTTTTGGTTGGACCCAATATATAGATGGTATTAGGTTCTACCCATTATGAGTGAGAGAGTGATATCTTTCCACATGTTTAATGGAACCTTACACCTATAAGGTGTAAGTTTATAAGGTGTATTGTTACACTTCCACCTATCATGTGAAAGGGTATCACAATATGACCTTATAGAAATAAGGACCAAAATTCAAGTCCAGAATGGGGTTCAGATTAAGAATCACCCCAAATCTGGGTGGTTTTCAGTACTATGGTCTGGTTCTGGATCACCTCTATTACTAGCACTATTAATTATTCCTACAGTAAAGAAAGATAAGGGCCCTGCCTTTTATAGTTTACAGTGACGTGAGTGAGAGAGGTGATTAGGAAAGGAAGGACAAGGGTTGTAGCAATTAGATCATGGGGTTTCATGGGTTTAGTCCAGCACTCTTCCTGATGGTTTAATTACAAGTACTTTTATAGTAATATATTAATTACTATTGATTCATGCATTGGGAGTATTGCCAAAAAGGTTAGTCTTAATGAAAATTTTGATTCCTAGTTGGTCAGTGTGCACACCTGAAATCCCCTCCAGGACCTGCCCAACCAGACTTTACCTCAAGGGAAGTTTTTTCTTCATAAGAATCCCCCCAAGCAGAAGTCTTTTCAGGATTTCTGCAAACAGCCTAATGTAACTTGCAGCCTATAATGCTACGTCTGCAGCTCTGTGAAGGCATCAGGAGCCGCAGGGAGTAGGGCTTCAGCTGCCAGGGAGAGTTCCTCAGACATAGTCTGGGAGCATAACATAGTAAAATTTCATTGCATGGGGCAAGTTTGTGATAGAAAGGTAAGGGAGGTGACATTTGAGTCGTAAAAATCTACAGAATCATAAGTTCAATGGTGTCCCCTTCTGTGTGTAGCAGGGGGACTCGCTGTCCCCCCAGCTCCAGGTCCTGTTGTTGGTGGAAATTTTGATAATACGTTATCAGAAATGGGTTGAGTTAGGGCTGTCAAATGACAACTTTGTACCATGAACACAATGGTACCAAACAGGAAAAACCTAGAACAATTATAAAGATATATATTTGAGAAAATGTTTAAAAATCAACTTTTTAAATTATTCTTTAACTCAGACAGGCACTGCTTACATACAAAATGATCGTTGGTAATCCTAGGGAAGTTAGCCTTGACATGTAGGAATGAAAATATTTATCAAAGTCATCATTAGTGTTACCTCCATCTATGCAACAGTTTCCAACCTGGGGGGGAGGACCCCCATGGAGGGGGCGCCAAAGATTACAGGGGTCCATGAGGCTTCAGTAATATTGAGGTCATTTAGCCTCCCGAGCTCCACACTGGGTGCAGCAGCCTTGAGCTCTGCACCCACCAAAGTATAGAAGCAGCCCCCCGAGCTCCATGCTGGCTGGGTGTAGCCCCCCCCAATCTCCGTGCTCGCTGAAGTGGAGGAGCAGCACTCCCAAACTCCGCACCAGCTGGGCTCCACTCCGACTGAAGCAGAGGAGCTGCTTCCCTCCCCCAGCCCTGCACCAGCTGGGTGCCTGGCCGGAGAGGAGCAGCCCCATGCTGGTGGGGGCCTGGAGCAGCCCTGGCCAACCCACCAGAGCCCGCCTCTATTACCCTCAGTCCTTGAGGGACAGGAAGAGGTGGTACCACACGGGGTGTGTGATAGCCGCTGAGCCAGGGAAAGCTTTGCTTCTTGCACAGGTAACAATAATTTATTATTATTATGTAATTCAGTGTTATTATTATCATCATTATATATGTTTATAGGGGTTCTATGTGTTTATGGCCAATGAGGGGAGGGGGCGGGGGTTGGTGGGGCGTGTTTTACCTCGTGTTAACTAGTGGGGCTTTCATTCAAAAAAGATGGGAAACGCCACTAAACACTGCAAGGCAGCAGCTTCATTGTGCCATGTGATGATAAAATTTTTCAACAATTCTTCACATGCTCAAGCTTTTTTCCTGCAAGGTAGGCAGTTAACTTGTCCTTTGTGAGAATATGAGACAGTAGCTTCATCAGGAACATTAGAGATGTTCATGGAATCAATGATTTTGTATTGGACAGGTGCAATACCATAGATTCTCTTTTTTCATGTAATATTCATGTAATTGATTCCTCTGTATACGTGGCAAACACAAGGTGGACTTCATCATAGGGCCAGTATTTTCTCTGTAGCCTCATAATGAAGTGTTCTGCCAAATCTCGGCAGGTGTTAGTTTCTAGTTTGTCGAGACCTTGTAACTCAGCCATACCATCTCTGATTGCTGTGCTGAAGGCCTCTGCTGACATGAAGTATCGGTCATGTTGTTGATTGGTGCTGGCTTAGGAAGACCGTGCAAGACGTGCACTAGTTTGCTTTTTGCCTGGCACATGTGCATTGTTCCATTCCATTCAAACATCAATCCTGGTGGCAGAGAACTTGTAGTGTCCCAAAATCAAACATAGATCAATGTCATGCTGAAATCTGGACACAACTAGGAACAAACAATGACCTGTCTGCAGTTAGCTCTAAAAATAGTCCCTGCCACTTTCACTCTGACTTTCTTCTTAGCATTTGAGCAGAACTTCAATCTGTTCTTTTTGATTGGAGCATGTAGATTGATGGAGCTTTTGATAATTTTAAAGGCTTCATACAAATCATGACCCAAAATATCCAGTTGACTGTCATCTTTAGCTATCTTATCACTGAAGACTGCTTTCATCATGATATTAATGAGCTCTGGTTTGTCATCAATGAAGGGGTAACCAATGCGAGTAAACTCATTTTGTGGCATTTAACAGCATCTAATGAACCGAGATGATGCTTGGTCACTTCTAGGGAAGTCGCCCCAGCCATGCTTAATGTTTTATTTGAAATTCAATGTCGTTTTATCAGGTTGTCCCAGTATCTTCAACTTTTTCTCAATGCTTGATGTACTTCCTCTCAACCTTGCCAAATTCAGTTTATGCGTGCACTTCTTATAGCACGTAAGATGCCCCTGAGCATTGTGTTTAACTAGGTCCTTTGTGGTGTTGTTCTCCAGAGATACAGCTACTAGTCAGTACTCTTTTTCTTCCTATTGATATCTAAAAATGATCAAGCCCAAAGTAAAAATAAGGATTTTGTAATAAATTGCTTTGGAACTGTAATTAATTCTGTTATGTAATGTATATTATGTAACTATGTTTGTGGATGGATTTCAGTAATTTCTAACTGGATGCTGATGTCTTAACCAGTGCTTCATTACAATTATTTTGGCATGATAAATAAAGCTTATAATCAATACCACTGAACCACTTCTTTTTTGCTGATGATGGCTGTGACACGCTGTACTCCATGTACACCCTTATGGTGTGATTTGTGTATGATTCATGTTCACCCTTACCGTGTAACTGTGTATTATCTGATGCAAAGTATGCCATGTAAGGTGTTTTTGGAATCCCCATGGCATACTGAACATTATTGTTATAGTAGCATGTTTCCTGCAATGTCATACATATGTACAGATATGAAGCTCTGCTGTGTCATATCCCCAGATGTGTGTCTCACACGGTTTGAATAGATGCAGGGCTTCTCTCCTACATCCCGCAGAGGCATGCATACAGGAACAATGGACTGGCCTAAGCACCTGAGAGCACTTTGGCTCAAGTGGAAGAAATCATGCCCATTGCCAGACAGGGCCAATCACCAGAGGGTATTGAGGAAACTTGTTAAAAGCTGAGGCGTCTTTGTCTCTTGACTCTCTCCTGGAATCCATCTTCTAAGCAACACCAAAGACTGAGAACCTACCCATAGGGAGGAGGGCCTGGTTGCAAGAGCATCGCTACCAGCCTGTGTGGTAAGCTGAATACAGACTGACATATTAATCTTAGGTTAAGATGCTAGTTATCTTTTAGTTAGTTGTGATTAACTCCTTGACTTATTAATAATCTGACTTAAGGTTATTGATTACAGTAAGATTTTAAATGAATCTATTTGTCTTATCTAGAACAGTGCCTGTGGATTGAATGTGTGCAGAGACCTCACTTAGAGTGGCAGAGATGGTGCATATCAATTTCTTTGATAAATTGACAGACAAATGTAAATGAGCTTGCGTGGTGCAGTGTACAGCACTGAACCTTGCAAGACTGCAGTTTCCGGGGTTGCATCTGGGCCTGGGGGTGTTTGCTGAGAGTCTATCCCATGGGTGGCTGGCCAGAGCACTCCTTCACTAGGTGAGAGACCGATTACACACAGGAGGCTGGGTGTGGGCTGACCCAGAAGTGGGTGGTTCACACAGAAAAGTGGGGTAAGTCGGGGCCCAGGAGTGAGTAATTGGGGTGACACAGCTACACATCAGTCCAGATTGCAAGGGGGGGAACGTCACAATGGCAAATCAATTTGAAGCACTCCTTCCATTTGTAGTAATCTGTAACATTAAAAAAATTAATCACCAATCACATTCTCAGCATTAACTGATAGCATAGTACTGTCAGTCAAGGGGCACAATTTAGCTTTGTGTGGGTTGCATGTTTGACATGCCTGAGTTAAAATATAATTTTACAAATGTTGATTGTTAAACATTTTCTTGAATATATATCTTGTGTATATATATATAACATAATTGTTCTAAGTTTTTCATGTTTGGTATCTTGTTTGTGGGAGAAAGGGTTTCTGATTGATGCCCAAATCAACCCATTTCCAATGACATTAAAATCTCCACCAACCAGAGGATCTGGAATTGGGAGATGGTGGGGCATTGAGTCCTCCTGCCACACTATAAAGGGTGACACCACTGAAATGATAATTCTGTAGATTTTTACAAATTACATGACTCCTCCCTTATCTTTCTATCATCATTTTGCCCACAGAATTACCTATACCACCAGATTAAGATGAAATTTAGCCTGTTCTACTTAGGCTCCATCCTTTATGGTGTAGAATGAATTTCACTCTTTACATTTACATAAATAACTTTTCATCTGCTTTGGCACAAAAACATAAACAATACCCTGTGTAGTTTTCTCCTCTTAAAGTCCCGTTCTAACTGATTCCTTAAAGATGCATTGTCAGACATGCATTAATCTCCCTCAATGACATTTGGATCAAATTTTCTGAGTTAACAGATGAAAATGTTTTTTTAACCAACAGCCCTGAAAACTCAACCAGGGACATGACACTCAATCTGTGTTTTTTCATTTGTTTGAAAATTATCACCAACAACAAAGATTTTGTGTGTATACATACATATAGATGCAGTGTTAATACATACATAAAATGTGTTAAAAGAATGTATGGGCTAGTGCACTGATTCTCAGGCCACAAAATAGTCAGGCAACCTTCAGTTGTGGTTCCTTCTTCACAGAGACACCATTATGAGAACATATAAAAAATCCAAACAGATCAAAACCAGCAGCAGCAAAACCAAGGCCTGGTTCACACTGGGGACTTAGGTCGATTTAAAGTCTCTTAATTCAAATTAATTACTCCCGTGTTCACACTGACACCACTGTTAATTCAAATTAAGGTGCCTGTAAAATCGAATTAATAAGACCACCTCCGCAAGTGGCGTAGTGCCTAATTCGAATTTGTTAATTCAAATTAGTGTCAGAGTGAACACAATTAAAGACAGCAACTACAACCATCAGTTTCCACATACAGACCTGTTGGCAGGGCTTCAGCTCATAGCCAGCTGTTTCTCGCTTCATCCACCCATTCAACCCTTTGTATTTCCCTTGCTTCCTCTAACATGTCAGGTTAATTGGCTGCTGCCTTAATCATTTAGGGTTGAGGCTAGGAACTGCTCTTGTACCATCACAGAATGTTGTTTAGGTTGTAAAGTCAAGGGTTCTAAAGTTAGTAAATACCAGATTTAAGGTTGCCAGCACAATTCTACTCTTGGGTCTTTGAGCATACAATCGTTAAATACTTGATAATACACTATTTTTGGTAGTTTTTTGTATGTATTTTCCTAGTGAAAAAAGACCCCAAAAAGCCATTTTGTACAGTTATGACAACCTCTCCAATAAAATGTTCAGTACTGTGTCACAAACCTCTACCACTTCAGTTAAAGAACTAACTACATTAGCTGGCAGGATACAACATACAGGATACACCTCACAGACAGTGAGTTACATATGCAGAGATAGCTCTATTATATAACCAAGGATAAGTATTGGCCCTTTTTTTACTACATTAATGTCTTTTATTACCCAGTATTTCTCCCCATGAAGGTGCTTATACACAATAATCAAGTCACCTTTTGATCTACTTTTTGATAAGATAAACAAATTGAGCTCTTCAAGCCTCTCATTGCATAGCATTTTCCCCCTACTCCTCATATCATTTTTGTGGATCTTCTCTGCATCCTCTCCAGTTTTTCAAACTTCCTTTTAAAAATGTGGACTCAGATTTTTATATCAGTCATGGCTTCTTGTCTATTATTAAAAGCTTTATTGTCATCATTAAAAGCCTGCTGTTTGACATAACTACACAAAAAAAAAATAGAAAAGTAGTAATTTTAGTTTAAAAATAAGAGGAAAAGTCATTGCACACATTATTTTAATTATTACATTTATTTCTTGGAGTATAATAAAAGTTAATCCCTGAATTAAAGTTTCTTTTATTAGTCTATTAATAAAAAGTTGTTTTTGTACATAATCTCTGAATTTGAATTCTTAATATTTAGCACACTCTCTCAATGACATATTTGAAATTAAATCTTTTTACATTGTTGCTATTGTTAATCAAATACTCAATAGCATATTATACATTATAAAACAAAGAGTGAATATTTTAAAATGAACTATATAAAAGAGTTAAACATTCCACTAAGACTACTGCAACTAAACATTGGGAAAGAATATCTGGTTCCTAGTGGCCTGATCTATCCTCTTGAAGCAGAGACCAAAAAATGATAGGGTAAAAAACCCTATCCAGGAAGATGGATGTGCTCTAAAGCCACAATGCAGTAAAGCATTTGGGATGTTTTACTGTAAGTATGTGAATAGTCCAATTTAATTCAACTGAATTAGTCATGTGCTTAAAATTAAGCAGGAGCATAAAGTACTTTCCGGGATTGGGGTCTAAAATAGTAAGTAGGTCACATATCCTCAAAAATATTTAGGCATGTAATTCCTATTAATTTCATGGGAGTTAGGCATCTAGATACTTTTGAGGATCTGGGCCTAGACCTATAGTCTATCACAGAGAATAAAAAAGCTCTTATCACAGCAAGTGAAAAATATTTTACTATGCACAGCAGAGTCATGAGTACCATAATTGTCCCAAAATCTGTAAAATCAACACATCTTATAGCCACACCAATAAAATATGCAATATATAACTGAGTTGCTGAGGAATTAAATTGTTGACAGACTTCAAAACTTTAAGTAATTAAAACTAATTAAAATTACCATCTTAAAACAGTTGTGAAAAGAATAAATCTTCCAAGCGATAACAAATGAGGAAACACAGTTTTGGAATTTTGTTGCTTCAGCTCATATATAACTTTATGCCTTTAGCCTTAGACTTTTTGCAGTTTTTCCCAGTAACTGTCACTGAGTTGGCTAAATGCCTGCACAACGCTGTCCTCCTCATCATCACAGAGTTCACTTAGAGAAACGCTGCAAAATAGAGGGGAAAATGATTAAATGTATAGTTGCTTTTATGTAAAGAAGGAATATTTCCTTAGTTTAAGTGTTAATGTAGCTCCCAGTTTGGGGATTTAAAACCTTTTACAGCAATTCCATTTAGAGTTAAATATGTTTACCAACTCATTTTTATTTCCCTCATTTTGTTGGATTTATTAAAAACCGAAGCTCTGGGTATATTCATTTTAAAATGAAGAGTCACATGCCTGTTTCTCTAAAACGAATCTGGAGAGAGGCCTGTGCAGCATGTAGGGCTATCATCCCTACTCAGCAATGCACTTAATAATGTGTTTCTTCACTGATGTGACTAGGACTTAGACATGCCTAAAAGTTGTGCACACGCTTACTTGCTTCGCTGAACAGATATGGACAGCTAAATCAGGGTCACAAGCAGCTATGGAATGCTATACTGTATTAGCTTCATCCTAATGGAATGATGTGGGAGGAACTCTGCAAGGGGATCATCAGAGAGTTGTCTTCTCCTTAAGCTCCCTCTCTTGAAGTCAATGGAATATTCACGTCTAAAATTGAACATGTTCTAAAATGCTTCACTGGATCAGAGTGCTCAGCATTTTCCAGTAAAAAGCCCGATATTGAGAATTGTCATGATGCTTTGTTTATAGTTTTGCCATCAATTGTCAACATTAAAGTGTTTTTAAATAAGCTAATTTGAATTAATTTTTAAACCTGATTTCACAGACAGTGTTAAATGTGTTACTAAAAGCTAAGGGACATATTCTCAGCTAAAGTCAGTGTAGTTCCATTTACTCCATTACTTCAGTAGAGCTACCCTGATTTACAGTAGCTGACCCCAAATCTACTGTCTTCCTTTCACTCACTAATTTTGTAGTTCTATCTAAAAAAGCAGTCAAGCTTGTTTGCCAAGATTTAATCTTTCTAAACCCATGTTATTCTAAACGCATAAACATGGTACTGTCATCCTATAGATGTTTAGTGATTTGCCTCCCTTTTTCTATTTCATCCACTATGTTACTAGGGATAGAAATTATTTTTACAGATTGGTAATTACCAAAATCACTTATTTTTCAAAAGACAAGTGAAAACAGAGTTTTGTTTTCATTTCAGGTACCATACATTTTAAAAAAATGTCTTAAATTAACTTCCCTTTTAGTCCATTTTCTTGTTTAAATAGAGTCAGCAGCATGTATACCTGATAGTCTTTATAGTAAGTGCAAAATCTTTCAGCAGAATATAAGCTTCTCCTTCATGTATGCTAAAAAAAGAAAAAGAAAAGACATAATGTTTATGCACCATTTAAGTTCCACTAAAGTCCTATAAATAAAAACTTAAGTGAGCCTTGTAACTTGCATTGTGCACAAGGGGGGATTTTACCCAGAGTAAGCAGAAGTGCAGCAGGATCTTTGCACTTAAGCTTTACTTGCATTCTTAAGTGGTTCATAGGACTTTGTGCAGGACCTCTGCAGTGGGCTCAATTTCACCCTAGATGAGACTATATCAGAACACTGAAAATAGTAGATTATTGAAAAATCTGTTGAAAGAGTTCTGAGAAACACACAGGTTGGTATTAGCAGACTTCATTTATTTGCCTATGCACTAAACTGTATTTTCCCCCTAGGGTTTAAAAAGTGATTCATAAAAACATTATATATGGACAATATAATCAAAACATTTAGCCCACCAGAGCTACCTCTTATCTAAGGGTATGAGGGCCACTAGTAAATACAATATTGTCAGAAGTGTTCACAATCAGAAGTTAGGATTGTATGTTCTTCATTCATTGAAATGGGGTTACTACAGAGTACGGATGAGGAAATGATGATGCAGTATGTATAATGTTTTTAACCTCTCAAACTACCAAGGATATAAATGAAAAATTAAATCAACAAAGAAACATCAGTTGCTTACCCATTATCCTGTGCCATTGCTCTCAAAGAACCATGTTTATAGAAGTCAAGTGCATAAGCATTAAGTGGCATTATTCTTCGTCGATCATCATATTTCTTTGAACAAAGTGTAGGAATGTTTCTAGCAGTAATACCAACTGTGCGAAATATGACCTGAGGAAACGGTACAACTTTATTTTCAAATTTACATCTTTCAGTTGTATTGTGTAAATTCTTTGCAGGCTTGTCTAGGGTTTTTCATGTTTTGACATTACTCATCTACATACCACCTTAACACTTAAGTCTGATCCGGCAAGCTTCAATTTAGCAAGGTCTGAAATCAGTGGTATTACTCATGTGCTTAAAGTCACGCACATGCTCAAGTACCTTGCTGAATTGGGGCTCAAGAACAGAAATTCTATTGACATTGTTTGCAGGATAAGGCCCTGAAAGCATTCTTGCTGGAAATAAAGCACTTAATAAAAGTATTTATCACTTTAGAATTATGATTAACTTATTTTATGGAAACAAATATTTCTTAAAGAATCCTGGATAAGAGTACATAAAAAATTAGGCTCTTAACTCCTTACTTAGACTCCTAAAGAATGGACCCAATTTTCAAAAATGCTGAGCACCTAGCAACTCCTCTTGCATAAGGGGATCTGCTATGGGACCCTCAATATGTTTTTTTGAAAAATCAGGCCACTTATTAAATTGCCTAAATATCTAGAAGCTCAAGTTTAGATTGTTTTTGAAATTCTTGCTTCCAAATTTATACAAGAAGATTACATAGCAAATGGAACCCAAAAGCACATACACACAAAATGAGATTATTTCTTTAATTAACTAATTAGTTTATTTATTAAGCAGAAGGAAAAAAAATAACTGTACATAGTGTGTCTGTTAAATACTACAGAGTTCCTATCAGGAGGATACAAAGACAAGGAAAAAAATAACCACCACTGAAACCTCTTATTTACTAGAGAATTTTAAAATTTAAGACAAATTAATATTATTACTTAAACATTCCACAAAATTATTTTCCTACAATTGTTACTTATTTTCATCTTATTAGCTTACTACTAGTGTAGAAAAGAAGGCATATTAAGGAATTAAAAATGATAACTGAAGGTTTCTGCTGGCTTAATGTATGACTGAAAAAATAGGTGAGTGAGTGTCTCTTTTCTAATTATGGAATCTAGGAAGGAAATACCTAAAACAATTTGTAAAGATGTTTTATTCTTTATAAGTAATACATTTTTATTTATTTTTCTGTTTATAAAAATGGGCTTATGCAAGAAGCTCTAAGTTAAAAGAAAAAACAAACCATCAACGCCATTAGACTAAATTAATATTCTCCTATAAATAGCTCCATAACCTCCCCTACAATCACCCAATTGGGACAAAAGCTTGAGTATAGATGAGCATTATACCAGGCCACCATCACTCAGATTCTGATTAACAAATGCAACAAATGTGTTGCAGAATTAAGTGTTACCTGCTAAAAATGACAGGCCTTCAGACAGTTAATTCTAAAGTTAAATCCATGAAAGCTTCACAACTGATTTCAACTACAGTGTCAGTACAAACAGATTTCAAGCCATATAGGGTGTTAGATCAAAATCAGCACCAAAAGTGAACAGAAAGCCAGCTGAGTCCTAGAAAATAGGCATTATATGTTCCTTACATTTGACAGCATTAAATAGGCTCCTTATTAGGAACATATACTTCTTGGAAGTAATAAGCAAATATGGAGCAAACTTTACTTCAGCATACATCCCGAGCACTTCCACTAAAATCACTGTGAATATAGGTCAGGTAGAATTTGATTCTATAAATAGAGGATAGAGGCCTTCTAATAACATTAAATCACTGTCTTCTCTTTTAGCCAAGAATGCTGTCTAAATTTCCCTGTGCCTCAGTCTCCTCGTCTGTAAAATAGGCATAATACATACCTCCATGCTATTGTGAAGCTAGATTCCTTAATGTTTGTCAAGCACTTTGATATCCTCAGACAACAGGTAAATAAAAGTTGTAAACTATTATCACTAGAATGGCAATTCCTTTTTCATATGGATTATCTGAATATATTTATTCTGGAGCATAGCAAAAATGAACCTGTATTCATACTTTATAAACCTCCCCCACTTACACTATTGACAGTCTCTGCATGAAGTAAATCACTATCCATGTTTCCAGACAGGCATGCAAAAGGTGAAACAGCTGTTCTTCCCTCATTACAACTCATTATGTGAGATACCAGTTTAGAGTCCTTGCATTCTTCACCTGAAAAATCTAACCAGAACAAGATGTGAAATGAAAAGTTTAAGAATATATACACAGTATATCTGTCCTCTGAGAGAGTATTAGTTAATGAAAGAAATATTTTATTATTCTTTTTGACTTAATAATTCTCTGTATAATTTGACCATATACACAATGCTTATAGTTAGAATTCACTGTCTATAATAAACCTCTGCTTTCAGCTGCTTATAATTCTGCCAAATTTTAAATAATTGGTCTGAAATTTTCCATGGTTGGTCTCTGCCTCAGGCTGAATTTTTTTGGAAAGATTCAGCAAAAGCTATTCAGCCATTTCTGAGAATGAGTTTAGGGGGAAATCGGTTGATTAGCCAATACTAAAACATTTTCCATCAATTTCTTTGAAGAAATGCCTCAAGGTGGGTGCAGCAATATTCTTGTAATCAGAGAGGTACCTTCTGGGATCCTTAGGAAAAATCTACTCAGATTTTGCTGACTTCACCATTTGCATATGCTCAGTAGAATTTAGAGGACTACTGCTACAATCTGGGAATATTCCATCTGCATTGAGCTAGCTCCAACCTCACCATTGTCCCCGGCTACTATGTGTTATTCACAGAGCAAGAGCTCTAGCTGGGACATAAGTGCAGTGGCAGTATATCCTCTGGTCTAAATGTAGGTGTACAGGGCTGGAAGCCATCAAGATAACTGGATTTGTAGTCTCAGCTGGAGCAGCAAGAATCTTGCTAACAGGATGAGTACTTCAGGCAAACACTACCAATCTGTTACACTATCATATCATATTTCTTTTTAATCAGAGGGGCCTCTAAGTCTTTTTTTGGAGTCTTAACTCACACTTTTCTCCTGTTCTCTTCTCCCATCGAAGGTCCTTATGATTACCCTCCTTCTAATGAGGCTTTAACAAGTACATCAGTGCAGGTCCTTTAGTTGGCAACAAAATTGCAAGACATCAATGTGAGATATTTCCTACCTCAGAGGACTGTTGTTTTCATGCAGATTCTAGCATGTGTTGGTTTAGGAATAAGGAATTGAGACCCTATTCTGCACATTACACTGCCACTAGACCAGGCTGTAATAGCTCAAAACACAGTATTTCAATGAAGCAAAGCACAGTGAATATTAAC
Organism: Emydura macquarii macquarii; assembly: GCF_026122565.2. Lineage (NCBI taxonomy): Eukaryota > Metazoa > Chordata > Testudines > Chelidae > Emydura > Emydura macquarii. The sequence continues at coordinate 11,671,885 of NW_027131500.1, read as the reverse complement.
TTATAAATGTAGCATTCACGTACCAATTTTTGAAAGAGGAAGTTGGTATTCTTGTTTCATATCGGCCATCTTGGAAATGATCAATAAAAAATGGCCAAAATTCTCCTTTATTTTGCTGTTGTACTCATCCAATGCAACAGCAAAGTCTTCTGGGAGACCTTCAAGGAACACCTAAAACAATACACATTTTGTGAGATAGAACACTTACGTTCATTTTGGAATTTTACCAAAGGTTTCTGAGCAACAAAAAGGGAACAGAAAAGCTGAGCTTTATACTATTATATTGTTATGATGATGCAGTGACAACAATTAGCATATCTGATGTCAAGTATTTCCAACTTAAGTCACTGTCTTTAAAAACATAATAAGGCAAGCCCTATGCTGTAGTCTGCAATTTTACAGCTTCAGAATTTGCCCAATAATCCACCCATTGCCACAGAATTGTTTTGCTGAATCTCAAGCTTTCATTTTTAAAAAAGTTTGAAAATAGTGTTTGAAAATATCAACTGTTTTCTTCCTGAACCTGCTTACAGACTAAAACAAAAGCTCAGGTAGGCACAAATCAGTAATTTATGCTGTATATGTTATTGGTTACATAGGACCAATAATACAACACAAACATCTGATCATCCCCATCTCAATTAAAATAAAGTAGAACAGAGATTCCCAAACTGTGATCCATACAGCAGCAGCCTGTACAAAGAGCTATCTTATTTCCATAGGCTAAACAGCATTAAAAGAAAGTAAAAAATAAGTATATTAAAATGTTTCTAATATTATTTTGCCATGTAAGCAATTAGTTGCCATCAGGATGTTATTTAAAAGGGAAGGAAGGTGGTCCATGAAACAATTTATAAAATTGGAGTCCACACTGTGAAGAAGTTTGGCAGAGGCTTCTAGCTGTTGTAGAGGAAATCCTCCAATTCAAGAGAGGGAAATAATCTTCTTCCTGTTTAAAACTGAGTTCACAAAATTGGGCTTGCAAAGGGCTCAAACTCTCATCTAAACATCATCAAGTCTCCAATCTTTGTATTTGTATGATTTCTTTTTAACTGAGGGTTATGCACAGGGCTTTCATCACTAGCAGAGGGTGACTGGCCCCTTAAAGAGAGTTATGTTCAGCCTCACCTGTGACTGATCAGCTACCTCACAGTTCAGATGAATCAGCTGATTATAAAAGCCAGCAAGAGGGCCAGTTACCAAAGACAGCTACTAGGAGTAGGAAGAGGAGGGTAGGAAACTCCAGGGTCAAAGAAAACTCACAGGTATAGGCCCAGGAGCAGAGTGAGTCTTAGGCAAGTGACTGCTAGAATAAAACATGCCAGGCCCCTGAAGAAGAACCTGGGTCAAGGGAAAATAATGAGTTTATATGTGGCTCTTATGCTGAATTGTTTTATTGTGAAGAAATAAAGCTGAAGTCCTGAGAAAGAGGGCTAGAACCAGGCTTTGGGCATAGTGTGAGCTCTTTCTGAGCTGAGGAGTCAGCCTAGCAGCCTACAGTCACACAATATAATACTATAACATCAAAAATGTGGTTAGCTCTCCTGTAGATCTGTTCAAATGATCAACAATCACTTAGCCTTCCTCTTTGTTCTATTTTATCATTTTCTATTAAATATTTTTTTAAATAAGAGTTTTCATCTTACCTTTGACTGGTAAAATTTCTGTTTAGAGTTAATAACGCTGGCTGGGATGTATTTTCTTCCAAACAGATTTGCCAGTACTAAGACTAGCTGTTCCATCACGTCTTTAGAAAATGTCTTTGAGTCTATTCAAAACAGAAAACTCACAGTCATAACAAGGTTGTTGGGATTAAAGCCTAAACTAGCCAATACCTAGAGTTTGGAAAAACTCATGTAGTAAACTTTTTATTTCTAGGAAAAATGTCTCTAACATATGTGGAAAAAACAATGTTGCTACTTGTGATAAAATGTGGGTAATGTTTCCAAACTCCATTACACTGCATGGACTTGGGAGGGACTAGAAGCTGCCATGTTGTGTGTCTAATATTTTGAGGGAAGCTTGTTGAGAAAATGTTATTGAGGGAGCTCTGGCTTTATCAAGAGTCTGCATATTTCCTTGATTTCTTCAAATCTGGTTTTAAATTTGAACATAGCTCTGGTCCCCTTGATCAGAGATCTCCTTTTGGAAATGGACAAAGCCTAAATGTCTATGATGACATTTTTAGATTTGTTAGGTGCCTTTGCTGTTATAATACCATAAGCCATTGTTCAGAAAGCTGCATATTCTGGCAGGGACAGAAAGAACCATGATTGAGAGACTCTATTGTGGAATCTTCTCAAAGAGAAAACTCCATGGGTGCTATTCAGCAATTGCACATCTACCTCCAGGAGTCTCTCTCTGGTATTTTTGTTACCCCTCTTGTGCAGTATGTATGTAAGGCCACAGTGTGAGATAGTGAGGAATTTTCAGGCATGGTGTTGACTGTGACATATGTGACCAATGCAGGCATATCTTGAGACTATAGTATCCACTTTATAAATGATATCTGTATCTCTGTGAATTTGGCTTTGTATATTGGCTGCTTGGGGAGAGTTACAGAGCTTCTTTCACAAATTAAAATCAGTGGGGGACAGTTACTGCAGACCATGGGACATATAAGTACCATCCTGAGGGAGAACTGCACATACTGTTTCAAGTTAGGTTCAAGAGACCAGGAGACTAAGAAAGACTTTGGGGTATAAAGGTTGAGTTTATACTTATTCAAGGAGGCTCTCATTTTGATCCAATAAACTGACATGAACTTTTGACCAAAGTGAGGGGTAGGGAGGGGCAAATCCTGTTGAAGGGTTGGAAGAACTGGAACCAGCCAAGGTCACCAAAGGATTGATACGTGTATGTGTTTAGATCTTTTATTATGTTTTCTTTGTAATGTCTTTGTCTAAAATAAATGCAATGTGCTCTATGTAAGGCTATCTGGTTCCTAATAAACTACTGTTTTAGCCCTTAAGAGAGAGTGAAACTGCAAGTGCTGAGTAAGTCAGACCTGCTGGAAAAATCACTGTGAATTTCAGGGGGATGCATCCTATATGCCAGGTCTGGAGGCAGATAGATGTGAGTTCCTGCCCAGAGGGAGGTGAAGCTGGAGGCCTGGGACTTAATGGAGCAACCCTTGAGCAGACCACAGAGGGGTCAGAGATGCATTTATCCCAAAACTGCAACATTCATTCATCTTTTTCATCAGATCAGAACACTGCTGTTTCTCTGTTTTCTCTGATAAAAATATTCTTGTTTTTAATTTGGTCTTGATCATTTTTAGGTATCAATAGGGAGACAAAGAGCACCAACTAATAATTGTGTCTTTGGAGAACACCAATGTTCAGTGTCAAGCTGAGATGGGGTTTGGATGGGGGCTAGCTGGCTGATGCCCAGTTATGCCAAGCAGAGGTGATGTTGGTTGATTGGAGGAAATAACCAAAGGAGATAGACTATATCTGGGTTCTTTTTCCCCCATATACGTTACTTCTCTTCTACTCTTTAAAAACAATTATTTTTAAATTAGTGTCAGTTTCTTAACCAAGTAAAAAGGTAGTGAACATGAGCTTACCTTTCCTAGTTGGCTGGCACAGTTTGTGGAACAAGCCTTTTGTGAGAAAGCTGACTAGGACAATATTGGAAGGTTCGTGATAATGCAGATGGCTTACAAGTCCAGCAAATCCCATGGTATTGCCTTTTTGATCCAAATATCCCTAAAGAATTAAGCACTTTAGTAATTCATGACTGGACTTTATATTAATCCTCAATTACAAGTGACTGTCATTTTTGCAATTTGTACTGGACCATCATATTCAACATTAAATATTGCTCATGCCACCTTTGTGGAGAATTCAGTGACTGGGGGACTTACATAGGAAACCATTCTCCTCTGTTTCACGCCTGCAGTATAGTGGATAATTCTGGTTAGTGTGAGATATAATATAAACTTAATTACAATGGAGCATTTATCACCACCAGATACTGCCCCTGAAAACAGCGATAAGGAGTAAAATCAGAGGTTACAGTTACTGTGTTTTAGCTGTACTGAGATGCATTTATTCAGAACAGTAGCATGTGGTACCTCCTGACTAGATTATTAGGCTCAGCTCTCAACCTACCAAGGATAAAACATGTGACAGTGCCCTTCAAATTATGTATTATGTAATAAAGATCTCAAATGAGATACATGGCCCCCCACTCCAAAAAATAGGAAGATGGAATCATGTGAAATTCAGTTCTTTTGCACAATTTGTTTTTTCTTAAAATATTCAGTATTTTTTAGCTAAGTAACTTACAATGAAAGCTTCAGGCTTTCGTGGAAGAACTGAGGTACATGTACCATAAAAGCAATAACAACTGTTATTATTATGGTCTAATCTATAAAATGATAGTGTTTGTAGCATGTTCACGGATGTATTCCCTGAGCTCATATGGAGCTCCTTGCAGGATCAAGGCCAAAGACTGTAAATGTAGAGAGAAAACCATTTCATTAACTGAAAGACAAAGTGGAATCTTACCTCCTTGACAAGAAATTGCAAAGAAAATAAAAAGTAGAGCTTTAACATCTCAGTGATTCTTGGCTGGTTGTAGGAAAGAAGTGAATGCTTCAACAGTGATAAAACCTTTGGATGAAAAATACTTCAATTGATTACTCTCTAAAATGTCTACATTAGTGACTTGCTAGGGAATGCCATGCTTTTGATACATCAATGCTCTTGGGATGTTTTGAGATAAGGAGGAAATTATACTATTGGGGGCCTCATGTTACCATGGAGAGGGTCTGTGTGTCCCTCCCCCATTCCACTTCGGGGGCAAAATTACTCTTGGATGCAATCTACATAAGAAAGAGAAGGGAAGAAGAGGCGAAGGTGAATTTATAAAGTCAATAAGATAAACTTCCTTTCCCTAGCCAGTTGAGTCCCCTCTCTCTGCTCCTTTTCCCATTGGCAGCAGAGCCCCCTTCCCTCTGCCTTCTCAGTGATATCAGAGACAGCCTCTTGGTTAAACCACTCCAGGAACACTGCAACATGGGAGGGAGAGGATGGTGGCATTTACTGTCCTGCCACTCCTTAAATCTATCCCTGCCCCTTTGTACAGTTTTGTTCCTATTGCATCTGTTTCTGGACACCTCACTAGCAGAAAGACTGACAAAATTTTAGGGAGTTCAGAGAAGAGGAAAAAAATTATCCGAGTGCTAGAGGAATTAACTGATGAGGAAAGATTAAAAGAACTAAATAAATATAGCTTGTCTAAGAGCAGACAAAGATGAGACATTGTAATAATCTGCAAACATTTGAATAGTGTAAACAGCAAATAGGGAAAGGAATTGCTGAGGTTAGTACAAAGAGTTTCCTGGAAATAATAATGAAATGAACAAATGGAAAATTTAGGATGAATATCAGGAAAACTTGACATTCAGATCTATTAGGATCATTGCTTGATGTATTTAAAATTACACTGCACGAAATACTAAAAATGTACTGGATAATTTTATATGGCTTTTCCATCTAATATATGTGATTGTAAGATCTATATTAAAAACTCAGTACAGGTATATTTGATCCAAACATATATCACTGAATAAAATCAGATTCCACTGAAAACAATGCCAATAGAGTAGGGAAAGGGAAAGATCATAACTATTTTGTATTATTTAACATGTATTAGAAATCTGAAATTCCCCCCATTTATTAAAAACATGCATATTTTTCAGGTTAGCAAAAATACATTTTAGTAATTTGGTGTCAAACTAAATAATTTTCTTCAACATATGATCTAAAATATATCATAGATTCCATTATCTAACTGAGCATCGATAGCCTACAACTATATAATATACCTTTGCTTTTGCATCCTCTTTGTCATCAGCTTTTGCAGCCAACAGCATAAGTCTCAGTACCAGGGAGATACTCAGTGGGAACTGGCCTCTCAGCTGAGGTACATTGGATTTGATAAGCTTTTCTACTTTTGGCAATGGAATATCATAGAAAAACACATTTCCTAGCAAGTCTTGACCACGTCGCCCAGCACGTCCAGACATCTAGAGAGAAGGAATCGCAAAATTTTATTTGTTCTTGTTTCCACGATAGCACAAAGTCAGTACAATAATGCTAGTTGTGCTGGTTTGAAAGAAGCATATCAGATGGATTTTTGATTCAGTCAGTATAGAAAGACACACTGAATCCACAATATGTATTTATGTGGGTGCTACTCTTTTAGATAGGGAAGAGAGGATCTGAGATGCAGTGGAAGTAGAGAGATGACTTGATTGCTACCTGCCTGCCTTTCCAGCTCACAGCCAAGACGGGAAGAAAAAAGGTGGGTGGGAGGAAAGGAACTATGGCTGTTCCTTGGCCAGTTTTGTAAGATTAGATGGTTAGAACATTCCAAGAATGTTGCAACCTTTTTATGTGGCCAGCAGAAAAGAATGCAGAAGGCTTTATTCAACTTCTTATGCCAGTTGGGAGATTTGTGCCTGGCTATGGGGAGGAGGCTGGCAGTGGTTGTACTCCCATCTCCCTCAGTGGTTGTCAAATGAGGGAAACTTTAAAATGCAGCTAAGGCTCCATAGGAGCCCTGCCAGCAGAGGCTACCCAGGGATGGGCAAAATTGGTGCATCCTCCCACCTTCCTAGCCATGGCCACCCCTCAGACAGCTCTTCTCACTTGGGAGCTGTGTTGGTTAGCAGCAGGCCTTCAGGGGTGTGAGTACCAAAGGGTATGTCTACACTGCAATAAAACACTGCAGCTGGCCCATGTCAGTTGACTCAGGCTTGTAGGACTCATGAGGGACTATAAAATTGCACTGTAGGCATCCAGGCTTGGCCTAGATCCTGAGACCCCCCACCCCATGCAGTGTATTGTCTTGTGCAATCTGCCTTCAGGTGATCTTTCCACTACCCAAGGCCGTGGATTGCAATAGCTCATCACAATTAAATAAAAATGTGTGTAATAAATCTATTGTAAATTACTTTAGGTTCAAATTCAGAGGTTGATTATACTGGGCACCCAAAATCAAAACACAGGATCACTCCCAAATACCACAGGGAAGAATTAGAGCTGACTGAAATATTTTTAATTCCAACATTTTTTATGAAAAATGGACCATTTCTTTTGCAAAAAAATCTATGAACAATTTTCCCTCTTCTGTTTGACCAGCTCTAGGTATAACTCATCCATGCTGTGGAACAGAAACAGAGTACATGATGTTGTAAAGCATAAAGGCTTTTTCACTGGATCTCTCCCATTTTATCCATTGTTTGTTGGGATTCTGCAAGGCTCAGTCTTTGGATTCCTCCTCTTCCCTTTACATCACCTCTCTAGCTGATCTTATCTGCTCTCATGGTTTAAACTGCTGCTTCTAGTCTGATGATTTACAAATCTACCTCTTCACTCCTGAATTGTCGCCATCCATCCAATCCTGAATCTCATCCTGTGTCTCTGACCTTTCCTCTTAAAGGTTTCACTGAAATTAAACACAATATAACCAAACTACTGAGCTTGTCTACCAAGTCCTTTTCAGTTCCTTTTATGTTACTATCAACACCATCACCATTCTCTCCATCACTCTAGCCTGAAACCTGTGAATTATCTTTCATTTTTCTCAGTCCTTTGTCCTATGCATCTAAGCCATGTCTAAAATCTGCTGCATTGTTTATCAGTGATTAAACCATATGTATATTATGCATATCATTACAAATTAGTGCCAATAAATCACTATAAGATAGTCTATATATGCTACATATGTTACAAAACACATTTTAGGAATCTTTTAAAGTTTTAACATTTTTACTGGGACTATTTTTGTATCCTTCCCACCTGTCAAGCCAGGTGCCTTAACCATGAGTCGAACTGTCAGGCCTTAGAGGCAAACTTAATAAACCTCTAAAATAGCTGTGTGGTGTCCAGAATCGTGATATTTTTAAGGTCCAATATCTCAGAACCTTCTGCTGGAAGCAAACGTTGATACTTCTTGGGAAGCTGACAGTGGTACAAAGTTCTATTTTTCTGATATTCCACTTTTTAAATTAATGATACTTTTATATAAGGAAAACCTGTTATAAGTGCAGGACTGAGTCTTGTCTATCCTGGAATTCAGGTCAGCTTAGTTTGGTTGGTTAGGGGTGGAATTCCTCATTCGGGAAAAGAAAAAGGAGACCTTTCTTTTGACACTGATTTTTATTTTAATGGCAACTCCTCAGGCATAGAAATGTTAGAATAAGTCCAAGGGAGAATGAGTAGAGGGCAGAAGGTAAGTAAGGAGGCAAAGGAGAGGAAGTTAAGGCACTAGCCTAGAACTTGGGAGACCCACGTGTAAGTCCTTCCTCTGCCACAGGCTTCCTGTGTGATTTTAGCCAAGCCACAGAGAGTAGGTCTACACTGCTGTTAAACACCCACAACTAGTCCATGCCAACTGACTCGGGCTCACGGGACTTGGTCTACAGGGCTGATTAATTGAGCTGTAGATGTTCGGGCTTGGGCTGGAGCCTGAGCTCTGAGACCCTGCAAGGGGGGAGGATCCCAGAGCCCAGGCTCCAGCCCAAGCCTGAACATCTACACCACAGTTCAACTGCCCTGTAGCCGAAGACCCTCATGCCCAAGTCAGGTCTCCCGGGCCTGCCCCACAGGTGTTTAATTGCAGTGCAGACATACCATAGTGTCTCTATGCCTCAGTTCCCCATCTGCAGTGATTCCCTTAACTCGCATGAGTGTTGTGAGGAAAAATACATTGAAGATTGTGAGGCACTCAGACTACACTGATGGAGACTATGTAACTAGATGGCATTAGGTAGCTAGAAGATACAGAGTAGGTTGATTTATTACAAGACTTGGAAATTGATCATATGTTTACAATCTTCATATGTGGTGTGTGTTTTCCATTGTTCATCAAACTCTTTAGACAGAAATATTTTGATTAGCTTTTTATATATATATATATATATAGCTGGCCAAAACTTTTCTGTCTAAATATATGGATGTATGTTTGTTAAACTGACTGTGTATTTCAATACCTGTCTATAGTTCAGAGCATCCAAATACACAGAATTCTGTGTGAAGACAACCGATTTACATGGCATGTTGATTCCTAAAGCCAGTGTTCCAGTAGCTGTAACCACCTAGAAAAATAAACATAAGTGTATTGAAAATTATATTTATAAACATGTGTTTCCATTCTGATAGCTTTAAAAATAGGAATGCTACATAGAAAATTAATGCACCCCTGTACCTTACTACTTTCAGGCACAGAAGATAACAGGCAATCACAACAAGTACTCCACCCTTGAAATGATGGAATTATAAACAGAGTAAATTAGGTACAGGCAGCAGCTCAACAAGTGAAAGGGAGAAGACAAATTATCCTGACTGGTTAACAAACAATATGGAGCAGCTATGGGAAATCATTGCTACACAAGTAAGGGATTACTGCTGCCACTTTCACTTTTGTTTGGATTTTCTAAATTATTAACAGCATGATGCCTTTAATGGTTAAGGTACAGCTTGCTTCCTCACTCAATGATAAGTCATAATTGCTTACACTAATGTAGTTTGTCCATTTTTATGTGGCTTCTTCTGTCTTCTTGTGTCCTGACTGCACATTGTTTTGACTAGGGTTTGGTGTGTGGTTGGTTTTTTGGGGGAAGAGGAGGAATTGTCTTGGCTCTCACAGTTGGCAAGTCACTTGACTTTTCTGTCTCAATATCCCAATCTTACTTACTAATCTTATCTTTAGCTTTAAAAATTTTGAGCATTTTGAGATCTTCAAATAAGATGCTATGTAAGAGCCAAGTATTTTTATTATTAAATGCTGTAAAGTATTTTAAACAATTTATATTTAAAGACATACAAAACAAGGCCCTGATTCTGCTAACATTTAGGTTTATACTTAACTTTATTCACATGCACAAATGTATGTAAATGTGTAAGTATTTGCAGGATTAAGGCCTAATTCTGTTGTATTTTCTCTTAGCAATTCTAAAATGGTGCCAGTTTGGTAAACTACATAGATATGTCTCATAATTTGTTCACTAAGGGATACATTTAATGTACATTATGTGGAGATTGTGCTTGCACTTAAATTACTTCCAATAAGTGAATGCATGCACAAAGGAGACCATTACATGTAAGGATATTTAATTCTTAACGCAGACACTCCTGTATACTTAAAAAAAATATCTGCAAAAAATGATGAACCTGGATAAATCCCATCCTGAAGAGCATCTCTACAAGCTGCCTTCCTTTGTATGACACAGAAGCATGATGATAACCAATTCCTCTCAGTGCCAGCGTTTTCAATGATGTATTTGTTTTCATGAACTTTACTCGATCAATCACCTTCTTCAAAATCTAAGAAAGTTAAAAATTTTAATTAAAGTTTTTCATTTTTATTTACATTCATTTCAGCCAGTTCCAGCATAGAATACAATTGAGTAATTCATTGTCCTAAGAATGCCTGCTTTGGCCAAACAGTGCTTTCTATAGGAAATCTGTGACTACCAATGTGCAAGAGCTGCAGACATAGCCTAAAACACTGCTTGGGTTATGAACAGTACTTAATTTTTGCCAGGGCTGAGCCTCGGCACCTTTAGATTTGGCAGTTCATAGCCCCGGCACCTCTGGGCTTGGTGCATCAGTTATGAATGTAAAAAAATTGCTTGAGCCCTGGCACATAATTGCTTGAACCCTGGCAACTTTTTCATTACAAATCAAACACTCGTTATGAGATAATCTTGTGGGCTGCCAGGGACACATTTCAAACCAAAGAACACTTTGGTTAAACCTCTTCTCTGAGATCTGATTCATGGAATTTAGTCCCAAGTTTTTTTGCAGTTCAAGAAATTGATTCTTCCACTTTTATGTGGAGTAAAACTTAACTGAGTATTTTAAATTGATTTCAAGTACTACTTGATGTGAGTAAGAGTGACAGAAATTTCTATAGTACCCATCACTTTAACATTTTTTTCAGCACCGAAAAACAAGCAATAACAAAGAGATAAGGGGCTGCATTCTGCCACTCTTACTCATTTGAATAGTACTGTACTCTTCTGTTAGTCCCACTTGAACCAGTAGGGAATACAGTGCTACTCAACATGAGTCTGAATATTTGAATTTGGCCTTCAGTTAAGGTAACAAGTAGCTAGAAAAAGAGTCCATCTGTAGCCCCTAAAATGAAATCAGAGCCTGCAAGAAGCCAACTGGGGAATAAGGAAATGCTTATGTGTAGCATATATATTTTAAAGTAGACAAACACATTTTTAAGTCTAAAAATAAAGCTAATATCTAATAGCAATCAAGACAGATCAATTTTAAGTTTGCTAGTAACTAATGGTGGGGGAATTTCATACTCTGGGAATGTATTTTTGAGATATACAGCACGTAGATCTAAAAACATATTGATTTTTAAAGTAAAAGGGGGTAATTGATCTCAGGTATAGTGTTTCATTTTGATTAATATTTAATGACCCTTATAGTTTTATCAATAAAAGTAAATCAGCAATGCAAAATACTTGGACATGAAGCCATCATCCTTAAGAAACTCCAACTAGTAGGGAATATTCAACGACATAGGCTACCCCAAGCAAATCAGACCTGTCTTCAGCTCTCTACATTGGCTTTCCATAGAACATGAATCCAAGTACAAGGTCTTGGTCCTAATCTTCAGTGGAACAGCCTGGGCTCAGGAGATGTGAGAAATCATCCAAAGCTTCAGGATAAGGACCATGTCTCACAGCTCTGCTTCTTAGGCACAATGGATCTTTCTAACACAAGGATAAGATTTGTCTGTACAGGAGATGGAGCTTTCTCGGAAGCCAGTCCGAGATTCTGGAATATACTCCCACAGGAGTTAAGGGCCATCACAAACCTCACAAAACCTCATCACCTTCCATTCCAAGTGAAAGGTGCACTTCTTTCACTTTGCCTTCTCTAACAAACACATAGCAGCATGTACATGTAAAGAAACAAAATTAAATGCTACACTGCACACAATTCTCCCTCTGGAAAGACAATGAGAGAAATACCCAATCACACATGATAGATGTTGGTCACATCTCTTAAAGACTACGGAAGGTGCTCAGATACTACACTGATGAGGGAAGTAGAAGAAGCTGTGTAGAATAAATTCCCTCTCAGGGCCCAGCATTTATTACTGGAATGTAGAATTAGCAGCAATTTTGCCTTTTTTCTCACCTCTGTATCAACAGCTTGGCTATTTGCATAGGTGCAATCCGGAGGGATTTCAGTAATCTTCCCAAGTTTTTCCATCAAATTTCCTTGCTCAGCCTCATTAAGTATCATTTTATCAGTTTCAATTGATGTATTTTTCATGCTACTATACAAAACAGACATTAGACATTATCTAAGAAAATCTGCGATCAGTGTTTTAAAAGTTCAGTACCGTTTATTATTTGTTTCTGTTTTGATATATTCCCACCAGACCAATCCTTCTGACTGATTGTACATAGTACGCCATCAGGCTGATGTTTATTTTCAGATACAGGACCTACTCCCACTGAGGTCAATGGCACAAGTCCCATTAATACAAATGGAGCAGCATTAGGTCTATGAAAACAAATTAATGTGTTGGTCAAACACTCCACTTCTGACTCAACTGAAAAATGATGTGAGGCCAGTGCCTTGAGGTACCACAGCTGGGCAAAAAACCATACACTCCAACTTGTATTTGGCTCATTCAGATTAGATTTGTATCCAGTTTTTGTATGAATTAGGACTGATACTTCTGAAAAATCAGGAAAGAAAACATTTGTGTGTAATGGGTGGCCCTTTAAGGATGGTGAAGGAACCCTCTGCAGTCAGCCCTACCCCATGCCAGGGTTTGCTCCTACGAAATAAATTATGTACAAGGGGTACAGTCACTAGGGGTAAGAAAGTGGTCTTGGAAAGGTAGCATGGGTATGAGGAAAATCTAAATTACTAACTGTGGTTCAGGGCCCAAGAACAATAAGGCGAGCTGGAACTCTTCTCTCCTCTTAAGCTTGGTCTACACTTAAAAATTACATTAACCTAGATACATCAGTCAGACTGTGAAAAAGTTCATGCCCTATGCAACGTAGTTAGGTCAGCCTAATCCCCACAGCTAAGTCAATGGAAGAATTCTTCTGTTGATCTAACTACCACCTCTAGGAGAGATGGATTAATGATAATGATGGAAAAGCTACTTCCATCACTGTAGGAAGGATCTACACTACCAGGCTACAGTGGTAGTGCCAGAGCTATGCCGCTGTAGGGTAGACATACCCTCAATACTTAACTTGCGCCAGGGCTTGCCAGGGCTGAGCTCCTGCACCTCTAGGCTTAGCAGTTCATAGCCCTGGCACCTCTGGGCTTGCCATGTCAGTTCTTTTGTGCACGTAAGAGATTCAAGCAGTAGCGCAACACTCCGCCTCCACCAACACATCACTCAGGTGCCAGAGAAACATCTCTGGAATGTTGCACTGCTCTTTGTATGATGCTTGAGCCCCAGCACCTCTTTCATTACAAATTAAGCACTGCATACCCTTAATGATGAGGGATCAGACTGGCTCTGATTGGCTCCTGGTGGTTCCAGCCACTCCATCCCCCTCTCTCTCTCTCTCTGAACCTCAATAATAGAGGCTGAGATATTTAGTACACTAGGGCAGCTAGACTATAGTCCTAGCCTAAGCAAGGAATGCTGGGAAAAGTATAAAAACCATCTTTTTCCACAACCAGGGAGTCAAGCTTTGCTCATGGGCTCTCTGGAGAGTAGGCAAGTAAGCATTATATTTTTTTCAAAAAAATTCTTTGAAACCTTCGTTAGTTTTTCTTTTTGCAGTCCTACAGAAAGATCCCAGGTGGAAGGGGGAGCAGGAGAAAAATCAAGTGTTTTTAGTTTAGAAAGGATATACAGATGTGGTACCAGAAGTTAAAGAATGAACCTAAGAGAAATAGTTTCAATAGATTAAAATGCAAATAATACTTACGCAGCCTGCTTCTTCTGAATGGACTTTTCCATTTTTTTCAATCTGTTTGTTAACAAATGTATTTGCTTTTCAGCCTTTGGTATTTGTTTACTCTTTTGCTTCATCTCCAGACAGTTGTTTATATTTTCAGCCCATTTTTCCACATTTTTAATGCTGAATCTGAAAAATAGATTTTAAATACTAGATAACTTACTCGTAACTAGATTTATTAAATACATTGCCTCTATGAACTGTAGAGCTTTGTTGTGCATGCATGCATGCATGTATATCTCTGTGCCATTTCCACTTCTTAATGTATAAAGATGGCCAGCTATCCTGGCTGGAATCATATGCCTCAGTAAATGTGCAAAGCCATACTCTGAGCAAGGTTCTAATAAGATGCAAGATCCTGCCACCCTGATTTCTTATCTGTCTGCCCAGAATTCTGATTCTGAAGCATACAGAGCAGAGGAAGGCAGGTATGAATCAGTGAAAGAAACATACTTAGAGAACTCCAGCTACTTCTAAGTAAACAGCAATAGTTTTCTCCCTATGAAACGGCTGCTACAGATCTGCACTCTTGGAATAACCAAAAGAGGCAATGCACCCCAGTAGGAGTATTTCATGAAAAGAAGGCTGCAGTACACCTTCCTGAAATGGGTGTCTGGTATAGCTTCCAAATCAAAAGATAAGTGCTGGGTCAGGATGAAGGTATCTATCAAACTTTGTGTAGCCACACTACAAATTTCAGCATTGGGTATGCTGTGAAGAATCATGCATGATCTCTCATCTCACTTTGCTCGCACTCAAGGAAGCCAAAGAAAAGAGAGGGAAGTGTAAGGAAACGTCTGCCACAGAAATAAACAGGCTTCTAAAGAAGCTTCCCAATCCATGCCAACATTTGCGTAGAAATAGGAACTGCTGCTGGTTTACCTTAAATTCCAGTTTTTCAAGCCCCTGAATCTAGGGTGTTTGCAACCTACCACTTTCTGTCAACCCCAGTGAAATACCCCTTCACTTAGCCACGTGTCCGAGATGCTATTGGAACCCTCTGCAGCTACCACCTATAGGGCCTAACATCTGAAGCACCTTCAGAGCTTGCTTCTGAGTCATGGTACATCTAGCATGCTATTAATACTTCAGAGGTTTGGTATACCACACCACTGAGCAACTATAACAATCACACTATTCATGTTGATTTTGAATTCTTCAGTTTAAGTAATCTGCTAAGGAATCTATCACTCTGCCAGAGGAGAGTTGGGAAAGAAGTCCATTAGTTCCAAAGCTGTCTGCAGGCAGGGAGGATTCTCAGCCCTTTCCTGCCTGTGTTTTGGAGCAGGGGGAGGGGGTTGTAGACCGCATCACAAAGGGACAGAATAGAAGCCATGTGTCCAGACAGCAGTGCCAACTCTGGAAGTACTGATACTGGTAGTGATGGAGCTGAAAGCTGCTGCTCCAGAGGACACATACAGGCTGCCTGAAAATTGGATCTCTGGCTAAGCCTTCGGATTCAAAGACCTCTTCATCCTTTTTCTTGTGCTTCAGAACTGATAAGGCAGATGCATTATTTGGTTCACATTATCTGAGGCAATAGATCAAACAAACAAGAAGGAAATGAAGCCAAAGTCACACACGCTAAGGGTGAAAGTCAAGGCTTTCTGAATGAAAGTCAAGAGAATTCCTACTTTAAAAGAACTTTTGCCATCTTTCTTATTCATTCTGACTGTGAATAGTGAAAAATGCCATGGTCAAAGTGTTCAGATAGGGTGATGAATATATTATAATAACTATGTGAGAAAAAAGGGACAGCTGGGCATTGTTTGACAGTGCCACCTCTTCCCCCACACCAACATACACCAAGAGAGAGATCTTCTGAGGACATGAGATGAATTTACAACCTGACTTGTCATTAACCATCTTTACTCAATTAGTGCCTGGGAAGACAGCAAAAATAATAACAAAAATAAACCAAAATACCAATAGAGAAGCAAAACTCTACGTAAGAGTTGGAGCTCGCAAAGGATAATAGTAGAAATCTAGTCAAAACCATTAAGTTTTGAGATATGGTGGCAGGTGCAAAAAAAAAAAATTTCCCAATATGCAGTAACTCACACATCTATACAGCTTCTAAGTGCAATATTGCACAGGCAATGAGGTTTCCTGACCCATTTAGACTAACTACTTTTTAATGTAACATGGTGTATCAGGCCATCTAAGAAAGGGAATCATGGAAACAGTCTCATGAATGTAAACAATCTTTTAATTAAAAGATAGTCATTTTTATTTATTAAATGTTTCTTTAAATTATCAATTTTGAGAATTTACAGGGAGGGTGTATTGGGTCTTCAAATCAAATCAATGAGAACTGCTTGTTTGTTTTTGTTTTGTTTTTTTAATTTTACAAACACCTAACAGCGAACAACTCTGTACTTATTCCTAGTTGCACCAGGCAATTCTCTGTTCTGATTGGCATACAGAGCTCTACCTTACACTGTAAAAAGGATACTGTTCTAAAGTTCCTTTGAACACTCCAGTGACACCCAACAACTTTTCATATCAACAGAAGCTTCTCCACACAAGATAGGTACAATATCATGCCGTTCACTTACACACGTGATCGACTTGTGGCAAAAGGGTTAAGGAGTCATAATTTTTAGAGTATAAAATATTTCATATTCAATAAGAGGACTATTCTACGCCAATTACATTTTCCATAATGTTGCTATTCCTTGGTAGATTCATTAGATTCATGAAATTTTATTTGATTATCAGAGACAGTTGTTTCTCTAACCTGTTCTTAAAAACCTCCAGTGATGGGGAGGTTGTGGAATCTCTAGGTAATTTGTTCCAGTACTTAACTACACTTACAGTAAGGAAGTTTTTCCTAATGTCTACCTAAATCTCCCTTGATGCAATTTAAGCCCATGTGCAATATTTCATACAATATTATGTGCAATATTTCTCCACTGTACAAATTATAAAGTATTTTATTGCATTTGTGTGACTTACAGAAAAAACAATGCAGGCAGCTTATTCATCTGTCTTAGTTTTTCAACAAAACATGGAAATTTGTCCTTCATCTGTTTTTCTGAAGAATAGGTAGCATGGGGTTTGAGTAACTTCAGCACCCTGTTAGCCTAGAAAAAGAGATAATGATTAGATGAAAAGTAAGCAAGGTTCATTGTGGAGTACCTTTTTAATAAGGCTATAGGTTTCTCCTATCTACCAGATCTAATCTGATCACAACCTTGACTTTAGCAAATAACAGGAGATAAATAACAAGAGAGATAACAGACCGCTTAGTACTAAATTTCTGTTTGTTAAAAGAAGATGTTTTGAAACTTTAAAATATTTTAAAAAGAGAACTGGAAGGCAGGAGGAATATGATAAGCAGTTATTCAAGTTAATAATCAAAAGTACCTTAGAAACCACAGATACAACAGTTTGTACTAATCTTTTATTCTGCAGACCTTGTCAACAACATAATTGCAGCAATACTCTTTAAAATGGTCAAATCTATAACTAACTCTCAAATCTACTAGTACAGAGAGACTGGTGTCCTAATTTACTATGTTATATATTTCCCTGCGTTTTTGCCAATGTGTCTCTTGATAAACATATCTAGTGTTAATGTAAACCCTGACAATTTTCTAAAGCGTAGAAGACCATCAAGATCATCATTCACCGATACTTCTGCAAAGTCTAGTATATAACTTGTCAGCCACTTAGATTAAGATCAAGTCATCAAGTTCCGAAAAACCTAAGTAATATGTTATTTGGAGGTCACAAACCTGAAAAGTTGCAGAAAAATATTCATAATTTTTTAGAACACTTGAACACTAAAAACTGCTTTTAAAAATGACATGCATTAACTCTCTAACTGAAGGAACTATAATTCCTTAGTATTAAATCTAGCTTTCTAGTCATACCTGAGAAGAATGTTACAACTTGATCATTGTAGTTACCCTTTTGTTGTCATGTACAATCCAATTTTTTAGCTCTTCCTTCAATTCTTCTTCATATTTTCTTGCATCTGCCTTTGTGATTACTATTTTATTCTTAAAATGTGTAAACTTCTCAGGATCTAGCTCCTTAAAAACAGGTCATAGAAAAACTAGATTGTTACAAACAGACAATGTCATCTGGCAAACATACAACAGCCTCTTAAAAACAACTGCTCAAAATAGTTGTGAAAATATATAAGTGATGTGTTCTTACATCAGCTCTTGGCCAGTCTTCCCAGACTTGTACCATGGTGTCATATAGTAAAATACTTTCTCGTGGAGAAAAGGCCATGTCTGAAGGAAAGCCATATTTTTCTATCTGTGATATCAGAAAAAGGAAAGCAGAGAGGATTTGTGGTTTGTGTGGGAGGGAAGTTCCCCCATCATCTTCTCTTCAGTGGATAACTGTTTCCCATCTTGTTCTACATTCCCCTTTCTTAGGTTCTTGTGTTGCAGCAGCCATTCTTGAGAAATATAAAGAAAGGATAGAATTTCTCTTTGAACATTAGGGCTGCAAAAATGACACGTGATTCTTTCTCAAGGAGCTTAATTCCTGTTTCTGCATCACTCCTGTCTTTTTTAACCTGGGCAGGGAAATTGAGTTCCTTGCAAGATGTCTTGAAGGTATATTTTCTAATAATTTTATGGTTCATTTAAAAATTGTTTTGTTTACTATACCATTAAACTTACATGGTCCACAGTTAGTGCAGCACATGGGTGATAATGATGAATTTTGAAGTCATCTTTCTCTAAGGAACACACGTATTTTTCTAAATCATTGTATCTCTCTCCATAGAGCACTGTAAACAGAATAATAGGTTTCTAAATCTGCAACAAGTTATCTGATAATAGCTGAAAACTAAAAACAAAAGCCCACCATTTTTAAACCTGAGTCCCTAAACTTATGCATCTAAGCAAGTGATCTTATTGTAACAGGTGATAAGCATCTTCAGTTATCATTGAAGTCAGTGATAGTTGTGCTCAGCACCTTTGAAAAATCTCATTTTATTAGACACCCACATTTGCTGATTTTCACCATGTGTTTTTTAAAAATCAGATATAAAGGACTAATCTTATTTTTTTTAAATGTTGCATTCTGATACATACCTAATTTAACTTTATATGACTTATTTACTGTCTTGATATTCTTTTGTTTTTTAGTGCCTTTCTTGGTAGTTGTAGAAGAACCAGAGCTTTCTTCTATTACTCTCTCAACATGTTGCCAATATCTTTTCACTGACTGTAGCCACCTATGCAAAAAATAATGTATTTGCTGAAAAAGTAGTGCAATGTAACAAACAATTCTTTTTTTTTTTTTTTTTTTTTTTGGACATTCTAACAAACAACTGTTGTAAACTCTTCAAACTAGCAAAAGCTAACTGCTCAAATTGTTGCAGACTTTTCTGATACTCTAGGAATACTATGACAAACATCCCCTTTAGTAAAACAATATAAAAAATAAGGGAACAAAAGACATTGTGTCATTATGCACTAAATTCTTTCCTTTTAAATTCCTCAGGCATGAGGAAAGCCTTGAATGCAGTGGAATTGGTGCAATATCACTCTTTGGGTGGGAAGCCTGCAGTGAGGTTCTTGACACATAATATAGGCTAGGACCTCAGCTCTGTAGAACCTCCCTATGCCCTAGCAAATGGGGTTTTGGCCAAATGAGTGGGAGAAGAGGTGGAGCTGGAGATCCACAAACATATAGATCCACTAACTAAATAGACCTGCAGCAGCTAAGGTTACAGTAGCAGCTACAGAGTAGCTCTTGAGCTACTCCACGGTCTGTGGTGTGGCTTCAGTCTCCCTTGATCCAGATGGATGTCTTTACTTTGTTTATGCATTAGATCCAAGGATTTGCCCCTATATAAATGCAAGTCATCTAAAGCTAAATCGTCCCGCACATGACACAGCCCACAGGATGTGGAAAGTTACTCCAGAAACTAACTCCAATGAACTGTACAGAATTCCCTTCCTGTTGTCTCCTGGTGAAAATCTCTGTGGGACTGCAGAGAAGGCATGGTGTGTAAATTGTTCGATAGCAAGGTAAGGCCCTAAAGATGTGTCTGCAAAATGCGCTGAGGTTAAAAAAAAATTAAAGCAATTCAAATCAAATAGAACAACTCATTTTGCACTTGCAAGAAAATTAAACATTATATTTACGCAGTAAGATGTTTTGGGTTACTAATAGTTGCAGAGAGAGCCAAAAATGGACATCGAATCATAACTAGAAGGTGCTCCCAAACTTCTGCTCCAATTTCACCACCAAGACAATGGACCTGTTATTGGACATAATATTCATCTTTAAGTATGGATGTTTGACATTAGAATAATAACTCAAACAATTTTTTTGCTTTCTATACTATAAGGTAGATTTACAATATTTTCCCTACTGCCCTGCCAATTTTCCAACTCCTAACAAAGTAAAGTACACTCCTCCAGCCCACAGCTGGAGAAACAGCAGCACATAGCACTTCCATAGAGTTCTCCAGGGTAAGTACTTGTTATTTTGAGACAGGGTGCTCCTGACTCCCATGTGAGTAGAACCCTAATCCATGTGAACGCTGATAGCTCAGTATTGCACTTAAAGCATCCCTCATACCTGAATCACAAATGGCATTTGCTTTAGATATGGAGAGAAACAAATTTCTGTTCTTCAGATCAGTTGAGAACTGCCATACTGACATGAACAGGAGACTTTAAAAAAAACGAGTGAGGGTGGTAGTAACAAAAGAAAAGGCTGCATGGACAGTTGACCAAGTGCAGATGGTAGAGGGGGTGGAATAGAATATGGGCATATAAATATGCCAAACACACTTAGCTCCTGACATTTTAATTAAATAACTTTTAATAATTCCAATAGAAGCAAAGAAGGATAGTAGAAATCTACCTCATCAAATATAATATATCTGATTCTTTTGGCCCATTGCTGGCGGTGAGGTGAGAGCAGCAGGATTTCTAAGCATTGAGGCACCGTCACCAATACCTGAAAAAAATGTTTACAGCCCATTAGTTTCAAACCTGCTGACAAATTACATTATCATAAAACTTACCTTTTATAACATAAACAAACATTTTAGGTTTATTTTCAGTGAATAACAGCTAGGAGTGGCTGATGCTCCAAAGCTTCAGATAAGCATCCAAATTTCAGATACTAATCTGAATATCAGATGAACTAGCCAAACCATTAAAACCCTATTCGCTTTCTTCTTAAGTTCCTACTCTTAATAGATTTCTCACCAAAAAAGGGAATACTTACGCTGCTGCAGGGATAACTGAACACTTAGGGTGGAAAAACTGCAGAGAGGAACTCACCAGAGCTCCAGCTGGTAGGAGCAGCTGCAGAAATATCCAAAGCAAAGCAGGAACTGTTTGATATTCAGAGAACTTTCTACAGTTCTGACTGGACTTTCTCTGCCCTCTGCAGATTGGCTGTTTGCTCCAACTCTTTCCCTTCCCTCACAGTCTGTTCACCTCCGCTTCATTCCATACCTGCCCTTCTTACTCTGCTTTCCTTAACGTCGCCTCTCCCTTCACTTGTCTTTCCATTTAACTTATTCCCTCCTAAGTAAACTCATCCCTCCCTCCCCCCAAAATCTGTGGAACTAACATGACATTGGCTCCTTACATTGTTAATTCTACTTGCATGTTATATACCCTTTCCCACATCCTGTCTGCCTTGTCTATTTAGATTACAAAGTCTTTGGAGCAGGGTCCTTCAGTTTCTCTTTGTTTGTACACTGCCTAGCGCAATAGGGCCTTATTCATAGTTGTTCTTTGGCACTGCCCTAATAAACAATTAATAATAATAATCCTAGGCTGTACATTCGAGGATGCTAGAAATGTGCCTTTTTTCCTCAATGCTGTGGAATGCCTGCTGCATTTCACTAATTTACTTTCAAGCTGCCACTTTATAAAGTAGCTAGAGTATAAATGCTAAATTAAACTGCTTCTCTGCCTTCCTCCTTGAGAGAGATATGAACCTGAGAACATACTTGTTTAAAAAAAAAAAAGAGGGGGATGGTTTTCAAGATCTTTAACTTCAGTATATATTATTACCTACTCTTCTAGAAAACTGGCAAGTAAATACAAACCAGTTTGTTGTGCACCCAGATCTATCACCTCTATTGGAACTTCATATAAAATGAAGTGAAATTCTGACATCAGGAAAGATCTGTTCTTGATTATGTCTACAATATTAGATTTTGTTCTGTTATATTCAGATTTCTTTGGAAATTCAGAATTTTAAAAATGATACCATGATTAATTTTCTGAGCTGCAGTCTAGCACAAGTTCAAACTTCATTATTTAAATAAAGAAATGCATCATATAATAACAAATCTGAAATAATAGAGTATACCTGACAGTTCAGAGCATCATGGCGGTAATCTCTTGTAAAAACACCACATATTACCAGGCCATCGGGCAGTGTTTTGTTAAATCGATTATAAACAGTTGCCCACACTTGGTTAACAAGCGCCTATTTATTAAAGAAAAGGAACACATCAGTAACACATCAATAAAATGTAGACAGCTAAGAAAGTAAAAACTATAAAAAAAGAGTCTGGTTCATTATATTACTCCAATTTTAAACAAATGTAAATACATTGTCAGTCCTGAATGTAAATTACAGTGATTATTACCAAGTTGCATAATAGACTCAGACACAGCATATTAACTGTGATATAAAAATGCAAACATCTAGGCAAAAAAAATGGTATCAGTGTAAGGAAGACAAGACAACATCAAATAAGCTAAATTCTGAAGTCCTTACTCAGAGTTTACTCAGTACTTACAGGCAAAGCTCTCATTGATTTAAACATTGAATAGAAGCTTAAAGTTTTAACCCAATTGGGCCAGATCCTCATCAGGTGTAAATTACTAACTCCAGCAAAGTCAATGTAGTTACACTGTAGTTTACACAAGTTGAAGATTTGACTGAAATATGTTTTATTTTGCTGTAAAATCACTTTTCTTTATACTATGCAATATACTCATTTAAGCCATACCTTTGTAGGAGCAACATACACAACCACCCCTTCATTACTTTCTTTCAGGATTTTCTCCATGCAGTAGTAGGAGGCATATGTTTTCCCTGATGATGTGGGAGCAACAATCACTGCAGATTCATTATTATCTACAATGTCAAGAAGGTCTCGCTGCAGATAAAGAGTGACATGGACTGTATGTCAAGACAATATCTTTTTTTATACAATTCTAGATATTATGATACAAATACACCCATTTCATTTCATCAGCCTACAATCATCTTTTTTACCACTGCATAATTCTGTGCAGCCCTGCTATGGAAAAATCATGTTCCCTTCCCTATTCACTCCTGCTACTGAAAATTCTTGAGCCCTTTGTTAAAATTCATATACATATATCCAGTGTCATCACTTATTTCATTCTATCAGAGGTATTTAATCCTTTTTTCTCCTGATAAAGAAAAAAAAATCTATTCAATTGCTATTAGCTTAAAGAGAAATAAATGTTTATTAGAGTCACACTAAATTCACCATGGTTCACAACTTTGCAGTCCCTTCAGGTCCACTAAAAATTTCCAACACGAACCATATAAACCAATGGTTCCCAACCTAGGGTACAGGACCCACTTGGGGGAGCGCCAAAGATTACAGGGGTCCATGAGGCTTCAGTAATATTGAGGTCATTTAGCCACTGAGCTCTGTGCTGGGCACAGCAGCCTTGAGCTCTGTTCCGGCCAGAGCGGAGGAGCAGCCCCCCAAGCTCCACATTGGCCAGTCGCAAAACCACCCCTCCCCCTGAGCTCCGTGCCGGCCGGAGCGAAGAAAAAGTGCCCCAGTCCCTCACTGGTCGGAGAGAAGCAGCCCCATGCTGGTGGGGGTCTGGAGCAGCCTCGGCCAACCCGTCAGGCCCCACCTACATTACCCTTAGTCCATAAGGGATGGAAAGAGGCAGGGCCACACGGAGCGTGAGGTGGCTGCTGCGCCAGGGAAGTCTTAGCTTCTTGCTCAGGTAAAAGTAATTTATTATTATTCATTAATTTAGTGTTATTATTATCATTATATGTGTATACAGGGGTTATGTGTGTTTATGGCAGGTGAGGGACAGGTCAGGGGGCCGTGTGTTTTACCTAGTGTTAACTAGTGGGGTTTTCACTCAAAAAGATTGGGAACCATTATAAACCACTATGAATTTATCAATTTTCCTACAAAAATGTTGAATTTCACTACAGTGCCTTCTTCTCTTCATAGACCTGTTTCATCCCAGTAGTGGTCTTAATAAACTTCACCCTCTCCATATCTGAAGAGCCTTGTAGAAACGGTCTAGAATATGGTTTGCAACCTCCCTGCTCCCTAGGTCTTTAGGGACTGGTGGCCAACTCCATCCCAGTTTATTCAAAATCTGAAGGAGCTAAATTTAGTACCACAATGCTAGCACCTGTTAAACCAGTTAAACAAACACCTGTCAGGGATAGTCTTGGTCCTGCCTCAGCATAGGGGGCTGGACTAGATGACGTCTCATGGTCCCTTCCAGCCCTACATTACTTATGATTCTATTATTTTAAAACATATCACCATAGCTAAGCTATTTTTAATATTAAAGCAGAAATAAAGAATTATAACTATAAATTCAGAAATAAATCAAGATCACATTGACAAATCAAACAAGTTAGTCTCTATATATTGAATTGGAGTTAAGTCATCAAATTAATACCAAAAATAATTAATCCTTATACATTTTAAAGAGCCTAAGAACATAGCTGTTCATTTGGTAAAATTCTTGATTTGGGATTTATAACCAAAATCAATTAAATTGATAATTTCCTCTTTGGTTAAGTATCTTAATATTGAAACCAAATTATTACGGCACAATGCGGTCCAGATCTGACTCGTGAAAGCCATCCCGGCTCACTGGGGAAAGGTGACTGTGAACTCCGCTGTTCCCGGATCTGACAGCCCTTTAAGGCCGGACATCGTCATCACCAATGAGGACCGGAAGAAGATCATGGTGGACGTCACAGTCCCGTTCGAAAACAGGACCCCGGCCTTTCACGCAGCCCAAGCTCGTAAGGAGAAGTACGCCCCCCTGGCCGACACCCTGAGAGCAAAGGGCTATGAGGTACAGACCCACGCCCTGATCATCGGGGCCCTGGGCACCTGGGATCCCCGCAACGAGTGCGTGCTGTGGGCTTGCGGTGTCGGTCGACACTACGCCCGGCTGATGCGGCACCTCATGGTGTCCGACGCAATCCGGTGGTCGAGAGACATTTACATCGAGCACATCACCGGCCACAGACAGTACCGGGACAAGTGAGCCAGAGCACCACCGCGAGAAATTTATAGTTTCAAGGACTAACTTCACCACCTACCTGACTCAATGAGGAACAACCCACTATTACGGACTTATCTACTCCCCATTAATTGCATCCCATGTAACCCCTGCACTAAGTGATGTTCCCTCATTACCGATCCTTTGTGTTCCTAACTGTCAAAACTATCACCCCCTCCCCCCATCCAGGATACCACAGATTATCCTCTCGTTGTACTCCCTGAGTCCCAGCCAAACTCTGTACCCCCTAATAACGTGTACATTATGCCTGGATGTCCAGTAACTATTTCGTTTAAACTCTGTACCATAACTTTTTAAACATTATCTTCAATAAAAATGTTTAAATCTGACATCTGAACCACAACCTCACAGTCAATGATAAAACTTCCTTCTTAGACTTCAGGTGCTATATGGTGGCTAACCTTTCCCTTCTTCCCCTCCCTGTGCCCCCCACAAACCCCGAACAGAGACTTTATAAAACAAACGTTAACAGGGCACTCTTGATAACGAGAAGTTTAACAATTCTTATTTGCCAGAAATTGCATATGGCCATCTCAAGTCTCCCAAGACTTTTAAACACAATCACATTATAATGAGTGTCTTTATGAGAGAATATAAAGGGCTGTTTAAACCTGGGGAACTTTTCTATTTGGAGGCTTCATTGTACAGGCTTTATTGAGTCACTTATACACACGTGCACTCAGTCATATTTCCACACACTAACACAAAAACTGAAAAAGGGAAAAATAAGATAATTAAGAAACAGAGTAGGAGCTAGAATTACAACCAAGGAGCATATGGTCATGTCTGCTGGCTCAGTGCTGCTCAGTAGTGGACTTTCTTTGGGTGCATGGAGAGACTGGTGAAAGGTTGAAGTAGCATGTTTGTTGATGTTGTGACTTCCCCTCCAGAAGGTGAGATTCTAGAATGTCAGTATTGTCTCAGGAGGCTTGTGGCTCCAGAAGACACGGCTTCTTGACCTTATCCTTGATTCTTATGGAGTATGAATTTTGTTCACTCTGCCTTGCAGCACCTCCCTTAGATGCAAGGCTGACTTTGGTGCCATCCAGTTCAGTCCAGTCATGTTTGAATTAGGTCATCATTAGTGAGCATCAACTTGAAAACAATCTCGCTTAAGCCAGAAATTTAAAAAATATTATTTTTTTCCATAGCATAGAGAGTGTTGGTCTGTGACCTCTAAAAATCATCAAAAATCCAGACACACAGGACCACTTTCAAGGAACTGATGTGATCTTATATGGGTCAAATTTCTCAAGCAGACACTATATCACCAGTTTATGGAAAATTCAATGTAAAATTCCCATGCAAATAAATAACAGATAAAACCCTGTCACAAAAAAATCTCAATAACTTAACAACCTTCATTCATGACCAAATCAAAAATAAATTCAGATTTATGATAAATTTCATCATCTCCGCTTTCTCCTCTATTATCTACCAACAGACAAATGTACTTTTTCTTCTTGCAGACAAGGCAATTACAATAAACCTTCCTATTTTTGAACTCGACTAGAGATCAGACAGTTTATTCTGAAATCTAAATCTGGGGATTTTAAAAGGTTACTTGAAAGTTAATCAAGAAGAAACCCATTTAAATTGGAAAGTTTATATTTTCTAGAAGGACTATATATCTGTATAGGCTATTCTCATCATATAAACCCCTTCCCTCCCCCCTACCCCCAACCACCCACTGTAGGTGAAATTGGAGGTCCATGAAAATTAAGTTCCCAAAATCAGCTTTTCAAAGAGGCTTTAGATAGCTTTTTGATATGGTGCTGTGGAATTTTCTGTTATATTTTAGTGTTGGCTCTTCTAACGAAGATTACCTATAAAAACAGTAGGTCAAATTTCACAGTATATTCTATTACCTGCCATGTATCTGGAATAAAATGCTGGATCCTGGGATCTCGATCTGTTCTCTCTTCTCTTAACAGGTAATGACCCATATACTGTAGCTGAAACCGAGCTGCTCCCATGCCAACAGCATATTTAGCCTTCTTTTTTCTGTCATCCTCTGGAATCTGTAAACATTTGGAATTTTTAATGCAGCTTGTTTGTTCAAATGATCTTAATGACATTTTTTCACTTCTCAGTAAAGTAGCAATATTATATCTAGTTATTCATTTCCTACAATAAAGAAAGGATTTATTTAAAATATGTTGGGTTTTCTTGTTCCAATTAAGCATCCAATTATTACGGTCTCACAGTAGCAAGAAGTTAAGAAATCTGCAGGTGATGGCAGGATCAGGACCTTAAACAGTAGCATTAAGAAGCCTTGAAACTCCTATCATCCTATCATTGTTTGCTGATGATAGCAATGAAGAGTTCAGAAGGTAGTAAAAATAGTGCTGAATACAAGAGGTGCCCAACACCACACAGGGTCAGGCCCTTACTCAGACAAATGCAATACATGGGACAACAGTCTAGATATAGGAATGATGTTTTAGATATTATCCCATGGAACCAAGGTTATTTAAATTACAATAGTTTCTAAATTTTGTTTTAGTGGTTTAACTTGTTCATTATAAAATGTCCCCCTCCCCTGTCCTTACTCCCCTTTTCTAGCTTTTAGTTTTATTACAGAGGGAGCCGGTAGCAAGTCCTATATTTAAGTGGCTTAACACTTTCCTTTATAAAAGATTCTTGCCACTGTTTCTTTGAAAATCTCTAACACCTGCATTGTTTGCAGTAGGCTTTGATATTATTATACAGAAGGTGAGCTATCAAGCAGGAGAAGTGCCTTTTTTTTTTTTTTGCTCATTAAATTCATTCAGCTTTTGCTGAGATATAATCTGTTAAAAATCACCATTTCCCTTCTCTCATTTTTATTCCTCAGGAAAATTTCATCAGCCTGCCAAAATGATAGTTAAACATGAACATTCTAAGATAGGGTAACCTCTAATGCACCTGAGTGCTTTTGGAGCAGCTATAGGAGGTGAAGAAAGCCAGGCTGCTCTCCTCCTTCCCAATCCTACATACTACCTGGTAGGGATGAGAGGGAGAGGGAAAACCAGACTGAAATGAGCTCACTTCACCCATAAATCCCCTAGTCCCTGCCCATGGCTCCAGCAGTCCATCCTCTCTGAAGCCAGGAACTGGGGCAAGAACTTGCGCAACTCCTGGGTAAAGGAGGGAATGAGTGAGAGAGAGATATCAAGCTGAGCTCCCTCCATGATCACTCCTGGACCCAGTGATCCATCCTCCCTCTGAGATAACTGCCTTCTTCAGATGCCAACTAATCTCGTTATTCCTGTAGGTTAAGTAGTAGAAGAATGCTGAAATTCAGGGTGTGAATTGATGATGCATAATGGGTGTGCTTGTTACAGTTGAACATAATAGAATTTGTTCTGACCTTTTGCCTTTAAAACCACACTTAGGAAATAATATTTAAAAAATAAAACTGTGTTAAAACAACATTATGCAGGTGGCAAAATCAAGCACTTGAAAGTTGCGTTGTGCAGGAGGTCAGACTAGATGATCATATTGGTCCCTTCTGACCTTAGAGTCTATGAGTATATGAAATACCAGATTTCCCGTTGCCTGTGTAATCTTAATTTGGCCCTATTGTTCATATATGTCACAATACAGCTTTTACATGATTATATTTTTTCCACAGGGCCTCTTCCTTACTTAATTGCACAAGATGTACATACAAGGAGGCAAAAATAAAATTGCATTAACAATCAAATCTGGCATCTCCTACATTTCAAGTGCTTGACTTTGTCATCTATATAATGTTCTTTTAACATAGTTTTTTTGTACACAATTGTAGATATTTTGAAAAAAACAAAAACAAAAATAAATTGTATGACAAAAATTAGAGCAGACATAAAGATATATTCATGTAGGATAGTAAAATTGTTATACAGACATTACCTGGGAAGAATCTAAAGTACATGCTAAATTGTCAAATCCAAAGTATTTAAGACATCTGACAATCTTTTGATAATCTTCCTTCTCCAATAAATCCTTATATTTTTCTAGTAAGGAATGGATTCTTCTCATCACTTCAACAGCTGTATTTAGATCTTTCACTCTCTTTCCTTGAAAAACAAAATATTCAACTATATTGATAATCTCATTATGTATTTTTAAAATAATTTTTGTTCATTTGAGAGGTGGCAGAACCCTTCACCCCAGGGCCAAATGATCCTCACAGCTGCACAGGGTCTGTGCAAAGAGAGAGAGTCTCAGATCTCAGGCTGCAGCTTGATTCCAAACCTTTACACTGCAATTTTTAGCCCCGCAGCCTGAGCCCTGCAAGCCTGAGTCAGCTGACCCTGGCCAGCCACAGGTGTGCTGTAGCTCTTTTATTTCAGTGTAGTTGTACCCTTTGGGACCCGTGCAATGACTCTGATTCTGATGTCAGGTTGAAAGACCCTGCATCAGCATCAGGAAGCTCCCAATAAAAGTCACCAACATAAAGCCTGCTTGTAGAGATTTTTCTGGAATGCAACAGAATGAAAATGACTGAACAGGAAGCAGTCCTAGCAAAAGTTATTGCTGCAGATGGCTTAGGATTTATTTCAATCACAAGCTGTGTGATAGAGGACACAGCCAAAATAGTTCAACTCTATGGACCTTAAGGACATGCAGTAAGCCAAGGCCCACCTCTTCCCACATTTATATGCAGATATATGTGAACAGATGGCTGAGATTGGGCACTGAGAGCTGGGGTCTATGGCTAGAGTGTTTTCTTTTTGCAGGGGGTCAACTGGGGGAGGAAATTACATTTATCTTTATATTACTTGGCTTGTATTTTGAAAATAAGGCAAAGTTGCCTATAGCTCTGGATAGGTGCTTTTTAATGTTATGTATAAATCAAAATGCACAAAATAATAAATATGTTTTGACGCTTTACACATCTGCCTCCTTTCATGGTCAGTGCATATAGATGGTGGTTTGGACATTTTTTCTTTTTTTTTTTTTTTAAATCCTTTTCTGTTTACACCTCATTTTAGGACATGTGTATTGCTCAAAAAAAAAAATTGCTTCTTGTGTCCAGTACTTGCAGCTCAACACTACATTAAATGACATGGGAAATATGATGCTGCAATGTAGTTAGAGTTTAGCATCCACATCATCCCATCTCTGCAGTGAGAATGGATGCTGGAGAGTGGAGAAGGGAGTTCTGATACATTGGTTTGACATTAACATGAACACAGGCTTTCCATGATGATCCTATCAGCATTTTGGTATTCTTGCTTTTGTCCTGTCACTTACTACAAGTCCAGTGTTGCCAGCTCTCACAAACTGATTATGAATAACATTGTCTGGGTCCTGGCAGCATGTAGTTTCACAGTGACATGAAAAGTTCCTAAAATTTGTGTGATCGCTGGAAGCAAGTTGAGAGAGAATTTGATTAGCCTAGTTAACAATATGCTAAACTACAACGCCAGAGACCATGAGTTCTAATCCCAGCTGTTGCACTCAAACTATTTCTGTATCTTCACAATCCTTACTATGAACCAAGCTTTGTACACGGGGTGGTAATTATCATTCATGCATTTCACAGAAAAAGTAACAGAGATTGCACTAGGGCATTTCAGACAGACCTGGAATTAGAACCCCAGTCTCTACAACAGAGCCAAAGCTTTTCCACATAGTCTTTTAAAAGTGATATGTCAAATCAGGTGTGTGTCTAAATCCTCCTTCCCACTAATGCAGGGTGGCTCTCTGTCAGCCTTTAGCAGCGGCCTGCATACTGAAATTTACTACTCCGCTATGGGGTGCCAAGAAATATGGTTCTTTAAGTCAAATAGTAGTGGCTCCTGCTTTTCATATCCAGAGGTCCCACTATCAGTCCCCACAGATGACTCAGACAGGAGTGGTGTTACATGTAACTTGCTGCTTGTAATTACAATCTGCTCCCAGAGCCAAGGAGAGAAACCAAAATTCTTGATGTTCAGTGTCCTTTTGTGGTCTCACAAAACTGGTAAGATATGTGTTGTGTCTCCTTGTGTGGGTTGGGTAACAGAGAGGATAATTTTATGCTAATTCCTATCAGTTGTGTCTATACCTGAAATGGAAGAGGTGTGGATGTGTGAGATCAAACTCTGTTGATGACCTATCTGGCAGTGAAAAAAATATATACATGTTTGTATAAAAGTTAGTGTAAGGACCTAATGTAATTGTCAGAATGATTCTATATTGCAAAACGTATTTAGAAGAGAATTTGGCAGTTGTGTTCATATTTGTTTTAATGTTGCATTTTATTATTTGTATTTGGTTAATAGGACTGGCGCTTTATCATTGTAAATTTGTGCAGTGTGGCAAAGCTATAATTGTGGCATGGATGGGAAGGACAAGGAGACATAAGACACATCAAATAAATGATTTAATCTTTTTAACAAAAATGTCATGATTTTTTGGGGTCTGGCTCATGACTTCTGAACTTTTGGGGTTGGCATACTTCTTTTAAATCAGAGAAAATACACAGATCTAAAGGACATCCTCATATTAAAATCACCACCGTAGTGGATCAAGAAAAGTCACAGTAGTACAAGAACATATTACAACAAGCCCTTGACTCCAGTGATTGTGCCACAATTGCCCAGCTGAAGTGGGAGCAACAGAAGAACACAATCTACAATGCAGCTCTGTCAGTCTTTGGGAAGAAGGAAAACAAGACTGAAGACTGGTCTGACACATATTCCAGTGAGATGACACCAGTCATCAAGGCCAAACGTACAGCCCAAATCAATTACAGGAGAGACCCAAATGAAAAAACCTTACAAGCGTTGAAAGCATCAAGAACCAAGGTACAACAAACTGCTCAACGTTGTGCCACTGACTATTGGCAGCACCTATGTGAAAGCATCCAAGTAGCACCTGATATGGGTAACATCAGAAATATGTCTGATGGGATCAAGAAAGTCTTGGGTCCAACTTCAAAGAAAACAGCCCCACTGAAATCAACAACAGGGGAAACAATCAATGACCGCACCAAGCAGATGGATTACTGATAGAACACTATTCTGAACTTTACTCTCATGAAAATATTGTTACAGATATAGCCATCAACACCATCGAAAGCCTGCCTATTATGAACCAACTCGACAATGAACCAACAGTTGAGGAGCTTAGCCTTACTATAGATGACCTCTCCAATGGAAAGACCCCCCAAAAAGACTGCATACCCTCAGTGATCATAAAATGTGAAAAACCTATCTGACTGCAACACCTTTACGAGTTGCTTTGTCTGCACTGGAAAGAAAGTGAAGTACCACAATAAATGAGAGACACCAGCATCATCACTGTCTATAAAAACAGGGGCAACAGGAGCGACTCTAACAACTATTGTGGCATTTCCCTTCTTAGCATCATGGGGAAAGCCTTTGCCTGAGTTGTCCTGAATAGACTTCAGATCCTGGCAGACAGATTTTATCCTGAATCACAGTACGGCTTCTAAGCCAAAAAGGTCGACTACCTACATGATCTTCTCACTGAGACAAGTACAAGAAAAATGCAGACAAAAAAAAAGCCCCTTTACATAAAATATTCCAGTATATATGCATTAAATATTCCACTTTATAACACAGACCCCGGATATACAGATTACTGTGAAAGTCAGCCTTGCTCTACTTTGCATAGAATTCTACATACCTAACATGGTACATAAAACCTCAAAACTGATACAATTCCTTTGTGTCATTATCCAACTGAAAGCAGCAGCCAATTGGTGATCTTTTGCCTCTGTTACAAAATGCCCTGATTATGGAAAACTATTACAGTACACAAGAGACACCAAAATGATGAGCTATCATAATACACAGCAGGTACATAGTCTCCTCTCCATAGTCAGACAAATCCCCTGAAAGATATTCCAGTTGCACATATTTCTTGTGTTGGAGACATGTGGGTTATGGACAGGCTCCTTTGCACCTTCCTCCCCTGAACACTTATACCAGCTAGAGCCCTGTCCTCTTAAAATAAAAACCCAGTAGCACTACAATAGGTAATGTTTATTAAGATTTTCTTCTCCAGTCTTACTACAGTTAAATGTTGACTGCCAACCCCTCCAAAAAAAGACAAAAGCATACTTTCACATACCTTGGTCTCTGCATTGTTCTATCCAAACTTCAAAGCAGGTATTCAGTCCTGCCATTTCTGCAGTACATTTCACAGAATTACTTTGACATTTCTTCAGAAAATCCTCCAGTTTACTTATTCCAGAGCTAAAATTCTCTTGTATTAGCCTTTCAATCGAAAGAGCATTCCATTGTTTCTGTTCTTTTCTTTCCTCTTCAGCTTTCATTCTCTTTTGGTTTTCCTCAATAATTATATCTGCTTTAGTCTTCTGCCAAGAAAAGAAATATACTGCATACATAAAAGTTTATACTTTTCTGAAATTTTAAAAAACAAATATCTTACAAGTAATCTAGCACAACAAAGATTGATGTATAAGCATCATTAAGTAACTCGCTGCTTAAAAATACTTACTGGTTATTATTCACCTCACCTATACATTAGCTTTTATATAAAACATCTTCAAAATAAATCAGTAGTCAGTGAACTAATGGAAATTCCTTGACTTTTTTTCTCTGGTTACTCAATAATATCTTTTGATATCGTCAATAGCTTTATCTGATGGATATTTTCTTCACATTATGTCACAACTATGATTTTTAAAGTTATTTTAACAGTTAATATACCTGGGTAAATACTAATATTTCGATTGCCATGAACACCAAATACAGTGCTTGATTCTCCACTGCTTTGTAACTTACGTAGTTATTGTATTTATTTATTTGTATTGCAATAGCACTTAGAGGCCCTAATCTGCGATTGGAACCATATTGTTGTAGGCAGTGTACATAAATATTAAAAAAGATGGTTCCTGCCTTAAAGAGTTTGTGGTCTAACAGTATTTCCATTGGAGGAAAATGAATGTAATGCTAACAGATTAGAATAATAGTATGTTACACCCATTTTGCACAGGTGTAAATAACTACACAAGGTGCGAGCAATATTAGTTCAGTGCTGAAAATGTTTTTAATGTTGTAAAACACTTGAATTTCCATTCTGTCTGTAGGCTGCACAAGTTCTTCATTGTAGGCAGGTATGCACTGCAGGCCTGCTGATCACTACGTAAACTTGTACAGAAGAGCATTATGCTCCAGCACCTCAGCCTATCACAACCTCCCCACCACTGTGCCTGCCACTCTTTCCTACTCTGCTACTAAATCTTTTTAAAAACAAAACTATTATGTTCATTGATTTTTTCATTCACATTTTTCACAGCATCTATCCAGAGCTCTAAGAGCTATACAATGTTCAGAATAAGCAATATTGTAACAGAATAAAATCTACAATACATTAATAATACAATCATACTAACCTACTCAGATCCTTTAGCCATTCAACCCACCTCCTCCCCAAGGGTTCACTATCTATTACATTCAATTTTTTTATTTCAATATAGCCTTTACTTCTTGTCATGGTTGTGTGATTTCTTGTACAAAAAATATCTTGCCAGAGATTCCTGTGAGATAAACGTTAAATGGATTTGACTCTGAGGTCACCAATTGATGTGTCCACCTACAGTTATAAATCTACATAGCGCAGCAATATGACAGTGTAAAATAATCTCTCTTTAATAAGACAAAAATTGATCTTCCCTTACCAATTATTGACTTAGTCCCTTATCCTGTGGTGATCTTCACACAAGGACAGGGGGTCTGCCCAGACAGAGTTCAATGCAGGATTGGGAAATCAACTGCAAACCTCACACTGACTGCAGTGGATCAAGATTGTATCATTAATGAAATGGAAGAGTGAATGGAGAAATGAGGCGGGAAGGAACACCTTCAGTAAGAAATGAAAGAAAATCTAGGTGCCCTAATTACTGAAAAGATGGAAATCCAAAATCAGAACCCTTACAACGGCAGAAAAAGAATGATAGGAATTCCTGTAGTAGATGGTTTAAAGCAAAATAAAAAAATCACTACTGTACAGTTCATATATAAAACAACAACAACAACTGATCTTATGGAGATACTTCACAGATCTTACATGAGTCTTTTTCTTGTTCTTCATGTCAGAATAAGCCTTCTTTGGAGTATCCGATTGGGTTACAATTGTTTTTGAAATGTTGCCTTCCAGTGATGATCCATAAAAGCGTAGAAAAGACCGCAACTTTTGATTGTTTCGCAGGGCCCATGGATCTTTGCACATTGCTTCAAAATACAAATGATGTTACACATGCATGTTTTTCATATCCCTCACCTCCCTGCCTACATTCCTACCTTCCTTTTAGTTTTTGCATTGTGAGTCATGAAGGCTTTGTTGAGTGGTCTGAGCTTGTCTTCCCCTGCAAAAGTGCTTTGAAATGTCATGCCATTTGGTACAATAATTAGCAGCTCTTTGGAACTGCCAGAGAGAGAACTGAAAATGCTGTTTAGAAATAGTTCCAATGAAGGATTTGTTTTTTAACTACTCAGTATTTCAGAGTAGCAGCAGGGCCACAACAAAGAGAGTGGGCCATGTAAGAAGTACCAAGGCTCTGTTGCCAATACAGGTCTAGGATATCATCACACTAAGGCCTGGTCTACACTGACAATGATGGGAGATACGCAAGCTATCTAATGTAG
The DNA here is from genome assembly GCF_026122565.2 of Emydura macquarii macquarii. Lineage (NCBI taxonomy): Eukaryota > Metazoa > Chordata > Testudines > Chelidae > Emydura > Emydura macquarii. The sequence continues at coordinate 11,636,018 of NW_027131500.1, read as the reverse complement.
CTTACATATCTCCTGTCGACTTACTTACGTTGACATACCGCGGCGTCTCCACTGCGCTGCAGCAATGGGAGACGTCCTCCGGCCAATGCAGCCTTACTCTTTTCGGGGGGAGGGTAGATTTATGGTATCAACAAGATTGCACTTCCAGGATCGATTGAGCGGGTCTCCACAGCCCGCTCAATCCATCCCACTGCATTGATCCGTGCAGCCCCGGCAGTGTAGACATGCCCTACGTCACTATTTGCCAATCTGTGGGTTGGGAGATTATGAGGAGTCCTGAGAAGGTTGTGGGTGGACAGACTTCCTCCTATGAAGGTTTTGTAGGAGAAGTCAGGGAGGAAGCAAGAGGCTAGTCCCAAGCTAAGGAGAGCTTGGTCGTGAAGCTGCAGCACTCATTGCTCTCTCCTCTCTCCTCCAGGGAGCTGCAGGTCTGTTGTTGAGTGGAAATCAGTAAAAGTCAAGCTTTAACCTGTTGGCTGCACACTAGTGATAGAGAAAGCATTGGCTCCCCAATGTGCCTTTGCATCCACAAAGGATTGTGAAATATGACAGGTTGTCAGATGATTCCCCAGCCATTTTGTGGACTGCAAACCAAAATAGATTGAGAACCATTGCTCTCTAAGTTAATGCTGGCTGGAACCACTGGGTCTTTTCTCTCCCAGCTTTTTTACTAGGAAACTCAAAAGCAAATTTAAGCCTTTTAATGGACCAGATAAAACCCTCTTGAATGTCCATTTCAATCCACAAAAGATAAATGTTCCAAAGCTCTGGACCAAAGTATGCTTCCTAGAGCACTGAGCCACCTTGGGGAAGGGGGAAGGGGAGGAGCACTGCCTGTCACATGTGGCTGGAAGGAATAGTGCACTCCATGTACCACAAGAATGCAATGAGAGGCATTTCTTGTTACACATTTAAAAAGGCATAGGATGTCCTTGCAGCAGGACAGTCATCTGATGAACAGGGGTCAAATCTCAGTGCTAACCATATCCTAACCAGAAAAGCCATTGTGGGACCAGTCAGCTCTAGCCACACCTGGGAGCTCGTAGCCAAATATGGCTGTCTTCTGCACAAGTCCATTGGGTGTGTGCCCCTACTCCCCTCTAGCACACCCATGCAGGGGCAGGCAGAATCTAGCCTTAACTTTTGATAAACTCAGGTGCAGCATAACAGAAACAAAAAAAGCAGAAAAAGTTATATTATTAACATACTGTGGAATTGTACTATAGCACAGTGAATCAAAGCCTGCCCTACACAATGATGACCTTCTGTGGGAAAAAAAACCAAGCCTATCAATCAAATGTTGATTGCTTAGTATATGAAAAAGAAAACTGTTAGTAGCTGCTTTAATTTCTAATGTGTACGATGCTACTTTTCACTTTTGTGAGTATTCACTATGTCATTGATCCTGCAAACAATTACAGACATGTTTAGCTTTAGGCATATGAGTAGTCCTACTAATCTCAGCAATTCCCATTATTTCTAAATGGAGAAAACAGAGCCAAGTTGCTTCTTTATATTAATTATTGCTATTTGTATTACAATAGCAACTGTGTGCCTCAGTTAGAGATTGGAACCCCATTGGGTTAGGTACTACACGCACACAAAAACACACACACCCCAAAAAGTCTTTCCCTACCCTAATACACATTGTTTTGTTAAATTAGTGCAACTTTTAAATCATTTTATGAAACTATAAAACTCCCCACACTGATAATACTTGGGGAATGGGGTCTTGTATTTTACCTTGAGAACTGGACTTTGTTCTGTCATAATCATCACTAAGAAGCTTTCCTGAATGCCAGTGTCGAAGTTCATCAAATTCTCTTTGTTTCATAAGTGAATTAACAGCAGAATCATCACTAAAGATACAACATATATAATGTACATTATTTAAAATATAGTTAATTTTTTTAAAAATGAAAGGTTTTAAAATACATGTCATATCAGCAGGTTGCTGATCTGATATAACTTACATGGAATAATATAAAAATGTGAGAATGCAATTGTAAATTATTAAAATATTTAGAGTCCATAGGTAAAATCCTAGCCCCAATGAAGTTAAGGAAAAACTTCCAATGACTTCAGTGAGACCAGGATTTCACTCTGTGGTTCCAATTAAGCAAAGATACATAATCATCTGCTTACTTTAATCAGCACCTGAATACTTACCTTAGAAAACATTCAGGGTGATATCATATCTCTCTTCTATGTGAAATTCACCCCAGTGCCATGGTACTACATAAATTGTTGCACACCTCCTAACTGCTCTTTTCCATCCCAGATGGTTTCAGGTTCTGTCTATATTTAGAAAATTTTCTCCATGTTGCTAACTCTAGTTTAAAAGAATTGATGTTTGTAGCAATGGAAGTCCAAGCATAGACAAGATTTTGGCAGCTGACATGGTCTACAGTACCTTCTTGGAAGCAAATCTAATCAACAAGCCAGAGCTCTCAATGTGGTTCACACTGGCAACCTGATTTGACACTCTTTGAACCCATGTTGAATTCAGTGGTCTCAGGTGGTCACAGAATGAAGGACTGTGATCCTGTTTCGTGTCACATTTGAGTAATGTAGTTCTATTCTATATCAGTTATTATATTGCACTCATCACTATAGTATCTGAGCATCTTCCAGTAGCATGTTAAGTGATGTGACTATCATCTGTCACTTGTAGTTTCTTTTCTCTCTCATATGGTCTCCACAAGGGGGGAAATTTGTGTGTGCAACGTAATGATTTGTTTTGGAAAGGTTTGTAGGGGGGATTGTTAGGCGAGTTTGGGTGAGGGGGTTGTATGCTATCTGCACACCGCTATGTGTTTATAGCAGAGAACATGGGTCAAAGAATTTCGTTTTGTACTTGGAGTGGGAAGTCGTGAGGTTTCTGATGGTTCTTAGTTTCTATGGGAATTCATTCCATAGTTTCAACTCAGTCCTTGAGAAAGCACCATCTTCTGCAAAGTCAAGTTTTACCCTTATGGTAGAAAGTTCTATTATGCCTAAAGAGCATAATTGTTAATCATGGTCTTCATTCCAGAGATGCTGTATATGTATTATAAACTTGTGGATGTGAGGGTGTGTGTGAGAGAGAAAGAGTGGGACACATACATGGACACCCACATGTACACATTTTTGAGATAATTTGTTACCAGTAAATAGGGAGGACAGCAGCAAAGAAAGTCCTGTAATATACAGAAACACCTTTATGGGCTACTCTGTTATTCCAATATGTTTTTGTTTGTTTGTTTTAACATTTTAACACATACTGTTTTCACTTCTTAACTTCTTAAATTTTTAATTTCGGAGGGGTAGCCATGTTAGTCTGTATACAGCAAAAACAACGAGAGTCCTGTAGCATTTAAAGACTAACAAATTTAATTTCTGCAGGCATAAGCTTTCATGGACTGTAACCCACTTCGTCAGATGTAAGGAATAGAAATCACATAGGAAGTATATATATATACATATCCAAGGGTAAGTAACAACAATGGGGAAGGTGGATAAAAGCAAAGTCCATTCACTTAGAGTAGTTGAGGTCTATTCACAACTATTGTTTAGGAGGTGAGAATGTGTGAACAGTGACAATTACTTCTTGTAATGAGATAACCATTCCAAGTCCCAATTCAAACCCAGTTTGATTGTGTCAAGTTTGCAGATGATTTCTAGCTCAGCAGTTTCTCTTTGAAGTCTGTTTTTGAAGTTTTTTTGTAGAAGTATGGCAACTTTCAAGTCAGTGACAGAGTGTCCTGGGAGATTGAAGTGTTCTCCGACTGGTTTATGGATATTATTATTTTTTATGTCTGATTTGTGTCCATTTATTCTTTTGCGTAGTGACAGTCTGGTTTGGCCAATGTACATGGCAGAGGGGCATTGCTGGCACATGATGGCATGTATTACATTAGTAGATGTGCTTTTATCTACCTTTCCCATTGTTGTTACTTACCCTTGGATATATATATATATACCTCCTATGTGATTTCTATTCCTTACATCTGACGAAGTGGGTTACAGACCACGAAAGCTTATGCCTGCAGAAATTAAATTTGTTAGTCTTTAAAGTGCTACTTTTTTTTTTAAATTTTTAATCAATGTTTTGAAATTTTTGCCTGGGTTGTTTGATACCAAATTATGAAAACAAAACCAGTCATCATCACAATGAAAATTCCTAGAATATGACAAAACCATGTCACCTAATGCTTTGATCTTATATATATTCAGGAAAATCAGAAAAAGTAAAACAGATAAATACCTTTTTAAAAATGGTAGGCGACTTAAAATATCTCCAGCAAATTCATCCACCACAGTAGATGTCATGGGTATAAGACCTAGTTTAGGAATCTTCTTGGATTCTTTTCAGTTTGAAAAAAAAGACAGTTCTTCAAAAATCTACTACAGTAACATATTTACAGCAACATCTTAAAATAATGTTAAAATAAAATTTCAGTAAAGCACAGTCACAATGTCCTTCATGCAAGAGAAATCAATAGTAAAATAAGCTTATAGTGATAGCTCAGATTTAGTGAAAATATCCAGGAAGAGTTTTGATTAATGTTATTGTTCTGTGAAACTGGCTTAACAGAAGGTTCTGTAATGCATAGAACTCATTCCTTCTGGCCAAAATTTTCAGATCTAAGAACCCAGAATTAGGGATTTAAATCCGTGCTTAGGCTCCAAAATAAAAGTGGCCTGGTTTGCAATGGGAATTGTAGATGCTCATCACCTTTGAAAATCAAGCCAGTTTATTCTTCTTAGCATCTTGGGCTACTTTCCATGTAAGAGTGGGGAGCCTAATTTTAGCCACTCAAGTTTGAAAATGTTGGCCTCTGTCACTAACTCTTGCTTGACTGAGCACAGAGAGAATCAGGAGACTGATTCACATATAAACAATGAGTAAAAAAATATGGGACTTTATATTAGGAAAGGGAAAAGAAAAACAGAAACTTAACCAGTAGAACAGTTCTCATAATATAACCTAAGATAACACTAAGAGGTCAGGCGAGGTCAGTACTCCACCCTCTTACCCCTTCCCAGGCGAGGTCAATACTCCACCCTCTTACCCCTTCCCTCTGGGTGTGCCTCACTTAGTTTACCTTGCAATAAAACTAAAGTACCTTATCTTCATTGTGTTTTTACTTTGTCATTGCCTACATGCATCAGTTACCCTGAGGTAAGAAACACACCTTTTCTAGCAGTGAAGACAAAGCCTTAAGTACAGTGATCCTCAGTATATCTTAGCTACAGTGCAAAGTATCCAGAACTCTCTCTCCAGTTTCTTTCCCCTGACTGATGAAACTAGAGGTATGCAAATAACTAGGTGCAGATAATTGACACATTTTACTACTTCTTCTGTTCATGAAGGGTTTGCAGACATCCTGCAATTTTCTTGTTTGCATAGGTGTTGACTGAACAACACCTTGCAAGTTCGTTAATTCAGGGCAAATCATTGTGAATATCCATAATGATTAGATTTGTTAGCTGGGTTTGTTTGGATAGGTGGGTCGCATGATATGTTTTTGTCCCCCTAATTGAATGGGCCTAGCTCTTAAAATAATGTGTCTTGTGTGACTACTTCTTTCCCAATTCAGAATTCAGTTTATTTTAAATCACCATTTTCACAAATATGACTGTCAGCATAACCAATTCGCTAGAATATTTGTGAGGCATGAACACAAAAAGGCTGTGAATAGAGTCAGAACAAATTCATTTAAGAATTCCAATAAATTTTTGAAGTATTTGCCCAGCTGTATTTGCCCTCCACATCAGCTGCCATTATGCCTCGGGTGAAATGTAGGCAAGAGCTTGGTCAACTCAAGAGCTCCTCTTAATGGAGGAATACTTTAAAAGATTGCTGTTTCCACCAAGCAGTAAACTTTCTTCTAAATATGTCAAAAGATGAAGCAGTCTAAATACTTCATGGAGGAATCACATATTTTCTGCAAAACGGAGCCTTAATAGATACAATTTTAAAATCATTAGTTAAAATAATAGCACAGTCTAACGTTGAAGATTGTTATGTTACCTTTAGTTGGTGAAGCTCTCCTTTCAAGAAAAGATGTAGAAGTTCTCCTCAGAGGCAAAGACTTTCCATCATCATCCTTTCCAGCTAATTTTGATATGATACTCCACAGATATTCATATTTTCTCTGAATTCTTTCCCCCACATCCAAGTTTAACTCTAAGAAGGAATGTAGAGTGGAAACTAATATTTTGCTAGAAAATATTTATTTTAAAACGAGGATTTTTTGCACACTACAGAATAAGAGTGGCAGGATTGAGGACTTTTGTAAATACAAGCCACAACATCAAAGTGACAAAAGAGAATGCATTTATGTCTGTTACAGAATAATAACAGTGAGCTGGAAACTGGTTTGAAATACACACTCACACAAGCCTGGCATTCCCAAGCTTTCTGTTCAAGCATTTAGAAGTAAGCAGGGCTACTTGTACGCTTATTCCTTCCCTGAACCAGGCAGGCAGAGAGTGGACAAAAATGGTCGGGAATGGATGAAATTATTACTACACCCACCACTGGCTCACTTGAGCAGCTGAATTAGTGTAGGAGGGTGGGAATAGGGGTAAGGGGACAGTAGTTTATTGGTGGTATAGGCAATAGTAAACTACTATGCCCCCACCTCCACCCCAGGAATAAGCAAGAAGCAGGGGAGGAATTGTGAGACAGCAGCATGTCTATAAGTCATATTGCATCCCAGGGAGGTTCCTACATAGATGCAGCTTGCTCAGGGTTATGCCTAATGTCAAAATCTAATATTAATTAATATTTTTATTATGAATATTTTATTGTTAGATTAAAATCTAGATTAGGTTTAAAAACTAATATCTGAAGGAACAAATATGAATGTAGTACCTTGGTCATTTTCTAATTCGTAGTAATATGCAATGTTCTTCCACAAAAGATCATCACTTAAATCTGGCAAGTGAGTGAAATCCACTTTCCACATCTTTTCAGTTGTCAGGTGTTTCAGAAGAAAAAATTCACAGCCTTTATGCTAAAAGGAAAAAAGGTAAATAGGATGAATACATTATATTAACATCTGCGCAAGGTATCAGTACTCAACAGAAAGAAAACCTTTTTTGGGTCTCCTCTTAAGTTTTTGGCTCCAGTATCAGATGATGAATGCACCTTGAAGTTTTTTCTTAATTACCCAACTTGATTTTTTTATGATCATAAAGGTCTGAATATTTGTTAAACAAATCCATGCCCTTAGACCGCTTGGAGAAAAAGTAAGTGTAAGGCAGAGTGGCAGGAAAGAAGCGCATATTTAGAAAAGTTAGAGGGAATAGTGATAGGTCACCATTACATCAGATAGGAGAGTGCATTGTACAGTTCTAAATGGTAATATTATTATGAAAACTCCAGTGCCGTTTTGAGAAGATAAGGAACGGATAAGACAGTAGTGAAGCACTGGCCATAAGCTATTTAAGGACATGATTCTGCCCCTTTATTCATGTTGAATAGCCTTTACTCCCAAAGAGTCTCATTGGTTTCATTGAAACTATTCAGGCAGTAATGCACTACTGAACATGACTAAAGGTGATGAAATTGGGCCTTAAATTTGCAAATGGTGCTTGTACAATAAAAACACAGTAGACTGATATATAAGAAGTATAATGCAGAAGTCAACAACTTTGATTGGATAAAGAACATTTTAGGTCAATGAGGACAGAGTCTTCATATCCCTTTGCAGTTTCATTTATTACAGAATTCTTTTTCATTTCTTTCCTGAATTGTTATTAAGTAATTGCTGTGCTCCACTTAAGAGGTGTCTGTATTTTGGTAGCAAATGAAGAAATCTGAAGTGCCTATCTGACTCTCAAAGGCATGTTGTAAGTCTTAGTTCCTGCCCCTGCAAACACTTAAGCCTGTGTATAATTTACTCAGGTAAGTGGTTCCTTCAATGGGATTACTCATGAGATTAAAGTTATACACTGGTTTTAGTGTTTGCAGGATTTAGTTGTCAATCCTTGTAAAGCACTTTGAGATATTTGGCTGGAAGGTGCTATCAGTGTGCAAAATATAATGTATTGTTGCTATAGTCACGTAGTCTCACAGATAACTAAACACACAAGATAGTTAAGATGAATCATTGTTCATTTCATTATTTTTCCATAGGATTTTTATTCAAAATACTAGAAATGATTAAAATGCTTACCTGGAAAATTTTGGTAAATAATTTTTAGAAACTACAAAAGTTTAAATGGTCTGACCTCATCTTCTGTTAGAAAAGGTAGGTTTGCAAAGGGAGTGATTTAAAAGTTAAATATGCTCACCCTGTGTCTTAGGACACATAGGTGTGCACTCATGATAGTGATAATTGTAATAGATAACATGCTAAAACCACTATAAAAGGTAGCCAATCCTTTATTTCAAAAGGCATTTTGGGTCAGAATCTATTAAGGTATTTATGCACCGAATCCCAGATTTAGATGCCTGAATCTCAAGTTTAAATGCCTAAATCCTGGTTTTGGCTCCAATGTTATTCATAAAACTCTCACTGAACCCTGTAGGCACCTAAACTCACTCGGCATCTAAGCTTTATGAGTACAAGTTCCCTAGATTCCGACCTCTGGGTAGAGCCCTGCAAATCCGTGGATGTCTGCTTTATATCTGCAGATATCCACATCCCCGGATGCAAATGCAGATATTTGTGGATCATTTCTTGTGGATGGTGGATCAGATGGTCCCGACCTCCCTGACTTCTGGGGCAGGGCTGGAGCAGCTGTCATCCAGGGACTCAGCTGGAACAGCTGATCAGCTGTTAGGTGGAAGGGAGGGGCCAATTGGCAGGCAGGGCTCATAAGATGATCAGCTGTTAGATGAGGGGGTGGGACTTATCAGCTGATGAGGGGGTTGCTGGCTCCAAAACAGCTGATGTGCAGATGCAGCTAAATTATGGGTGGAATTTGGGGGGGCATTGCCCGCCCCCCCCAAATTTATGATGGTTGGGAGCAGGGACCAGCCAGGAGGTGGGTAGCTACAGCCTGCCTGCCAACCTCCTGGCTGGAAGCAGGGACCAGGGACCAGCCAGGAGGCAGGTGACTGGTTGGGACAGACTGGCCAGCCCAAGGCCAGGGTGGGTCGGCAGGCCAGCCAACTACAGGCCAGCCTGGGGGGCGAGGAGACCAGCGCTCAGGTGGGCCGACGCGATGCAGGCTGGTGATGCTCCAGGGGCTGGGGGCGCTTGGGCCAGCAGTGCTCCAGGGGCTGGGGGCGCTTGGGCTAGCAGCACTTGGGGGCTTGGGCCAGCAGCACTCCGTGGTCTGGGGGCAGCTGGTCACCGGCTAGCGTGGGGTTGGGGTGGGCTGGCAGCACTCCGGGGGCTAGGGTGGACCAGCCATCCAGGGGCCAGCATGGTTTGGGGTGGTGCAGCGCTGAGGCATGGGCTCCAGGGGCGCTCAGGCTGCCCGCCACTGGTGCTGGGGCACTCCAGCATTGCAGCCACCCGGCCGTTCTGGCTGGTGCCTGGTGCTCGGGTCACTCAGGACGGGCCCGGGGCTGTAATGAGAGATGGAGCAGAAGGGGAGGGCTTCAGGCAGAATGCGTGGGACTGGGGCCTAGCCTTCCCAAACAGGTGGTTCACAAGCCACTTATTGTGGCTGCCCCCCCAAATTAGCAGTCAAACTCCGCCTATGAGGTAAATCTAAAAGAGGGAGGGTGGATTGCAAAAGTTTATTCTAGCAGATGCAGATTGGATGTGGATCCTCATATGTGTATCTGTGCATGGCTCTACCTCTGGGCATGTACACTGTAAATAAGTACTTCAGCAGTCCTTGGGCCGGAGAGCAAAAGTCTGACTCTTTAGTCCAGTGGCTTGGGCATCCACTTGGGAGGTGGGAGACCCCAGTCACTCTTTCGTTATTTGTCCACCATGGAACAGCTTAAACAGGAAAGACTGAGGGGACACATCATCAAAATATTCCACAGCTCAGTGGTTAGCGCACTCTCATGAGCAGTGGGAGACCCTTGTTCAAATCCTTTCTCCCCATCTGGTAGCATGGGAGGAATTTAATCTGGGTCCCCCGCTTTCTAGGTGAGTGATCAAATCACTGGGCTTAAAGTTATAACGTGGGCTCCTCCGCCTCGCTACCCTCCCCTCCCCCATTTTGTGGAAGAGAGACAGGCACCTAATTCATTCCCTGGATAAGTGGTTGCAGCACTAAAGCTGCCTGATTCCAGTCAGCAGGTTCCCCTTTCATGGATTGCTAAACAGAGATAGGCTAAGAGAAAGGGAGAAACTAAATCCAGGCTAGGGAGGTGCCTATCTCTGAGAGAAGGGCAGGGCTTAGCACACACCCCTCTCATCAACTTCTACCTTTGTCTAGCTTAGGTGTCTTCCTGCCTAACCTGTTGGCTTTTACGGATTACATTGTTAAGCATCTATCTCTCTCCATTCATTGTATTGGGAGTCTAATACCTAATTCAGCTTTGTGAATCTCCGGTGGCGTTCCTCTGATTTTCTAGGCTAAAAGTTAAGCACCATGACACTCAGTGTTGCAACACCTAAGTCCCTTTGTGGATTCCACTCCTTGTGTCGAATGTTAATACGTAAGAATTAACAGTACAAACAATGAAAATTCAATGCCTACCATTTGTATAAATGTGAAAGCTTGTTTACTCCAATGGTTACTGATTAATCTAACCCCAGCTCGTTGTGAAAGAGGTAAATGGAGAATAAAAGCCACACTGAGGCAATACATCCTGATTAGGTCTTCAGCTTCTTCTAGTGTTAATTCCCTACTGCTCTCCTGTATAAACACAAACAAAAAGTATTATAGCTACATGGAAACTATTTTGCAAATCATATTTTGAAAGGAGCTTCAATCTGACCTTCCATATTGCACTTGGTGTTTTGCAGACATAACTACAGGTATGTAGACTTGATCTTTTAGACTATCTGATTTGTGAATTCGCATCATTATGGATTTATCTATATGCACGATCAAGTAGCTACACTTCTGAAGGAGATCAGTTCCATCCATAATTATTTTGCATCTACAGCATTATCTCTAATTATTTGCGCCTGCAAAACAGTGAGTGCAAAATGCAAGGCCACCTCTATAACTCTGGTCAATACTTGTTAAGGGTGGGTGTATAAAGGACTACATTGTATGTAAGTAAAGGTTGGCCTACACATAGCAAAGCTAATACAAGCAAGGACACGAAAAATTAAGGAATCTAACATCTCTACCAGGAGATACTGACTTAACCAATAGCACAACCAGCATGCACCATAGAAATCACACATTGCTACCTTTAATCTACCCCTCTGAGGATGCCAGACTTCCAGCACTTTTTACCCCAGATGTATACATTGGGGCACAGTTAAGGTTACCATGACTGGTCTGTGATGGAGTATTGCTAACCCCAGATGTTCAAATACTCCCCACCCCAAAATCATGAGATTGGCTTAAAAATCTTGAGATTTTTAAATAATAGTTAATATTCAGTTCTTTTTATTTGCTTTCCAGTTTGGTAGCCTTCAGGCTGTATTTCAGGCTCATTTTCAAGTCTTTCTTTGAAACCATGAGGGCTAGAAACTCACTTTGCATTTAAAGAAAGCTGAGATACTACCATAATCACTTGTCTTCAAGAGCTGGGGCTTTAAGTGAAACATTAGATATTGTGAAAGTCATAATAAAGTTGTGAGAGTTGGCAACATGGGGTTATTAAATGCCCTGATTCATTCCATTTAATCTTTAAAAAGGCATATACAATGGGGCAGAGTTCCACACGCTGTACAGAACAAGCACTCTAGTTCTGTCTAGGAAATAACTCCAGAGATATTTATTTCTGCTGCTTTTCTGGAAATGATTGGTGTTCTACTACCTTCTATGTAGAAATATTTTGCGCTAATCGTTTATACATGTAAATGGAAAACATGCTGAACATATGCCATGAGAAAATCCATACCTCTAATATATCATACTTGTCAAGGTGAGGGAAGGAAAAGAAAAAAGCAAGAGTTTATGCTAATTGAAATCCTACCTGTTTTGGAATGGTAGCCTGGTGGGTTTTTTGTAACCTACTGTACATTCTCAGCCCCAGTGCACTTGTGACAATGCAGACAATGTGTCGAATTTCAGATATTTCTGGCCAAAGGTCCTTGAGCTGGGATAATGTCTCACAAACCTGGTATCAGAAAATATATAATTAAGTATATGAGGAAGATTTTAAAGGAAGAGTTTTCTCTTTTTTTAAAACATAATAGGCAAAGAATGCAACAGGGAACAAAATCACATGAGTGAAATATTTAGTCATAGGCCTACGGAAATAGGGATGACGCCTCCCTGTAGAGGTGACGGATGATTTGCCAACACCCTGCAGTAGTGAGATCAACATTATATGGATTACACATCACAACATGGCAGGGGAGAAGTTAGAGAAGGAGAGGAATTACAAAACAAGGGAAGAAAAAGAAAAAACAAGGGAATGCATTTTTCTTTTTATTTGAATTGTTTTGTTTCATTATATATAGATATTAATTATCATAGTCAGATGCCAGAGTAAGGAGTTGCAAATGGGAGAGAGATTTGGATTTGACATTAGAAAAAAATAAGTGAATTTAAAGGAGAGGGAGAGGAAATGCATTTGACATACGTTAGGGAGGGAGACTTCTATGTGTTGGGAAGTCAAGATTTAATCATTTGATTTTAAGACCTGGCCTCTAGAAGTGCTATGCCCTGGCAACTTCTATTGAATCATAATTAGATTATTAAGCAGATGCCTGTATTATCCATCCCGATCCAAATGCAACTGACTAAAATAGACTTTGGATCAGGCACTAATCCTTCAGACACTTATATATGTGCTTAACTTTAAATATGTGAGTAAAGTTATTAACATACTTAAGTATTTAAAAGTTCGGGACCTATAGTTATAGTCTATCCTACAGATAAAAAGGGAATCAAAGATACTCATTAACAATAATAATGCTTTCAGAAAAGTATATATGTGCTAAATAGGATACGCGTAATATTAAAGAATAAACAAATCATACACCAATCACCATAAAAAAGGAATTTTTAGTAAAAAAAAGTAATACAATGATATTACATATTACAGTTTTAGAGTAAGGCAAATTTGAAGTTGTAAAATATATTTAATTCTAAAGCTGATAAGGAGATTGATTTAGATCTTTTGATGAACATAATTGTGTGCATTTTTATACTTTGCAGTTTATATTTTTAAAGTGAAACTCTTTCAATTGATTTTCAGCTTTCCAGTTTTCACTTTTTTTTTCAAATTACAACATTCCTACAACATATTTCAAAATGATATCTGATCAACATGAATTAAAACTAACTGAGGATTTTGGTAGAAATTCTTTCAAGTTTTTGATTGATGTAACAGAATGAGGTACCTCTTTTTCCATATCCTTCAAACTTGAATATCCAGAGAGAGAAAGTAATGCTGATGTACTGGATTCCTGCAAGTATTTAACCAGTGTTTGGCAAACACGCTGAATCTCTGATTGGTGCTTAAAAAAAAAAAACATATCGTTTATTTCTTAAATCAAGTTTTTTAATCTTCCGGATTCAGCCATTTTATTTTTAAATGTACATACTATTAGGATATTATAACTTTTTTAGGTCATTCAGAAATGATGAAATGGAAAGTAAACATATTAATACCAATTTGGAGTACTGATACAGTTCCTCCAAAAATTGTTGTAATGGGTACATATTATAGAACTCAGTGTTCAGAGCAAAGATGGGAGTGAATGATTTGTAATTTAAAATGTACTTGAATGTCACCTTCTTCTATTCATGTATTTTCTGTGAAAAGATTGTGATTTTCAGGAGTATATTTGTTCAAAATCATTTGAGGATTAATTTATACTAATGTTTCTTTTCCTGTAGCTCATGAGTGAGCAGTTTATTGTGAAGGCACAATCTTTACTCCAATGGGCTCACAATCTAAAGACAAAGAGCAGGCAGGGGGAAACAGTGCCACTAATTTAACTAACTCCTCAAGTATGGTATTGTCTAACAGCAAATTTTGTATAGGCATTACAACAAATGGGTCTTTCAGAGGGGCTTGAATGGGCAGAGGGTAGAACCCTTGTGGATGAGCTCAAAAAGGGCTTTCCATAAGCATGGGGCATTACACTATATAAAGGTATTCAGAGGGGTGGCCGTGTTAGTCTGTATACAGCAAAAACAACAAGAGTTCTGCAGCACTGTAAAGACTAACAAATTTATCTGCAAACTTGACACATTCAAACTGGGTTTAAACAGGGATTTGGAATGGCTATCTCATTACAAGAAGTAATTTGCTCTGATCACCCATTCGCACCTCCTACTCAATGGTTGTCATTAGGCCTCAAGTACCTGGTTTTTATCCACCTACCCCATTGTTATCTATGTCCTTTGATATGTATATGTTGCCTCCTATATATGTTACCTATTTGCTGTATCATTTCTACCAACTGCATCTGAGGAAGTGAGCTGAAGCTCACAAAAGCTTATGCCTGCTGAAATTAAATTTGTTAGTGTTTAAAGTGCTACAGAACTCTCATTATATAAAAGTAGCTTTTTGTACTATAGAGAGACTCTGCCCCAGCCTACAGCTTCTCACTTACCAACTGCCACTCTACCAGTCAGCTTCTGTGCTTTGCCTTTTCCATTTCTCTAGATTCCCCCTATTGCCCGCCACTTGCCCCACACACTTTGTCTCATTTGCTATGCCTTCCCTTTCAATGCTCCCTACCCCAAGAAAATCCTCATGGAACCTATGTGCAAAGCAGCTTTTTCAGTACCTTCTCACAACTTGCCTTCCTGCACAATTCCACAAGTAAAAAAAAAAATAATAATATTAATAATTAATTAATGTGAAACCAGAAAAATGCAAAATCAGAAGAAGAAATTGGAAGTCAAATTATACACACCATACTACTTTAGTCATGCCATAACCTACTCATGCACTCCTTTCTCCTTGTCTGGTATTATTTAATGCCATATTCTGTGTTTGGCGTACTCAACTTAGTCCCTGTCCCAGAGAGTTTACAGTCTATCTCTAAGTCAATTTTTCATTGCATTGTTCTAAGTTTAAAAATATAGACATGGCCTTATCTCTCAAAGTCATTTTCAGGCAAGATCACAACACTGCTTAAATAATAAATGTCTCTGTTAAATAATAAAGATTTAATATATAGTTTACCTGGCAGAAAAATTCTCTGTGCTTGTGTATGCCATGGATGTGATATCCATAAACTCTGATAACATCTGATTCTTGTCCAGAAGTAAGGACAACGTTGATTCTTTTTGACAGGGCATGAATGATAAATAAAGTGAGAAAGATTGTCTGAAGTTTAGTCAGTCCATCATCAGAGATAATTATAAAATATGGATAGCTTTCTTGCAGGAAAGATTGCCACTTCCCTTCTAAAAAGTTGGAAAATTCAGTATGAATGACAACGTCAGTATTGTGCTGAAGGTGGAGAATCAATGCAGTACGTAAGGCTAGGAGAGTGGGATGCCTGAAATATGCATGTTCTGCATCCTATAAAAAAAAAAGAAGGAAAATTCTGTCATATTTTTATACTGATTAACCATTTCAATTAGCTGCAACTAGTGAATAAATGTGTTTGTTCTTAGTAGCTATTAGGCAGATGGGCAGGGATTGCTGTTTGCTAGAAGCTGGGAATGGGTGATGAGATGGATCATTTGATGATTGCCTGTTCTGTTAATTCCTTCTGAAGCACCTGGCATTGGCCACTGTTGGAAGACAGGATACTGGGCTAGATAGACCACTGGTCTGACCCAGTATGGCCATTCTTATGTAGTAATGACATATTTTGTATGTACATCTTCCTAGTATCTGATTTGGAGCCATTACTTTGAATTAACAGCACGTAGAAATAACACCATAACAATTTAATTTTAATAACAATTTCCAAATAAGACAATAATTTAAATTGGGGACCCAGTCCTGCTAACCTTTAGCAACACAAGTAGTCTTATTGGATAAATCATGCTCTCGTTTACATTGGTGTGAATCCATAGAATCTCCATTGACTTCAGCACAGGTATAGAGTTACTCTGGATTTACACAAGTGCCAGTGAGAACAGTATATGCCCAAGAAGGCTACGTGTGCATAAGCATTGGCAGGATCAGCTCCCAAATAGACAACATAAGGAAACATTAAAGGATTCTGCTGACATAAAAAGTGAAAGCAAAACTTGTGGGCCAAATTCGTGGCTGTGGCTCGTGAGCAATTGGTGCAGCTAGGGGTTATGTGTGAGTGTTTTTGCCCAGTTCCTCCGGCTGGGTCTACACATGCCAGGGTTGTTCTGGAGATCTCTGGAGGGCAAGGACTGCTTAGTCGCACACCCTTCGCACTGGGTACATGCCCTGCACCAGGGACCAGGAGTAGATGCCAGAACAGGAGCCACTAGAGCAGCCCCATGCCAGGGAGCTCTTCCACCAGCCTCAATTATAGAGCTTAAATCTGCTTAAACCAGACTTCTCAGATTCAAGAATTGGATCATCTGCCTTTTATTCACATTGCCAGAACACCAATATATAAGTAGAGACTCAGCATGTCCCCAAAATGTACATAAATGAGCATTATACACACTGTAGATCTAGAAATTGCTAAGCTGAATCAGGCCAGTGCCCATTCTAGCTCAGTATCTCATCTTGAATGATGTCCAGTAGTAGATGCTTCACTATTTTTATTCTTCACTTGATGGGTCTCTTATCACTGTCCTCACCTCCTTTTTAATTTAATTTAAAATTGTACTTGCTCTATAATATAGCCTGATGTACAATACTTTAGTAAAATTAAAATATTCAAAGCTTTTACTTTCTCTGCACAGATGCAAGAAAAAGAGGATATGAATTTCAACTTTCATCAATTTCCATATTGATATTGAGTAAAGAAATTAATTAAAGATTCATGATTGGAAGGGTACCTGAGCTACCCTCTACAGTTTCTCTTTACACTAATCTAATTTTATGCTATTATTCACATATGATTTTATCAGAATTCTGGGGGGAAAATTGCTAGGGCCTATTTGAGCAAGTCAAACCATGATATATAAGCTTTAATTTTACACTAAATTTTCCTAACCTCATAATTAAATCTGAAAGATAATAGGCTGTATAAAAACTAGAAGTGAATTTAAAATATCATTAATTTAGAATTTAAAAGTATTGATAGAGAAAGAACAATGTTTTGTTAGCAAATCTATTCAGCCAAAGCATTACTGACACCCTCAAACTACTGAGATTCGCAACTCTCACCAAGGATCTCTAATCTATAAAACACTAGCTATAATTCCAGTTAACTCAGTCTGAATCTTCCTTGGAAAGGGATTAGTTTTCAATTTGTTTTAATCTCACAACGTTATTTTTCTGTTGCCATGGGCTGGAAATAGTATGTGGTTCTCCAAAGATTCTAGAAGCGAAAACAAAGTCAACACAAGGAACAGAAATGAACCGTAATCCTTGTCCAATACTACGTTCCATAGGTATGTTCCATTTCAATCCATGGATAACATACAAAACTAAAATTAACCTAAACCTACTCTTTTCTGGAAAAAGTGGGAAAGAGAACACAGTATTACATTGCTTAGTGCCAAAAAAATCAGCCACATATATTAATCAAACATCAGAGAGAACACTCGCAGGCCTAAATTCAGAACTCACTGTCCACAGGTGTGTGCTCATAAAGATGCAGCTGACTGAGGACCAACAGATGCAACTAAAGATCCTCATAGTCTGGATATATTACAT
The DNA here is from genome assembly GCF_026122565.2 of Emydura macquarii macquarii. Classification (NCBI taxonomy): domain Eukaryota; kingdom Metazoa; phylum Chordata; order Testudines; family Chelidae; genus Emydura; species Emydura macquarii. Next base: position 11,618,263 of record NW_027131500.1, on the reverse strand, counting down.
GAACATTTAGTAACAAGGCTTGGCTAGCAATCTATGTATTTATCACATAATCCTGTGAACATATGGGAATTCCCTGCTGGGAATATAGATGCATTTTTTATGAGTAATCTCTGTGGGTACACACTCAGACTCACAATAAAACTACTAGAGCTGGGCAGGAAATGATTTTACCATCCTGCATCAGGACGAAACCACGTCTTTTCAAAGATTTTCATCAAAAAGTGAGACCTACCTTTCAAAATAGCCAATAACCTGGTGCTTTGGAGGCTTCACCTGGATGTGGGAGACCCAGATTTAAGTCTCTCATCTAAATCAGGCAGAGCAGAGAGTTGAATATGGGCCTCCCACATCCCAGGTGAGTGCCCCAACCACTTGGCTATTCTGGGGTTGGCACAAATAGGCATTCCATCCTGGACCCAGGAAATCTTGTCAGACAAAATTTTCATCAATCCAGTACATTCATGCAAAAAGTTTCAGTTTTGATGAATTGGCATTTTCTGATAAAAAACTGTTTCATTGGAAACTTCCCAACAAGCTCTAAAAACTATTTTTGTATGGCTAATTGTGTACCTTTTTTAGGAGAAACTGGCTAATGGTCTGAATCTAGCCTTTAGGTATTGTTTAATCAATAAGACATCGATGTATGAGGAATGAACACTTTTCTCTAGTGAAGAAATATAGCACAAGAATTCATTGCAAAAATCATGTATTTGTTACCTTGAAGAAAACAATGACATATTTTGCTCCTTTGTTTGTTAAATCCTGTAGAAAGCGTTCTACCAGGTAAAAGAAATGCAGGTTCTGTCCTGGCTGTAATGTCTGTTCACTTATACAAGTGATGAACAATGAATCTCCATCAATCAGAAAAAACTCAGACTCGACATAATCATTGAGTAAGCTGACATACCTGGAACAAAGAAAGCATATGGCACCAAACAGTACAATTTAAACATCAATGAATTGAAACAATGCAATGTACTTAAGTAAATGTAAAAAGGAGCAATTTAGACAGTTCTCTGTGAGAAAAATAAGATCAGTAAGTCAGTCACAAACAGTGTCACGATATTGTCTCCAATTACTTTTACAACAACATCGCTGTTGTCTGCTATAAGGAATGTTTGTATATTATGAATTTTCTACACACCCTATACAATTGTAAAGAGCAGAAAATGGCATTGTCAGCCCTATGGATTTTCCAGGAGGTTATCAACTGAGTGAGTCACACAATAAACTAAATAGATAAAGAGTGTAGGGTGTAACTTTGAAAAGTGAACCACATGAGCCATTTACACACAGCCAACATTTGCTTAAAAAAGCACTGTATCATCCATAACACATAACTGAAAGCAAAACTGCCAATTTTCATATGCATGTACAGGATCTGAATATAAAGTTTAAATGTCTGCTTCTGAAAACTGAGCTCCCAAAGTACAGTTGCAAAACATGTATACTCAACAAGATAAATGTAATCTTCACATGGATCCTATTTGAAGTGTCTAGCAAAATAGTTGATATCTTTTCTTTTACAATGCCAAAACAGTTGGTTTCATCTCTGCTAACTAATTAATCCAGCTAATTAAACTGTTTGGATTATGTCATATTCTGGAACCACAGCAATCTGCCTTTATATACCATTAACAGCTTGATGCACATCTGAGCAACAAGGTAGCTAGTGCAGAGCACAGACCACTGGTATTGTTTGCTTATAGTAGTCCATTCTTCTCAAGAGCTGTAGCCCCTAGTTGCTTTACAAGTGCTACTCCTAAATAGAATGCATTGCAGCAAAGCAGGTTTGAGATTACAAATGCATGGATAATGTTGACAAAGCCCACACCAGAAGAATGGTTGTAGTATTTGAGCCAGCCTTGGATAAAAGGCATTACGGGCCACTACTGTCAGATGGGAAGGCAGTATATTAATGAAGCCCTGTCCTGATTATATATTCAAAGAGCTTGCCAGATTGGTTTGTCTCTGGCTCATTTTAATTTTTAATTTTTATTTTTCATTCAATGAGTAGGTTGCTTCATCAGTCATATGACAGGGAATGAGCTGGCTGAGGACCAGAAGTTCTGTTTTGTGGGAAATTCTGTGATTTCAAAATTTGTTTTCATTCCAGATCAGAATGATTTTTTTAAAATGTCCTTTTAAATACAAATTAAAAAAAAATCATTTTGGGTCAATCAAAACAAAATTATTACTTTCATTTTATTTTATATATATATTTTATTTTCTATTTGTATTTTATAATTTTAGTTTTGTTACTTCTTATATTTGTATTGAATATTTATTATGTGTATATTATATTATATTTTTAATTTTATTTAATAACATAATATAATTTATGATTTTTTAAAACAAAATATTGTTGAAATAGACATATTCCCACAGAATATTTCAATTTCAATTAATACACATTTTCTGATGGAAAAACATTCAGTTTGAAAACTATCAACTAGCTCTACTGGGAACCGTAGTATAGTGATTTGTTAGTATAATCTGAGGGAAAGTAGTATCTAGGATGTTTGTTGACAAGAGATGGAAAAGCAAGGTGCAGCCCTTAAACACCTAGCAAGTTGCCAGTGTGGTCCTCAGGTATACAAACTTTTGGGTGCCAATATCTAAATGTAGCTGTGTGGACTACAGGTTGTGTGTACAGTAGCACTGCAATCTTTTGACTCTTACTGAAATTCTTCTCTTGACTGACAATTTCTCTTTGAATGTATTTCAGTTCAAATAATTGCCACCATACTTACTCAGCTTTTGGTATGTCATTCAAAATTAAGTCAAATATTTTCTCCACAAATTCCATATGTTTGTTTAGTTCTAAAAAATTAATAAAACATTTTTCTTAGCAATCAGTCACAAGAGCTATATATAATCAATAGGCAGCCTATATCTAACCATTCTTTCATTCTATTGTATTACATTCAAAAAAGCTGTTAAAAGAGCATTCTGATTGCAAATCAAGCACTCAGAAGTTAGGAAATTCAAAAATTAAGGTTGCTCATGGGAAAAAAGAATATGTAATCATGTAAGTAAACATTGTAACATAATACATATGCACAAGAGAAGGGCAACCTTAATTTTGGCATTTTCTATGTCTTGTGTGCCTAACTTTGCAACCTTAATATTCTTTTAATGTAAGTGTTTTTAAATGTAATTTTCTAAGTTTAAGAAAAAACCAAAAAACCAGAAATTCCATCATGTGGAAACAAATGGATGGGTCATATGTCAACAGCAAAGCTGGGACCTTTAGGTGCACAGCACACACCTCTACTACTTGAGTTAATCCAGTAATTGAGCAGAGCAGAAGAATGTAGTGACTCAAGAATCTTGGGTTCCATACAGATTGTGGAAGGGAGAGTGGTCTAGTGGGGCACAGACCCTTCTTTCCCTATTTACCCTGCCTCCCGCTGCACGTATGCCCCTAGCATAAACCCCTCATAGTCTGTCTCTGCCTTGTCCCCTCACAGCTAGTTTCTGCCCCTTCCCCTCTCCTTGCAGCTTGTCTCCATCCCACACAGCTTGTAAAACAAGGTATTGTAATACATTTTTAAAATGGAAAAAACACATTTTCTCTAATTTCATTCTCTGGATGGTTGAACTATTTTAACTGAAACTTTCAGGAAAAAAAAAAAAAGTTCAGTTTGAAGTAGGCACCCAGAATAGAAAATTATCTGGGTGAACAGTTGAACCCAGATCCTCCAGTGGCCAAAAGGGTCCGTAAAGCTGCACTAATACAGCATCGGGAGATACACCCTTTGTGGATGTGACAAGGGATAAAGCCAGCAGCATAAGATCCATGCTCGAATTGTGCCAATGGCAAGATCAGGCATGGCCAGAGAGCATTGTGATAAATGATCCTCAGCCAGACTTGAGAATGCTCTAACTTGCGTCATGGATGGAACCAGATTTAGGGATTGGGAAAGTACAATGGTTGCATACAATTTGGCCAGACCCAAGAATCAGCGTCTGTTTGTAAAGATTTTATATTTGAGTTAGCACCATTCATCTCAAATATCCTCTAAGCTCTTTATTACTACCTAACCAGAAGCTGAAGTGTTTGATTAAAATAATCATTCTTGAATTTTAACTTTGTACTCTACACATCATATTAGTGTCAAATGTGACATAATTTATTTATCCCACCATAATTTATCCCAGCAAGGTGAGTATTAGAGAATTGTAAATTGGTTTCCACATTGCTTCAATAATGGCATAATCAGAAGAAAAACTCTGTGGTCAATTTCCAAAGAAATGGGAAAGGATTTAGTACTCCAGTGCTTCAAATTGTATCTCATCACGTTTAAATATTCTCTTTTTTAAATTTTGCCTCTCCTAAAAACAGCTCAGGGTCATGCAGTCTAATTTAAGACTGAGAAACAACCACAGAACTGCAAGATGAGTATTAATCTCTGAAAATGATGAGATCTTGAATGAAGCCTCCTGTCCAAACCACATAAGCTAGTGATATGATCATGAACAAAAATAAATGTATTTTCTCACCTGGATTTCTGAAATCATAGATGTCCTGTCTGCTATGATCACTGGTCCTTAATACCTGCTGCATCTCCTTTTCCCAACAAAACTCATTTGAAAAGTCACTGAAGCCATTTTTATTTTCTACTTGATCTTCAAAAGACAAAGATTTTTTTTCATGGCTTTGGGTTGTGAAATCTCGATCATCATCATCACCTTGAACAGCTCCTCCAGAAGCCATGATGGCTTTACTATGACTCTTGACACTGTCAGTCTTCAACTTACATATGCTTATAAGACCTACTATTAGTCTTCAAAACGTCTTTTAAGAAACATACAATTCTCTGTAAAGGGAAAGATTATAGGCCTTATTAACTAAATAAATATCTATATTTATAGAATCACTGAAAATTTTGAAAGACAGCTAGTAAAATGCCATGAATCCAAACCAACAATATTTACTAATTTATTTCATATATTCAACAAAATAATATATTAGACTTATGACAAAGTAAGGAATGTATACATTTTAAAACCTAGATAAACAGAAATAATTAATTTATAGATATCAATGAGTCTTATTGAACACAAACACTTGTGCTCAATAACTACAGATCCACTAAAAAAAATGACAGCATATAATTCCCATCAAATACTGATACTACTTACCTATGGTGCTTTTGGCTACACGTTATGTTATCACATGAATAAATGTGCATTCAGGGTAGCTGTTTGCAAGATATAACTGCTTCTTAACTATGTTTTTGTTTACTAATCAAACCATCACTTGAAAATGAAGAAAACTACTGAGCACAGAATGTTGCAAGTTCCTTTAAATTCTTGTGTAATAGATTCCAAGACAGTGGCTATAAATTCCACTTATTGGAAGTGATTTTAAAAAATATTTTGATTTTAGAAACACTACTATTTTTTTTAATTCACGATTCCTCCAACTTCCAAGAGCTCATAGGATCCCTGTTTTTCAGTTTACTCCTCCTTTCTTCATAATTCTTCCCCAGTTATTCCAGTCCTGAAATCATCCCCTTCCTTTGCCAACTATGCAGTAGTTTTATGATAGGAACTCAGATGTCTACTAGTGACGAAGATAAGAACTTCAAATTCATTTGCACTGGGGATCTCAGACTTTGAATTGTTTCCAGTGCTGAAGAAATAATTCATTATATATCTAACTCCCCAGTAGCAGTTTCTCTTTCAGTGTCACTGAAATTCTCAAGTTTCTGTGTTTTTTATGGAGATATTTGCCAAAATCTCTCCTGTTTGTGACTTCAAATGAACCATCATAATCCAGAGAGATAGCAATGCCACCATTTTTAAAGCTGGAATATAATAAACTACAGTGCCAGAATATAATATTGGTTTCAGGTGTGCAGGCAGCTCAGAATATCAAATGAAGAATTTACTTTTTTTTGCTTCCAGTAAATTAAAAATCAGAATTCTTTGCATCCTGCAAGAACAGAATACAGGATAGAAGGAAGAAAATTAGGATGCTGGTGATTTTTATCACAGATGGGCGTTAACATCGGACCACATTTTCCACATTTGCTTACAGCCTTCAGATGAAAACCAGAAAAAGTTACGCTTTTGTTACTATCCTGATTTTACGGGATTATTAAACATCTGCTAAATATAACCTAAAATATATCAGGATCTCCTTTCAGGTAACCTGTCATACCTGCTTCAGAAAAAACAGTTCCTGGCACCTAGCCGCAAACATAGCACATTACTATGATTCATTGAATCAAATAAGAATTTGTGCCCTAACCAGACCCTTAAGTACTTAGTCATAGATATGTTAAATATTCTAGGTGGCTCAAAACAGAATCTGTTTTAGAATGAAAATATTATAAATATGTTGAATTGTGGAGGCCTCTGTCCTTGAACCAGTACTGAATATATATATATGAGAGTGGCTTTAATAATTATTCTAAATAATAGAGCCTCAGGAAAGCTTATGCCTGCTAAAATTAAATGTGTTAGTCTTTAAAGTGCCACAGAACTCTTGTTGTTGTATACAGACTAACAGGGCTACCCCTCTGGAACTCTGATATAAGTGTGCACACCTCTTTTCAGACAACCCTCCCTCCCCCCAAACCTAGTAAGATCGAAGAAACAAATTATCTCAGTTTCATCTGTGCTGACATAACTGGGCTTGCACAGGGAGAACTAAGGGCCCTTAGGGATGGGTCAAATAAAGATAGGACACAAAATAACTTGTTCTGCTCAGTAGGAAATCGGCAGACGCTTTTCGAAAGCAAGAATCCAAGTGTTTAGAGGGACTTGCAAACATGCACACCCGGCTACTACCAACAGACGCCCTTCTCCCCAGAGCCTGGCTTTCTCTCTGCCAGCCCTGGGGAGCCCTGAAGCCCCACGGGGGGACCCCTGCCTTTCACCATGCGCCTCCCCCCAAAACCTGCTCTCTGACAGCCTCCATGTGACCCTCACTCTGTCCTGCCCCCGGCCGGGAGCAGCTCAGGCCCCCTCCTCTGCCAGCCCTGCGCAGTCTCCGCTAGCGCCCCCAAGAAGGGGAGAGCATCGCAGTGACCCCTGCTGCCGCTGGCTTTCCTAACGCGAGTCGCGTCCCCTAGAGCAGCAGCAGCGGCACCGGAAAAGGCAGGAGCTGAAGATGCTCCGCGCTGTCATTCCCCTGCAGAAGAGGACACACGGCACACCTTACCTGGCAGAGGGCGAAACCAGCGGGGGGAGCACCTGGGAGCAGCTGCTACAGCTGCTGGCTGGCGCCCTTCTGATCGATCAGGGCAGAGTCAAGTGTCCTCCGCGACAGTCATGCTAAGTTTCGATTCCCAGCAAACACGTAGCAGCCGGGGTTTCTTTTTCCTTCCTTTTTTTTTTTTTTTTTTTTTTTTTGATTCACTGCGGGAGGGCGGGAGAGAGAATGTAAAGACCTGCTCCCCTCTACTGCTGCTGCTCTCAGCTAGTGGGGATACGGCTGCTTCGAGAGCTAATGGACACGCGGGTTTTTATTGCTATAATTACACTGGTTTAGAAACTCACACAGTTAAAGTGGTTTGTGGTACAGCTCCTAGTGGTGGATGCAGTTACACGAGTATTAAGGCGCTTATTTCAATATAGTTTATTCCCCAATAAAAAAAAAAAAACTCCATGTAGTCCAGCCTCGACAGCTTTCTAAATTCCCTCTCAACTTGGATTCACTTGAAGGGAATTTTTACACGGTAACTCCCCGCCCCCATCCAGGAAAAAGGTAAAAGCATGGATCCTCCCGGATGCTGCTGATCTTTGTACCCAAGCCCCAAATTCCACTACCTAAATGGGAGAACAAGTCCAACTGCACCAATAGAACCACAAGATCCCAGCACAAGACTGTTGCAAAACCCAGATCCGTATGTGGAACCTGATGGATCTCTAGGCAATGTTTGGTCCCAATGGCCCACATTTCACTGCCTAAATAGAAAACATATTTAGGTGCTTCTGTAGCACCTTAAACCTTCAGAACCTATTATGCAACAGTGCCACAGAATCCCAGATTCAGCACGTGGGCCATGCTGTGTGCAGACATTATTTTGGTCCCAACTTTTAAATTCCAATATTTAAATAGTAAAGAAGTGTGAACATCCCTATTGCACCAATAAAATTCAGACCATGCCATATCTCATGCCTGGAAAACCCCAGATCTGGCACCCAAATCATTTTCAAACCAACCAATTTATGCCTCCAAACGCCCTAATTTTACCACATAAATAACGAACAGGTGTAAACACTTCTTTTACATAAAAAACAAAACAAAAAACCAACAACAATAACTGCCCACAAACCCAATGATCCGGGTGCAACAGCACCACAAATACATGGATTGGTACATGCCCCCGGTGGATTCAACCAGATTTTATTCCAAATCCCCCAAACTCCAATGCCCGAACAGAAAAACGTTTAGCTGCTCTAATTGCACCTTAAAAATCCATCCCCTAGTGCATCTCCAAACAACAGCAGAATCCTACTGAATCCTGACAAATTTTGGCCACAAACCTAGGAATTGTTCCATCAAATAGAGAACGCACGTTGTTTCTACTATTTCACCTATAAATATCTAGACCCATAAACATTCTGATACAAGGAAGCTGCAAAAACTCAAATTTGGATGCCAATTTGGATCCGGTTAATTTTTAACTGCATATATACCAGTTTCACTAGCTAAATTTAAGGCATATTCAACTTCTCCTAGTTCACTAGATTGATCCTGATTTTCTGGTGTTTTTATGGTTTTGAATTTCCCTGGGACTTAAAAATGTTTGCAATATAGAGAGAAGATGCAGACAGTGAGAAACTATCTGGCTTACCTCAGGGAGACATTCCTTCTTGTACAGGTGACTTCACCCTAGCATTTTGTGGTCTCTTTGCACCAGTTATGCAATGTAAAGTGGTGTAAATCTGTGTTGGTGCAAAACTGGCCACAGGGTTCCCTTTTTTCCTTGGTGAACTGGCCTGGCACAGCAGGCTCCCACCACGGTTGCAGAGCCAGCTCTGTGCTATCTCCACAGAATGTCCTGGCACAGGGAGTGTTCTGGGCAGGAAGAGGCCTGGCCAAGGCAGTCCTGAAAAATAATAAGGGAATGAGCTATTCCACCCATCACTCCCTTTTGGGATCCTCAAAAAAAGACTTCGGACGGGGGAGCTGGCTACAATGCTGCTGACTAACTGAAAGACAAGAGAAGGGGAAGGAGCGAGCTTCAACTTCATGGCTGCAACCCTCTCCATCTACGGGGACCCTAGACCCTCTTCATTCTAATCCTGCGAGATGTCCTGACCAGACTTGGCCAGAGACAGAGCGAGTTAGTTGGCATTGCCATCTCCACTACTCAATCTAATTCCTGAATATCACCTGGGATGTGAAACTTTGTCATCCCCATTCTCCACCTTATGTTTCCTTTTTCTATTTGCCCTCCCCACCCCTCATTTCTTTTCTTTCCTATCTCTCTCCTTTTGCTTTCCGTCTAAAAGAGCCTGGCTTAGCTGCCCAAGGCTGTTTATTTTACATCAGTGCTGTGAGCCTGTAACCAGAAAGAGGCAGCTAAAGGCAATGGCCTAAAGAGCACAACCCTGGTGCAAGTTTGTGTTGGAAAGTAAGTGCCTGATAAGACTGTGTTCCGTGCCCGTGTTTTTCCAGCAGCGAGACTGCAAGTAAAAGTCACCACCAAAGACAGAATCTGCATTTTCTACCCTTACTTTTCTTTTCTCTCTCCTTTTCTTGTTGTTTGTCTTGTTTTGCCTTCTAGAAAACAGGACTGGACTTGAACAACAACCAGAACAGCAGCTTCAGCCCATCTCAACTGACTTTTTCTCTTTTCCCCAAAAGAACAGTTATTGCCATCTAAAAAACTGCCAACATGGGATTTTTTCCTTCTGAAGAATATCTACGACCAAAGGGAAAGAGAACAAGGGGCGTTGTTGAAATAAAAACCTTACGTAATACTTTTCATTTCAAATGTGTTAGCTGGTTTCCCTTCTTTTTCTGTATCTTTAATATAATTTTTTTAACAATAACGTGTTTGCCGTGGTGCTAAGCAGGCTGAGGTCTCTGTATACCAAATCCTGAACCTTGTTTAAAATTATTTAATGTTGGACATTTTACAGGGTCATGTTAACACCTTTGACTCTTTTGGATCTGTAACAGGATGGCTTGCCCATGAGCTGGGAAGCCTGGAGCCAAGCCAGGTCTGATTACAGGACAAGCCACACCTGGGTTGAATCAGGCAATCTCAGGATAAAAGGCAGCAGGAAGCTAATGTGTGAGGGCTCCTGCAGTAAGGAAATAGCAGAGTGTAGTTGCTGAAAAAGAGGGTCTCCTGCTGTTATCGCTAAGGAAGGGACAATTCCTCCAGAAGGAGGGATTGTGCCCAGCTTAAGTCTGGGTGGAAGATTGTTTTTTGTGTTTGAGAATTTAATAAAAACTCAAACCCTAAGAAAGGGTGTGATTGAAAAAGAGACTGTGGAGTTTGTTGAAGGAGCCTTCATGACAGAGAAGATGGGCAGGGGACAGCAAAGACACCCCTAGCCGTGAGGGGGAGCTTGGGTGGAAGCCAGCCCTGTTACAGGGCCTATATATTCCATCTAAATTAATACTCAGAACTGATCCATCTTCTGTCAGCTCTAGCACAGGAGAGACTTTAGCCTCCCCTCTCAGTTCCAGTGTTGACTTAGGAACCCCAAAGCACTATGGAAAACTCAGACATTCTCAGATTTATCATTCCCATTACTTTTCTCCAAAAAAAAAAAAAAGAACAAAACCTGAGCTCCATGGCCAAGACTTCCTTGCATCAAAGAGCATGATCTTTGTTAGAGGAAGGAGCAGGCTCAGGAACTGAGGTCTGGTCTATGCTAGAAATTTAGCTTGATGTGAGTTGCCTTGCATCAGCCTCATTGTGCACTGAAGTGTATCTTCACTGAACTTTGTCTCCTGCTGATGTAAGTGCCCCATTATGGCCAAGTAGTAACACCACCTCCCCGAACGGTGTCACACCATGGTTGACATACTGTGGTCAATGCAGTGAGAGTCTGGACACTGTGTGATCTATGACAACCCTAACAGTCCTCCAGCAGCTGTCACATAATACCCGAGACTGACAGTTCCAGTCACACTTGTGAACTCCACTGCCCAAGGTCACAGCGACCCCCAACCCCCACTTTTAAAACCCCATGTTTTTAAAATGCCTTTTCCTCATTCCTCGGCTTAGTGAACACGCCTAGCAGCTTTCCATTGTTGTGTGCAACTGCTCAGCCTACCATGCCGGTTACATGTTGTAGACACGCTCTGACCTGCAGTATACAGGAGGTATTGGACCTCCTGGGCCTGCGGAGAGAAGAGTCTGTGCAGGCAGAGATACAGAGTAGTCATAGGGCCGTGGACGTCTCTGAACAGATTGCATGGAGCATCCAGGAAAAGAAGTGTGACAGGGAACAGCAGCGGTGCCATGTGAAAGTGAAGGAACTGCAGCAGGTACACCACAGACCCAGGAGGCCAACAGTCAATCTGGCGCCAAGCTGCAGACCTGTTGCTTTTATAATGAGCTGCATGCCATACTTGGTGGAAACCACAGAAGCACTCCATGGACCTCTGCAGCTACCTTAATGGAGCCTAAGACAGAATTCCCTGGCGTGAATAGCCTGGACGAGGAGGAGGATGGGGGACTATGCTGTGAGCCAGGACCTGTTCGAGACTACCGCAGTTTAGCCAGTCCCGTCAGCCAAGCACAGGCAATCCAGGAACCTTGGGTAAGTGTGTGAACGCTTTTTCCATTGGAATGTTTAAATGTATAGATGGCACCCAACCCCCAATTAATCAGGACTCAGGTACTGACATTCCCATTCATTTCCTTGTACAAGAAGAGATAGCAGTACAACAAACAGAGTCAGAGTTGTTATCTGCTTTTCGTTCTCCTGTAGGGTTAAGCGGGGAGGGAGTGCATATGGAGCAGTTTGTTTATGTACATAGGGATGTCCCTTGAATCCTTCTGAGACATTTCGATGAAACTTTCATGGAGACACTCTGCAATACTTTCCTGAAGACTTCTAGGGATGGCTGCCTTATTTCTTCCTCCACAGTAGGACATTTTCCCACACCATTCCACGATGGCACTATTTGAGAGAACTGGCTAGCAGCCTGTGGGACCAGGTGGCTTCAGGACACCAGCTGCAGCTGTGCTCTCTGTGCCTTCGTTACTCTTAGGAGTGAGGCATCACTTAAAATCACCACATCCTGTGGAAAATAGTGCCAGCACTCAGTATCATTGCCCTGTACTCTTACCCAGGAATAAGGGGCCAAAATTTTATTGTTTCATGCAGTCAAACAATTCCCTTCTCATCCCTCCTACTCTTCACACCCCTGCTGGGCCATACTCACCATGGCTGGGACCGGAGAGCAGAGGTATTCCAAAGCTGAATTATCAGTAAAAGCCTGTGTGGTTTAAAACTTTAGGGGAGCAAGGGAAGGGAGTTCTGAAACTTAGCTTTCACTTTCAATTGTGACTACGAACACAATGATATATGTGTGTGTTTTAGCTGCAGCTGCTGCCAATGTAACCTTGAGATGTCACCCCTCCACATCTCTGGAATGCATGACCCTGATAAGGAGGAGAAAGACGACTCGGGAGGACATGCTCTCAGACATCCTGCAAGTCAGTGCTGCAACAAACCTTGAACAGAGGCATGAAGAGCGAATATTTCAGACAGTATGGAGAAGCAGACAGGAGAAAGTTCCAGCAGGAAAAGGAGAGGGAGATGCACCAGGATCTGGAGACTCTTGTTGATCTGCAGGTTCAGCAAGTATGGGCTTGCATCCTTTTGCAGTCACTGACAGCAGTGACAAAGTATGGGCTTGCATCCTTTTGCAGTCCACTGTAGTACCTCCCTACACCCCACAGTGTTCTTCACGGCAAGCATCCCCTACCACTACCCGTACCCCATCACAGTAAGGACAATCACAGCTTCACATACACTGACCTGTGAGAGTCAGGGTTGGCTGTATGTGGAGACAAAGTGGACATGAATGTTCTTTCCTCTTGTTAAGTTCTGTTCTGTTAGTCTATTTGCATAATTTTTATTGTATTTGTTTTTAAATTGCACCAATTTTTTGACTGGTTTTGGTATGTAATAAAATTCAATGTTTTTGGAAATTAATTTATCTTTATTACTTCACAACATATACTGCAGAATGCATAGTGGTACTGAAAGTACCCATTACTTATTATTATACAGGGCCACAGAACTCAGAGAATCAATGACAAACACAGTGTCATGATTATAAATGTACAACAAGCACTGCAAAATTAATAAGCACACTAACAGTCAGTGTTATATTCATAAATCTACACCAAGCATCACACAATTCCTAACAAGCCCCAAAACTGTAGGGCCCGGTAGAGCACAGGCCACTCCACAACGTTACAATGGCTGGCCATTAAAGTGATTTTTCAAAGCTTCCCTCCGCCCTATCGCTCAGCATTGAGTTCTTCTAATAGCCTCTATGTCTGGTTGTTCAAAACTCAGCAGACAGCCACTCCACAATACATCTGCCCTCCAACCTGGCAGCAGCTTTCTCCCCTTTGCCTCACAGATATTATGCAGAACACAAGAAACTGCTGTAATCACTGGGATATTTTTCTCAGATCCAGTCTTGTGAGTAAACAATGCCAGTGGCCCTTAAATCTAACCAAAGTGCATTCAACTGGCATTCTGTACCTGCAGAGCCAGTAGTTGAATCTTTCCTTGGTGTTGTTGAGGTGTCCAGTATATGGCTTCATGAGGTGGGGAGAAGGGGTAGGATGGGCCACCCAGGATCATGATTGGCATTTCAACATCACCAATGGTAATCCACCAGTTGGGAAAGAATGTCCCTGCTTGCAGCTTTCTGAATAGTCAGATTTTCTTAAAGATGCGAGCATCATGCTCCTTTCCTGACCAGCCAACATTCATATTGGTGAAGTGTCCCCAGTGATCCACCAATGCTTCATAACCTTAGAAAAGTAGCTGTTTTTGTTGATGCATTTTGTGGTAAGGTGGGCTGGTGCCAAAATAGGGATGCTCATGCTGTCTATTGCCCTGCCACAGTTCAGGAACATCATTGCTGCAAATCCATCCTCTATGTTCTCTACATTAGCAGGAGTCAATCCGGTACAGTAGGAGACCATTAAGGACTTCCACACTTGTATGTCAACAGCTCCCACTGTGGATTTTCTAATTCCAAAACGATATCCCACTGACCAGTAGCAATCTGGCATTGCATTCTTCCCCAGTGTGATTGCCATTTGCTCCTCAACTGTCAATACAGCTCTTATTCTGGTACCCTGTGCTAGAGGGCTAGGGCAAGCTTGGCATACACATCCAGGCATACGTCCTTTTACATCTGAAAGTTCTGCAGTCACTACTCATCATCTCAAAACCTGCATTATGATGTAATCCCATCAGTCAGAGCTCATTTGTCAGGCCCAGAAATGGTGCTCCACAATCTGTAGCTGCTCTGTGAATCCCACCAACAACTTTGAGTTGGTTTTCACAATGTCCCACAGCAATTTGGCCTCCACAAAATCATCATGCCCTCCTTGTTGTGGTTCTTCTTGTGGTTTTGCAAATACCAGAGGATCGTTTGTCCTGTGTTTGCACATTCATGGCAATAGTGCAGAGCTTGTGGGTTTGATGCGTCTGTCGGAGATGATAGACAGCAAAGTGTGCCGTGCAGGTTTGTGAGATTTTTTTAAAAGGTGTGCTAATTATGGGATATTGATGTATTATGGGATGGAGAAAGCTGTGTGATGAGAACTTGTCTTAGCTCCCAGTCACTCTTGTGCAATTTGTTTCTACCCCACCATGCATTGAGCAAATTTCCCAAAAGACAGTACACTAGACAATGGCGAGCTGGATCCTGGGATATCTATCCATGGTGCACCACACTGTGCATTGACACAAGTATTCCTAGTGAATACAAGTTGTGGCAATGCAAGAGGCCAAGTAAGTACATGCATGAACCATAATAACTGTGGCAGGTTTATGCTGACATAACTTGCATCAACCCAAGTGTATAGACATGGCCTGAGCTTGCAGCTCTACTCTGATGCCATGTATAGTAACAGCTCTGTTTCTACGTCAAATGTGCTTTTCATTGACACAAGGACAGAGCTATACTTGCAGGAGGCACCGAAGTGGAGTTGTGATCTGGGCTTACTCTTTGGAAGATCCGACTGTGGCTTAGCTCCACTCTGCTTCCATCTATAGAATAACTCTTCCTCTCAGTTGCTGTACGGGGTATGACCCATCCATGCCCAGGGTAACTACCTGAAAATGCCAAGGTCAGGGCTGGCTGCAAAAAGAGAGTAGATTCTCCCAGTCCCAGCACTAGTGGGTAATACTGAAGTTAGACTTCCCAACCAGCCACAAACAGTGCTTCTGATTGCTCACACCGGTTATCAAGAAGCTAAAAACAAAAAATATATAGTCCCCTTTACTGCATTTCAGTCTCTGTTTCCCAATCAGCCACTAGATCCAGTAAAGAGATAAGTTATTTAAAACTCTATGCTCTTTAGCAAAAAGTCCTCCTGACCCCAAAGGGTCAACCACAGTGCCATATCAATATAAGTTTGGATCTTACCCAAAATACTACACTGCCAGCCAATCCTTTAGTAATTAATATTAAAGGTTTATTATAAAAGGAAAGAAACAAATAATAAGAGAGATGTTAAATTGGTCAAAGCAATCAGATACATACAATTGATTTGAAAGTCCATATATACCAGGTTTTCAGTAGAATTGTGGCGTTTTCAGGCTTGTATAATCCCTCTGGTGTACATCCAGCGTTTGGATGGGTCTTAGTCCTTTGTTTCACAGCTTCAGTTACAGATGAGTTGATCCAGAGGTAGGAAGCAGGACTGAAGACAATATGGATGTGGTGCAACTGCCTTTTATGGTCTCTGCCTGGGTTGCCATGTGGCCTGTTTCAAACACAAGGCCTCAGCACATGGCATGGAAAAGCCTCAGAGAGACTCCCCTGTCCATAGGTGATTCATCAGGTGTTGGCTTCTCTCCCTGGGCTTATTGTTGTACCTGTGAGTTTCCTTGATGGGCCATTAAGCCGGCATATTGCTGCTGCCATCCTGTCTGGACTATATCCCCGAAACACAGCACAAGTTGAAATACAGATACATCAAACATATTCATAATTTACAATACAAATATGACACATATGTCATCATACTTAGCAAATTATAACCTTTCTAATGGTACCTGACATGGCCTATTATTGTAATTTAGAAATTTAGAAATATTCATGTAAAATAATATCATACCTATTCCAGCCAGCATCACACTGGGACATAGTGAAAAGCTGTGCCTGTAAGAATCAGAGTTGAACTGCAAACTGAGCTCGCTCCATCTCCCGTCAAAGAGCTTTAGGTAGCTCATCTTGTCTCTCCATTCCCCTAATCTTCCTTTTTTCCAAGTCCACAGCTCTGTGCAAGAGCTCCAGTGTTTATAACCTCTTGGGTTATTGCTGTGCTTGGAAGATGATGTCTTATATTCAGTGAACTGTGAGGAGTCTGAAGATTGGGGAAAACCTTCAATCCCATTGACCTGTGTGCTCTGAAACCTTCTTTTGTGTACACTTTCATGCTCAAAACCTTGTGTCGTGGCCACCCTGGCAGACAAAGTCCTCTGGTATAGGTACTCTTGTTTGCTAAACCCTCTATCTTTTTTAAACCCTCTGTTTTTGAAGCACCATGCCTGAAACATTTGTGTGTTAATTCCTAGATTAATTGCCATTCTATCCCCAGTGCTGAGAACAACTTTTCAATAGCTCAATGTTAACATTTTTCTTCAATTTTTTAAAATTTCTGCATTGTTGCCCTAGTCAAAAGTCTATTTTATTCATCGATGGCATGTAAATCTTGAGGAGGCTACATGCCATGCTTTTTAAACAATAGGGTAACAAAAAAAGGTAAGACTTGCTGTCTGAGTGTTTTTTAAACACTGTAATTTAAAAGCACAGACACTTTTCAAACAAATAAGGAAGCAGGTCACTGCTCAAGGAGATTACAAACTAAGACCCTCATTCTGTAAACACATATGCATGTGCATGACTTTACACACCCTGAAGTTCCACTGACTTCAGTTTGTCTCTGCTGAGACCTGAAACAAGGGCCTTTGGAACAAAAGCAGCAGTAGTTCCGTCATGTGAGCGTAAAGAGAATCTTCATTTGCTGATGTTGGTAAAATTGGCATGTGCTACTAGAAGGGAAGATCTGTCTTTTAATAATAGTAGTATTTATTAATTCCTGTAGTGTCTGAAGGCCTATGCCAAGATCAGGGACCCATGATGGTCGACACTATACAAAGATGATCCATGCCCCAAAGAGCTTACAGTCTAAAAGACAAGATAGATACAATGTGGGGGAGAGATATACAGCATCCAGTCAGGGTGAATGGCACCTTCTGTGTTTGGCTGAGTTGTCAGGCTGAGTTGTCATTGTCTGAGGAGAGCAACCTAAAATTAATTTGGCACAGTCAGCTCTTTCTTGCACAGGTGCTTGGACATTCAAGGGCTTATTAAATACAATGTTTTTTAATACTTTGCTGTGTTTTAGTATTGTGATCTTCCCTTACTTTGTTCTGACCTAAAACTTTAAACTAATATCAGTCTTATGGTTCACAGTTTTGTTAATGTGTATGAATGAAGTGGTATGGTCAACATGCTCAGTACAGAACATATTATAAAAGACGGATGTTTTGATGCCCTAGTGAAGGGCTGTTATGGAGTGTCCACCTCACACAAGGCTTGGAAGGGGCTAAGTTGGCAGGTGGGCCAATTAACTCCCCAGGCTGCACCTGGAAGAGGAGCCAGGGATTGATTAAATGAGGCGCAGCTGGACAGGAACAGAAGGTGCCTGTATAAAACCCAGAAGCTGAGTGTAGAAAGGGGGTGTAGGGAAGTAGGCTGCAGTCAATCCCTGAGAGGAGGGAGTTGGAAAGCTAGGAATCCAGAGGCCGGGGGGAGGTTAGGAAGGTAGGAGAAGGCTCTGGAGAAAGCAGCAAGATAGGACAGTGCAGGCCTTGGCTAATGACCAGAGGGCTCATGAGCTGGAACCCAGAGCAGAAGGTGGGCCTGGGTTTCCCTGCCAGCCTCTGAAGGAGTGGCACCTGAGGCAATGAATGGGAAGACTGCCTAGGACTGCTGAGGGAAAGACTTTGTTATGTATCCCCAGCAGTGAAATACATATGGTGACCTGCCCAGAGGACTAAGTAACCAAGAGGAGGTTGTGGTTCCTGGAGTGAGAGAGGATCTGCAAGGTGAAAGAATAACAGAGACACCCAGGGTGCAATGCCTGGTCAGAGTTAAACCCCAGGATGGCCAGGAGGAGGTGCTACTAGCAGTGAGTGCACTCTGTGACATGGGCACGATATAGATGCACAGCAGATAACATAGTGGGGTCTATGGTAAAGCACAGCACTGTAGTGCACCCAATATACAACTTCTTCTATTTCTATTACCTCATTCTGACATGGGAGACAGTAATATTCATTAATGAGGTAAGAGGAAAGCAATTTTTAACTGAGCCCTTGGTGCTTAACTCAATGCCATGCAAAGCCCAGTCTCAATACAGTACATCCTAATGCTAGCTGTTTTTAGAAATCATTTATTCTATATGAGGCTTTTTCCTAAAGCCAGACAACTAACTTTTCTATGGGAATAACACTTATTGCTCCATCAGCGGGGTATGTAAGCTTTGGACACAAAGCTGATACATTTTCAAATTCTACTAAGAATGATGGTAGCTACAATACTTCCCACTGGGGTGGAGGGAAAGGTTTTGTTACTTCTAAGTTTATATGATCACCATAGAGTGAGTTCCTGCTACCAAGTAATAAAGAAATGTGTCATATTTTCAACTGATATGTTAGTTTTGTGTTTAGTTAGCCTTTTTCCTCCTCTGTGTGTGTGAGAGAGAGAGGGAGGGGGGACATTTATATTGTTTTGACATAACACAGCCAATCATAAAACAAAAAATAACAGTCACTAGTGCCTGTATATGTGATATCTACCAGGTCTGGGATATTTCTGCCACCACCTTTTTCAGCACCTGTCTGTTAGCCAATCAAAAAAAAGCAAAGGGGCTGAAGACTCTTCACATCCATGGAAACTCTTTCCAAAAATAGTCCTGAGCTAAGTGCCTGCCTACCAGGAGTCAGTGACTGACCTATCCCTCAGTATTTCACACTAACAGGCCAACTGTGTTCTACTAACTGATTCTTTTAAAACAATTTCATCATACTTCAGTTGAACAGCTGATTTCTTCCCTTGGCATATTCCCTCGACAGTATTCACTCCCTTGCTTTCCCAGGGAACGTGACTTCCTTCACATTTGTCTTTGTTTAACACTCTGGCTTCTGGTATCATTATACAGCTGTCTGTGCTTATCTTGCATCAACTGTCTTTTACTTGCAAGGTGGATTTCCTCATTCAAGCCACAGGAACTCAATGTGCACTGTCAAAAGACATAGTGATTTGAATAGTTGATTCGTGAAATGAAATTACTAACCGACATAGTTTTTAAAAAAGAAAGAAATATATTTTATCCAGAGATCAGCATGTCCATGTTAGTGCAACAAAGCTCTGTAAGGCACATTCACTTTTCAGAGTTGAACTCCTCTATGAAGCGAGGGCTTTCAAACAGCTGTTGAACTTCAGTATAGTGTCCATGTAACATATATTATCATTTTTATTTTTAACAGTTCCGATCTAACACTCTTCTTATGTTAGGAAAAGAACAGGTCAATCTTTAAAAGCCACAATATCTACATGGTCCATTATCTGAAAGCATAGCTGGCTGTCTATATAAAAGCATAAATAGCCACCATAGATAAATATTAGCCTTAAATCTAATAGAAATTCTCTCCTTAATATACTATAAACCCAGCAGAAAGAAAAAAAATCTGAATAAATGATACTGGCAAATGCTAGACATATGGAGCAACAAAAGGCACAGTATGATGAAGTAAGAGGTAAATTTGTCTCAAGTCCCATCAGTCACAGTCCTAGGACATGTTTAAGGAACAAAGAGTGGGATTTTCAAAAGCACTCTGATTTGGTTTAACTCTGCTCCTATTGACATAAATGGGAGTCAACTGAAGTTAATGGATTTAAGTACATCCTTCAAGTTAAGCATATACTTAAATATTATGCTGAATAGGGATGGACTGCTGACTCAAGGCCCCTAGCAGTTCATATTTGATACAGACAAGAGAAACAAATTAAATGTAAAAAGAAAAGAAACAGTTAATCCAGATGACAATGTGATAATTGTATGAAATTTGAAAAACGCCAAATTAGAAAAAGGTTAGCACTTTAAGTGGTCAAGTTAAAGCTAACTTTGCCTTTCTTCTAGGTATTGTGCAACTACAGAAGGAAGCTCTGAAATGAAGAGAAGAAACCACATTAGCTCTAATTGTGTCTTATGTAATTTGACCATTTAAACCGCTCAGCATTTCTTAATGTTGCTCTCCCTCCACACCACCTCTACGTGTGTCTCATACCTTTACATATCTGAGTTGGTCTTTTTCTCACTTGGCTTTTTCACATATATAAGATTTTGGAACAGATATCATGTCCTTTCTTTCTTTTAGAAAAGCAGTTCATCTAAATTTACATTGATGTAACTAATTTTTAAAAAAAGAAGAAATATGACAGTATCTTTATACACTAGACTGCCCAATCTTAGTTTAGCATCCAAAGTTTCACACTGATTTTTGCATTTTGTTGGTGGACATTTTCCTTTTCTTCCCACAGTACATCTCCCTTCTGTGTTCATGCCCATATTGCTACATTGCCAGAACTTGTCCTAGCTTTCTCTACCTTTGTCATATCATATCACTCCTGTCCTCTGTCACCTTTATTGACTTTCTGATATCTCCGAATCCCGGAGAAAATTGAGCTCTTGATGTTTTTTCTTCTTCCACCCCGAGCTGCCAACATCTTCTAACAAAAACATAGCAAATATAAACATTTATGCAAATTTGTTATATTTGCATATATTCACATATTTTTATCTCCAAATGCCAGAATGGCACTTCTATTTCAATCATCATGATGGTCTAGAACTGTTGATGTAGCAGTTAAGTCCGTTCATGGAAATTCATCTTTTTTTGAGAAAAGTCTACTAATTTCCACAGAAAGTCTTTGGCACTTTATTTTAAAATCTATAATGTCCTCTGGACATTTTAATGGGAGTAAGTGGTGTATAAGCCTTGTCTGGGCCCCCTGTACAGAGTTGAATTTCTTCCTTCAAGATTAACTCAGTGCTTTCATTATAAAAATATTGATAATTTTGAAACAATCATAGCCATTCCCTTCTCTGGGCTTCTCAGTGCATCCTCTCTGTCCTAAACCAGAGCCTCAGTTGTTGTAAATTGGTATAGTCCCATTGACTTCAATGGAATTACTGTATGAGGGTCTAGCCTAGTCCATGTCTTGTTTGGACTGTGAACTCTTCAGGACAGGAACTGTCTGTATTCTGCATCTTATACAATACCAAACATATTGTTTTTTCTTAACAAATAATCAACAACAACAATAATTAAAGTAAATAATGAAAATAGTAATTGTTTGAAACTGACGTAAAATAAGATTAGATTTCATTTTACTAGATTTCTGGCTCCCTGGTTTTAAACTTCTCTGGCCAATTTAATTGAAACTTAATATAATGTTCCAGAGGGGTAGCCATGTTAGTCTGTATACAGCAAAAACAAACAGAGTCCTGTAGCACCTTAAAGACAAACAGTGGGTCGCAGCCCACGAAAGCTTATGCCCACAGAAATTTGTTAGTCTTTAAGGTGCTACAGGACTCTCATTGTTTTAACATAATGTATTTAAATACACAAAGGTTTGATTGATGGAAAGCTCCAGGTCATCCTCTGATCTTAATGCTATCTAGCTAGGATGTACATGTGCAGAGCCTTCCTTAGGATCACTTCCCCCCTCAGTTCAGGAAGTTCCTTGCATTTCATTGGCAAGGAAGTTAGTAGGTCAGTTAGTTTGTGCTTCTTCACCTTAAATCTAAATCTGTGGGACCTCATTTTGCTTTTTAGCTGTCAAGAAATATTAAATAATTAGAGAAGTAAATTTCTAATTCCTTACAAAATAATTCTTTGGGGCTTCAGGGGATTCCAGTAATTGTAAAGCCAATCTACTATACTATAATAATTTGTCTATGAATTGTGTGTGATGTTTTTGTTTGATGCTAGATTAAAGAATGAGAGGCTTCCTGAGAGAGGATAAAAGCAACATATGCCCAGTATTGTTAGTAGGGATAAGGAGGGCTAGGCCAGGGAACTATAGCTCTATCATGTCTTCAGCAAGGCCTTTCCTATGAGGGATCAAGGACCGAGAAGCCGCCTTCCCTGTGAATTACAACTCTCCCCGTTTTTAAGAAGGAATTTAAGTCCTTTACAGTGTGTTTATTAGCTTTCTTTTCCCATTTTAAGCTAATTGTCCCTCTCTTTTTCAGAACCCTTTGACCTATTTGCTATGATTGAGAAGTCTCAATATTTGTTTTCAGTTTATTTAAAATTGTTTTATTACATGTAGCCACTTAAGCATTTTGTCAGTGAGCATGCTCTGTAAATACATTTGTCATACACTATTATTATTCCTTTTGCTGCTGTTTTTGCTAAGTTACTCATGGCAGACCTTTAATGTTGTTAAAACAGCTTTTTAGTTTCCTTTTTGCTGTTGTTGTAATATCAGTGTAACTTTATTTAGATTTTACTTTGGGCCTCATCCTTCATTTCTGCCACATCCAAAACACCCAGTGAAGTTCTGGAAATTTTGTGTGCAAAAGAATGGCAAAATGTGGCCCTGTATTTGCTTTCTGGACACTAGAAATCCTCAATGTCTCTTTGGGTATGGCTAGACTGCAATCACTAGGTGTGTTTGCAGTTCAAGACAACATATCCAAACTAGCTTTAATCTAGCTATCTTGAAACCCAGAGCAGTGAAGCAGCAGCAGTGTGGACATCGGTGCAGGCTGTACAAACCCACCCTGGCACCCAGCTATCTTGTACTGTAGTTCACACTGCTGTATCTTCTGTGCCCAGGACCTGCACTAACTAACTAGATTAAAGCTAGCTTGGGTATGTTGACTCAATCACAGTCTAGGCATACAGCATGATTACATGTTATAGACTTGCAATAAAATGATGAAATTGGAGCAATATGTTATTTGCATTGTCACAGGATCTCTGGAGACTTTCAGAATTGGTTTACTACCATTGGTGCTATTTAATCTTCAGATGTAACCATGTTTTTGTTACTATTTTGTAACACTCTCTTCTGATCCATTTATTACAAACACAGGTTAGATGTAGCCAAACAGCAGATTTATTCATAAATATATTATCAGCCATGCTTGTGCCTCTACGCTTATCATGCTGCCTAAGCATTTTTGTATCATTGCATACTGGGGAAAAAATCTAAGCACCCATTCCATAGTGCTTTAGCAGAGTATAGTGTTCTTGAAGGAATTAACCACAGAACAGCATTAGCAGTTTGTTAGGAACTGCACTCAGGAATAGCCTACACTATAGAGAGAAAGAGGACCACTCAACTTGATTACACAGATATGATAAGGGGTCCTTTTGCACTGGGGAAAAAAGTGTGCTGAACTGTTTTAGAATAAATGTCTCTTAACTTAAGCCCCTGGCAGGGTAGTCACAATGTCAGCTGGCAGTTATCAACCTATAGGTACTGTTATGGCAGATGTCACCAGATGGTGGTATTAAACATAGGTTAGAAGTTTTTTTTTCTTAGCATGAGAGCAAGATTTTTTTTTCTTGGAAGAAAAGGCCGTGTTATTAGTTTTGTGATACAGATTCTTTAGGGGGGAACTATGGTGAGCAGCAAGGGAGCTTTCTCTCGGCCTTAACCTCACTAACAAGAATAAATTCATGAGGCAGACTTGTTCTTTGGAATTCAAGCACTGGTGTTTGGGCTGAGATTCCTGAAAGAGGGGGTTGCCTGTGTGCTGCTTGTGATCACTCCTGTTCAAGGACTGGACGATAACTAAAATAATCAAGTTGCAATAAGAATACACTCAGACTCCATGTCACTTATTTCTCCTCCAATGAAAAGTTGACCTGCAAGGATCACACTCTCTGCTACCACTGAGCATAGAGGCAACAACAGTATTATGGTCTTGCAGTAAGAAGACCATAGTTAAGGTTGCAACAGAATTTTCTGTACCTCAGTACCTCGCCTTTGTTAGGAACCCTGTTTTGCCATGGGAAATTTGAACCAGATTTCAGCCACTAATTCATATGTATAGAATGATCCCCAGTAATTTGTGTTTGCAAGTTGGATTTTAGGAAATTTGAGAAAACTGGAATACAGGAAAAGCTTGATTTTTTCCCCCCACACACTGCACATTTGCTGCTTCCTGCTGCTGCCTGAGCACTAACATCATGACACCAGAAATAGTCAGCCACTCATCACTCCCTGCCTGGCTCCCTGCCTCCAATTCATTTGCATACTTGGGAGAGTGCCCTGGTTGTCATGGCAACAGCTGCCTTTAATTATTGATTTACTTCAGATACTGTAACATTCTCACTGAGAAAGGTTCCAGGAGGAGCTGTAATGGCAGCTCCTGCAGTGCTCCTTTAGGTTTGTACTGGGCAAATTACACTGTTTCTTTTCAAAGGATAATTGTTACTGTCCTCAAAGAGGGTTACATTGAAAGAAGAAACAATTTACATGAAAAGGAGGTGGCATTTTGTATGTGCTGCTTACAAATGGATCGGGGTTGATTTTCTGACTTTACCTTTTAAAAAGGCAGGAGATTATAGCAATAAGTCCCTACTTAGTGTTCTGTTACACAGTTAAACAGTCATTTAGAAGTTGCAGTAAAACAAAGTTGCATTGAAAAACAAATGTGTTTTGTCTGACAGTTTAACTTTCATTAACTTTCAACATATTGGTCATCAGGGTAGTGAGTAGTGAAATATGGAGCATCACAAAGATAAACAATGGCAAAAATACATTGAAGACAACAAATGTGTAAGTGCTTTATTATTTAACTAGGCATCGATATATAAAAGTTTTTCTTTTTATTAAAAACCAAGGAAATTCATAAACAAAAAACTTGGTTTAATCTTAGTCAAGGTTGCTCTCATCAATGAACTAAACTATAAAAAATTAAGGATTGAAAGGTTACAAAGTCATGCATTCTCAAGTTACCCAGACAAGCTTAATTCAGTGCCCTTGTATGTCTGCATTATAGTACAGTCTTTAATTACATGCAGAAGTGACTACCTGTGAAAAACTTAGTGTAAATGACTTGCCCAGCCTCACACAGGAACTCAGTGGCAGAGGCAGGGACAGAATCTTCGTCTCATGGGTGGTATTCAATTACACTAACCACAAGACCATCCCTTATCTTCCTGCTAGCTCCTGCCTCCACTACAAACCTTCCAGCTTCTGCAACAAATGAAGCAATAGTCCTACAGACAACAGCCTCCTTCACTACATAGTCCCAATTCATCCTCAGAGCAGATTTGTCCTCTTGCTCTGAACAAGATAGGTGTCCTTTGTAATAAAATAATAATAATAGATCATGTAATTAAAGATTGTATCATAATGCACACCACAGAAGGGGGCAAATGAAGATTGAATGAGCAATATTCTTTCTTTTATTTCCTAACTTGAGAGTACTTGACTTTCAATATTTAACGCTTTTTATTCTTTAACTTTATTTCCTAATTTTCTCTGGTTTTGTTTATTGATTAAAGCAACCTTAACTAATGTAACATGAAGGTTTTTTTGTTTTTTAATTAATAATTATATATGGACACAGACCATGTTTAGAGCCACACATGTCATTAACTAATTAAAATCTCAGTTAAAAATTGTAATGTAGATGAGGTCAAAATCTTGTATCTTAACAGAACTCGAAATGGAATCAAGCACATTTGTGTTTACTTATGATCAATGTAAATTCCAAATGGGGGAGAGAACTAAAGTGAGGGAAAGATTGCGCAAGGGTGTTGGAACAGTTTTTATAGTAGGGGTGCTGAAAGCCATTGAACCAGCCTGGAAACCCTGTATATAATGGAAACCACTTCAAGCCAGGGGGTGCAACAGCACCTAAGTGACTGCACCTCTTTTTTTTTAAAAGGAAATGACAACTGAGTATGCTTTTTCAAAATGAAGAAGCTCTGCTATAGCACTTGTTCATGTTTAATACAGAACCCAGTTTTTATTCAACGTGATGGGTAAGTAGTGCACATGGTGCTAAATGGTTGCAGGACTGGACCTTTGTATTGGACCTACTCACGAATTTAAGACCTAAACTTGCAAACAGTTTGCAAGTCTTGGTTCCTATCTCGCACTCACCTAGATATGGTCTTTCCTTTATGCACATGAGCAGTGCCATTGGCTTCAACAAGACCACTCACATCTGTGATACTAAACACGTGGGCAAGTGAATGCAAGACTGGGACCTTAGTCTGTAAACTTCTCAGACCAGGATTTCTGTTCTGTGTTTGGTACACTCAACCTACTGTAAAATAGCCCACACATTTAATGATACTGTATAAATGATGATTTTTCTTAATAGTAATCACAACAAAGTAAAGATCCTGAAGTACCAAAATGGGGCCATAGTACAAAATGAACACAATTATTAACTGTATTAACCAAGATCCATATACTAATTTCTGTCCTAAGATGTTTATTATGCCACTATGTATGGTTAAAAGCTACAATATATCACTCCAGATGTATTTGAACATAGATTGTTAGTGCCTTAGGATCTTTCTTGTTGAAAGGTATACAATAAGATATTATTTGTTTATTATTTATTGTTATTATGGTATTAATACGAATGATGCAGCTATATCATCAGTAGACAATCCAATTTCCCATGGTAGGCAGGGTAGTGGTATCAGTCAAAATGAGCCTGGGAAAAACGAGAGAGACAAAGTGGGTGAGATAACATTTTTTATTGCACCAATAAAAAAATATTGCTTCACCTACCTTGTCTCTCTAATATTCTTGGCCCAACATGGCTACAACACTACTTCAGACAATTGGGAAAAATCTCAGTGAATTCACCGATGAATATTGGTTATCTACTGTATCTCTAGTTAACAAAAATGGATTGTAGATATGAAGAAAGAAAGAAATATACAAATTAACCAAAGAAAAAATGAAGTATATGAACTCTAGAAAGCTACAGGTGCATTTTTTGACACAATACTCAGACAAAACTCTCAATGAAGTCTTTAATCAAGCAAAACTTCTTCTTGAACATGGACAATACAAGAAAGTGGACCTGTGGCTGCTTAGCATACAACAGAGGAATGTAATGCTGAATCAACTATATTTTCTTTGTGTAACTTGTTTCATTTGCTGGTAAATGTATGAGATTTTTATCAGCATCATTTTTGAGTGTTAACTATTACAGTAGTAAATTGGTTTGTCTTGTGCTGATAGGGCCACACCTTAATAAGATGATTGACACTCTTGACCTGGACGTCTATCTTCCATCAAGAAATTATGATGGAAATAAGGTACTATTTCTAATCACATATCTAAATTAAGTATAATATTTTTCTCTTTTTAGAAGATTTTGTTTATATATAACATCTACTGACTAATTTACAATTATTTTTAATACAAAAGCTGATTTTTTAAAATTTAATGTGGTAAAAATAAAACACAGATGTTAAGATAAAATTCCTTATAAGGAACCCCTCCCCCCCCTTCTTTTTTAACCCCTGTAAATCAAACCACAGACTGTACTTTCTATATGTGGTGAATGGAAGCACTTAGACTGTGAGCAAGTTCATATTTTTAAATTCCTGAATAATGTAAAAGAACAGACTGAGATCCTGACTAGAATACAACAAAAATGGAACATTTCAATGTTAAGTTCCTTGAGTTTCTAAGCACCAAGTGCACAGAACTTGTTCTGGCTTCCAGGGCTAACATCCCTTCTGCTGGAATTCCAGACAGTGGCAGTCTGCTGAAACATGAGTTCAGTTGCCAAATATAGAAGAGTAGGGTAAAAATACAGTGTCACAGAGGACAGATGTAACTCACAGGCCCCACTCTCCTTGATGCTTACTGAGGACCAAGCAATCTTTAGTGAACAGCTAAAGCAACTTTCAGCTTTCTTAAGTGAAGAAGGAAAAAGCAGCCTTTCCTGAAATTAATTATATGAGTCTCTTCAAACTGGCCTAACATACATAAGGTCTGTAATGTATGTTTTAGTGAATGTAATTAATTGTTCTCAGGGAATAATAGCAAAATCCATAGCAAAATAAGTATTTATTTGTTTTTGAGACATCATAAGAAATTTCCCTTAAACTGTGTTACTTGTTTGAGAGGGCTTGGTTTTGTTTTGAATTTTTAAAATTATTTTCTTAACACAGTTTTCCCAAATTTTAAGATGCTTGTATTTTTCTTTAGTATTTCTTTTTTCTTTACAATGAGGGAGTGAGATCTGTAAAATTATTTTCCATGGTTACTCTATACCTTACTGTTTATTCATTTAATGCTTTAAACTGATGAATTCTTCATGTACTTTCTAAAAGTGTGAAAATGACTGCCACTGTAACACAACAGATTTTTAATGGATTATTTTTACCATGTTAAAGGGCAAAGCATCTGTCTTATTTTGTATAAGACAAGATAAATATCACATTATATTATGCACAAATTATTTCTATGGTACATCATCAGTAAAGTTAAACATTCCAAATAATATATATGCAAAATTTTATTTTCCATGTTGTCTTTAAAATGATAACGCATTAATAATGGTGAATACATGCATTAGAGGTAAGTGCACAGCACCATTATTATTATTCTGTTGTCTAGCCAACAGAGGCTAGAAATAGCATTAGATATTTCTTATTATGATTTTATGTGCTACTTGATAGGGTTAGTGTTATTTTAACGTCATTTAGCTCTGATTTTAAAAAAGCAAGTTCTAAAGGAAACTTTGGATTCCCTGTTTTACAGTGGATTTATATAATACAATATAAATTAAAAAAGATGTCTTTAAACCAAAATGTTCAAACTTAGATGCCTAAAGTTAAACATGCAAATCCATATTTAGGCACTAAAATAGGTAGCGAGATTTTTCAGAGGTGCTGAGAACCTGCAGTTCTCATTGATGTTCTTAGCACCTCTGAAAATCCAGCCAATTATCTAGATACTTCACTATGGATTTAGATGCCTAACTTTAGGCACCTGACTTTGAAAATGTTGACTTTCAGTATGTAACTACCATGTGTAAACCACTATTTTTATCTAAAAAGATACAGAATGACATAAAGCTCAAATAATGGTAGCATGTGTTCAGGATGTGTGCATTTTACTAGAAACTAACCAATCTCTGTTATGGTGAGAGGCAAAGGGCCAAATTCTGCCCTGAGCCATACCCCACTAAGAGAACAGAATAGCATAGGGTGAAAGTCAGGAGAATTTAGCCCCTTATGTTACATTTCACATTGGAAACCATGTGAATCAGATTCAGGTAAAGATATGCTTGTGATTTATATAATTTATAACAACAAATTATCCATTTAACGAAGTAGCATATTTATTCATGTGAATATGAAGTTTTAAAAAATTACTAAGTGTTCCAGAGACACACACTCTCCAAATTTAACTCTTGATTCCCTGGCATTCATCCAGCTGCCTTAACAGCTGAGCCTCTAGATCAACTGTTTTGCTTGGCTTCTCTGGTTATTTTCTAAAACTGCTAGATTGTAACCAGTTATAGTGTATATAGTTTTTAGATTTTGTTGAAAGAATATTGGCATGATTGCTAGATGTGTTGCCTTGTAAACAGGGATAAAGGGAAAGAGCCAACCTAATTAAATTAAGGACTAACCTTATCAATCCACTCTATAAAACTGTGCTTCAATTGTTGAGCAAAGACAAATTCTTTGGTTTCCCTGTTTTCCCTTTTATGTGCTTAGTTGTAATCCACTGGTAGAACATGCAGAAAGAAGAGATATACTAGTCCGAGAAGTCAATCAATCAGTAAGCTAATGATTATCTGCTGGGTAAGCCGCAGTGAAGTAACTAGAAGTAATTGGAGCTTTCATGAGCCAATGTAAAATACATCCAAGTGCATCTCATGACTATCAAGCCATTTATCCCTGAAGAAATGGAATAGGGCACACTATGAACATGCAAACTTTTAAACAATCAAGTTTTAAGAAATTAAACTCCCATGGAAATGAATTATATATATATATACACACACACATATAATGTGTGTGTGTGTGGTCATGACAATCAAGGATATTTTAAACTCTGTTGTTCAGCTGAATTAATAGTCATCAGAAGCAGTTACCATTCTTGGAGCCAAGTTGTCACCAATATAGTGCTCAGGAAACCAAACAAGCTTCAACTCATGGAACTTTTGCATATCATTCCACTTGGAGAATGAGGTTTACTCTACCCCCAAAGAACAAGCAAGGAATGAAATACTGTAGAAAATCTGTGGGATTTGTGGACACTTTTGTCATTTGTACAGAAGTTACTTGGTACAGAATGACTTGCAAGATATATGCATAAATCGCACTCCTTCAATGTTGCTTTACAGTATCGATAGTACATGGTAGTCTGATATTCCATTTATTTAAATTATCAGTTTATATAATGATGCTACCAAAGAACATACATGTTCCAACAGCAATGAAGGAAATGAAATACTAACAAGTATTTTTGAATCTACCATTCATTGACACAAGCATATATCGTGTTTGTTTTATTGTCACACTCCTTTTAAAAATTATGTGCATTTTCTTCCAGCATGCAAGACAGAAGGTGTGAGCAGGTGGTACCTCTATCCTTAACGCTGAAGGAGGCTTACTCTGAAGAGAAAAAAGCCCAGGAGGGTTACTCTGAAAACATGTCAGAGGTGTCCTCCTTCCATGACTTTTTTTATGATTCCCTATCAGACATACAGGATGGAGAGGTTTCAAATGAGCTATCTGCATTTCTCAGCAAGGAGGAGATAGGTAAAAGTCTTGACCTAGCCAGAGAAGCTATTGCTAGTTCAGTGAAGGAGAAGCAGAATGCAGAGCAGAAGTTCGCTCATTATTTCAACACTTGTCCAAACTCATCAGCATATGCTGCTTCTAGGAAGGCCAAAGTGCATGAGCAAGAAGTTTTGGGGACGCCTCAAGAGAGCAGCCCAACTGCACTATTCAGCACAGCTCAAACCCTCCCAGAGCAACAGAAACAGCAACCACCCACATCCTCTCAGGCAGCAGCAAGCAGCATTAACACTGTCACTGGGAGGCAGGCCAACATCTCACCCGCACTAACTGCTAGCCCCAGCTTTATTCGGAGTCTCAAAAATGCAGAGAGATGTGGTCCAAGTATGCAAAAGACAATCCCCCAGTCCAATTCAGTGTGCCAGGGGGATGCTCCTTTGAAGAATAAACTGTGTGACAAGGCTGCCATGTTCATTGAAGAACTCTCTTCCATATTTAGAGAAGCAGCAAAGGCAAGAGGCAGAAGTCCTGATGGGGACTCCTCTTCTCCAGACAGTGGATACCTGTCTCCGAAAAAAAATCAATCAGCCATGACAAATGCCTCAGTGAATCAGAGCCCTGGCAAAGCATATCAAGAGACCAAACCTGAGGCAAAGTTACCTGAGGCTCACCACAATAGAGAGCCCTTCCCTGACCAGAAGAATGTCACTCAGCAAAGTGAAACTGCCTTCCGCCATGAGCTCACCAATATGGGTAGCTATCATTCTTCAGCTCCTCGATTTACCCAGAAACTCAGGAGCCAGGAAGTGGCTGAAGGAAGCAAAGTGCTGCTGGCGTGCAGAGTTACTGGAAACCCAACGCCTCACGTCAGGTAGGTGCATGGCCGTTTAAAATGGTCACAGGCAATGGCTGATGTCATCTTCTAATTTTACTCTTGGGGAAGAGCATCACCATGGACCTGCTCAAAGGTAATGTACAAGAAAATTCTACCAGTACATGCTATGAGCCAAGTGGTTTTACTAATAAATAAATGAAGTGACAAATTCTACCCCCATTATTCACCTTGAGTATTACGCTGCAAATATTTGCATTAATTTCTACTTGCAGTAGTAAGGTTCTACTCAATCCAAGTAAGGGTGGCAGAACCAGGCCCAGGATTGGCTTCAGTAGGACTACTTACAAGACTAGTGTCCCACCCATGTAAGTAAGGGGTTCACAACTTGGTCCTTAAATGCCGCAGTCACAAAGATTATAAATAAGTGTATATATTGCATTTCTGTCAATCAGTCAGAACACTTCCCTCACTGCATAACAGGAAGTTGGATAAATAATCTGAAATAACTTTCCTAATTTTCTCACCTCCAACCAAAAGACTTTCAGTGAGAGACATTCTGAGAATATATCAAGATGGTCCCTGTATCAAAACATTTCCTCCAGCGTGTTGGAATTTTGAGCCTTTATTTTTTTGTTTGATGGGCACACAGAAATGTCTACTGTAATAAAAATTTCCTCCAGTATTCTTAGTAGCTAAATCATAGTTGTTAGCTGTCATTATGAAACTTCTAGTTTTACATTTCTAATAGCTAGAGACACAATTATAAGGGAGTTGAGCAACTTCTGAAAGGTGCTGAGAGCTTTCAAATCCTTTTGAAGCCAGTGGAAGTGGAGGGTAATTGCAACTTGCAGACCTGGGCATTTCTTGGAAAGGTTTCTGACAATATTTTGTCTTTGAGTCAGAACTTAAATCAGATGTTTTCTTAAGCATCCTTAACAAGGAAAATCCGGACAGATCAAAGCAGTTTTTTGCAGAGCAACATATTTTTGACATGATTTTAACACACACTATTATTCATTAAAGTATTTCAAAGCAGCTGTACTTTGTTAAATTGAAAAGCAAGTGAGAATGAATAGTCTAAAAACAACAGGCCTTAAAGGAAGGGAATGTGAAAAGGTTTGAAACCAGAAAATAAGCTTAGTCTTTAATTGTTTTATTTTGGCTTGAATAGAAAGAAGATAGTCAAGCTGTATTAATGTACTAGAGTAAAACAGATGATACAGATACACTGAAAGTTTCTACTGATTTGAATATTTTTACCAGTTTTCACCTAATATGCTTGTTAATTTAACTCTTCAGATTTATAAAATATAAGTCTAGTCACCTATCCTAGGCTGTGAGTACCTATCCAAAGATAATAAACTATAATATGTATATGGAATCTCACTCATACCAGTAAAATGGTAGAAATATTCTAAGTGCACTTAATGCATATAGCACATAATCATCAACTGGTAACTTTTAGATCACTGCTGAGCAGAACTGGAATCAAACAGTGACCTAAAAGTAAAATGCTGTATATGATATCAGTCCTCAGTGAAGATGCAATGTTAGGATAGCAAAGATACACCAACATTACAGCATCTCATTGCTATTTTATCTAACAGAACAAAGAGGTGTCAGTCTTATAATTATTCTGACCCACAGCTATGGAGTCATCCATGAAAAACTCACAGCAATGGAAGATACGTGCAAAAACCTTAGATGTTTTCATAGCACTTTGGCATTGCTATTAAATTCATCCAGTCAGTGGTGTATGCAAAGAAGCTACATAAAGTGAGTTCTTCACTTTAACAGACATGACTTTAAAAAAAAAAAAAAGTGCCTTAATTTTGCAGTACCCATTAATTTACACTCCTGGTCTACCCCCAGTAGATTTTTTATATAGCTATATATTCAGTTGGTGATAGCTTTGTTACTCTTTGTCCTGGGACAATAGAAGAGATGCAAAAAAACCCAAAAACATTTGTCAGCATAGTGCCTGCAGTAGAGTGCGTGAGGTACTAAATCATGATCCTTTGTGAATCCTGCAGAAACAATGGCTTTTTCATTTAATGTCAAGAATGGAACGGTGACTTAAGAGACGGGGGAAGATTTTGAAAATGTGCTCCATCTTGCATTAACAATTTATTTTCAATGCCAATAAAATTCTTCATGGGGGTTTATTGTAATCTTATCCACTTTACTGAAGAGGTCACTCTATCACAAGTCAGGCAAAGAGAATTTTGACAAATGTATTTCTTTATTGAATAACACCAGAGGGCAGTATAAAGTCCTTTCAGTCTAGTTATTTAGTTAACACATACCTTTCAGGGTGAATGGTGAAAGTATTACTATTATTTAGTCAGTTATTAAGAACTTCTTGTTAGAGGCAGGCTAAAGCAAAGATTTGAATCCTCTCAGACTTTGTGGGAATTTGAAACTTGACCTAGAGTCCATCTCTAAATCTTGTCCGGGTTTTTATTTATCAAAACAAATCACAAACTTGAATTTTAAGTCTCCATTTTAAGAGAAATCACAGCTATTGTACTACAAGTATCTCTTACATTAGTATAGCATGCTTCATTATGAAGGCTTCCAAAGAACTGCACTTCCATTCTTCCACCTTCCCACTGAAAAGCAGCCATCTTCAGGATGGAATATAAAAAACAGTTTAACAGCACATAGCAACATCACACAATAGTTCAAGAAGGAAAAATAATGAATCCAGCTGGAACTGCAGAAGTAAATTTGAATAGGCAAAATATTCAGTAGCTGCACTTAAAATGTTTCTACCATGTTCAAAGACATTTCTGCATCTGTGTTAACAAGATAATATAATATATATAGGCCAAGATTTTTTAGAATGGGTGGCTAAAGTTGGTCTTCCTGATCCATATGTAGGCACCTAAATAAGTGGCCTGATTTTCTAAAGTGCTACGCATCCAGGCGGTCCCACTGATCAAATTCAATGGGAATTTCTGGATGTGAGTTACCTTTGAAAATCAGGCTACTTATTTGGGCCCTAAGTGAGGCTTCCTCAATCCATATACTTTGAACATCCATATTTCCAAAATCTTGGCTATTACGAGGAATGGTGCTGGAACCAATGAAAACATTAAAACAAGCAGAAACTAAAGATGCTCACTAAACTGAAATTTGACCAAAACACCAGAGCCAAACAAACAGCAATATTTTTATGGTAAGTGCTATCGATCTTTGGTGACTAAGAGTGTTCAGGAACCCCAATAGTATAATATCCCCTAAATCCATGCTGAAGCATTAATACCTTAATGACTATGAAAGATCAGAGCTACCTAAGTTACCATTATCACTTCCTTCAACACCTTGGAGTCTTTCCTCTAAGTACTGACCAAGCCTTAAACTGGTTAACTGGTGGAGAATTAAGCATGAATGGGATCTCAATAGAATTCAGCCAAATGGCCTCTAGCAAACTAAAGGGCCAGCCACAACAAATCAAAGTGCTCATGACACTCCTGACCCTGTACTCTGCCGATATTTCTTCATGCTCTCTAGTTTCTATATTGGACCGCAGCACTCTCAGGCACTGACCCTGCCCCCACTATGGATTCTTTGACTGTGTGTCCATGAACCCAGACCACAGCTTGGATCCTGCCTTGATCGACCACTTGTCTTGTAAGAGCCAGTGAGATTACAGGCAAAGGTAGTATGGCTGTAGGATATTGCTGTAAACAGCATGATCTTCAGCTACAAAGAAAAGAGGTGCTGGTTTATATTTAAAGACTATATCAATAGATAAGCCTTTTGAATTTTAGTTGTCTGAATATACAGAAGTGTAGCATATTGATTAGGAAATATAAATAGCTATCTGTACAAACAATATAGCCCAATGTTTTTTAATATAACAAAATTTGTTCCAAAATGCATGCTTATTCTAGAAAGTAAAAAAAGTGAGAAGAACCCATCTTATATTTAATTATAAGGACTGTATCAACCTTATATTTTACTTAAATACTTTCCCCCTTAGCTTTCTTATGAATGCCATCCTTCAGAAAATTAAGATTTGTTCTGAAATCAAGTAGGTGTCCCTCTCTCTTTAAGCAACTTGCCTTTTTGTTTAAAACTGAAAAAGCAGAACCAGAGTATGAACCACTGAACTTAATCTCTTATTCATATGCACAAGTAATGGTAATATGATCTTGCACCGCTTTAAAATCCTGTCTTTAAAAATGTGTATCATCGCAATGATGAGTGACTTAATAAAAGATTAAAATGGGTTGGCAAAGATTTGCAAAAATAAGTGCCTAAAGTTAGGCTGCTAAATCCACATTCAGGCCCCCATCCTACAATGAAGCTGTCACAGCTCAGACAAAGGAGCTCACATGGATGCAGGAGTCAATTCAAATACAGCTCATATCAGGATTAGGGCTTTAGGTACATAAACAAATTGTGCAATTTTAAAAGGTGCTGATCATCCCTCAGTTCCCCTGCACTTTAAAGGTGTCTAAATATAGATTAAGAAGCCTACCTTTAGGTATCCATTTATGGAAGCATGGCATACACGCTTATTTTGTATTATACACACCCCCTATGTACATCTATAAAACATCCCTCTCGTGCTCACTACAAACTCCTTCATGACTACTCTTAACTGCACCCAGATCCAATTACACCTAAATGTGAGCAGGCAAAATTCATTTGCACAGGTATGCTCAGAGTCTGTTTTCAACAGTAGATAAAGCAAATACCATGTAACCCCACCTTGAACACTTTATGTTTTCAAAGCACCCAAAGAGCCTCCTTCCCTACCACATCTTAATTAGTCCAAGGCCTCTAATAAGTTTAAAAACCAACACCACATCACAAACTGTATCCACTCCTAACCCCACATTTAATCTTCTAAAATAAAGGACTTAATTCTCCATTGCCTTGCACTTTGTATAGTCAGTTACAGCTGTGTAAAGTGAATGCAAAACAGTGACTCACATTAGGTAAAAACTATGAGAGTCCTGTAGCACTTTAAAGACTAACAAATTTCTGCAGGCATAAGCTTTCGTGGTCTGCAATCCACTTCATCAGATGCAGTCTGACATAGTGGGTTGCAGCCCATGAAAGCTTGTGCCTGCAGAAATTTGTTAGTCTTTAAAGTGCTACAGGACTCTCATTGTTTTTGCTGTATACAGACTAATATAGCTACCCCTCTGGAACTTGTCACATTAGGTAGCATTTAACAGCACTTTGCACAGCTGTGTGAGTGATCTCATACAGTGTAAGCCAGTGCAGAATCAGGCTCTTAATAGCCTAGTAAGAAGACAAACTGCAATCACTCCAAAATACACACAGCCTCTCAGGAACCTAAAATTCTGATCCTCGGGGTAACGTCTGCATCATTTGCTGAGAATTCTATCTCCAAATTAGTTACCTCAAAGAATCCCCCTCCCTCTTCACAAGTGCTGATTTAAGTCCTGATCACTTACATATGTGTTCAACTTTATGCCTGTGTTTGAAGAACCAGGCCCTTATTTTTTTTTAAAAAAAATCTGTATAGTAACTCCTAATTTACCTACCAGTTTCCTTCTTTTAGCTTGCCCCCTCCCCTTATTTTCCAACTCAGTATTGCTACTTTTTCTCAGGAATCCCACTTTTTATGGGAAGAGTCAACAGGTGAATTCTCTTTTTTGAGAATGAGAGATACCTATAGAGGTCAACAACCAGCAACATGATCACCAAGGCAATTAACAATAGTAGGTGTTTGTTTCAAAGGTTAGAAAAGTCTTTTATAAAAAATGTATAAAGGAGTAATGTATGTTACAGGGATGTTGGTAGGAAGTGATTTTGTAGAAGAGACCTACAGTTCAATAGCATGTCTGTAAACATTATTTTGTATTCTAGAACCTGTTTTCATAATGAGGATTAACTTGTTCTCACAAATTAAAAACTGGATTTATATGCTTTAACATTTAATTATTTTCACACCAATTTTCAGAGGAGACTAGAATAGGCAATAATTACCTATGCTCATTAGACACAGAATTGCTGCTTTATTCTAGAGTTAAAGCTTATCATGCAAAACATTTGTTTTAAAGGCCCACGCTGGCTATAAAGAAAAACTTTCTTTTAAAACCCCCAGAATGTTTGTTACTGTTGCTGACATTGTAGCAAAGCTTTTTTTCATATACCTATTTCCTTCAAATATACATTTTTACTATTGCTGTAATATCTACCATAGATTTACTCTGGGGTTTTGGTTTTTTTTGTTTTTGTTTTTGTTTTTTTATAAAGGAACAACTTTTCTGCTACAACTCATTGGTTTATAACTGATTACTAAGCACAAACAGATTCAGGTGTGTTTTTGAGCAGAGTGATGCCCTTGGTTCCACTTTAGAAAATTCCCTATATAAATGGAGTTTTAACTTCCTTTTTTTCCTTTAAGGAGAGCCTGTTGGTATAGTATATTTGATGTTTAAAATGTGTAAATATTTTTCTACTTAAATTTATGTTAAAGTGTTTTTACTAGGAAATAGTATGTACAACATATTTCATTGGATTAAGAGAAATTACTTAAAATACAATCTACTTCACCACATAATTATAAATACTTATCTGTGGTTAGAGCTATGAAGCAAGTAATAATTCTCTTGAATTACATAACTTTTCTTTTATTTACAGATAAATGTTCTTAAAATACTCTGTATTGATGTTATGGTTTTGCTTTGGGCAAGGGTTTAGCCGTTAACACTATTATTCCAAACTTCTGCACTTCTATTGTTGTTACCTGTGTCTATACTTCTGCAGCCCTCATTGTAAATTTTCTTTATCATAATGAGCATTTCTTTAGTCAGGAAGCCAAGTCAGAGTTATGCTAAAGCTAAATCCCTAAGGAGGGGGAGGGTGTTTAGTTAGAGGGCCTAATTATCTAACTTGTATTTCTCTGTTATCTCCCCAATGTTCTGTCTTTTGTTATATTGCTGAGGTAGTAAGGTACTTCTACTATGTAAGTTATTTTGGGGGGTAGGGGTATTGCCTTCATATAGGTGGGTAATGCACCTATACTATACTATCAGTGGTGCTACCAAAATATAAATAATAATACATGCACTGTAATGTGTATTACTATGAG
The DNA here is from genome assembly GCF_026122565.2 of Emydura macquarii macquarii. Taxonomy (NCBI): domain Eukaryota; kingdom Metazoa; phylum Chordata; order Testudines; family Chelidae; genus Emydura; species Emydura macquarii. The sequence continues at coordinate 11,579,321 of NW_027131500.1, read as the reverse complement.
CCTGACTACAGAGGGAGAAACTATAGTAGCCCTTTTTAACCTAACATGCTAATTTTAGGAAGCTAAAACTTGTCTCAATCTGTTTATTAACTGTTTATTAGAACTGTAGATACTGTTTTAGCTGTCCCAAATTAAGACATGGGGTAGCTTGTAGAAAAATACAAAGAAATGTAGCATGCAAAATATATTAAAACAATATCCCTATTCCAAGTGATCTTTCTCTGGATGTCACATCACTTCTTTTTCCTTTTCTATTTTCATTTGTCCTAATTTGCTTTCTTACCATTTCTCAGAAGTTTGGATTTTTTTGGTCTTTGATTTATATTCTCTCTTTCTCTGTTGCTTTCTCCTTGTTGAATTTTAGAAATCTAAGTAGCTTCCCCTTCCTGTAGTTATCTGTTCTCCCCTTTTTCTTGTTCTGTTGGCCTATATCAAAGTTCTCTTTTTCCCTTCTGAAATCCCCCTTCCTATTTCACCCCTCATTTGGGATAATGTCTTTCTATCTCTGGATGCCTTTAGAGGAACACCTCTTACAGAAATTTTGAGCATCTTTGGTCTGCAATATGAAAGCTAATAGGTATTGGAAAAGCACTGTCAGTGACCCATGTAATTACTTCATCCCTTCTTCCGCTTGTTTATAGCATGCTGTGATTGGTCACTCCTCTGAACAAGACTTAGGCTAATGGATTTTCTAGCCACCTCTTCCTGGGGAGCACCTTTTGGAGGGGAGGGTTTTCCATGGTGCCAATGGGTAAGCTCCTGCAAACTCTGCCTGCAGTAATTTGTGCTGATGTGCACTGTGGATTTTATGGTGGATGAGTGAGATCTGGCAGAGATTTCCCGGTCCCTTTTCCCAATCATCTTGTGTTCTGAACACCGCCACAGTGGAGCTTCTGTGGAATTGGGAAGAATATGCTCTGGAGGCAGCACTCCCTTGTGGCCAGGATGTGGTCGTTCAGGCTCTCTTCTGCTTGGCCAAAGGATAGAACAGTAGTCGTCTTTAACTTATTAGGAAGATGCCTTTCCTATTAAGAACTAAAAGGGTTTTGAATGGGCATTATGATTGTTGGTTGATGCTATTTGTGCGTAAGTGCCTGGCAACTAATGCAGTATGTGAGTACCCATTGTCACTGGTGATAAAGGGTCTGATTTTTTTTTCCACCCCTCACTTCATAGTCAAATGTGCCTAATTGATTGAAGTTAATAGTTACACTAGTAATAAACTGGTGGGAGGAGAGTCAGACTCCTACAGTGTCATTGGAAAATGACCCTTCACAGCGACTGGGGACCTAGAAACAAACTTGTTTGTGCAAAGACTCCAAGGACTAAGCAGGCAGGGATGCTGAGCATTGTACTAGTTTTACCTATTTCTTGTGTCTCTGGTATATGTGTGAGGATTGTTTGCTGGATGATGCATTTCTGGTGTCTGTCTGTGCACTAACAGGAGTTCTGTCCTCAGGCAAACTGTCTAGTACCTTTCACTGACTGACCTTTTAAAAACAATACAGAAAAAACTCATATTCTACTGTAAAAATATCACAGCATAAATAAAACAGGTTAGGTGCATAAAGATGGAAGTTATGAGCCAATATCAAGATAATGGGACAATTGTTTAAAAAAAAACAAACAAACAAAAAAACTAGGACTGCTCTCTCAAATTGGATTTAGGCAGGGAATCCCCGCTCAATCAGTTTATTGTTCCGTAACTATTTGTGAATACAAGTTTCTTTGTCGTGGTGTATTTCTGATTACACCACGGTTATTCTAAAGGGGACTTTATCCACCTTTTTATACAGTTATCCCTTTTTGTCTGCCTCTGTTACAAAATGCAGATCTAAAATTGCCTATTAACACTCCCAAATAAACAGTATCTTAACTACTCCTTTACAAAACCGATCCAAAGAACAGACAATTGTGTTATGAATTACAGTTGTATTTTGAATATTCTGATGCTTGATGTTAAATGTAGTTCATAGCCACTCTCCATTCAGGAATAGCTTTTAAGAATTAATGTGAAGAAAATGGTACTTCTCTGTGTAAAGATTATAAGGACACTTACTCTTTTTAAGTGGCTATGTAAAAGTTGGGTTTGGCTGAGAGCATAGGTTAACTTTCTCAGATGAGAATGTATCCACTCAAGTCTTCAGCAGACTATTTCAGTGTACTTCTTTCATCCATGTTGAAATAAAGTTTATCTACTATAAGACTACAGTTTTAAAATCCGCTTTATAATAAAAACTATTTTAAAAATAGGACCAAGACTCAGCTCAGTCTATCATTTAGTATTTGAGTGCATACTTTATAAATTCAGAAGGTGGTCTCTGGTTCTTTTTAGGCCCCTACAAAAATTTTCTTACTCTAGCCATCTCTTTCCAAAGGTTTTGGCATACAGTGGTCAGATTACTAGTATATCTCCTTTTTGCCAATTGGTTGATTTTTGTCAGATCAGTACTTTCAGTCAGAAGCCTTTACTAAATGGAATATGCTACAGAGTGTATTAGAAGTGGAGGATCTTATCAGTGCTGAAAATAAGTGGGGGACGAGTGGGGGGAGTGATGCTTTCTATAAAGAATAGCATTTGGAATCTGTATATTTGGCTTCACTGCAGTCGTTGCTTATCAGTGTTCAACAAGTACGTAATGCTATTCCAAATCCTTTCTAAATAGCTTTTTTTAGTGTGTTTTTTTGACATGTTTGCTCACTTGCCTTAAGGCAATACCACATCTTGGATTGCTTAAGATTCTTACGGGTAATTACAGCGATTTAATAACCTTATTTGGACAGCACATACTTCTGCGTGATACAATGCGTTGCTTTATAAATACAAATGCAGTAAATACAATTATCACTTTGAAACTTGATGCTTGAAACATTCTTTGCTGACAGAAACAACCATTTGCCATGTCTGAAATGCACTCTAAATGTTTTCATGACAACATAGATGTTAATTTTACTGAGCTGGACTACAAAACTGAGAAACTGGGATTCTTTGCAAATATACATAACTGATGACTGAAAACATTAACTTCAGTTTATTCAATTAGAACTGACAAGACCTTGGGGGAGGCAGAGAAGCCCATACACTAATGACTTATAAGAGACCAAGCATAGAAGATATATTGTTCAACAGCAGTGAAAATTGAGTTTATTTTATTAGTTTCAGAGGCCATCTAGAAATCTGTTTTTCTCTCTTCTAAACAGTTTATTTTGATAGGGCAGAGTTAACTAGATCAAAACTGGGTAGCTTTTGGTAGCTTTTGCAGTACAGGTCTCAATCTGACCCAGCCAGTGCAGGGGATTAAGGAGGTGAAAGGCTTTCCTTTATTCCCTTTCATCTACTATGTGTACCAGGAATAGTGGTGCAAAAGAAAGTATAATCTCCATGGGTCTTGTGACATATCCCACTTCCCCAGCTACAGACTTGCTGATGCTATACTGAGTGACAAATGTCACAGTCTGTTAGCCACCCGAGACAAAGTTCTCAGGACTCTGCCAGTCCTTACTTTGCCTCACAGGTTAACACTTGGTATGCCTCAGTTCCCCTGTAGTGTCCAGTACCCGTCACTGGACACTCAAAGTAATTGTCAAATCCAATGCCCCCAAAGAGTCACTGTACACACAAGCTTACTTGATTTCAACTGGGAAGGCACACTCTATTTAATGTCACAGCATTGAGGATATGTCTACACAGCAAAGAAAAACATGGAACAGGCCTATCCCAGTTGACTTAGGCTCAGTGGGCTCAGGCTGTAGGACTGTTTTATTTCTGTGTAGATTTCGAGAGCCTGGAAGTCTGCACAGCAATGAAACAGCCCTGCAGCCAGAGCCCGAGACATGAATGGGTTTTTCTTTGCTGTGTAGACGTACCCTGAGATGACTATATAGTAAAAAGAATCTGTTCTTTGTTAAATTTAGCGTCAAGTAAGTATCGAGTCAGAACAATGGAAACTGTAATGATTACAAATAAAACAAAAGTATAACAAGATTCTAAAAGACTAAGCATAACATTTAACGGGCTTAGACGTTTATTTAAGATAATTTTTTCTTCTAAAGCAAACTCTGTGCCACCAGTCTTCAGAGCCAGGATCCAAATTTCATGGATGCAAGGAGGACTGTCCTTCTAGTTTCCTCAGTGATGGGAAAAGAACCCCTTTGTTATGCTGCTTGTAGTCCAGCATACCTTTTGAAATGTATGCTTTTGAAGTATACCTCCAGTTAAGATCCTTGTTCCCCACTGCTTTGTGTTCTGGTGTGCTGATGCCATGCTGCTTTCTCATCCTCCTATTAACTTGTTCTTCTTGTACTTCCACTGTATTTGGTTTATCCTGCCTAATTTACATAAGAGATCTAGGCAAAGGGGTAAATCAACATTCTTTCAGGAGAACTTTATTACTAAGGCAGGGTTGATAAACATTTTTAGTGCATATATACGACTTCTTGAATGACACCCATACATCTCCTAATGCTTATGATGACAGTATGATACCTCACATGACCTTCTTGATAGATAAACGCTATGACAGCGATGTGCTAAGTGTAGTGAGTCTGTGGGGCCTGAGAAGTTGCTGTAGCAGAGTCGTGACCCACTGATGGGCCTCTGTAACACAAGTCAGCATGTCCCTCCCTGGGCATGCAGGAGGGAAAGTTAAGAAATTAGTGGAATCTTGCCTTGTCATCCAGTACAACTGTGCTGATGCACTGGGGAACATGTACTCTTCCCCCTCTTTCTCAGGAAGGGTGAGGCAGGAGCAGAAGGCAGCAGTTAGACCTGTTGTTTCTAGTAATTCTCAAGGAAGATCTTCAGGAGGAGCAAGCCACTCCTCCATTCAGCCAAGGAGTCAGTAAACAACCCTGCATAGAGGTAGCTGGGATGGGAGTTCCCTCGGGGTTGCCCCTGTTCTTCATACTGAATCTTCTAAATTTCTAAAGATGCACTATGTGCACAGTACAGCAGCCATATTGTTCTGATCTTCTGTAGCCTTTCCAGAGGTGTGAGACAAAGGCAGAAGACAGCAAGTAGGCCTGTGGGTTCCATTAATCCACAAAAGAGCCTTCTGGAAGGCAAACACTAAAAATCAAAAGCTACCAAAGTTACAACACTTCAGTGATGACTACTTTTATGTGAAATTGAAACTTCCAGAGTTCATTGATTTATTCATTTTCTGTACAAAAGGTTTGTTTTCAGAAGATGAATTAACATGGAGCGGGGTTTTGTCCTCCGATAATTCAAATGGCAGAGCACAACTGCCAGAAATTCTTTTTAAAAATACACTTTCAGGCATGGAAACTTTAATCCCCAAGTATACTTCAGAAAAGTTATGAGCAGTGAAAAGTAGGTTGCTTTTAAATATAATGGTTGCTAGTAACTGCAATAGGATTTCAGACCCGAGCCTAGCAATAGTTCCAAATGGGATCCCTTGCCTTCTGGAACCCATTGTGTTATACTTATTAGTGTTGTCTAGGTTGTTCACACTTATGAACCAGAACCTTGATCAGCAAGAAAATTACTTCTAAATCAGTTATTTGCTTTGAAAAATTTTGGCACTGCTGTCTAATCTGAGCATTGGTACTTCTGCATTTAAAATAAAATATAAAAAAACCTCATGTGACATAGCACGGCATTGTGATATCCATTCATACATGTAGAAAATAACTTTTTAAGGGGGACAAATACTGAATTGATAGCAGATCTCTCACAAAGCTGTGAACAGTCTAATGGGTACCAATAATACAAGCAGTAGACCATGACAGTGGCCAAATATTGCTCTAGTATTATAAACATTCTCTTAGATAAAATCCTGAACTGGCTTCTACAGCATGCATGGCCTCTTGTATTTGACATCTTGTGACTATTTATACAAGCATATTTTTACATTTTTGTGAGGAGACAGTGTTGAACATAATTCATGCAGCTATGTATTCGATTTGTATGCAATCATCTTAGAAGATTGGTGGGTATGGAAATCCTCTAATTAAGCAGCTGAAATATTACCACATCACCAGGTGACCAATCACAAAATGACTAGCTAATTAAGAACAGGAAATAATTGATGCAAGTAATGGTGAATAGTTTGCAAGCAATCCATAGGCTGATTCATGTATGGATATATTGCATAATGAGCAGACTTGTTAAAATCTGTGTACAGAAAAGTGCTAATTTTTAAAGTTTAATGAGGAGTACTTCACCCTGCTCTAGTGAACCCTTAACTGTCTAAATGGAGTACTTCAGTTAGGAAAAGTTACATGTCTGTCTATCACTGAAGGAGCTATCTTATCTGATCCATTAAGAGCTGGATATCCAACAAGTGCTAATTATGGGTCGGATACTGAGAACCTTATGTGCCCTAAATAGCACCTTACTGTGCATTTAAGTAAGGTACTATTCAACATGAGTACAAGTGGTACAATTTGATGCTACATTTGTTTAAAACTGACATCAGTCTGGTTTCTTGTGGGAAAAGGCAGTGTGTTGAACATTTGAGGTTTTGCTGATAATTAGCAAGTAGAATCACCCATAAAAGGTTTTTTTTAAGCTAGCTGCAGGTCAAAGCAAGTAGAAGGCTTGTGCAGCAAGGTCATCACTGAGATGTTTGTATTAGTTGCTAATAACACTAATGTACTGCTTCAAATCAAAATAATTTTTAGTGTTCCCTGATTGATAATCATGTATACCTGCAGAATATATATAGGCTACTGCCATAAAAATAATTAATACTCAGATGAAAGGTACTAAAAAGTATCTGAATGCTTTACAAACAGTTTGGGTCATACATTGGTAGCTTTGGTTTCTTTGTTTTATATGGCTGTGCTTGTCAGAGGGGAAAAGAAGAAAAGTTGAGGGACAGCAGTACTTTGTTCCATTTTTGTCCAAGAACAGATAAACACTTGTTGAACAACTTGCTTATTACCTGACAAGTAGCTGAGTGCTACCCTTTGAACATCATAGAAAAGAAAGTTGCAGGGAAGGAATAGGGGGGTCACAGGGAAATAACTGCCTTGTAGGGAGACCTAAGACATCTTCCCAGGGAGGCGTTTTGAAAATATTTGCCATTTAGGGAAAGTGATGCATATATTGCATTTAACTATACCAAACTGAACTTCAGGGCCTGCTAACTTGTGTTAACTAGTCATGATGCTCTCAATTTGTGGGCCTGTTGTGCAAAATAACTATTTAATAAACAACCTCAGATTAGACCAATAGCATTGTATAGGAGAAGTATCAGATAATTAGTTGAGGATCTAACTTTTCTTTCTCAGTAATGTGTGATAAGCTGGGGTGGAGATTCTAATATCCAGAGGCCAGGTATGATGCTAAATACTGCCACACACAGTTATATCTCAGTGTATGCTTTCCAGAAAGCTGATTTGAAGAGGAAGTAGGGCCTCCTCAGTCAGAAGTGAGATTGTTTTATGATAGGCTTTGCTGCCTTCTGGGAACTAATCTAAAAGTCAAGACATACTACTTCTCTCAGAATAACAAACAGGCCTTGAATGAACTTTCCCAAAGGGGCAGGGGGAGAGAACAATGCTGAGCATACCTAAAAACACAGATATTTGTAAGGGGAGCAAGGCAGTATCGTAAACTTATGTCAACAAATACCTGTTTAAAATAATTAATGTATAGTTCATATAGGTCACTTAACCAAAATGTGGCTAGTCAAAAGTCTGCAAAATTAATAACACTGTCTTTTGTGTGTACAAAGGCTGTAAGTGTTTCTGCGTTGTAGATCATGGTTATCAAGTTGGAGAATGTGCCAGATTAGAGGCATCACTGTTGGGTGAATGGTAATGCCAGCAGTTTCTGAAACCAGCAGTCGGGGTGTTATGCAAATAGTGGAGAAGAGAGAGCCCAGTATTTGGTATTTTTCTTCAAATACAAGCACTTGCAATGACTCCTTTGTGGAGAACACTCTTTGGAAATTCTGGATGTCTTACACTGAAAAATAAAGACCATGTATAGTCCTTTACACTCATATTCTGTATCAGATTTCTGATCTCCAAGCCTGACAATCTAGCAGAAACTAGGATTGTTCATTATAACTGGAAAATGTACATAAAAATACTCCCTGTCTAGAAGATGGCTGACAATAAAATGTCAACATTTGCTCACAGTTAACATAAAACAGTATTAGATACCATATTTCTCTCCCGTTATGAATAGGCTTAAGCTGCAATGTACCTTCACTAGAACGTAACTTGACAAATATTGAGGTTTTTTGACCACTAATTCTAAATAATACTTTACAGTAATGCTTTAGAATCAGACAGTCCTGAATTTTGAACCCAAATTTCCTGTAAGCTCAGGGTTGTACTTTATTACTGTTTTCACTTCAGAAGGGTAAAGTAAAAGTAAAATGGTGGGGAAAACCTGTACACCTGAGATTTTTGCAACAGTGAAGTGCACACTGCAATATAAGAAGAGTTTTTGAAAACTAGTTATGGCATGCCTAGATATTTCCCCTTGCGTCCCCCTCCTTCCCCCCCCCCCCCCGCTGAAAGGGGTGGGCATGGGGGGGGGAGGGAGGAATATCTCTGAAGCTCTAAGATTTCTTCTCACCTTTCCCAACTTCTTGAGCCAACTTCTAGCACACATGTCACTGTCTCAGTCATATGTCCATCATTCTGGATGATCAGAAATGGAGAGTGAACTTCCATGAGGCTTGATTAACCCTGCTCTCTAGCTAGCTAGAGACAGCTGTTTTAATTCTGAGGGAACCCCTTATTTCAATAGTTCTCAACCTGTGTCTTGGAACCCCCAGGGACTTGCAGACTATACCTAAGATTTCCAAAGGGGCCCCATACCTTCATTCAAAATATTTTAGGAGTCCGCAAATGAAAAAAGAACCACTGCCTTATCCTCTATGGAGGCAAACCATAGTATATCTATTTCCTTTGTCCCAGATAGAATAAGTCACTAGAAATCAAACCAGATAATTTTCCCTTAGACATTGAGTGCTACTTCTGGCCAAAAGAAATCTTGACAGAACTACATTGCTTCAGTGCTGCTGAAAGATTTAAAAAGTGGGTCACCAGAAAGGGCAGAGTGGGCATATTGCTGCTCTTACTGTCCTGATCAGAGTCCATTTGAGAATCATTATTTTAATCCATTTATACACATTGATATTACATAGATGTATATGTCTGTTTGATTGTACAGGTCTTGTCTTAAGCAGAGATATTTAAAAGCACCTAAAAGTTAGTTGTTCCAACTCTGGTGCAATTAATTGAAAAGCCCAGCCTTACATTTTATGGTAGGTTCAGAGTTCATAAATGTTGTATGTTAAATGTTAAATTTGGGGCAGGAACCAAACTAGAAAGTGCATATAAAGGCTATCATGCTTTGTTTGCCAATTTAAGGAGTTCTGGAACTATATAATTGACACATCACACAAATGTACATTCTCTTTTCTAAGTCAAAGGTGAAAGCAGCAACTAGGAAAATGTTTCTTTATTCAGGATAAACTGATAAAAGCTTCTAGTAACTCTTTGAACAAAAGACATTATATTCTTGGATTATTCCAATCCCAGTTTTAACAAGAACAAAATGAAATTACCAGAGAGCTTCTTTTGCTTTTATTTTGTGTGGGTCTCAAATGGAAACTCTTGGCAATTGCAGATAGTTAGCTCAGTGTGATCAAGCCAAAATAATAGCAATAGTTAATATAAAACACCTAGCTCATACACTAGAATGTAATGTTTAACACTGAATGGTCTTGTGGTTATCATTTTTTTTGCATTTTTCTCATCTTCTTTGAGAATATAAAATCAATGGTTATCTTCCATGTATTAATACTTTTAATGGACACCTTCACCACCATAACATCCAATTGCTTAGGCCAACCTCAGAGTTGATGTGTAAGGTAGTGCCGGTTAGAAAGTCTTAAACCTCCTAAATCTCTTAATGTGTAAAATAATCTAAACTGGTGTAATTTACATGCCAGGTAGCTGGAAGGTTTTAATTTAAAGTAACCCCTCCATTCCCTGTTTTAATTTACATCTTCGTTCTGCTCTGCAGTGTGAAGTACAACGAGATAGGTGGGGAAAGCAGATACAAACAAGTATTCTGTATGTAAAAGGGTTTAATTTATATCATGTTACATAACTTCTACAACTGACCATAAGGTGATAACTAATTGGGCCCACAAAAGTTATTGGAGGTATCTGTGTAAAACTTTTCAAAGGTGTTTTTTGAAAACAATAGCGGTGATGTTTGGCAATATCCGGTGCTGGTCTGGATTGGGTTTTTGCCCTCCTTGTGTCAATTAATAGCTTCTTAATGTTCCTCACATCCCTGCCCCACCCCTGGAAGTACTCACTTCTATGTTTAAAAAAGCTGAGTAGGTTTATAGGCCTGTGTTAGTGGTCATGAGCACTAGTGCTCCTCTTTAGGTATTAGACATGGGACTTGTGTTCTTAGGAACACTCTCTTGTAATCTAGGATGGGATTTCAAATTTCAATATTGTGAATAATTTAAAACTGTTGTGCATCTGTTTCTTATTCTGAACTGATAATATCTTCTCTCCATCTATTTAACTACCTGACTCCCACAGTAATGGAAGCTGTCTGCTTATCTCTGGTTTTAGCAGCAATTTTGTTTAAAATGAATTTACATGACTCTTGAATACTGTAGAATACTTAACCAAAAAGAAGAGGACAATATGTGGAAATGAAAATAACAGTTATGCAAATAAAAATATTTGCCTCCATTGGACAGTTTCTCAAGCAGTTTAGTGAACCACCTTTTGTTAGCAGGAGATCTAGTACAGTTCTTGAAGGCCTAAATGAAAAGTGGTGTAATATAATCCTAACTACAATGGTGCATATTCTTAAACTGGAGAAAGTGTGTTCTAACACTTGATAGTGAGACCTCTGGCTAATGGGGTATGGGTGTTAAGTCTCTGGCTCCAAAAGGAAATCCTGTCCTGTACTTTATTAGAAGTTGTGGCTGAGTGTGTCAGTTTAGTTCCTTATGAGGCAAAATGGGTGGACAGCTCAGCCTGAATTACTAGGGGAGAGTTGCTGGATTCTATGGGCTCCAGTCTGTGGAAAGGAGTAGAAGAAAGGAGATAAAATAGCACTCCCATTCTGAAAGACTGCATGTTCTCTGGCTTGCTCCAGAGAGGTATTGCTGCAGGTGATGACTTTCAAGTTTAATTTAGGGGTGGGGCAGGGTGAGTGGGTTGATTCCATCTATGAGCTTCCTCAGACCTGCCCTATAGCCAGAAGGAATCTATAAAAGCCTTGTTTTCTGTGAGATCTGTGAAATATAATTTTGGGGACTTGCGCAGGAAGTAGGTGGGGAAAGTGGCTCCTAGCCATGAGAGACCTGAACCACGTAGTTGAACAGCAATGCTGAGTTTGCTTACAAGGCCTACTCAACTTCCTGTAAAGTTATGAAAAACGAAGCAGCAAGCCCTCCATTTTTATCTTACTCCTTCTCTCACTCTCCTGTTGGTAATATTTCTTGTCATAACCCTCACCCTTTCACTCCCTTTGCATGTAATTTACACCAATGTTAAACTTGTCATCATTTACATCACCAACTTTTGCTTAGATGCACTGGGCTCACAGAGAAACTGTCAGATGCCAAGTCTCACTTGATGAGGTATCAAAACTAACTTTATAAATTCAGATTGATGTGCATCTGAGAACAGAGGAGAGATTCTAGATTATTCCTAAACCAGCAAAATTGGTCTGGTCTCTTTAAAAGACTTCTTAGTGAAACAAGATTAATTTATTCTTCTCTATGGATGGAGGAAGCAACGCTATTGCCGTTATCCAGCTAAATGACAATTTGGAAGCTGAGTGCATGTTAGGTTGTAAAACCATATTATACAATTTAAGTCACTCGAGCCCAGGACTGGAATAGGGCCCCTGACAAATTCCTATGTAAAGTGATGCAGCAGTTGGCGTTCATGAAGGCTTTCCACAGTTTAATAGCCGTAGCAGACCAACTGTATCATGTTCCTCCAAGACTTTCCACCTCAAAAGGGCTATTCCAAAGGCATATAATATGAAGACAGCAAATCACATATTTTCAAATGAGCAGAAAGGCAACACATTCAAGTTTGCTGAGCTGAATGGAAAAGTTTGCTTTTACCACAATAAGAATAAAGCCAGATGTTCAAGGTAGAGTTCCTCCACCTGCTTCCCCTCTATTTGAAATATGTATCTTGTGTATTGGTCTTCAGCACAAGATCATGCTGCTCTTTAATAAACTGTACACTGTAAAAAATAAATAAATAAAAATTGACAGCATGAATTATTATCCCATTTAACTACATCTAGCTCTGCTTCACAGTTGCAGATTCTAGCACAGTGCAGCTTGCATACTTGCATTAAGAGATGTATGCTATAGGTTAAATGTGCATTTACACTATCTTAAGTGTTACTCATCTTCTTTGGATGATATTATGCTAGAAATGATGTATTATGTGAAGTGAGACTGTTAGTCAGTAAGCTAAATGCTAAGATCCATAGAACTAAAACAAAATAACCACATTGTCAACGAGCTGTACTAAAAGGCTGCAGCTTAAAATGTGTTTGAACTCAATAGAGACTGTAATGGTGTTTTGTACTCATGTCACTTTACCCTTCGGTATCCACAGCTTCTCCAGTGGTGGTGATCTGAAGGATGTTTGCAGCATGATCTGTAAACTTTACCTGCACATAGGCTGTTGTAGTCACCTTTCACAGTACCCTCTGAAAACAGAGTTCATTACTCCTTGCATTCTCAAAGGGGAGATTTTCTAGATAAGCTAGTTCATTTTAGATTAAACAATGTGTACTGGCTTCCTAAAAGAATAGGTGTCAGTTAAATGCTAAGTACAGGCACTTCTAGATTATGGCTTCTATGCTGCCAGTGAAATTTGGCGGCAGTTGACAGGAGATACGCAAGCTACATAGAGTAGCTTGTGTATCTCCTGTGGACTTCCAAACTGAAGGGAAATGATGGGATGGGAAATCCCATGAAATGGGAAATGCCCTCCCGTCAACGTAGTGTTAATCTTTTTTTTTGCAGGGGGGAAATTAACAGTGTTGACTTCCGGATTGATTGAGTGGGTCTCCATGCTGGCTCAATTGATCCAGTGGCACTAACAGTGCCGCCATCAATATAGACATATCCTTAATTTACATAGTATTATCCATTCGTTTTGTTACTGGAAGATTAGAGTCCTAAAATGGTTTACAGGGAGCCACGATTTCAAACTTTGGAAACTGAAGCTGGTGCAGAATGCATTGACTAGCTCGTTTAAAAAAATTTCAACTTGAGAATATTTTGCATCTTTTGCTTCAGGATCTGTTCTGGTGTCCAGTAGGTTTTAGGGTGGAATTCTAAGGGATGATAAAGCCCTAAAATGGTATGGGACTTGGTTACGTAAATCTAATTCTGTCCTTGTATCACAGTGCACAGATGTGATTGCAGAGACACTTAAATTACCTCCCTACAGAAGGGAGGGAGCTGCTGGCAGAATAGTCTGTCAAGGGTCCTTTAGTTTGGAATTTTCTTTGTTCCTCTTGGATCACTTCAGGCACATGGAAGTAAAGCTCATCTCTTCCCCCCAGGCTTTTGGGAAGAGAGTAGTCTGAGGGCTGAAGAATTGAGGCTTTGTATTTTTTGGTGATTGTTTAGTTCTGTTTGGGTGGGATGAGCAGTGTTTAATACTCTATTGGTCTTGTATTTATTCTTAACTTATAGAATGGGCATGCAGAGGCATAGATGGTATTCAGGCCTAAACAAATAGGAAAGAATTTTAGAGAAATGTAGTTTAAAAGCTTTCTTATGTAAGCCTCCCTTTGGCTTGAATAGCGTCTCCTAACCTCATAAGTGGTGAGAGCTGTAATATCTCGGTGTATGACATTGTTTCAGGAGTAATGTGTCTTCAGTCTAAAATCTAGCCCATCTGTAGGCACTCCTTGATTTTGAAGTAAAGGGGTGATAATCCATGGTAGTCTTTTTGAAGTGTTTCAATATAAAAGTTAAATTTCCTTTCTCAGGAGGGGGAGCTCATCTCTGCAAACTCATGTAGTGTGCTGTTTCTCAACAACTGGTCTGTGCACTGGCGCCAGTCCCTCAGATCTCCCTAACATAGTCTAGAAAGGCAACAAGCCAGTCCCTGGTATCAAAAAGGTTGAGAAACACTGCTGTAGGCTACAAAACTCTGTGCCAGGCACATAGTTTTCTATATGAGTTCCTATGAGTATGTAAAGACCAAGTAATTTAACACTTGAAACTGAATTCTAATTTTAGAGCATGAAGTTGTGAACATAAACAGTTACTGATGAAAGTATTTATAGGCAAAAACTTTCCCTCCTGAGTGTGTGGAAGGCCCCCTGACAGTGAAAGTAATCAGCTATCATAATGTACATAAAGGAATAAAAACCCTTATGGTTCAACCATTTTAAAAAAATAAAACTTATTGCTAAACTTGGCAGAATTTGATTCTTATATTTTTGTAATTTTGATGCATAGTATTAATGTTTGTTTTTTATCATTGAAATTTTCATGTTTGTGGAAAATTATGAAGGAGGGTTAAAACATTTTTTTTCATGACTGTAGGTATTGAGATTAAAAAAGTTAATGTTTTGTAACCATTAATACATAAATTGTATGTCAAAATACACACAGTAAATATCTTAAATCAGACTAATTTCTCAAGCATCATTTTTCTTCACTAACTGTAAATTTTGATTATTATAGATGGAAATATTTTTTGTCAGCTGGTATGTATATGGTGAAATCAGTGCTTGCCAACATTTACTGGAAAAAATGTAATCCTTCCAAGCCTGTTTACATCACATGTGAAAATTCATAGTAGACCTGAACTTTAACCTGAACCACAGTATAATATGATCTCTAATCCCTTTCAATATAATAAAGATGGCAATGTTAAACTTCAATCTAGCATAGAAACTCTATTTTGAGTGATGAGTAAAGGGAAATATTGTGTGGCATTCAATGTATAATAGAATTCCTTGAATTATGACTGGGAATTCAAAAAGTTAGTTTTAAGTGTGTAAATAAATTTCAATGGAAATTGGGTGCCTAGGTTCCTGTTGTGCCTTTCACAATACCAGCCTAAAATGTTAACAGATCTAATGACTGATGTCCACCTAGCATTCTATGTATATGGTTTATACAGTTACTTTAACTCCGTTACCTTAAATACATTAGCGATGTACATGTTGAAACAAGTGTCAAACTGTCTATGCATAACTAGAAAAAGTGTTTATATATGATCATTTCATAATCTTCCCATATATGCCTAGCATGCGCTAAAGAATTGGCAGTATAGTAAAATTACAAACGTACTTAACTATGGATGAGAACAGGAAGAACAAAATAGCTTTTGAATGCTAGAGATATCTTAGGCATTGTTGCCACTGTTTTTTTGTTTTGTTTTGTTTTTAATAGCAGTTTATAGGCTGAACAAATTATTCTAGTCTGAAACTATCTACCCTGTTACACCAGTGCAAAAACTCCCAAAATAGACAAAGCTTTATTACCATCTTCAACTTACAAATGAGAAACTGAGGCAGAGAGGTAGTGACTTTTCCAACATCAGAGGCAAAACAGGGAAGAGACTACTACTTCTGACGCCTAGTCTTGTGCTCTAGTTGATAGATTGTATTCTCTTTTCCACTAGACCATGATCCTTCCTTATTCCTACTGCTGAAACCAGTCCTAGAACAATGATTTTACCACATGATAGTCAGCCTAGATAACAAACTGGATATCCCATACTACTTAAATCTTAGGTGTTCTATGTAATGTAGGAAGAAGCCATTGCCATAATCTATGAAAGGGTGAATCTCTACTTCTACAAGCAATTTTAGTAAACCTTCTCAAATCCTAATTTGTGTCCTTTGTGGCTGAGAGCATTTAACTGTCTACTCCATACCTTTCTCCTTTTGTAGATAATCCCAGATTTCCAAGAAAAAGCACTCTGTCTCCACAAGTGACTCATCACTGGCCAATCACATGATGTTGCATTTTGTAAACCTTCAAATTTGCCTCCCCAGGAGTATCTGCATATTAGAATAATAGAATTGTAGGACTGGAAGAGACCTCAAGAGGTCTTTTTAGTCCAGTCTCCTGCACTCAAGCATTATCTAGACCATCCCTGACAGGTGTCTGTCCAGCTCACTCTTAAAATTCTCCAATGATGGAGATTCCACAACCTCCTTAAGCAATTTATTCCAGTGCTTAAACATCCTGACCATTAAGAAGTTTTTCCTAATGTCCAACCTAAACTACCCTTGCTGCAATTTAGGCCCATTGCCTCTTGTCCTATCTTCAGAGGCAAATGAGAACAATTTTTCTCCCTCTTCCTTGTAACAACCTTTTATTTACTTGAAAACTATTCTTATGTTGTGATGGGTTCTTCCCTTCCCCTTTTTGTGGAGCCTCAGACTGGAGTAATGCTGAGCCTTCTGGGCTCCCTCTCACTTTGTGATGCTGATGTCAAGCCAAAAACCTCTAACAGCTGCTGTGCTTCCACAGACATTTACAGGCAGGTACAAACCCAGTTAGGTAATAAGACTGCTCTCCTAGAGCCAATCCCGAACCAATCATGGATACAGGCACGAGCCAGATCCTCCAGCTCCCAAGGCTTGCACCCCATGGGTACACAGTCTTGCACAGAACAGAAGTGCAAGCTCATTAATTAGTCCACCCCACCATTGGTGTAGGGTAGATATGCCCCTGCTTTTGTTACTGAGCTGAGATTTATCAAGCACTTCAATCAAAGACACACTGTTTTAGGTAAAACTATAAAATATTTATTAACTACAGAAAAATAAATGTTAAGGGGTAAGTGAAAAGAGATCAGAGGTAGTTACCAAAGAAATAAAAATAAGTTTGCAGTCTAAATTCTATAATACTGAACAGGATTTGAATTAGCAATGTCTCACCCTTGTTAACTGGTACAAACACTTTCTCAAATGCAGACTGGGACTGCCTTCCTTGCCTGGGGCTACCCCTCGCTTCTCCTGCCCTCCCTTCCCCCTCTCCTCCCCTCCACCCCCCGGTACATAAGTCCTTTGTTTTTTAGAAGTTCCTTTAGGTGTTGAGTTGTAGGGAAGTGAAACCAAGTGATGTCACTCCTCCTCTTTTATAGCTTCCTCCAGCTTACTGGAAAGGTCCATGTATGGGACATGGGGGCTCGACCCCTTTGGTCAATTAGTATCCCATTCTGTACATGCTTCCTCAATGAAGTCTTTAGAGATGGGGGTTGGGAGAGCAGACCCCACTCTCCCTTTAATGGACCATCAACATGTCTGGCTATTCCATTGTCGTCGTACCTGAAAAGCTGGTTTGGGTGTAACCACCTCAGAGCATGTCCTAGTAACGTACAGCAATATTTCATAACTTCACATACAATGGTAGCACATACAATCCAACAGGATATTAATGTGTAGCAGATCAAGACTTGAAATGATCTCTCAAGGCATACTTTGTACAGAACATATCATAATTATGTGACCGTGAATATTTCTGGAGTGTTGCTTTCAGACACAGTGTTACATGTGTCCCTCCTCACTCTTCTCTTTTCCAGACAAAACAAACTCAATTCTTTCAATCTTCCTGCATAGGTCATGTTTTCTAGACCTTTTAATCATTTTTGTTGCTCTTCTCTGGACTTTCTCCAGTTTGTCCATATCTTTCCTGAAATGTGGTGCCCAGAACGGGACACAATACTCCAGTTGAGGCCTTATCAGCATGGAGTAGAATGGAAGAATTACTACTTGTGTCTTGCTTACAATGCTCCTGCTAATACATATTCTCTCAACACTCCAGAAAGAGCTTTCCCTGCTTTCGGGTCAAGACAAAATTACTTGCCTTCAGATGCTGTTGGATAGGTAAAGAATTATTTTTGCTCAGGAACCTACTATCAGTTCCACCTTTTACAGGATTACTATTTACTAGCACAGGAAGTTGTTGAATAACCTTTTTGTGTGTCAAAAGCATTTTTTGTAAAGATACATGCTTTTGTATTTAGCTTGCTGACTTATCTTGACACTCTCATTTCTGATATTTATTGGAGATAAAATTTATTGTATTGTCTTTCCACAAATGAAACTAGCATGTCACAATCAAATTGAATTCAAGTATGTAAAACATGAAAATGTGCGTATAAGAAAGAGCTTCAGTTTCACACAAATATTTTAAGCATTTTGGCTGCTTTTGTTACTTTTAATCATCTGAAAAGAATTGTAGTTTGGTGGATGGAGCTGAGGTAATATTTGCATATTCCCCTCTTGACTTCCCTTTTTCCTCAGTTTTCTCCTTGACTTCATTTTCTTTCTCTATGGTTTCTTGCTGTACTTCATTCTTCTGGAGTAGGTTTAATCTTTAATGGATCTTACTGTAAGAATCCACATGCCTAGTTATCTCCCCTTTTGTTTTAAGGATGACTCTCCACCAAAACGTAGAAGATGGAGTATAATTTGAAGTGACTGGATTGGTCAGCACAGTCACATTACTCACTAATCAATATTAAAGAGATGATATATAACAGCTAATTCACAAGGGTCTTGCAGGAATTCTGTCCCATTAAAATTGTCCAGATCAAATCTGGTGCTGCCTTGTGTATATTCTGTGAACTGAAATTAACTAATACCACTATAGTCTAAATAGTGTCAGGAATTCTGCAAAAATACCTAGCCTTGCTCCACTGAAATATTGTGGTAGTCTTCAGGCTCAGAGGATTCAGTTCAGTTCTTCATCAGGGAAGACCATTGTGAGCATCTATGAAGCAATGGCAGTAAGAAGCTAGTGATCTGGAGTGGAGTGAATGAGCAGGATGAAAAAGCAAAATGGCAAAAGTAACTTCAGGATCAGGAAAGCAAACTGTTGAAGACGATTGTTGTCAATAGCCGTTGAATTTTTATAACTTGAGTGAATTTATCTGGACCATGAAAAATCATTTTTGTTGGGAATTCTGAACAAGTCTAACTTGAAGAGAATATAAGTTAGCATCTCCCCAGTTACCTTAAAACTGCATTGTGAAGATTAATTGATAAGTGTAAAAGTGTTTAAGGTCAAGCTAAAAAAAGTGTTAAATATGAATTAATATAAAAGATTCTTAAGGGTTGTAGTTTAAAGCGTACTCTGTGACTGAAGAGTAAAGCCAATAATTCCTGATAAGTGTGTAGGGAGAGAGCATAGTAATCAAAGAAGCAGTGGAAACTGTACAAAAGCAGTCAGTCAATAAGAGTTCTATTCTACTGTATGCTGATTCAGCCTACCAAGAACAGGAGCCATAATCCAGTGCCTATAAATGTCCTACTTGGAAGGCTTCAAAAGTTTACATTCCAAGGAGTGGGGCTATCAGAGAGCAAGAGCTGCTGGAGCCAGAGCTGTCGTTGAGGGTACAGTAGTTGGGCCTCTGTACATATTACACTGGCTTTCTGCAGATCCCAGAAAACCAGGTGGATCCAAAGGCATCATCCAGATTTGGGGCGGGGATTTTTCCTGTGTAAGTACAACTTCCCATCCTCATGTGATGATGCAGGGGCTGTGTCTGAGTGAAAATCCTCCCTGAGATTCCCTCACAAAATGTCCCCTTCGATGTGTGGGTAATCTAACCCTAGATGGCAACAGGAACTTCTAACAAGGAAAGTCCAACTTTTGTGGTCTTAAGTTCCACTTTCTTCTATTCATCAGACTTCTAATATATACTACAGAAAAAACAAAACTTAAATGCATGTTTCATTCATCAAGAGTTTTCATTTTTGATAGGCTTACTTCCATTGTCAATGGAATTTACTTGAAACTCATGTGGCTATATATAACTGAATAAAAAAGGAGAGAGTGGAAAATTGCCCTATATACATAGCAGGACTTTTCCTTTATCAAATGTTTGTTGTTAATTTGAGCACCAAAGTTGTGTATAATATTAAATACGGTATCTTGTTACAAATCTTCAGTTTAAAGAAAGTGTTGAATGAGAGGAGAAGCAGAACATGCTACTATTTTATCACACATGTCCCTTAATGTGACAAAATCATACTGTGCATTCTTCCTAAATAGGCAAAGCTAGCCTTTGATTTCAGTACTGGATCTAGAGAGAAATATTGTGCTATTAAAAACCCTACTTTCATTTTAAAACTGATGACATATGATCATAACTTATCAAATATTGTGCTGGCTGACTTCTGACCTTCAAGAAATCCTCTCTCGTACAATATAACTTAAAAGTACCTCTAAGTCAGGATGGACAAGTGACCTCCGATTAGATCAACCTAGATAAGCCTAATCTTTAGGCATGTTTTGTACTTTTTATTTCTTTCAATTTTCCAATATTATTAAATCATCTTTGTCTAGGATTGTCTTCAGAAAAGTCATTGTGGCCTACTTTCAAAGACCAAGAAAAGTAACTGTTGACGTGTCAGAGGTACCTCACCTGAAAGGTGTGGAGCAAAACACTGCTGCACCTCAGCAGGAGCAGCTGGGATGCTGGCTGTGGCTAATAAGGTGCCCAGAGGAATCATAGTGATCACTCAGGGTGACAGGAATTGAGGGTGAAGTTGGGTTTTTCTTCTGTTTTTTTTTTTTCTTCTCAGTGTCCTAGGAATACTTACATTTATATATTGCTGTAAAAATAGTACAATGGACAGATTAAGGAAAGGGTCTTTTTGTTTTTCTTTTGTTTTTGTCTCATGCTAAGCTTCTGTAGGGGGCTGGCCCAGGACTGTGCAATTACTTCCTCCTACCCCCAGGAATGAAGGACCATCACAAACCTCACCACCACTTGCTCCAAGTGCAAGGGTAATTTCTTTCACCTTGCTTTCTCTATCATTCATACATACTTAGCTCTGTGTGTGTGTGTGTGTGTGTGTGTGTGTGTGTGTGTGTGTGTGTGTGTGTGTGTGTGTGTGTGTGTGTGTGTGTGTTTATATAAAAAAAAAAAAATTCCAGCACTCCACTGCACACACTTCTCCACCTGGGGAAAGGAAACAGGAACAAATGTGACAAATGTCTAGTCATATCATTAAATGCACAATTGGAAGGTGCTTAGATACTATAGTGAAGTGTCGTGTAAAAGTTTATAGAATAGAAAGTTTATTACAAATAATACATAGGTTTTTGCTTTTCAAGACTGTCTCACAAAATAGTGAATTTTACTTTTCAAATGGTCCCATATAATGGCCTGTACTTCTAATGAAGTAATATACATTAATAAACTTTATATATTTTTCCTTTTGGGTGGTTAGTGTTGCATTGGCAATTTTTGTTCACTGTATTATCTGGTCTATCAATGTCTCTTCCTGTTAAACTGAATCACCAACCTTACCTTTAGCACTTAAATTTTTTCCCTAGAGAACTTTTCATCCAGATACACTGTAAGCCAGCAAATGTTTCTGAAATCTATTAAGAACACCCCTTGAAGTGATACCTGTTGGTTTCAAGAAGTACTGTTCTTTCCTTGTTGGATATATTAAAACCTGTGTATTACATATGTTGACACTAGGGCTGAGTAAGATATCGATGGCTCTGTCTTCACTTATTTTTTTAAAAGTGTCTGTACTGCTGGGTATCTAATGCCCATCCCCTTTCCCCCTGTAAAATCCTAGTGAAGACCAGGACTTGTAGTTCTTTCCAGAAGATAATTAGGTGAGGTCAATGTTGTTTCCCCGTTTGTGATTGATCAAACCTAGATATGTGTTTAAAAACTACATGTACCTTGTCTCCACTATGTTGTTAAAGTGGATACCTAATACACATTCATTATCCCAGTGTTGTCTTGAAAAGATACAAAAAAGCCCTCTCCCCTGTTCCCCCCCAGAAAAGGCATAATCTAAGACTTTAAAGAAAAAACTTAACTGCTTCACTTCCTTCTCCTATTTGCTATTGTTTACTGCTTGCATGGATTGAAAGTGAAACGAAGTGTGGAATTTGGATAATAACTGGTAAAATTTACCTGGCTAATGGGACTATCCTTTTAATGAATAAATAAAGAGCATATGGATAGGTGTTAGTATTCCTCTCTTCCACCAATGAGGCTGAGCCAAAAACTCCAGCTCTGAAAAGTCATGAATTTTGAATTGGTATTGAGGTCTGAACACTACAGCTCATTTATTTTGATTTCTAACCAAGCTCCAGGCTTCTATTGGTTTTTACTTTATACTGCATTTCGTTTAAACTATTATACTATAATATATTTGGACTTGTTTCCACACCTAATCAGTATATTAAGATAGATCTGCTAGACTAGGTGAGACAAAATAACAAGATCTTGAATAATAATTGTCCGCCGCCAGCTAGACTCAGAAATACACTATAGCCAGCGTATCACCGATATCACTTAAGGCACTGAAATTGCAACAAAAATAACGCATAAATAACTGGAACTGATTGTCGTGATAATCGCTATAAGTTCTGTGAGGAAGCTCAAAGAACTGCTGTAGTTCAGAAATGTTTACATGTACAAAACTATCTGAACATACAATACCAAAGTACTCAACCTGGCACACGTAAGCTTTTTTTAACGTCTGAAAATAGACTAGAATAGGCGAAAAGTGGGAAAAGAACTGGTGTTTCAACGGAAAAGTTGAGACTAGTGTAACATTCCAGGTAACTGGTACCATCCTAAATACAAATCTATTTAGGGGTTAGGGATAGGCTGAAGCAGAGTAGCTCCATGATATTAAGATCAGTAAGCTCATTGCATTGTTAGGGATAGATAGAGTCCCCTGGAAATAAAGCAGATCTTTTCTGGGGTCAACAAGGAGCAGATTGTTCAACAGAGAAGTTCACTAATCTGGAACACAACCAAAAACAGGTATTATTGGTCAAACTGATCTTTACATATGATGGTTCCACACATGTGGCAACTAATATTTTTATACTATTGTTACAATTCATTACTTTTGAGTGCCCAAAACTGTACAAAGTGTCTCCAAAGTACAAAACTGTTTCTGATCTTAAAAATTCACAATCCACATTCAATTGAAGGTCCTGAACAGAAAAGATGAAGAGGAAAGGGTAGTGGAAAGTAATAAAATCACATTATTGGTCAGTAGGGCATGTACACATCCTAAAGGGGCCAGCAGGTTCACTAGAGATTTTCCTCTCTTGTTCTGAATGTAGAACTGAAGCCTATTTGGTACCGTGTACTATTTTGGACACAATTCTCCTTTACTAAAACTTGGAGACCAAATATAAAGAATTTTTTTCTAAAAAATGTAATTAAGATCTTTAGAATCTTCTGGTTGCAAGTGATCTCTGTCTCTTTTTTTATAAACAGTTCTTAATCTATTTGGGGCTGAAAAAAATAATGATCCTTTTGCTTTCTAATTTTATGTGCTCTCTACTGGCTGTGCTCTCAATGAGAGTCTCGTGTTTGCATTTTTATCACGTTGTGAGGGAAAATGTAGAAAACCTGAGTTTCAAAGTGTTTTCATTTTTATTCTTTAGAATTTTACCTAAAAATACCTATGGAAAAAAGGTTGACCTGTTCTGGGACCACATTGGCTACAAAGGAAGTATTTTGATTACATTGTAACAGTGTAAAATATATTCTAGATAATATAAGGCAAAGGATATGGCCTCTTACTGTTTAATCTTGTTGGCCATCATCCAGAACAGGAAATTTTCTCTGGGAGAGCTGTGGTATCCAGTAACTTAAAAAGTAATATATTTTCAGAGGCACTAGCTTCACTTCACACTGCTTTCTAAATTAGACTACCATTGCAGAGAACACAATTCTTGTTTGCAAAGCAGTGTTTAAAATTTGAGGGTTTTTTCTTGTTTTTAAAAAAAAAAAAAAAGGCAACCCACTTCAATAGAGGATACTACAACAGTTGTTCAAAAAAAATAAGACACCTTAATTTCTTGGACTAGTATTCCTGCTCATTTATTGAGGACACTTAATTTATAGTTCCATGATCCAAATATGTGGTTGTGAAAGCAAATTTTGAAGCAACTTTTTCACAGAACATTTGTTAAGAGTTGATTTCCTAGCATGGTCATTACCAGTGTCAGTAGCAATCCCAGTATGTATGACCTGCCTGTAGTCAAGGAAAGTAGGGGAAAATGAATGCAAAGTAACATGGAGGGGCTCACTGTTACCTAGCACTTCCTTCGTCTATTGTACCCACTTGTTGACTCTTGTCTTACACTTAATGGTAAGATCTTTTGGGGCGGGGCCATCTTTTTGTGTGTTTATATAGCACCTTTGTCCTGATTTATGATTTGGGTCTCTAGCTGCTACAACCACAGAAATAAGTGGCTAGATTTGCATCGAGTTCTTTAAAACTCTTTGTATGAGTGTGAGACACACATTCTCTGAAAGGATACATGCTGCAAAATAAACGGAAACTGCAATAGTGGAATATATTCTCTTATATCACTCATGGAGTGATAGGCATAATTCTATCCTCAAGTTTAGAGTGGTTTTACATACAGAATAATTAACTTATATTTCAACCATTTTAATATTAAAATACTTTAGCTGACGTCTCATTGATGTGCATATTGAAAATAAGGTACTGAATTTAATGTATGATTGGGGTGTGAACAACCAATGATTCCTTCTCTTCTTTGAATCTATTCCTTTAAATAGATCTGCTGAGCCATTAGTTGCAGTTCACAGAATGGATTTCTCTCCTAGTTCTTTGGGTGGTTCCTCCACCAACACTTCTTTACTGTCCAAATCCTAGTCAGTCTCAAAAGTGCAAATTTAAAAGATCTCACTAGGCCCCTTTAGAGGCCTGTAGAGCAGCAGCTGGGCCCACCTGGTCTACTTACAGCTTCTACAGATCTTGGACAAACCTCTTTGCTACATTTATTGTGCATGGGATCTCTACAACTCATTCCATAGTGCTATTGTACGGCGCCTATCTCTATTTGTAATAAATCTGCCCAAGGTTGCCTGGCACTTTCTATTATAAGATCCTGTTAGATGCTTGTAACTTTGCTGGATTTTAGCCATTTGGGCTGAAAATATACATCTACTTCAGGCTAACTTAGCCCCCACCCCTCATTTCAGCTCAAAGGGTTCACCCATTGCCGAGAATGAGTTGAGAGAATTTATTGCTCATGTTAAAAGTTCTGGTGGCCTTTTCTTTGAGACGCTCTAATTCCGCCCTATACTTTGGAGTAGTGACTTGAAATTTGGCAAGGGGGTGCCTTTGTGGCAGGCATGTGACTTTGGCGCATCCCATGAAAATCCATCCAAACTTAGCCAAGTTACGATAAGCCTATGAGAAAATCCCAGTTTGCACATACTCAGACTTGTTAGAGCCTTAGAGCCAAAGTCCTTGAAGCTTGTTTGCAATAATCATGGTCCAGCCTGCAGCTGCAGGCAGCCGAGCAGGACTTCCCCTGCAATTGCAGCTCTGGCCAATGTGTGGACCAGGGTACTGGAAATGAAAGCAGGAAAATAATCTGTGCTCTCAGTGCACCCCACCCTGCCTCCTGACAGGCCCATTCAGCATGGAGGAGGAAGATGCCTGATTTGAATGTAGCGAAGTTGGAAAGAATAGATTGGAATAAGTAGGGTTCAGGGAGAAGGAGACTAGGAGATGGAGTGGGAGGAAACTGGGACCAGGACTGGCTGGGCCAGGAGATTAGAGAAATATTAATTCACTGCCACTATCACTCTTACGAGTGTGAATTATGATGCAGTCTTTAATTACATGGTTACATACTATCTCTTTCTACAGGACACCTGGTTCATTCAGTACACAGGATAGATCTGCCTTCGGGATGAATCAGGATTGTATAGACATAGTGTCATTTTTCACATGGTTTGGGTAGGTAGCAACAATTACAATTTATATCTAGATCTGATAGCCAGCACATATTCAGCAGCTCATTGCTGTTACAGTCCTTCAGGCCCCTGGCAAAAGAAAAAAGGGATCACTCGGATAAGATGTGCTCCATCATTTGTGACTGGTGACCATAGTCGCATACTGGTGTTTGCCTCATTTTCTATTTAAAGAGGATTTGTCCACATCTCTCATGAGATGTCCTGATGTGATTCAATCTGCACCAGTTTTAATGAAACATAAATCAAAATCCGGTGGTTCCTTGGCAGAGTCAACAACAAGCTATTTGTTATGAGTTGTCAGAATGTTCCATGTGGATGTCCACTGAACCCAGCATTGAAGTTGAATGTAAAGGTCTTGATGTGGTTCCATAGAGGGTTGTGGGATTTTAATCTTGTCTTTGGCGGGTTCTGCAGGAATGGGAGCTTCGTGTTTGCATTGACATGATTAAGAAAGCAAGATGTCTGGGCAGCTCTTCTCATCTGTGGAAGCAGGATGTGTGATAAAACTTGGAGCCAGTCAACTGGGGTCTACTTGAGCATCCCTGACACCATGCACATGGTATTTATTGAGCTAAGTATCAAGGAGTTCAGTGTGACTACTGAGAGAACACACTAGTGCACAGTTTTCTGCTACAGAATGTATCAAGGCAATTGTTGCGATTCATAGGGTCCAGGGACTGGAGCCCAGTGATGTTCTGGCCAGTTTCCTAATAAGCACGACATGAGACCTGATCTTATCATGGGTATTCTTGAGGTGGTGTTGTCAAAAGATCTAACTCTAGTCCAGTGTAATGCTGAGATGCTTTGAGTGAGCCTCATGGCTGACACTTTCACCGCAGAACTGCACATCGAATTTGGTACTAGCTATTTTATTGTTCAGCTGGAAAGCAATCACCATGGGGTTTTTTTGGATTACACCTAAGTTTCCAGCACTTCTGTTTAACGAAAAGTGGTTACAAAGCATGATTTTGGCCTTTCAACACTGTTCATGTGCACACACAAGAAATATCTGTTTTACTTGCCTTGGAGAGTATCTTATCAGCACACTTTATTCAAACAATAACTATTCTTATCAACAAGAACCAGGTTCAACCTTATTAATGGATTGAGCTGGCAAGCACTGCTATCTACATAGCAACTGGGCAAATATTTTTTTCTAGCCTTGCAGAGTGACCAGTGAGAATCAAGATACTGCAGATCAGATCTTTTTCAATACAAGTAGTACTGGTGTGAACAACCTTCCTCAATGCCCCCCTTCCTTTCCCCCCCCCTCCTCTCTCTCTCTCTCTCTCTCTCTCTCTCTCTCTGTAAAACTATTTCTAGAGTATGATCTAATCTGAAGACTGTAAATACTTGAGGACTTTTATGAAAGGAAAATAAAGTGTTGCAGTTTGCTGCTCGAAGAATTTAACATGTTTACTGTTAGCAACTTATAAATATTTGTGCATGCTCTTTCAAAAAAGGTAGTCATTAATTAAGGTAACTTAAATTCTCATTCTGGTTATCTGCAGTAAGAGCTTGTAATGTGCATTATGCCTGAGAAGGTCTCAGAAACAGCCTAACAATATCCATTATCCTGAGTACTAAGAATTAATAGAGATGTATATTTTTCTAGTCCTCTAATGAATACCATGAAGGTCTAGGATTTTTGATAAACCCTTTGGCAATGTGTATTTCCCATACCATATTAACAGTGTTCCTTCCATTTGATTCCAATTTTCAGAACAAGGCTACCTCATGTATTAAAGCTGATATTGCCACACTTCCTAGAGGAAGTTTAGAAGTCTCTTTTAATTTACTGGTTCATGTATGTCTTTATAGATTTAACAAGTGCCCAACAGTTCTGGGGTGTGTTTGAATTTGGAATGTGTCACAGCTCTATGTTGAGGCGAAACAGATGCTAAACGTGAAATGAAAACTGAATTTTTCAAGGGATATCATTTGATAGGCATAAAATAAGTGTTTCAGCACAACAGTCTGTAACTTTTTAGCTTTTTATAAGACAAAGGATGCCTTTTTCCATACAAAGATCCAAGCCAGAAGCACTATTAATTAAGAATGCAAATAAGACATGTGGGACCTATTTTTATAACCATATTATGAAAACATTTTAAAAGATCCAAAATCTCAAGGAACAGCTGTTCATATGGACTTCCCACAATTTTTATTTCCTTTACCATAGATTTGTCACTTTCACTTTAATTTCAGTATATTAAATTGAAATGAAAACATGTAAAAAAACAAACAAAAAACCCAAAAAACCTTAGTTAAACACTGCCCTTGAAAATTCGCTGTCCTTGTGGTGCTTTAATTCAGATAAGGTATATCTTGCTTATACAAAAAATATTGATGCTCCCACTGTCCATCTAATCTAGTTTATGGGATATGTTTTGATTGTGATTCTTGTTCATTAGAGGCTGATAGTCCATTCTAATGTTATCCAGTCCTCTCAAAATAATTTGCATTTATTACCAGCATAACAGTTCCCAAAAGGTCATTGATATAATGGCTTCTGCACATGGTTCTACTAGAAACGTTAAAGGTGAATTAGAAAGTTAAATTTAAAATTGGATTAAGTCCAAAAACATGTACTCCAGTGTCCATAGTAACCCAGGCAACAGGAAGTATTAGCATACATTTAAAATATATAGAAGTATGGAATATATATCAAATTTCATTTACTCTGGTCTTACCACAGATGGTGATTAACTTTCCTGTTAATGTTTGAATGTTAATTCTGGCCCTGACATTAAAACATTTTAAAATCTATTTTCCCTTTATGAAATGCTTTCACTTCTGCCAAACTTAACAAAATTATCATACAACAAATGGCAGTAGTTTTGCAGAATGAAAGATCTAAGTTTTTTGTTTTGGTTTTTTTTTTTTGGCGAGCA
The DNA here is from genome assembly GCF_026122565.2 of Emydura macquarii macquarii. Classification (NCBI taxonomy): domain Eukaryota; kingdom Metazoa; phylum Chordata; order Testudines; family Chelidae; genus Emydura; species Emydura macquarii. Next base: position 11,550,648 of record NW_027131500.1, on the reverse strand, counting down.
CAGAAGAGGCAGATTTGGGAAGGGAATTTTTCTATTTTTCAGAAAGTAAGTTTAATTCATTTACTTAGTACTTAAAATAGTGTGGTGGATAGACGTTGAACGAACCTCCCCACGCACACACACACTCCCCTCTTTTCCTCCCCACAATCTTTTGGACTATCAGGAAGCAAATAGGATGTCTGGGTGGGCGGAAGTTGTTGTACATGAATGCCTCTTCCTCATGCAATGTATTGCCTGATTCACTACTGTATGCTCATTGGCAGCTACTCTGCCTGAAAAAATTTGCTAGGTTCGAGATTCTTTTATAATTTGATTAATGGGAGTAGCTTTCTTACCCTCTGTGATCATGAGAGTGAATGTTTCCTCCTCTCAAATGAATACAATCTGTAATACTTTACCTCTTATTTGGTTATCTAGTATTCTGCCCCTAAATGATGATGTGTACTGTGCCTTCTCAAGTAATATTGCATCGGGTGGGGTTTGTTTGTTTTTTAACTTTTGCTTTCCCTTTCTACTGTATTTCCTTCCTTATGCCTTGTATCAGGATGATCTGGGGGGAAAAAAAATCACCGGTTATTGCAACAGCCCTTCACTAAGGGAGAAGAGACTCAGAAAAACTTATTCAACACTATTTTGAGAGGGATTTTCAGATTACTGCCATTTTGGAGAATTGAACTCTAAGGACCAAATTCTGGCCTCTATTGCCCCCCTGTGTAGCCCTGATGTCTTTGTGGATTTTGTCAGATGGATTCAAAGCTCAAGTTCTAAGCCATAGGCTCTAAGGTGCATATTCTCATCCAGATATATTTTAAAGAATAACTGAGACATCTCTTAATTTTCACTATGATATGGTTAGCATTTAATTTTCAGAATAAAATCTGAGTTCAGAATAGAAATGAGTGACTGATAGTACATTTAGGTAAACCTATATTGTGCACTTCTATTGCACTTTTTCTCCATAATGGTATATACATTTTAATGCTTCAAACCTCATAACATACTATTATCACCACCTCTCAGATGGAAAAATTGAGGCATAGCAAGGATGATTTTCCATAATTCATGAGGCAGAGCAAGGAAAGGAGGCAGAGTTTCCTGGTTAGAACAATTCAATATTTCAAGTTCATTTCAGGATCATGCTTATTGCAAAACATACCCCTACCTCTCTCTTTGGTAAGCCAAAAGTAAGGATGCTGCTGTACCTCTGCAAGAATTGTGAGAATACAGGCTTCAGAAGAGCTTTTTTCATATGTATCTAATAATAAGGAAGTGCATACACAACTTCAGGAGCAAGTCAATAAATCAACAGACTAGGAAACAAAATGTAAACTGCTTCCATCTATATAAAATGCATCATTACAGTAGTAGGTCTCCAGCGCTACACTGTAACTGTGCAAAGATTAAATCATTGTATACTGCCATTATACATGTTTGATCTTGACCCTTCCATATAACATTTACTAGAATTCAGGCTCTTAACTTTATAGCTTCTTTTGAGTCCAAATTCAGTTGCATCTTTTTAATTAACATTTTATAGCCTCTGATTTCCACACCTTGCTGACAGATTAGCATACCATCAGAGTGACAAAGTTTTTGATTGCCTTCATGCAATTTCATGAGAAGGGAGGAGGAAAATTCCAGACAGTGCTATCCCCTTGATTGAGTCTTCCTGTCTTTGTAACAATCTTCTTTATCTGCAAGTCAGTCATTATTTACCTTCAGATCCCAAAGTTGCCTTTTATTTTGTTTTACCATAGGTCTATATTTTGACTTCCATTATGAACTGGCTGTAGCTTCACAACTACAGCAGGCTCCAGAGCCACTGAAGTCAGATAAGAAAAACAGCCATTCATATATTTCAACTTCAATCCAATTTTTTGAAAATGAAAACGTGCTCTTGTTAAACTTTTAAAGAGATCTTACTTTTTATTAGATTGAAAGTGTGGAGCTAGACCAATAGGTGTTCCTTACTTCCTTCATTTGTGTTTCACTCTGCTGTTGCTGTATATTAAATATATTTTGTAGCACTATTTTCGACTTAGTTGTAACATTTTTTTTCTTTTCATGCAAACTAATGACCAGAGGTTGCCCTGTCTGCATACAAGCACTGTGTTGCACACACATAAGAAAGGGCATACGGGGTCAGGCCGATAACTTTAAATAGATGTGGCATGTGGGCAAAGTTATAGATATGGCTTGAAGGAATTAAATGATTACAAATGAGAGTTTGTTTTGCTTCTAGGAGAGAAATTATCAATTGTTAATTAACCTCTTCCTTCAGGTGCAAAGGTACACATCATAGAGGAAGCAGTTCTTAGAACAGGCTTTTAAAAGGACAGTTTTAGAAGCTACTGGGCTTTTTGTTGTCTGTTACATTTTAAAGTTTTTGATATAAAGCTATGTGTCAAAGCAACAGCATCTTAAGTCATACTTAGTAGTTAATTTTAGAAAACTCAGTGACTAAAAGAAAACTTTTCCCTGTTTTTTTGTAATATAATTACCCAGTTTTCACCACTAATCTTTAGCCTTCCTCAGATGGAATAAAAACTGGTGGAACGTACACCCAACCCTTATGGAAAGATCCTTTACTGACTTAATAGCAAATGATAGCCTTTCTGTAGGTTTTGGTAACCTTTTAATAGGATTTAATAGAAATTATATTCCCTGATATAGATTTCTTTATGACAGTTCAAAAATCATATAAAAAGGTCATTATTTACCATTGGATTCTATAGATCTTCAGAGTAATTTCTATAAAACTCTGTTGCTTCAACCCTGTTAAACTGTATCTGACTTTTTCAGAAAGAAAACCAATAATCTCAACAGAAAATTGGTTGAATGTGGCATATTATACAGTATATTTAGTTTGTATAATATACTACATAGCAAACATGAGAACCTTTTCTAGTAACTTCATAGTATCACTTCAGAGTAAATTCTGTCCTGCATTACACTGTTTGATAAAAGCTAACCCAGATTTACACTGTTATAAACTGGGGCAGAATTTTGCCCAGTGAGTAAAGGACTACATTCTCCTCACATGATGTCTTAATTTCCACCATCAAAATACTTATATAAGCCAGAACAAAAGCAACGTAGCACATGTGAATCCTCTGTGCAAGTCATTCAGTGCTTTAATTGGTCATAGGTGTATTTCAGATTTCTGTTAATGTCCAGAGATGAGACAGACCAGTCTGACAAAGTGTACCATAGTGTTCACCAAACACACCTGTTTCTGAGGTCCCTGAGAAGGTTAGATATTTTGAACCGATATTATTCTACCATACCTGTATTTGATTCGAAGGGAGAACTGTGAGATATCAGTGAGTATTTCTGGACAAAATCTCATAGAAGCAGTGGCAGTAGCTGCTACTTAGTCCTTGTGTTCTTATTCCTAGAAAGACCCACTTAAGTAGGGCAGAACATATTTCTGTAGGGTCTGGGTACATTAGTATACTCTCTGAGCCCTGGTTGGCCAGCTGAGGCCAATTTTCTGCATTTAAAGCAGTGCCTTCAAACTTTTTTTTTTTTTTTTTTGCGCATTAGACTGAAAATTCTTTGAGTGGAGTTATGCAAACTAGCTGAATCTCATATAATTTTACTAGTTAAATACATCATAGGAAAACTAAGGGCAATGTTATAATGGTTCTGGGTTTTTCTCCATTACTCTGGCTCTGATATTTGGATTTTAGCCTGAATTCAGGTGATGGACTTCAGAATCGCTATGGAAATGCCTTCAATATACAGTAGTTTCATGGATGAACAGTTTCAATTCAGAAGAAACTGGTCAGCATCCTTTGGTCTCAAGAGACCATAGGTATGAGCCCCTGAGACATTTTAAAAAAAAATTTAAAAAAAAAAAAGTTCCTCAGTTGGTTTTATGGCTGTGGCTGGAGAGACCCAGTCAAGAGAGACAATCTCTGCTGTAGTTGTCACATTTAAAAGTGGTGTTTCGACCCTTCGGGCTCTGCCTTCTGCGAGCTCTTTTCTCTTCTGCTGAGCTGGACTGCTTCCTCTCGTAGTTTGAGACCTTTATTGAGCTCTTCTTAAAGAAAAGAAACTACTGAGAACTTTAACAAACAACTTAAATCAAAGCCCTTCCCATGATATTTAAAGAGAACCATAATACTCAATTTCAATAGTACTGTACTACTTAATTTAAAATCTATATTAATAATTTGTGCTCTTTATATAAATGATACATTATCTGGTCCCAGTTATTCAGAATTTCAGAACAGTTGACTATGTTGCACAGGAATATCCTGTCCCTCTCTCTCTTGACAGTTTCTGACAGCTGCACTATCGCATAACTTAAACTGGGCCCCATGTTGTAGGTACCCTTCCTTCTGCTGACAAACTGAACATGGCCGTTTCTGGAGTCCAGAATGATGCCCCAGCAGAATGCCTAGTCATTGGTGTGGAGTGCTCAGAATTGAGATCAGGATCCAACAAACTTGGGCCTTCTGAGTGGAAGAACAGTCAAAGGTTGGTTGAGTCAGACTCCCATTAATCAATGAATCCAAGCCCCAAAGTGAGAAGGGGCCCATGGACTCAAAAAGTTTGTCTCCAAGGTTCTAAGGGTAAAAGGGCAACACCAGGGTGTGTTGGAGTCCACCATAGGTATCAGTGAATAAATAGTAGTATTGACAGAGTAAGTAGCCCAGGAGTGCTTTGATTTCTTGTAGGCCTTTTGGTAAAATGTGATTCAGGTTCCTTTTAGTCAATGCATCATAACTAAGCTAGTCCATTCTTCTTTAAAGGGAAATATTTCTAGGCCCACCTGGTAATTAGTGATAAGATGAGGGTTCAACTTCTAGTCCGAGTCTTGCTCCCTCAGCTGGCAATGTTAGAGGCAACCCACTTTGTCCTTGAAGGGAAGGGGAGTATATTGTATTGATCAGCAGCAACCCTGCTGGCTTATTAAGGGAAATTTTTGATAGGCCTTTGAAGGAAGCTTTTACCAGTCCTACTAAGCAAGAAGGGGATGCTGTTTGCAGTTTAAGATCTTAATGATGGGTGGAATAAAATGGGGGAGGGACGAACAGGTGGGAATTGGGACAGGTTGTGGGATGTGATGCGGGATATAATTTAAAACATAAATTCAAATAAAATATTCTGATTATCCAAATGAAATATGACAGTGATGCTGGTGGTAATTGTGTTCCATCACTTTCTCAATCTGTCACACAAATGTTTTAAAATCTCTCATTCTATTGACAGTTGAATACTGTATTACTAATATCTTTATAGTAGTCTCTTATGTCATTTGTTGTCTCTTCTCAGCAGTCTCAGAAAAGCAGAATGGCCAGCCAGTCCAAACTCTAAATATTTAAAAGGTTAAAACAGTCCAGCATACCACTTATACTTTTCCACACAATAAGAATGATAAGGGAAAAAAAAGGCAGAATGATATCCTTCCTTGAGTGAACAAAAGTGACGATGGAAAATACTACCTTCTCTTTTCACTGTGATGTATTGTTTCCTTCAGATGTTATACTTGCTGTTTTAGTCACAGAATCTAGGACTTTAAAATTTAAATATCACAATCAGCACTATCGTGGACTGTACATACTTAATGTTAAAACATGCCTGTCACCATGTCTAAGTTATACATTAAAAAAAGCAAAAGTAATATTGCAAACCTTAAATAAACTCAACTTACCATCATAAAACAGCATTATGAAAATGTCACCAAACTTGTAGCCAAAAGCCTGAAAATAGAAATGGGCTTTGCACAATGTCCTAAAAGGCTAATAAATTCTGTCCAACAGGAGAAATATCAAGTATTTTCCTTGCATCACGAACACTTCTATAATTACAAATTAGATAAATTCTAAAATTAATTTGTAGCTTGCAGCATGTAAAATCTTCCCTTTTTGCTTTGCAAAAGGACCTCTGTTTAAAAAAACATTCAAACAAAAATCGTTATAGAAATGCTGTCTTTGCTTTTTATACAATATTAAGAACATGAGGAAAGAACACAAATCTAGTTGGGTTCCAAATAATTGTTTACACAAACATAAAAGGTCAAGCTACCTATATACACTGCTGCTCCGTTAGGTTCTGGTGGATTCTGCCTCTACCTTTTTGCAAAAGGTACTGAACAAGTTTTTCAGAATTTAGGAATTGCTCTCTCTTCAAGCACAACTTTTTTGCTTTTGTAGAGAATAATCCCTAAATTTTGCTCAAAATGAAATATTTCCATACTTAGGGGCCAGATTTTCAAAAATGCTCAGCACTCAGCAGCTGGCATTGTTCTCACATGGAGCTGCTGGGATAATTTAGCTTTTCTGAAAAGCTTGCTAATGATGAGCAAGAACTGTATTTTGTTTAAAATGACTTTCTTATATTATGGAAAACTAGAATGACCAAGAAAGAGAACAAGCTACCCCATTCCAGGTGTTCTACTGCAAATGGAGTCAACAAATAACAAAGGCAGTTGCTGAGTGAGAGGAAATGGTTGCAGGGTAACAGTCTAGAAAATTCCAAGCGACGATTCTGTTTGGGGATTGAGAACAGAAACCTTGTAATGTAGAAAAGAGGGGGCCTTTCCCATTCTCTCAGCCACCCAGAGCAGTCTGGGAAGGAGAAAGCAGTATAACTGGCCTCTTCCCCCACACAGGGGAAGGCAGGATATTGGTAGGAAGAGGGCTAACAACTAAGGATAAGGAGAATGAGATAGGACTGTTTTGACCTCTATTTCCCTGACTCTCCGTCTGTGGGTTGGGAAACACCTGACAGGAGAGGAAGGGATCCCAGGAAATGGATGCTTTTGGTTTGGTCAGGTTTCCCGCCCCACCCCCACCCCAAGTTTTCATTTACATTAGACTGTCCTGCCAGCCTGGGGTGGATATGGGTGAAGCTGATTTTAAAGGATCTCCTAGGTATGACTAGCTCTGAGCTATAGCTGGTTACAAGTAGATTATGAATTCCTATTCACTCTTTCTCGCAATACAAGAACAAAGGGGCATTCAGTGCAATTGAAAAGGTGGCAAATTGAAAATATTTTTTCACATAATGCACAATTAGCCTGTGAAAATCGTTAACACTAATGCCAAAAAATAGCATGATTGAAAAAAAGACTAAATGTATGGTTTGCAAGAGTTAGAATCTAGAGTTGTAATAGTCAATAATATAAACGCGCTTTTGGAAGGGACATAAACCCTCATGCTTCATTGCCTCTGTGATGTTAAGAAGCTTTTACTGGGGGCAGATTATCCCATAACTGCTGCAGAGTTCCTTCCTTTCAGTAGCTGGTACTGATCTCTGTCAGCGACAGGACACCTTGATGGACCTTGGATTGAATCAGTATCATGATTCCTATGATGTTTTATAAGAAGTTTTTGATACTATTATTCTCTCATTGCATTATTTCCAGTAGTGCCTTTGAAGCTTGAAGCATGTAAAAATAGCTTAGACATAAACATACTGTGGTTGTGTATATATACCTGTATATCATTTACATAATAGTGTGTATATATGTGTGCATATATATTGTATACACATATTAGAGGTGATATTTATAAAACAGGCATGTAAAAAGTTTGACTGTTTTTGAATGTTAAGGCCACATTAGTGCCTTGGGCCCCCACTAGGATTCACAAACTAAAACATGGAGGCATCAGGTTAAATGGTCATGTTTAACAGGACAATTAATCTAAACAGCTAAGCCTTCTCTAACACCTGCTGGTTTTTATAGCTATCAGATTGAGTTCCATCTGTCTGTGTGCACATGTGCATACATACACAACTATGTATGTTAATATAAATAAATAAAAACACTACTGATTTTATAAACTAGGATTCCAGTTACAACTATAACTTGAAGCTACATAGAATAAGAAAACTACTATGCCTATATAGAATAGATGCCTCTACCAGTGGATAATTCAGCTAAGTCTGCAATACAATTTTCCCATATCTCTAACATAACTTTTTGAAACATTCATCTTTTAAGGTGTAAATTTCCTTGCTTAATCTCGCTCTAAAGTTTCATCAAAACCTCTTCAGCCATTCTTGAACTATGGGAAAGCGTGGGTTTAAGGAAGTAGGAGGGATGCTTTTCCCATAGCAAAAATCTGGAACCATGCTGTTTTCTAGATGGTCTGCAACACTTACGTTTTAAAGCTTAAAACTGGAATAGCTATAGTCCTAACTGGAGTGGTTTGTTTTTTTCTTGAGGGTGTTTTTCGGAGAAGAATCTGGGATATGACTCTGACAATTCCAAGCACTAAAAATCTGTTCTTTTAAGATGAAAATAGACTACTGGGAAGGGCTTGAAGAAAGTTCTCTGTGCCCTGGAACCCCTGTAGTTATGCTCCAATGGTAGGATGTAGCTGAGTTTTTTGTAAGTGAAGAGAAATCTCCTCCATAATGGTGAGCTTTCTGCTTCTGCTTAACATGCTTGTCTGGAGTGGAGAACTGGCTAGAAGAGCAACCACTAGATAGTTCCCTAGGCAAAAAACTAAGGAATAGGATATGATGAAAATCTTCCTTTTCTAAATAGCATGACATTTTATTTTTTCTTGCAACTTTTTCTGTTCCAGTCTAGGCCTTGTTCTATCTGGCGGCTTATTTAACACTAGTATCAACCTTGGTCCACTTGCCAATTGAGACATTCCATTTGTGCAGTTAATGTAGCCTAGTGAAAGGCGCGGGGGGGGGGATAAGTTGGCCTGTGTAGAACTGGTCAGATGTTTTGAACAAAATCTCTTTAACTGAAAAATGGCCTTCTTCAAAATCAAAATTATGAAAGAATAGGGGGATTGACAAACTTTAAAGCAACAAATTAGCCTGCTATTTTTTTTTCATTTTTGTTTGCGTTCACTGTCATTCTTTTCTTTTGTATGGCCTATCTTTAAACCCCCTTCTGTTGTCTTGGTTTTGTCTGTCAACCTGTTCTTTCCTTGTTCAGTTGTCAGTCACCATCCATTTCTTCTTCTGTGTTCATGCATTGGTCATCATGTTTTTCATGTGTGTTGTCATCATCTATTTTATTTAGAGGGGGTGGAATTTTGGGGAATATTATTTAAATGAGATAGTGTAAGGCATTGTAAAATATGCTCAGATCTTATACTGTGTAGACGCGAGGACTCAGCAGTTCTTGTGCACCCACTGCACAATAAAGGAATCAAGCTATAGAAAGTCCTTGTCTTGAAGTACTTACAATTTAGATAAATAAGATAAAGAGTAGGAGGGGAAACAGAAGCAAAAAGTTAGTGACTTGCTTAGGGTCATACAGAAGGTCAGTGGCAGAGAAAAGAATAAAATCCAGTTCAGGTCTCCTGTTGCCTAGTCCAGTGCCCTATTCACTAAACCACTCTGCATCCCTGTCTTACTGCTTTGTCTACATTTTACTAGAGATCAGCAATTGTTACTTCCACTTACCAAAGGGAAACCATTTTTGAAAATCCTTTCCATTTTGAAATCCAGAATTCTCATTGTCTAAAATAATTTATTTAGAAAATAAAAACAGCCAAAGAAAAATAAAAAAGTAAACAAATTGAACTGTACAGAAAACTTCAGAAAATGAAAGTGGTTGGTCTCAAAAACAAGCAACAGAAATAATTGCAAAATTTGCCCAACTTTTGCTGGGTCTTGTTTAAACTGATCATTAGGGAAACTGATTTCAGTGGAACTACTCATATGCTTATCTTTTAAGCATGTAAGTGCGTGCAGGAGCAGGGCCTAAATCTTTTCAGTCTGATGGATTTTCTTAAATAGTCTAAATTCGTATGTAGTTCAACTTGGGGGTCTGTACATCAACTGGTTTTAATCACATACAAGAATTAATACACAAAAAGCTTTGTTCTCTCTCTCACACCTCACATAAACCTGCAAAAACAAAAATGAAAAGTTAAGCTACCTCACACTACATCCCTTCTTCTGTATCCTCACATTGCCATTACCACAGCTACCATATGCTACAGGCCATGCTACACAACCATAATTCTGTCCCATTTTTCAGCCTTCTGAACTCAATCCTTTACCAGTTTTGCCCCCAGCACTACTAGTTAGTTTCTGTTGGAAGAGAGTAGTTAGGTGGGTTGTGTTCAGAAGGGTGGCTAAAGGGGGAGGTTGAAGGATAGCATCCCCAGGAGCACAGAGTTAAGGTTCCAGTTTGTGGTGATTGTGGGAATGGTAAGGTGTGTGCCTGTGGATATAAGAATAGAGGGTGACTGTTGGGTGCATTAACTTTTCATTTATTTGCTTTTATGGCTGTCAGGTATGATGTGTGCATAGCAATCCTAACTACTTCACAATTAAGTGTGTGAGTGTGAGAGATTATAATGCTCAATTGAGGGTGGGGATTTAACAAGAGAGGTAGGCCTGCAGGTTGGGGGTGATAGAAATGCAGCTACTGGTAGAGAATATTTTGTCCGTCAGCAATTGTGCATGAACCCTTCTATTGTAGAATACAATCTGATAGAAAACCGTAGCTTCTGATGGAGACCGTTTTATATAGGATCATCCCCATCGGTTATTCAGGCTTATGTGTGCTGTGCACAAACTCAATCATAGTTGTGAATAGCTTCTAAAAATGACCCTATATCCAACTTTTAATATCTATCTAAAATCTGATCATATCAGAATCTACAACTCTACCAAGTTTTGGGTAGACAGACAATTCTTAGAGATCAGTCAATAAACTTGCCAAGGGTGAGGCTGGTGTGCAGAGACCACTAGAGATGATGCTGACCAATATTTTCATCATTTCCTTGTACTCCCTTGTCTGTTCATCTTTATCCATCTGTTGTCTCTTGTCTCATACTTAGATTGTCAGCTTCTTGAGGCAGAGACCATCTTTTTGTTCTGTTTGTACAGCACCTAGCCCAATGGAGCCCTGTTCCAGGACTAGGCTTCTAGGCACTATAGTAATACTACTATTACTAAATAATAATAATAAAAAGTTGGACTTACAAGAAAAAATTCAGTCAGCCTTATTTCAAAGACCTTCTACTCACAATTTAGGAGGTGAAACCAAACCAATTTCCTACTGCTTTTTATCAAGGGCCATGGCCCCTCCAATAATTGGTGGAGGTACAGAACTCCTCTGGGGCCTAGAGGGGAGAGCCATCTCCTCCAGCTATTGGGGGCCCCAGAACAGGCCCCTCTAAAAGTAGCCAAATTTTTATTCCTGTGCACTTCCCGTTCCCTTTTAATCTTCTAATCCTATATGCAATTTCCCCTACCATTAGAGGTCAAAAACAGGTCTTTTTGCCCATTTTATAGACTACAACCTTAAGTATAGCATTCCTACCAGGAAGCTACTTAATGCAATATATGCTCTTAGAACACCTGTTTTGTAAATCTGTTTTAATTAGTTGCCTTTGTTTGTTCTTTATTGGACTTTTGGCATATGATGTCCCATAAAACCTGCTTGCGAACTACTTTTTGACTCCTATGTACTCATTTCTCTAATAATAAATGTGAAGTATGTGAATTAGATCATCCATTTGTTGACATCAGTCTGTTCTTGCTCTTCTCTGCTCTCATCTATTTTGACAAACATGAAAAACAAACCAGAAGCTTTGCTTTGCCTTTGAAAAGTGTATTTATAGGGAAGGCCTGTAATATATAGTAAACAGCTGGTATGACGCTTGCAGAACTGACCAAGACCCTTAGGATCCTAGATACTTAAGCAGATCACATCATTAACTATAAAAAGTTCAAAGGCTTCATAGCTTTTGCCTAATACATTTACTGCATATAATTACACAGGTAGTTAATCTGATCATTTTTATTGGACCAACATGTATTTTGTAACACATTTTTGGTTCCAAAATGCCTTTCTTTTAGATGTGGACAATTTTCATAAAAAGAGCTGTGTGTATATTATACCAGTATTCTACATACTGACCTACTTGCTGGTTAAACTAGAATAGTATCTCATGTCATTGGTAACTTGCATCTGTAGGATCTTCAGCCGACTGTTCGTATAACTCATTGACGCACTGCGTTGTTGCACAATAAAAATGTATAAGGAAATATGAAATGATTATCTGCCAGGCAAAATAACCCACTTCTTCCCATATATTTATGTAAGTATTAGACACCTCTATGAAAGTAATTTAAACAATATTATAAAAAAAACCTCTAGTTTTTATACCAACATCTTATTTTGTTCATCTTTCACCATTAAAAGATCAAAGCTGGAAGACCACTCTAGTGGTCTTATTCCTGCTCCACCCATTTGAGATGCCTAAATGACATGCCAAAACAAAGCTATATTCATAGCAGATGTTCATAATATGATGATCCTTCCTTCTTATTTCTTGTATGCTTTGGCAGCAAAATAGTTAACATTGTCTTGTAAAATGCCATTTAACTTCAAAGTGAAATCAACTGAATAGAGCCTACTGTTTCCTTCAGTGGAACTCCCTCTATGAAGATGGCCAGCAGAATCCCATTGTAGCCATCATCAGGGCTTGATGCAATCTTTTTATGTGGGTTAGGACAACTGACCACTTTTGCCTTTTTTCCTCCTTTTTAGGTTTTCTTTAAGTTTTAACACTTTGCTATAGTAACACATGAGTGCTTTAAAAAATTAAAGTAAAACAACATTTTCTCCTGAAATTGAACTATTTGAATGCCTGAAACACAATATTTTACACATTGCATTTTAACTAATAAACATGTATCAGATTTTTTTTAGAATTGACAGCTCAAGTTTTATTCCTGCTTTTTAAAAAGACCCTAAAAGCAGATATTTATAAATAATACAAATAATAAAAATGGGTCAACGTCCAAATATCATTGGATTTTCTCAAAAGTCAGGTTCACACCCAAGGCTTGGAGTTTTGACCAATCACTAATTAAGAGTATGGCATATGTAGCTGTGTAATTGAAAAGAGATGCTGTCATATGCTGAATATACAGTACTTTTAAATGCGGATGACTCTCCCTCTGTGCTGATGAGGCAGCTGCCATTTTATGTTGCAATTCAGAGGCAGAGTATTAGTGAGTCAGGGCTGACTGTCTCTCTAGGTCTGCTTTTTGCTTTGTTCTATTTTTACTTTTCATTAATCAAAATAAGTTATCTAGCCTGAAAAATGTTTTACTCTTTGTATAGAGCAAACCATAATTATTTATATTTATATTGCCATAATGTCTAGAAGCCTCAACCAGGTCAGGGCCCCTTTGAGATAGGTATTGTATAAAAATATAGTAAATAACTTGCCCCCATAGAGTTCACAGTAAGGATCCCTACATGCACAGATCTTTGCACACCTTTCATTCCAAAACCTGTAAATAAAGAAGACAACATAGATCCATAATTATTACAGGAGTAGGTGGGGGGGAGGGGGAAATCAATCTGAAGAAAAAACAATTAGCAACTCACCCCAAAATTGCAATAAACAAAACATTTTTTATTAAAGAGGTGAACCTTTATCTTTAGCTTTGGAAGGCAAAGAGCGCTACGGATGAACTCTGGCATATACTTATGTTCTGCCTATGGATTGAGAGCCCTAAATGGCATATGGCATCGAATGTGACTTCTGAAAAGCCTGAGCTGTACAGGCTTGGTGATATGTAAAGTTTCTCACAGGCAATACAATACCATTCTAAATGATCTAAATATGTGAAGAAATCAAAGACTTGATAGTATTGTCTTCATATCTCCACAATACTAGTGTACAGTGTTAACAAGTCTGGATTTGCCAAAAAGGTATTGCTGCATAAGTTCACTCAGCTGATTGCAGAAATAAAAGCCTGTCTGAATTACTTGCACCTTAAACCTTTTTGCACAGTGCAAAAGTGAAGCAGCAATGTGTCTTTGAATGCTGTGTGGGTATTTTCTACATTTGTTCATCAACTGTCATGTATATAGCAGCTGGAAATGCTGCAAGACTGAGACCTCCTGAAAACATTTCCAGATCTGCTTAGACAGCTGGTCTTTTCAGTTCATGAAACCATAGCTGAAGATGTGCAGAGAATGCAAGGAGGATTACACTGGTGAGCAGCAGGCTAGCTACTTAAGACACTTGGAAATATTGTGTGCATGGATTATCCCTCTCTCACCATAAAACCTATTCACGTCAACCATGCAATTAGCTCAGGCGTGTTTGACTCCTACATTGCAGAATGATGTCAAATGGTCTGATTCAGCCTTGCCTTGGAATTTACATACTGATTTTTCTGGTTGTGTTTTCACATACTGGTCACACATTCTTTACAGGGTTATGTTATAATTTAAAATGTCCCCAAAGGAGTTCCCATTGAAGGGGAGGAACCCTCCTTTTCATTTGAAGATTTCAACTTCTTCTATTCAAGTTCTAGTATGAAACTGCATTAGCTATCTCTATAGCAAAAGCTGTGACAAATTTAATCTAACTCTTCAGATGCACAAAGAAAAAGTGGGAAATGTGGTTTTGCCCTATGAATAATTATATAAGAAATATACATTTTCTAACTGTTTTATTTATATAATACCATAACCAGAAGATTGTATGATTCAGGTCTTTCAGGTCTAGGAAAAGTTGGGGTGTGAGGGTGTTGTATTGATATTTATCTTAAAGGACTAAGTTAAAGGCATTTATAAACATTTTAACTGTCCAACATTAAACAGTAATAGGCAGATTCAGAGTTATTTTTAAACAGAGCCCTCAGTTACTTGGTAAACATCCAAAAACATTCATTCACACTGAAAGTTTATTGATTAAACACAAGAAAGAACAAGAAATTAAAACAAACATTTATATTGAAAGTGTGTCTGAGTGATTATGCAAAACAGACTTAGTCCTACCTTATCAAAGTCTTTCTTTTTTTGGAGTCAAGATATCAGTGTCTTATTTTCAGAGCAATCTTGCTTTGACAAGGATATGGTTAATTTTACTCAGCCCTGATGTGAAGGGCATTTACTTAAAACCTGTTCTTGACAGACTGACATTAGGTGGAAGAGAGACAGGATAGAAAAGATGGTGAAATATGGCTTTTGTTGATGTTTTTGGACTGCTGATTAGTTACAAGTAGATGATTTGGCTGGCAAGTTGACCATGACACCTGCTCCTTGGACCCTGGTTAGTTACAATCTGGTAAGGGCTGTCATCTGGTTGGGTCCTTTCTCTTTACATAAGACAGGTTTTGATGAAATGCAGTATATTTGGCTACAAGAATTGATGAAAAGCCAAAAGAGTGAGATAGGGCAGGAGGAAAGAAACAGATTGGGGGAATATGATGGAGGTTTAGAAAATCATGAATGGTGAACACAATACAACAGAACACAAGAATTGGGGGATAGGGGGTGATAGGATATACAAAGGCCACCTGTGGCAACAAAGGGGTAAGGAGCTGCTCTGGGCTCAGCCAGCCCTGCCTCACCACATCTGTAAGATGTACAGACTGGAGGAGGAGTTAAAAGACCTGGGTAGACCAGGGAAAAGAATGGACCTTTAATCTGCAGCTCCTGAGGGAAGGTTGGATCTCTCCCATCACCAACTGCCTGAAAGTCCCTCCCTGAGGGAAGGGAGGACCTGTTTATGATGCACCTTGAGAGGGAGGCATTTCCCTCTCTCACATACTAACCCAATTTGTGTGTGTTAATTCACCTTATTTTGTTTATGGGCTACCATGGAAGGGGAGAGACTTGGAACTGCCTTTGCCAGAGGGTAAAGTTCTAGAAAGAGGCAGCTGCTGCCTCCAAGAGAGGGAGAGAGCCAGCCTCCAGCTGGTTGTGAGGCAGTGCCAAGGTGAGCTGACCCCCTTCACACCTTCTTGCTACAGACTGTGAACTTTAGACAATAGAGGGGTGGGAAATAGAGGCAAATGACTAAGGGAGGGCAGCGTTAAATCACTCCTGGGTGTCAGATCCTTTGGTAGCCCTCATGGGGCCCTGGCCAGAGCCCAGTGGAGAGGGGGTGCCTGAGCTCCCCTACAAAACTCTCCTCTGCATTTTGAAGGGCTTTATCTTGACCACTAAGTGACACTCCCCATGAGTGCTGACTATTACAAGGGGTCACATAATGAAATTAATAGGCAGCAGGTTTTATAACAAAATGCACAGCCAACCTGTGGAACTCATTGCTATGGGATGTTGAAGGCCAAAAGTATAATTGGGTTCAAAAAGGAATGAACTAAATTCATGGAGGCAGTCTCCATCATTGGCTATTAGTGAAGATGGTCAGGGATGCAATCCCATGCTCTGGGTGTCCCTCTGACTGCCAAAAGCTGGGATGGGACAACAGGGCTCATTTGAAATTGCTCTGTGCTGTTCATTCCCTCTGAAACCTCTGGCACCGGCCACAGGTTATTGGATACTGGGCTATATAGACTATTGGCCTGTCCCAGTATGGCTGTTTTTATGTTCCTCAATAGTGGGGCAGAAAATAATACATAAAGAAAAGGAAGCCCTGGAGGAAGAACAGACCTTCAATCCTCAGCTCCCAGAGAGCGTGGCTGAGAACTAGCACTGCTTGCACAAACATTGCCTCTCAGAGGTCCTTGAGGGAATAGTAGTCCGGATGGCAAACAATTACTTTAGAACTACCTACTAATGACTTACTTGAGGGTGTTGGACTGAATTATGGTTATCCAGAAGCACTCCTGAAAGAAGGGAGGAAAGCTGTGGGCTTGGCATCAGTTGGTTTTCTTACCCCTGCCTTCTTTTTGACCTTTGTTGAGCCTAGAAGGAGTGGGATACTCAGTCCTCCAGCTGAGTCCCATGGGAGTCCACAAGTGGACCTGTCTGCCAACTGCCCAGACACTGAGAACTGAAGGTGGATGAACACAAGGCCTTGTCACACCTCATGAAGGTGCTGTGGAAGACTAAGCTCATGATAAATAGAATTGCAGCTAAATGATTCACTGAGCGAGAGTTATCTGTCTGTATTCGAAGTAAGTGGAAATAGGAAGCTGCTGTGGTAACCTCAATTGCTGTGGAAAATATGGAGTCCCAAGAGGTGATTGGATGAGAGGATCTGTAATTAAAAATTAAAATGAAAAAATAAAGAGAGAGAAAAACCATAGGCATAAGTCTGTACTGCCATTGTGGAAAGAAATCTAAGCAACACCACAGCTGCTGTTGTAAAACCCACTTCTAGCCTGTACACGGTTATGACATTGGAAGCTTGGAACAAGATTTTTTTTTTTTTTAACTGGGAGCCTAAAGTCAGACTTAATCCATAGTGAGATGCCTGATTCTCAAAAACACTGGACAGCCATTAACTCCCACCCAAATCAACAGAAACTGGTGGGTGCTCAGCTGTATTAAAAATCAGAGCCTCTATATTTAAGAAGCCTAACTTTCAACTCCAATTGAAAAGAAAAATCTCAGTTATGAAGAACTTCAGTTGGTGTAGGCTACATGCAATTTATTGAGAACTGTCTTTACAAGGTACATGTGCACATGCATACCTCTCCCAGGTTACAATAGTGTGTGGCAAATGGATCATCGTTCTCTGTGCAGAGTAAATTCTCTGACTCTACTAGCTAATTTCCTGAACTGATTTTTTTTCCCTTCAGCAGCACTGGAAATGTGGTTTTTACCTCCGTTACTTCTGATGAATTACTGCTGCACAGTTAATCCTCTTGAATGGCATTTTTAAGATTTTTTTTCAAATGATGAAAGGAGATTTGTCCCAGAAGTAGGTGAGGCAGGCAGCCTGGTGAAACTCACCCTTCATTCCACAGCTATGGAAATAGCCAAAGTGAACTTCGTTCTGTATAAAAAATTGATTGATGTATCTGGGAGGCCCACTGCACTGGGTGTGTGAACTGAGACCCCCATGGTCCAGTCAGCAGTCTCTATCAGGTGATCTATAGGGAAGTTTTCCCCTTGGCCGACCTAGTCCATGATGTTTGTGCCAAGAATATCTTATCTGGAAATCATTTTTACAGACCTTGCACATTTTGTTTCAAATTGCTTTCTCCAATATGGAATGCCATAAAACACATATAAACAAATGGGATTTTTTATTTAAAACATACCAAGTATTGTGCGTGCCTTTTACAAGTTGTGGTGTGTGTGGCTTTTTTTATTATTTCTAGCTTTTATTTTTTATTACCCTCATTGCTTCCTGGGCAGCAAGCAGCCACCACCTTCTCTTCCTTCAGATCCTTTCTTAAAACCCGCTTCATCAGTATTAATTCCCATTGCAAAACATATCTGCTCATCTATTTTTAGGCTTAATATTTTTATCCTATTGTATTTGTCTAAATTGGAGTAGAGACCGTCTACTTATTTGTTCATAATGTGGCTTATGCTGTTCTAAAAAATGGACATTGTGACCTTTTTTTAAAATGGTAGCAAAGCTCCAAAATTCATATTTTATGCCCTCCAAATTAGCAGTCTGATTTTCTGTGTCACCAGGTGACAAATTGTTTTTAACCATTCAAAATTACTGTAACAAGTGCTTTTTGAAAACCGTTATAATTAAATCTCTCTCCTCTGTCTCTCCAAACAGAAGATATAAACTTTCCTTATGAAAACAACTTATGGCCTCTTCCAGGAGATAATTTTAGTTAGTTTGATTCCCTCCATTCACACATGGATTTGTTGACCATGAATGCATTCTCATCTTTACAGATTCACAAGGGAAAGCATTGACAAGGATAGGCAAATAGGATCTCTTCTTACATACTATGGACATCTTTACTGTCCATTTACTGGCAAGGGGAACTGCTAAATAATACTGAATATTCCATTTCAAATGACCATGAATTTTTGGCTTCTTTAAATACTCATTTTGCTTGACTAACATAAAACATATGTGCCCACGAGTTACCAGTTTCAGTGGAGAGAGAGAGAGAGATAGTAAAAAACAAAAAATAAATAAATCCTAGGATCAAAAGAATTTTTTAAAAAATAGTTCTATTTTTAGTCTAACAAAAGGTTTTTCATTCAGTTGTAACTATCATAACTTTTTGCAAAGAGTTATAAATGATTCCACTGTCTCAGTAAATAAATCATGTAAAAAATGCAGCATGGTCATTTGGCTTAAACTAATTACTGTTACATTACATTAAAAGGAAGATAAGTGTATTCTGCTCATTTTATAGGCATTATCAAAGCAAACTATAGATTAAAAGATTTTTCTCAACTTGCTGTTAGCTGGGGGTAGAGCTATCAATATGGTAGGAAGAGCAGGATGGTTGCATTACAATGGGGTTTTATTTGAAGCAATCCTACTTTAATTTTTTATCACTGTCATAGCATTTTTTAATAAATTCCAATGACTTGTCTACTTCACCTTGATGCCAGTTTAAAACTTGGTTTTAGTTTAAGGAGTAAACACTTATTACGTGACAGAAAATATGGACTTTCCTCATTGTACTGCACTTTATTTTTTGCAATATATTTATCTCTGTTCAAATCTCCTTAAAAGATCTTTTCAATTATATGAAATCTAACAAAATCTGGATTACTTCATTCATCCAGCTAATATTTCTTTCAGTAGTGCAAAATGAAAAAGCACCCTAACTCTGAAAGTTACCTTTCAAGCTCAAGCTGAGGTGCTGGTTGGGTACTGGTTATATTTTAAAAAAATATATATATATTTTTTTTAACGTCACAACAATCAGTAAACGTTGAGTAATATGGCAGAGGGCAAGGATGGTTTTATTAATGTAACATTCAAAGAGCCAATGTTAGTCCCATGTCACACTGGTGGGCTCCATAGTCTGTTGTTGCACTGCAAAATCTTGTCGTAAGCTGCTTACTGGCTACTTGACCAAAGCATTGGGACCCTTAGATCACTCATCTTAAGAAAAATTGTAAAACGAGCTGAGAATTGGCATAATCAAGTGTTTACTTCTCTAGTGTCTGTCCCTCTCTACAGATTCCCAGAATGGCAGACAAAATAAGTGGGGAGGACAAGTTATAGACTATATTTCTATAGTAGTGATTAATTTGCAACTTGACCAGGTAGTTTTCTTGATAATCACCTTTGGGTTTGTCTCTAGATGAGGCTGGAGTTGAGCAGTGTAGGTTACAAATTTCTTGTCATGGTGCCATTTGATTACCTTTTTCTTTTCAGCTTATTTACCCAGAAGTGAATGGCAGTGAAGATGTGTGAAATGTATAATAGCATAAAAATTCTAATGGACAGGAAGGAGCAGTGATATATATATCTTTGCGCCGCCCCTTCCGCGCCCCCCTGGGCACCTCTGTTTCAGTCCAGGTAGTTGCAATGGCAGCTCTGGAGACTGTTCAGAGCAGTCACAGTCAGGACTGGCCCTAGACCAAATGATACCCCTGGCAAGGAGTGTCTTCAGCACCCCCCCCCCCCAATTGTTAAACTTTTGAATACCTTATTTTTTATTGCATTTCACTACTTTGATGCACAATTTATCCCTGTTATATAAGATGATAAATTTGTGTGGTAGGATCTGTAAATTTTTATTTATTCAAACCGTATATAAGCAAATAAAAAAATTAGTTTCCTCTAAGCTTATAGAAAGTTTTAAAATTTTCTTAGTGAAAAATGAGTACATACATGGAATTACCTGAAACATTTTACTTCAAATATTCTATTTGCCCTCTTGTCGCTAACAACAAAAATAGCACCTTGAGCCCAGAGCTCCTCAAGCCTGGCACCCAAGGCAGTCATCTGCCCCTAAATCCAGCCCTGGTCACAGTGGGGACCCCAACCTCTCCAGAGTGCTGGGGGGAGTGGCAGTAATGGAGCTTGGTAAACTCCCCCGGTTTCTGAACAATAGCCTTCCTTGTATAGCTGTGCTTACCTGTAGTTGTTGCTGTTCTGGTAATATGACATGTAGACACCAGACACCAGAAGTCACATGGTTGTGTCCAGGCAACATCTCTTTTGGAGTTCCTTCTAGCTCCGGGTAGTAAATCCCAGTGCAGGGAGAAGAGTTTCAGAGTCTGAGGATATTTTGGGTGAACTCCCTTTTCTCCTCCGTACAGACAAGGAAACTTTTTTTTCTTTAAGCTTCCCTTAACACCTCACCCAATCATTTTACTCCCTACAAAGGAATCTTCCTTAATCATTCTCAGAAATTTCTAACTTCCTTATGGAAATCATTATTTCTGACTAGGTTATATCTGTAGTG
The DNA here is from genome assembly GCF_026122565.2 of Emydura macquarii macquarii. NCBI lineage: Eukaryota > Metazoa > Chordata > Testudines > Chelidae > Emydura > Emydura macquarii. The sequence continues at coordinate 11,529,639 of NW_027131500.1, read as the reverse complement.
ACTAGACAGGATTATTTGGGTCAGTAATTTAATAGACTGAGGATGAGGCAGGATCTTTGTTATGAAAAGTCCTGTTGAAAAGTTATCTTTAGGTTCATGCTTATTTTTAATGTTCCTACCAATGTGGTGTGTGTTTTGCCTCCTTCTGCTTCTTAGATGTTTCCATGTTACCACACTGTCTTGTCATTTTAGGCACTTTTAGAGCAGCCATTCAAGAAAACTAAATAACCAACAGTCCAAATATTCTCCTCCTGAGTTAAGCAGCAGTCAGAAAACAGTATTAAAGTGAAATCACATTTCCTCTCGCAAAAGCCTAGGAGGGTGAATTTTGTATGAAAAATTATACAAATATATATTAATGTATTTCAGCTAAAGTATTGGAGAATATCAATTAAATCTTTGCAAGCAGAAGTAGGTGACAGTCCATGAATGTGTGCTTCATCTGTTTGACTTATATGGGCACCTTCAGGCCTATACATGAGCCAAAGGGAGGAAGCCCAGCTTTCATTGAAAACAGATGTAGCTGCTAGCACAGAAAGTAAAAATATTCTTCCAGTTGCTCTCTGGCATGACAGCCTTTGGTGGGATCCTATTAAAATTAAAAAGACACATGTTGAACAAGGTCCTGTATTCTGTTATTGCTCAGGAATACAGTAATGTGATGTGAGTAGACTCGAGCATGATTTGGAGGGAGAGTGGGGAACGACTTTCTTCTGTGGCCGTAGTAAATGGGTTTTTCCATCAGTTCAGGATTAAGATGCATCCAAGAATGTTTGTCACATTTGTGAATGTAAGTCAGACTTGCTTGAGTATACGCATCATCAGTATGCTTCAGCTGCTGAATTTGGGGATAATCTGCTTGAGGCTGAGAGCTGTAGGAACTGTTCACTTGGACTTGACAGATATAGGGTTTGAGAGGTTTGTTGTGCTGCTTAAACGTTTCTTTTTACATGTGGTGCTGGGGTTTTTTTCTGTTGGTTCTTTTAATGGAATGTATGGAGACTTCATCAGTGATTAAAATAAGACAGTATTTTATCATATGGGAAGTCTTTTATGTATGCAGTCTACACAATAGCTTTGAAATTCATGTTCTTTTGTGTTTCTAGTGCTTGGGTAGCTTCTGCATTTTAATAGTCTTTTCTTCCTTTTGAATTTCTGTCCACACAAAAATGGAAAGCTCTGATATATGGAATATGTTCTGAGAAACTTGTTTTCGTTGTTTTAGATTATATTCAGGTTGAATTTATCCCAACATATTACTTTACATTTCAAGTACATAGTTTTTCCTTTTTATTTAACCATTGGTGTTTGGAATTTAAATTGAGTTACTTGTAAGTGAGAGGAGAATCGGCCCACAGGGTAACATTTTCTAAAATTTCTACATCTCAATTTCTAAAGCACCTAAGTCACTTAGAAACCTATGTGCTTTAGGCCCTTCTAAAAATGGGACTTAAACTTCTAAAACATAGGCACATTTGATAATGGGTGAAGTTATCTTTACAAAGAAAGCGTTCTTGTATGGATCTACACCGTGGATAGCTTAGATTTTAATTCTTTGTTTGGAAAGCTGGGATCAGTCTGTGGCAATTTATGAAGGGGTTAAGGAAAATGATCCTTGCCATCTATGTTTAGAGAAATGATGCTCACTAAGGCGTGAGAAGTTGTTTTGCAAGAATATACTAATTCTTTTGCTAAGACTTCCCTAGTTAAAGCCAATTAATGAGTCACCAATCAAGTTAGTACCTCAGGCATAAATTAGCTGAACTGGACATATCTGTAATGTTCTAGTTCATAAATTGGCACTCTATATTTTTCCATGTTTATCTTTCTTCCCCAATCCCTTCTCTTTACTATTTAGAGCCCTCCTCTCTCTAGGTTCAAGCACTGTATGGTGAGTGACCTGAATTGGTGAATACCAAAATCATATAAGAAACATGGAAAGCACAAGTAGGATTTTGTCTGTATCAAGTACATGACATTGATGTTAGGTGGGCTAGGACTTATGAGCACGCACCTATCAACTGATCCAAAGGAGCTGGTGAAATCTAAGAGGATTTTTTCCCTTCACTAGTTCAGATTACTTAATTATGACATCAACAATATCAAAGGAAAGTAGGAAACTGAGTCAGTAGTTTCTTTATGCAACCAGTGCAAAAGAGCACAGAACAGTCCCCCTGGGTGGGTCTTGCTGAACCTTGCCATCCTGGCCTTCTCACACCAGTGTAATATGAGAAATTCTTGCTTCTCAGTATCCACTTCCATTAGACAACTCTGACACTAGTACACTTTGTTCATGCTTAAGGAATTTATTCAATCTATATTCTTGCTGGTTGTAATTTCTGATCCACTTACGTAATCCTTCAGAAATTACTATGGACATCTGCTCTAAGCAGCAATCAGTTTATGTTCATTATATCTCACCAGTCAGAAGTTGCTAATCCCAGTTCTCTCATCTCAGGTGTGTGTGAGAGTGGGAAGGGAATGAAATTAATGGGCAAAAGAAACCATATATTTTGCTCCCCACTAGACTAAGTATGAAAACTGGTTGGGAAACTGTGAACATAAAATGGCCATTCTGGGTCAGGCTAATGGTCCATCTAGCCCAGTATCCTGTCTTCCAATAGAGGCCAATACCAGGTGCTTCAGAAAGAATGAATAGAACAGGAATTTATCAAGCAATCCATCTCCTGTTGTCCACTCCCAGTTTCTGGCAATCAGAAGCTAGGGACACCCAGAGCATGGGGTGGTATTCCTGACTATCTTAGCTAATAGCCATTGGTGGACCAGTCCTCCAGGAATTTATCTAGTTCGTATTTTTCTTTAACCCCACTATATTTTTGGCCTTCACAACATCCTCTGGCAACGAGTTACAGAAGTCGACTGCGCATTGTGTGAAGTACTTCCTTTTATTTGTTTTAAACCTGATGCCTATTAATTTCATTGCATGACCCCTGGTTCTTGTGTTGTGAAAGAGTAAACAACACTTTTGTTACTTTCTCTACACCAGTCATGATTGTATACGCCTCTATCGTATCCCATTTTAGTAGTCTCTTTTCCAAACTGAAAAGTCCCAATTGTTTTAATCTCTCCTCATATGGAAGTTGTACCCTTAATCATTTTTGTTGCCCGTCTCTGTACCTCTTTCCAATTCTAATATATCTTTTTTGAGATCGGGTGACCATAAATGCATGCAGAATTCACAGCCATGAAGAGCTCTATGGTTCATCCCATCATTAATACATCTCTGTTTAACAATACAAGGCAGCAGAAGGAAAGAGGTTTGGGGGTGGGGGACGGTTGTATCCCAGGAACCCCTCAATCAAATTACCCCAAAACTGGATCACTAATGCTACCCACAGCCCCATGAAACATGTCAAATCTCAAAGCAATCTGAATGACCATTTGGGTTTTAGAACATTGACAATCATTGAGTTTAAAGCATATAAAATAGTGGGAACGGAAACCCTCTAGCTGTTTCTCTGTAATGGAGCTTGCATAGTGTAAAAATGTACATTTTCTTAAATACTGTTCGGTTTGGGTCCCCCAAAGATTTAGTGGGTGCCATACACTACCTTAGGTAAAACTGAATAGACCGTGAGACTATTTTGACCCTCATCACCTCAAAAAAAAAAAAAAAAAAAAATCTAGAAACTTTTTTTTTTAAATGGCTATTTTTTTCAAGGCCTATATCTCTGGAACCTTGGATCACTCTCCCTACTCTGCATCCTTCTGAAGCACACCAAATTTCAAAGAAATCCAACTAAGTAAGTTGATTTTAGAGGATACTGATGCAGTGTTCACTCCACACCTCCTATGAAAGGGCTATGGAAGCTGGGAAGAGGCTAATTCATGTAATAGGTTGCACCTGGGGGAAAGTTAGGTTGGCTATGCAAGCCCTAATAGAAGATGAAGCTCATCTGAGTGAGTGTAGGTAGGGCTGGTACAAAGCCAGCAAGCTGAGAACAGAAGGAGGCTACAAGCGAAGTAGTCTGCTGTCACTCCCTGGGAAGAACTCCTCTGTCAAGAACCTGAAAGGGGTGAAATAGCTACAAGGAGCAGAAGGAGCCCCACCAGTAACCCAAGGGTGCAGAGCTAGAGGAGAAAGTAGAGAGGACCACCAAAAAATAGCAATGGGGTCTGGGAGAAAGCCAATTCTGATGGGTGAACAGAAGAATCTTGTACTGGAACCTGGAGTAGAGGAGAGCTTGGGTTCCCTTGCCCGCCTCTGAGGAAAGTGGCATAATTGTGAATTGGTGGGTGGCCCAGAAAGACAATTGGAGAGTCAGTCCTGAGAGACTTTGATAACCCCAGAAAGGGAAGCACATAGTGACCTGGCCAGAGGGCCAAGGCACAAAGAGGGGGCATGCTGAGTCCCAGAGAGCAAGAGGGGGGGCCTCAGCAAGTCCGAATGACGGAAGGGAGTGTCAGACCTGGACAGAGCTAATCCCTGAACAACCAGGAGGAGTCACCATAGTGGTGAGAGAACCCTGTTGCAAGGACTTAGAAAAGTCCATCTTTAAGCAGATATCATGATTCAACCTTAACTATAGTAGCACTACTGTGCATAATACTTGTCATTGATCTATAAAGACATCTTATATTTGAGTTCTCAGTCCTACTGAAATTGTTTGCAAAGGAGGACATTGGCAAAACTCAAGAAGCATTTTTAGTGTGTATTTATGTAAATCCAAGTTGACTAAAATATATAGGGATATGATGAAAGTAATGTGAACTTACCTACTTTTTAAATTCTCGTTTCCATATGGCTTATCTGATTAAACAAGGAGCATTTAACACTAAGAAATTATCTACTAGAGACTGACTTATTCAATCATGTGTTTTATGTTAGTTGACCTATGACCAGCCATTCTCACCATCTACTTCCAACTCAAATTCTTGTAGTCCTCTCTTCCAACCATTTCATTTAAGTTTTTTTCCCTTAACAGAACTGTGCTAATTTGTGTCCCAAAAAAATCAATGGTTGTCCATCAGAATGGACATAGTCTTGCTGGACGGATAAACGCTACTTCAGTTTTCCTTTAACAAATATTTAACAAAGCCTATCCTGTTCTTCTTTGCCCTCGCAGCTGCAAAGTGCCCCCTTCGTCCAAGCAGCTACTTTCAAACAAATATATAGTCTTCCTTCATGAGTGACAACTATACTGCTGTGCCTCAAACTTTGTGACTAAAGAGCTTAAACCATAAACTAAGAGGTTTTGTTTTGAGAGTTTGTCTGCCTTTGTTTGACACTTTTGAAGAGCACAATAGGAAATGTAATCACGTATTTTTCACAATCAGATCAATTATCAACTCTAACGAAATTTTTGGATTAGTCTCCTTTTATTGGCCAGTATCTTAGATTGTTTAGATTTTGCTACTCTCCTGCACTCCTTCCCTGTTATGTAAATCCCCCAGAAATCTAGCTATTTTTCAATTAGAAGCTTCTTTTGAACTTTTGAAAATACTTTTTTTAGTCATCTCATGTGCCCTACATGGCCTCTCTATTGCAAATCTCACCTAATTCAAACTACTTATTTTCATAAGAATTATCATAACAGATCAGACAAGTGATCCATTTGGTCCAATATTATCTCTTACACTGACCAGTAAAAATGCTTCAGAGGAAGGTGCAAGAAATCCCATAGCAGATAGCTATGGAAGAACCTACTCATAAAGGAAATTTCTTTCCTATTCCTCTGAGACTGACTGATTGATTATGCTCTCAAGCATGAGAATTTATATCCTTTGTAATATTATTGATGTTCTCCCTATCCTTTTACATGTATAATCCTTTTTAACTCCACTGAACTCTTGACCTCAGTGATCTCTTGTAGAACTGAGTTTCAGAGGCAGTTATGCAAGTTTCATTGACTTACAAATCAACGACTCATCTTATCCTTCCTTTATCTCAGTTGGTTTTTAATACAAAGTTTATATTTTTAAATGTTTAAAATAAATGTCAGCAACATCACATGTAAATCCATTCAGACCTGCTTGTAAATCTCCATTCTTAATGAAAATATTATTTTAGGTGGTGGTAGCTTGGTTTAATTCTAAGCATTGTTTACGGACATTAATTTTTATTTTTAGAAATTGTTAAAGCTCCATGATATTAGTTCAAAGCAATTGCTATCCAGCATGAAAAAGATGTAGTTGCCAAAACTAGAACATATTTCAGTACATTGAATACAGAAAACATTACTTCTGAAATCTTGTGGTGGATATTCTTGCTGTTTAGTTTAAGGAAGTGTAATAACTGAAATCTCAGAAAATTATCAAATGCCAGTTTTTTACTGTCAGGCAGTTGAGGGGAAAATCTCACACTTGGGGAGGGAAATGTATAATTGATGAGAGAAGTGTATTGTTTCCCTTCTGCAAAATTTCTTCCTCTGAAGCAGCTGGTACTGACCATTGTCTGAGATGGGATAATGGACTCTATTAACTATAGCATATCTGATCCAATATGGCAGTTCCTATGTTTCTATTTCCACTAACAAGGTCAAATATTTGATGAGAGATGAGTTAAAACTAGGAGACATCTTCCCTGTTCCCTTTCAGATTTTGCAGAAGGTTCTTCAGCATGTTTACTACTCAGTTGTGAAGGCTGGATGTGAGGCAAGACCAGGTGACTGGCAGCTGTCCATTCCTCATTCAGACCCTATCTCAGCATGAGTATTACTTCTCCTCCCCCACATATTCTTTCATAACATCCACTACAACTGGTTCTAAAAACCTCTGTCAGGACTTAGCTGGTGCAATGTTAGGGCTTGTCTACACCGTGCATTAATCCTCACTAGAGGGGTAAAAATACTAGTGTGCACTAGCATGTTGTACACTAACTGGCCCATGTGGACCCTATTGACATGCTAAAAGTTCCCTAGTGTGCATTAATGTAGTGAGAACTAATGCACCATGTACACAAGCCCTTAGTATACTAGCTTCTCTCCTAAGACCCAGTGAAATGTGAAAATAAGTCTAGATTTACCCTTGTCCTCAGTGAACATTTTATTCAAGTTACAAGACTATAATCAGCTAGTTTGGCAAACAGAGTACAAATAGTTCACGCTGCTCAAGGAGGGCCTTGGCCTGAAGTGTCAAAGCACTGGCATAGATAGTGCAGACAGGCTTCCCCATAATATTCTCTTTGGCCATAGCCAGTCTTATCTGCTCTTGACTTTCATGAGTGCACAATGTACAAAGTTAACTTTGGAGAGGGGATGGGACTTCTTAATATTCTTTGTGAAAAAGCCAAGATTCATAATCTGCCAAGTAGAGGTTAAGGACCAGCAGAGTTGCACCTTAGAAGGGAGTGTCATAGTGGGGCTGCGTGAACCTTTTCTGATAACTGTGAACCTTCTTGCATCTATAATGTTTTACAGCTTTACAGTATATTAACATTCCATCTCAAGTGACTATACAGGCAAGGCAAAGTTAAATCATGGTGACCCCTTCCCCTCTGCCCCAGTACTAAATGGTCTGTATGGGATTGTGAGACTTGAATTCAACATACATTGTTCTTGTAGCATTTAGATTAGGGGTGAGACAAATATTTTCACTAGCAGCTCTGGGGAAGCTCTGTGATTCCTGGAGTGGGGAAGGGGATAAAAAACACATTAATTTTAAGCTTAATGAAACTTTATTGCATGGCAGGCTGTACCAGAGTGACTAAGATATAAGAAAAAGAGACATCCTCAGGTATCTGTCCAAGGCAGGAGTGATTTACCTAAGAGAGGGTGCTTGGGATTTGATCCCCTCTGTTCACTTTTCACATATATTGAGGGAAAAGTTGAATAAAGGCACATAGTTGGTCCACAGTTGACTTGTAGAAAGTTGATAAGAGGATTATTTTAGAGGGGTAGTGTGTTAGTTTGTATACAGCAAAAACAGAAGAGTCCTGTAGCACTTTCAAGACTAACAAATTTAATTTCTGCAGGCATAAGCTTTTGTGGGCTGCAACCCACTTCGTCAGGATTATTTTAGTCTTCTACATAGCACAGACAGAGATCATGTGGGGAGGAGATGTTGGTTCAGACCTGTTCTTTGTTTAAGATGACCAGAGGTGATACTGAAATACGTAGGTGCTGCCACACACCCCATGGCTTGAAGTGGTTTCTATTATATACACGGTTTACAATTTGGTTCAATGTCTCTTAGCACCCACACTATAAAAATTGTTCCAGCACCTCTGCTGAAATATTCTCTCAGGTGCTTGGCTGACTGGTTCTTGTTCACATGCACAGGATCTAAGGGTATGTCTACACCGCCCAAAACAAAACCCATCACACATGGTAGCAAGTACAGAGTCAACAGACTCTGGCTTGTGCTACATGGCTACAGTGTAGACATTTCTGCTTGTTCTGGAGCTTGGGCTCTGAAACCCAACAAGTGGGGGATGGGCCTTAAAGTAGAAATATCTACATTACTATTTTTAGCCCTGTAGTGTAAGCCACTGAAGTGGGTGTCAGTTGATTTGGTCTTTGAGACTTGCTGCCGCAGGATGTGTTTTTTTGGCTTTCAATGTACACATATCCTAACCGATTGATTACCATATGTAGGATCAGGAAGGAATTTTCCACCAGGTCAGATTGGCAGTGAACTTGGGTTTTTTGGCCTTCCTTTGCAGCATGAGATATCAATGGGTTACCAGGATCATGTGGGTATATTTCACTAAATTAATTCCCTGCTACTGCAGGGGCCTCAGATATTGCCCCTCAGTCCCTCCTGTTGTCTACTTATGGCACATAGCAGTTAAGTTTCCTGAGGGCTGTCGCTATAATGGAGTTAAAAAAAGAGTTAAAGAAATTCATGGAGAATAGGTCCATCAATAGCTATTAGCCAGATGGACAGGGATTGCTGTTTGCCAAAAGCTGAGAATTGTCAATGGGATGGATCACTTGATGACTACCTGTTCTGTTCATTCCCCCTGAAGCACCTGGCATTGGTCACTGTTGGAACACAGGATACCGGGCTAGATGGACTATTGGTCTGACACACTATGGCTGTTCTTATGTTCTTATAATGCCTTTGTCAAATTATGATTGTTGGGTTTAGTTTATGGATGTTGGTTGGTGTTGGTGGACTGGGATATACAGAAGATAAGACTAAATGATCTCATGGTCCCTTCTGGCCTTAAATTCTGACTGTTTTGCTATGGTATAATGTGTATTCTGTGTTCTCAAATACCTGAAATACTCTTGCCAAATATTTGTGTGTGACATAAAAACTACTTTCAAAAGTCCCTTCTGACATTCTTCCTTATGTTACCAAGTGTAGACATTGTTCCTGTTTCTTACATTACCTAAAAGACCGTTCCTTACAAGAAATTGCATTCTCAGTACATGGTGGGGGAAAAGGTTATGAAATTACCTGTTTGTTTTTTTTTTATAGAGTTTCTTAAATATGGTCATAATGATGAACCTTAGACTCTTCCCTCTGGCTCTAGTATGGTTCTGCACGTACTATAGCTAATCTCTAAGTATTTTTTTGATTTCTGGCCATAGAGGTAAGAGTTTGCTTGCTTGCTTTTCAGATTTATATTGGCTTGCACATTTATTTCTTAAGCAAAGAGTTAAAATGCTGTTTAATTATGGCTACTAGTTCTGATGAAATGCAGTAACCATGCCACAATGTTAAGAGGAGACTTGCAAGGAACTGGCAATAATGTCTGTGTTAAGCTGTCTGTGAAACACATTCTAGTTTCTTCCTGATGTTTTTATTTAGACTTTGTTCAATTAATGATGGAAGCAGTGAAGATAAATGATTACTTCTTGGCATTCACATCCCTGGGGGTCCACTTGTAACAACAGTAGTTAAATTGTAGCTCTGTAGTTCCGCGGGCTATTCCCCGGGGAAACTTCTTATTTCCTTTGCAGAACAGAGCAAGCTCCTTTCCAAGCGTGGAATAACAGAATTCACTAGAGGTAATGAGAAGGTGGTGAGGGATAAGCTGCCATAATGTGGAGTGGTATTTTATATAGTTTGTGGATTATGCTATAAACAAATACGTTGTTTAAATTTTAAAAATCGGTATTAATATCCAGAGATGCCAGGGAGTGGAATCTGAAATAGCTTAGGGAAGCTGTGGCGGTATCATTTCTTGGAAACCGAGTAAACTGGATGTGTGTGTGTGTGTGTGTGTGTCTGTCTGTCTGTCTGTTGTGCTTATTTAATTAAATTGCTACTAAACCCGCAATTCCTCAGGTGTTTCCGCGCTCAGAAGATGAAGAGAGCCCCTCCGTTGTGGTTTAAAGTGCAGCCCAGCGAGCGATCGGTTTTAGGAAGCCCCAGTGGAATTTGCTCTTTACCTTCTCTCTCGAGATGCAAATCCCCGGGCAAAGATAAAGCCTCAGCACACGTGATAAGAGGAGAAAGTGAGGGGAGACGGATCACCCTAGTCATTTCCTACGTGTTATTTTTGGATATCACCAGCATTCCTCCCCCAACACTCACCCTACGTTTCTCCCAGCCCCCATCTTTTACTTACATTACAGGCGCGCACAAATACACTCACACGTACTCTGTCTGAAGCAAAAGCAAGAGCAACAGCTGGACTGAAGCCAGGGGACTTACACTCCGCTTCCTCGTTGCTAGCAGGCTTTGTTCTTTGCAATCACTCGGAACTCGGGACGTCTTCGCTGCTGCTGCTCGTGAGTGGCCGGAGTTTTGGCAACTCGGCTGTCTATTAATGTCCTCTGTTCTATTCTGCAAACCAGGCTGTATTTAGGAGAGCAAAGCTGGGAGCTGGAGATAGTCAAGGAGTAAAGGGATACAGAGCTCGTCAACCTCTTTGGGGGGCGGGGCGGGTCCATTTGTTCCACGCCGGTAAGTGCCAGCATTATTTAAAAATACATTTAAAGAAGCCGAGAAAAGAAGGTGCTTTAGCCGTTTCATTGCAATGGCAAGGCATTTGAGTGAGTGAATCGGTCAGCGTGTGCTCAGCCACAGTGGCCCCGGAACAGTGCTTTGCAGTGACATTTTCCTGATCTTTCTCCCCTCCAGAAAGCCCTAAGAATGTGTAGATTTTAGCCAAAATCTGACCTTGAAAAGATTTCCCCATGACTAGGTTCTCTGAAAACCTGTTTAGTGGCCATTCGTAAATAGAACAGAGTAACTAACTCACTCAGTAAACCGCATGGGGCTGCTGAGTTTCTTGCTTGGAAGGGTGAAGCGGACGTTTGCTCTGTCCGACAGAGGCAGCACGCAGTGGAGTTGTTTGCAATACAGTTACTAATGTCAGGAATGGGGGGAGGGGAAAGGTTTCTTTAGGTGTATAGGAACCAAGCGTAGGTTTGATTTAAACTGCTTCTATTCATTCAAGCCATTTTTGCTTATTTTAGGAACCGAATGAATCTCATTTAAAAAAAAAAAAAAGTGCAGGTCTTTCCTTTAAAGAGCAATCCATGAGCAAATACTGTTCTTGGGAAAACAAGTGGAAGCCAACACGCAGTGGGAAGGGAGTCTTGGAGACTCGTCTGTCATTGAGGGGACAAGAAGAAACCTGGTTTTCTTCTAGCAAACAAACAGTTTCTGCTATCCTTGTTTTGCTACATGTCCCATACTGTTGTCTCTTAAATTTGCTACCGACGATGAACCCATTGCAGTGTTCACAGGGTTTTTTTTCCCCTCTCTTTGACTGGTCTCTAGAAATACTTAAAATGAGCAGCGCTGAAGGATATTGATCCATCTGCCTCATCAGATATGCCATTTGGCTGTCAAAAAGGGACCCACCTTAGGGACCCATTTGTCTTAAAGCCAGGGGTTCCCAAACGGGCGGTTGTGAGGTTATTATGGGGGGGGGGGGTCGTGAGCTGTCAGCCCCCGTGCATGCCGGTAAGGATGGCATGGCATGGGGGAGGGTCATCACTTTTTGGGGGGGAGGGGGTTGTCACAGCCTGAAATATTTTCAGAGGTCCCAGCAAAACAAGTTTGAGAACCCCTGTCTTAAAAGCTACTGATCAGCTTTTCAGTCAGAATGCTACTAGATGTTGCCAAGGTGTAATCAAACAGTCCTGACAAAGTGCAGCTTTGAAATCCAGTGGTTCAACTACATTAAAAAGTTGGAGAAAGGGAGAAGCCCTGCAGTGTGAATGCATTTGCCATGTAACTGTACCTCAGATTATAAACAGAATAATAAACTCGAGGAGGGGAGCAGATCTCTATCCTTGCCTGTGGCTGTACCTATGCCGGAAATAGTGATTCCAACACTGTGTTGATCTGCAAAAAGACAACTGTTTACTTCTGTTTTGTCACAGATGTGAAAGTGAATCTAGTCGTGCACAAAATATGCAGTTGTGTACAGGTGCAAATGGATGATTATGCAAAATATGGCAGGCACAGTCAGTTATCTGTTTCCATGGTGGCAGCTTTTGTTTGTTCAGTTTCTCAAACTTTTACCAGCACTATCCAGTTCTAACTTCCCCCTTTTGTTGGAAAAGAATAGTGTGATTGGGCAACTGTACTTCGTGGGGATATATGGTGAATAAATGTTCTGGTAACCTGATCAATTGTCTGTGAGTGGGGATTTGAATTCCCAAATGATTACAGATGGTGTTCAGTATCTCATTTGTTTTTTAGTAATAAGTTCAAAAAGAGTTTTGTCCTCATTGCACTGGGATTCACATCTCCTTTTGTATGCTATTTAGTCTATAAATAGAGTATTATTCACTTGGTTGGAATGGGACACTAGAACTAGCAAAAATTTCTTTTCAGAGAAAAAATTGAAATGATGCTTTCTGGAGTTGTGCTCCCCTTTGATGGCAATATGTCAGTTTTCATCAGCAATGCTTTCAGTTTCACAATGTCCATAGGTGCTATAATATCTCCTTTTCTCGTTGATTTGAGGAAAAACCTGAGGTCTTTGTTATCTTTCCTGCTTTTTAATATGTTCAAACATATTTGATACTGTCTATGAATTCTGGCAATGAGTTAAACTGAGGAGTTTCACACTAGAGATGGGCCTGAACCAAAAATCCTGGATCCAGACATCCTTGAATCACGGGTTAATATCCATATCCAAAAGATTTTGGCTGTGGCCCATCCATATTAAACAAACATCACTTTGGCTAAATGTGTAATTTGCCATTTGAAGAGGGAGGGAAGCTTTTTCAAAGTATGGATACTTTTTTTAAAATGTGCTATTTAGTGCTGCTGATACATAAATATTAAACCTGAACCTCACTGCTGTGATAGCAGATGGTACCTATACCAGGAGCTTGTTTGTTATGCTGGCAATGTTTAATTATTAATTGCCTAAACCTGACTTTCACAAACCTACACTCAATTAAAGTTTAATTTATATGTCCTATTATAATTTTTAAAGGTAAGCTACATTTGAGGACTTTTTTTTGAGACATGCTGAGTGACAAATCCTGTCCAGTGTTGAGTGCCTTCAAGTCTCACTGTCTTCTGTAGGATTTGTGGAAGCTTAGCACCATCCAGGTAGTGCAATGCATGTCTCAGGGTTGAGCGTGAAATGATCTGTCTAAAATCCTTTAAAGGATGTTGCCAGATAAATTTTACATCTGTGCCAAAAATGATGGTAGCCCACAACATGGACTGCAGGACAGTATGCATTTGAAAGCAGAGTTCAATTTGTTGTTTGAAGTGTGGTTATTTTGACATTATGTATAGATTGGATGCTCTGAATATAGCTGTGCTGATAGTTACAATAGGTTTCTGTGAATACAATTAAACAAGCATCTTCCAGCTGCTTGTGGTATCTGTATGCTTCAGTAAGAAAACCTGCTCTTTGGCTTTATCCGCCCACTGTGGTTTGTGGTACGTTACATTGACTTATTCTGCTGAAGTTGCATTTTTTTTCTGAATGATTAAACTGTGATGTCATTTTCTATCTTCAAGGCTTTAACCTTTAAAGGTTTTTGCTGTGGACGAGCCCCCTTACCACTGGAAATGGAAAATGCCCTAAAGTCCACTTCTGAGCGACTCTGTCTACTCAAGCACTTTCCAGTGTCACCCACTCATTTGTGGTCGGAGTGATTCAGATCTGGTTAAAAATTATTTAAAAGAGAGGTTGTGAGTACACTGCAATGTACATTTAGGAAAATAAAGTTTTTTTTTACAGCCTTATTGAGACCACATGGTTCCAGCTTGCACTTTTTTTTTTTTTTTTTTTTTTACATAGAAATTGTTGGCTGGATTTAGTCAAACAATTTTTTTTCCCTTTTAATTGCCTGGAGGCTGAGAGTTGGAACTGTGGCATTAATGGTCAGGTCAAGCTAAAACCAAATAGTTTCTGATGCTCTCTTCATATAAGGAGAGAGGGTTTCTTTGGAGTACTTCATAGAGCATATAAAGCTACCTTCCCCCAACATGAAAGGGAGAAAAATGTAATTGGAAATCTTCTGACTTAATGGGGAACAGGAGGCATGTTTATAACCAAAAACGAAAACAATAGACTGGAGAAGGTCTTCCTTTAACGCCACACATTATCATTCTCTTTCCAACAAAGAATCCAGACCTGAGAGGAGGTTGTCCCCCTTGACTATGTACAAAAGTCAGCATTTTTGGCTGTCCTGGGGAAATGAAATAACTGGATAATGAATTAAAGGGTACATTTTAAAATATCTGCATCATAATTCACATGATCCTGGTCCCCTTATTTATACATATTAAATATATAATAAATGGCAGATGCATTCTTTTTGGTTTTTGTTAGTCTGTGTGTTAGAATGAACAATCACTTGTCATTTACATTCATTGAATAGTCAACATGAAATTACAGGACAGAAGTAGCATTGCTGCTAAAATATTATTTACTCAAGATTTCCCCTTTATTCTTCCCCCAGTCCCAACCCATTTCAGTCTCCCATTTTGTACACCATCTGGGAAGAATTATTTGCTTAAAAGAATAGTTCTCAGATGGCTCTCAGCCTAAGAGAGATGAAGAATCTAACCCTTCCCTTGAGACATCACTATGCTTTACTACTCCTGTTGAGGCCAGCGGAGGGCAACAAAAACATTAGGGGGATGGAGCGCATGACCAATTAGGAGAGGCTGAGGGAACTGGTTTGCTTAGTCTGCAGAAGAGAAGAGTGAGAGGGGATTTGATAGCAGCCTTCAACTACCTGAAGGAAGGGTTCCAGGGAGGATGGAGCTAAGCTGTTATCCACGGTGGCAGATGACAGAACAAGGAGCAATGGTCTCAAGTTAAAGTGGGGGAGGTCTAGTTTGGATATTAGGAAAACCTTTTCACTAGGAGAGTGGTGAAGCATTGGAATGGGTTATCTATGGATGTAGAGGTTTTTAAGGCCTGGCTTGACAAAGCCCTGAATGGGATGATTTAATTGGGGTTGGTCCTGCTTTGAGCAGGGAGTCAGACTAGATGACCTCCTGAGGTCCCTTTCAACCGTAATCTTCTATGAGTCTATAAGAATACCAACCTAGAGAACAATCCTTGCCCCCATTACCATCACTTGTTTATGAATACTCTCCAGGACACAGGTGAACTTTGATCTTAACTTATAAAAGACACAAGGAAAGTTTAACCATATTCCTTGAATCAAAATCTATGAAATTAACTTCTGCCACACAAACATTGTTTAAAACTTAATTGCAGTTTGTTTTAAATATGAAGTGCACAATACATACTGCCTGTGCAAGTTATTAGTACCTCTGAATATCCACTAAGCATCAACCAAAGCTTAAATATGTCTCAGGGCACTTAAACTCTAGGATCTGAACAATCACATAATTCCATTGTATTAAAGCATATGTTAATAAGCCAACTTGAGCTGACTTGTTTGTAGCTTTCCAAATGAAAACATAATTAGAAGGTGAGAACTATATAGTAGGTGTAGCAATGTAATGCTTATTTTCAAGAATAAGGAAGTACAGGTATTTACATGTCCAGTACCATGTGGCACTACCATTCTTTCAATTCTGTAGTACATCACCTTCCACCTGAAGCTCATTAAACACTTTACAAGTATTAATTATCAGAGCATCTCTACTAGGCTAGGAATCTCTCTACTAGAGTCAGGCACCTAATAATTAATGTGGGAGACCACAGTTCAATTTCCCCCCTCTGTCTGTTGAGGAGATGGGATTTAAACATCTCCCAATTTTCTTGTGAGTGCCTGAACCCTCTGGGCTATGGGATATTCTGATGTGGTGCTCTGTGTCTCCTGTTGAAGCTGTTCCATTGTGCATAAACAATTTAAATATTCATTGAGTCAGACAGAGCGCAACTCTACAGTCACGTTCAAATTCCTTGCCTTCATCAGGTGGAGGGGAGACCTTGAACTGGGGTCTCCCACATCTCCAGCGAGTGCCCTAACCACTGGGCTAAAGGTTATAAGGAAGACCTCCCTCCACCCACTCCACCAGCAGTTTTGTGTAGAGTCAGGCTTGCTGAAAGCATGCTACCGGGTCAGCCCAGTTGGCAAAATAAGTAGGGCAATGCATCTCTTCACCTGGTTTGAGAATCCTGGTGGGTTTTAGGCATCAGATAAGTGCCTCAGAGCCTAGAATAAGGCATTGTGTGAATGAGACACCTAGGGAACTTTAACGGTTGGACTTTTAAGTGCTATGGTATTTTAGTCACCTCCTAGTTTAAGTAGTAACTTAGTAATAGAGGGGCTGATGATGTCAGGTGCCTAAAGTTTGAATTTAAGTCCCTGAATCCTTTGGTGGATCTAGGCCTGGGAGCCTAGATTCTGGGTTATAATCCCAACTCTGCTACTGATTTGCTCTTTGGTCTTTGAGCAAGTCAGTTAACTCCGTCTTTCTGTGCAGATTAGTAAAGTATTTCCTCAGGAAGTTTAATTATTTAAAAAGCACTTGAAATACACAGATGAAAGCTGTTACATAGCCTCAGAAGAATGTCTCAAGAAATTAGTAATGGACAATGGAACGGAATGCAATTGACCTCTCCTGATATGCAACGTTATCTCAGTAGCAATGTATCCAGTGGAAAATGGTTTCTTTATACTACCCAAGAGCTAATGGTCTATGCACAAGAATAAACAGACTAGTGAAAAAGTTTGCAACTTAATAGTTTGCACGCAAGACCATGGAAAGAAGCTTTATGTGAAGCAGTTGTTGCTTATAGGATTTCTCCACCATCAACAATGGGGTGTTGCCTTTGAACTGTTAAGAGGACGCAAGGCCAATACAATACTTACTACCTGTCAAGGACTTACACATTCTCCTTTTTCAGCCAAACCTTCCAATGAAATTTTGTGAACATGTTAAGAACTAACAAGAGAAATACAGAAAGTATATAGATCATAAGAAAGGAGCTAAAGTTTCAGGTTCCCAAGTTTTCAAGATTTTGTTCATGCTAAGCTGCATTCAAAATATTCATGTCCTTTGGAGATAACAGAAATCTGAGAAGATTTTGCTGTATTAATAGATGAAAAGAAATGAACATTTCAAGATCTCTTCAGCTTATCAGCCAGCAGCTGAAGAATAGAATACTGATTTCCACCTTGGACAAAAGAATATAGATGACACCAATAGTGATGGACAATCTATAGTAGTAGGAAATGCTCCACCACCTATTCTCATTCCTGCCTCTCCAGGTATTAGGAAAAGTGTGAGACAAAGGAGACTGCTCAAAAGATTGAAAGACTGTTACCAGACTCAAGTGGAAGTGGCTGTTTAAACTTTTATAGTGGTTAGTTTAAAAGGGAAGGTAGTGTTGTATCTAACAAGGTGCAGAGAGTTACCCCAGTTTGTATTGGTAAGTTTTTTCTTAGGTGGCTCCTGTAGCTTTGAGTCCAGGAATGACAATTCACAGAAGTCACCAGGTAAGGAGCAGGGGGAAGAGGGAAAAGAGAAGGAAAGGAAGAATGTGAGCTCTGTGAAAAGAGTGAGCGGAATAAACCTTATTTTTGCTGTTATCAAGCTTCCCAGCTGTTCCTTAAAGGGATTCAGATACAAAACGCATTTAATAGGTTACATGTCTTTGTTCACAAAGTCTTCATATTTTTTGAGATTTTTCTAGTTATTAATTTATTATCAAAAGTAAACAGAACTATTTACATGACAAGCTATTTTCTTACATAAGCAGTAATAGAGAGATCAGCAGATAGAAGAACGGATCATAGGGAAGTATAAGGATATGGCTCAGTAAATAATTTACAAGATAATACAAACTGAATTAGTTTCGGTGTTAATCATTTCAGTTTCTCAATCTTTCCTTAAACAGTTCCACTGTAAATATTTCACTGTTGTCTGCATTTAAAAATAATTCAATGCCATTGACCTAGTCGAATTCACAAATAATGCTATAATCAATTTTTATGACCATATGGTGTAGGGGGAACCAACTGATAAAGGAGCAGATTTCAGTTTTCTTCCCAAGGAGTGTTGCTCTATGTAGAGGACAGAATTTGACAATATACCTTGAACTATGTCACTTCAAAAAATTGCCAGTTAGATCCATTATAAACAGAGTGACCATTTAATTCCTATTTGTTTATATGTATTCAGGCCTATAGTAAGTGTGAAAGATGGAAAAAGAGCAAAAATAAGTAGAAGCCAAAATCACACTGGATGAAGAAAAACAAAAGTTTTACTTAATGAACTACAGAAGATTAGAGTGCACAGAATTTTCTGCTGCTACTCACGAGAGACCTTAAGGCATTTCTGCAGAAAAGTTCAAAAGCTATTTGACAAACTCTTTCAATGTTAGCAGCAACAGCAACTCTGTTTCTGAAGTTGAGATTTCATTCACTGAATGAGACAATATCAAGGAAGTGGCGGTTTTAAAATAGACTTCAGGACAGATTTTCAAAGGCATTTAGGTTCCTAAAGATGCAGATAGGTGCTTTTGAAAATCCTACTAGGTGCCTATCTGCATCTTTAGGTGCTTAATTAACTAGGAGCCAGATTTTCAAAGGTATTTAACTGACTTTTCGCCTCCAGAGATGTGACCTAATAAAAGATTTGAACACAAGTGAGAGTGAATTTATTCTTCTCCTAATCCCTAGTGGACACTTGTTTGCGCCAAACAATTTTCCACATGTTCAACAGGAATGGCAGTCTTTCATCAAGAGAAGCCGCAAACTGGGACAGGGCAGGTGTAGGAAGCTTGGTTTCCTGTGCCAGTTGTTACCTGTGTGGGAAATTTGAAGACCTACTTAAATTATGCAAGGCTCCAACCCATTGCCAGAAATTTACTTAGCTTGTAAACTTTTGAGAGCAGGTGACCATCTTTTCATTGCGGTTAGTGTCTAACCAAATGAGGCCCTGATGAGCCTCTAGGTGCTACTATAATATGAACAATATTTCCTCACTTTCAGGAACACTAAACTTACATGCAGAATGAGGAAAAATATAATCTTTGGTTTGGGTCCAACGCTAGTTTTTAATTAACAAACTCCTGATGCAAGTATCCCTAAACTTTGGATTGTGGTAGAACAATTAAAAATCCAGATTTATATTTTGTGGCTTGAGCCCTTTTGTAATAAAATTGCAATAAACTGCCCGCCCCCCCTCCCCCCCCCCCGCAAAAAAAAGAGCATTTTGCTACACTTATTGGAGATTAATATTTGTGTCTCAATTTACAGCATTCTCTATTAGATACTAATTCATTAGCACTGTAATACTATCCAACTTCATACAGCTGACTTGTTCTGACCATTGTTGGTAGAGCAGAGGCGTCTCGGGTCAAAATTGTATTGTATCTTTGGAAGTAATTGTCAAATAAACTGAATGCATTAGCCTTGCCTAGAGCTAATGATTTTAGCCTCTTAATTTTAAGGAGAGCACACATTTGTCCCTTACTTTCAAAACAGCAACAAAATCCCCCCCACCAGCAAACATGCTGCTATACCCAGAGACCACTCAAGACAATCTGCCATGCTAGGCAAAGCTTCAGTGTACCACCACAGTGCCCCCTCCTTAGAGGCCTGAACTGGCAAATTTTTGGTTGCCCATCCCTTCATCATGACAGAGGTATGGCCAGGCCAAAACTGCCACTCTAGGCAGCTGCCTAGTAGAGCATCCCCAGGCTGTATGTGTATAATACCTCTCTCTCCTTTTACATCATCATCAAACTCTGTTTGCTCCACCTCCCAATATTATTTAAATATTAAACTGTTGCCTCCCCCCCCCTCCTTTGCATTACTTACTTCTATTATTTAATAGAATTGGAATGCTGGAGGGAAACTCCTGATTTGGAAAATGGTGTTCTTTGAGTCTAATAGCGTGTATATACTCCAATCTCTCATCTGCTTCTTCACTTTGATCCTGGTATTCTTTGAAGAGGGAGGCACATCTTTATGGCAGGACTGCTTCAACTTAACTCAGCATCTTGTAGTCTGACTTAATGTAAAACTGGGAAAACTGCAAACACCTCCTTTGTTGTGTTCAGTTATTGACTTGCAGAGCTGCTTGGGTAGAATATCTCTAAGTCATTAATTATATGAATGACTACTGAGTCAGTTTTAGAAGAAATCCATACAGTGGCAGCAACAACATCAATAATCTAATACTTTTATCTCTACCCAAGTAAAAGCTTTACCCTGCAGGATTTTTTTGTCTTCGATACCTAGGCCTCATTTTCCACTCACTCTTAACTTAGTTTCCGATATTCAGACCTGAATCTTGTAGGTATAACTAAAATCACTTGGCTGTGTAGGTATATTAGGTAATTAAACATCTCCTGTAATTGTTATTTATTCTCCTGCACAAAAAGGCTGAGCTTTTAAATTTCACTAGTAATTTTCTGAATTTAACAAAATTATCTGCCAATATTGGTCCTAATCCTGGAAGGTTCAATGTGTACCTGTCACAGTATTGCTAACCCAAAGTGTTAAAAAATGAGGTAGACCCCAGAAATAGATTGGCTTAAAAACATGAAATTTAAATAATATTGTCTGTTTGGTTCTGGTTTTTGAGCCTCTAAAGTTCATGTTTTCAAGGCTTACTCTGCAACCAAGAGAGCTAGAACATTTTACTGGGGGGGGGGGAAGTTTGTCACATAATTAATGATATTGAGATCTGGTGCTTTAAGAAAAATGCCAAGGGTCTTAAGACTCAGAGTACAATTGAGAGAGCTGGCAACATGGTCACAGTAATTAACAGACAGAATTACTTTCTTCTGACACTAAACAAGAAGCTTTGCAATAAAACAATAGTATGCTTTGATGATGATCCTCAGAGTATTTCAGTCAATGCAACCTGAGTTCTTTCTTGGCATAATACAGGCATTATCTCTCTAGAAGTACTCTCCATGCTTCATCGTAGAGCTTCTGCCTAGAACTTTCTTGAATCTTTTCTCCTGGCTTCCTAAGTGTGATTTAAAGAAAAAAAATGCACTTTTAGGTTCCCCTTCTCTGATTGACTAATTGGGGAATAGAGGATGCTAAGAAGCACCTTGCAGGACGGGGCCCTTAAAACTAAATTGAATAGTATCAGTTTTGAAAAAACTATCACCTGCCCCTTCCTCATCTGAATTCTGTGTAGCCAACCATGACCCTCTTCTCTAACAAAGCTGATTATATTTTATGTACCCTATGCCTGTTTTTTTGGGGTTTTTTTTTGTTTTTAAATACTATGAGACTGTAACTCTCTCCCCTCTACTTTTCCACTTTTGTTTAAAAAAAAAATTCTCACCCCCTGCAAGAGTTCCCCAAAGTCAAAAACTATTCAAGTAGAAAATCACATTTGGCAGTTAGGCAAGATGATTTTTTTCAAATGGACAGAATAATTGCAGAAAAGTGGTTCAAAAACCTTCTGCGGCCAAAGAAAGTATAAAGTTGTCATGTAGAGCTATATTAAACTGGAGCTGTACTTAAGCTGCACAGGATACGCTTTCCGGTCCAACTGAGAGCATAATAATGCTAATCCCACAAGTCTTAAGAGTTCTAGGTCTGAAAAATGTTCGGTGGGTCACATTTCACTATTAAATATTCAATATCTTTTTTAAGTCTGCTGCAATTGTCCTCATTGCTTTTTTTCCTTACTTCCCCTCCACTCTATTCCCAGTTTCTCCACTTCCATTTAGGAGACAGTAGCAAGTAGTGGCACTGTCAGCTTATATTAGGGAAGCCCAAGCTGTTATCAATCAATGTGACGGTATGTGCAATTTGTGAAATGAATACCTTAGGGGTCATTTGGTCAGTGCACAGGAGATTGTGCATAACTCCACTCAATGTTAACAGGAGTCACCC